>NC_046184.1:40415843-41040843 GCF_011004875.1 Balearica regulorum gibbericeps | reverse complement strand
ACACAGATACCATGATTTTCACCAATTACCGCTGGCACAACTGCTAGAACCATACAAAGATCAGCTAGGCCTGCTCCTAAGGGCATCCCTCCTCCCTCAGCACAGCATTACCTCAGGCAGCACCTTAGCAAAACCATTGTGCTCCCTAGTCTGCAGCAGCATAGATGACTGCACCATAATCCTTTCCACAGCAATTGAGCCCCTGTCCAAAGGCAAAGGCAGTTGCAGTGATTTCCTGTAATCCCAGATGAATCGAACAACATATTATATATCTGTAATGCATATAAAAAGTCAACTCTACTTTTAAATTACCTGCTCTGGATGGGATTCTGATCAGACTCATCTGGACTAAAGAGTTATGCTAATGATTCATATCCACTGAGCTGTGTTCCTGGAAAAGCACTGCTTATCTTAATTCGTCTTTCCAAATTAATTTTAGTGTATGAAATATAGAACTTCTTCATGTCTGCAAGAATTATATAGGATATATCAAAATTACTATTTTGATTGGCTACCTAAGCTTTCCAATAGTCAGTTTCTATTTATAACTTGATTTGTATTTGAATCTCACGCTTAGGTTAAAATTAATTTTGAAGTCAATGTCATTCTTTGAGAAAAACTGAACAGATAACTCTTAACCATTTTTGAGAAACAAATCTGCTTTTAATCTCACTGTTTCTCCTATTCCTTGGGGAGTTTATCTACCCATGACCATAGCACTTTAGTAAGACTGGTCAGCTGGAAGAGAGGGGAGATTTTAATCATTAGCGTGCTGTCAAAATCTGAAAGGACAGTCAGAGCCCCCCCAAATGTTTTGTGAATCAAAGCCAGGTTCATGAAAGTTCCAAAACAAAAGCAAAAGTATATGCAGACTGAACTGGTTTAGGTATCTACTATATGTCTACAAAATAAATACAATACACATTTGCATTAATTGAAGAACGGTTCCCCAGTGCAAGAAATGGCCTATCAACATGTTTCAATATGGATGTTTGGTTAATTTTCCTGAACATTCATTCATTTTTAGAAGCAAACTTACTTTTATCATACATTTACATTCATTGCCATAGATATGGGAGCAACTAGATTTTAGTGAAAAAGTGGCTTCAGAGGAAACCAGGAAGTTTAGAATTGCATGTAGCAGGAGTCAGATAATTTCAAAGTCACCCAATAGTGTCCATGAACTCCTGGTATGGCAATACAAAAGACTCAAAAAGATGGATTATCTCAGCAATTCATCTGAATGAACACAGTTCTGAACTGAAGTGTTTGCCATGAATTCATACCTTAAAAAATACTCTTTCAACAAAACTGACAACAATTAAAGATGATCAGATCCCAAATGGACTGAAAAACAGCAAGATATATTTAATCAATAACTCAGTGTAAACTATTTTGGTGTTCCTGGGCATTAGTGTACCTCTGTGATAGGGGCATTATAAAAAAACAGAGCTAAAACTCTACAATAACCACACAATTTTATGGCATAAGAGACTATCTCAATCTATGTCGGCTTTTGGTCTTCAAGTCTTTGTGAAGATTGCCTACTAATTTGAATAATTATTGGCAAAGTTCTGTATAGTGGTACAGTTAAGCCAGTGTAGTATATATATGTATGTCCTCTATGTGCTAAACCAATAGATTCAAGCATAACTATCAGGCTCCAGTAACCACAAATTCCTAAAAATTAATACTTGGATTTTCTCTTCAAATTCCTGTTAAATCTACAGTCTTTTTAGGACAGTTTTGCCAAACATGAGAATAGCAGAAAGTTATCAATTATTGTCTAAAAGACATGAGTATGTCTGTCTTCAGGGTACCAAACCTACTCAAGCAGCAAAAGTCTACAGCATTCAAGCAGCAAAAGTCTACAGCATATGAGCTCTGAATAACACTACAAGAAAATGAGATTCTCCTTGAGTTAAAGAGGAAGTAGGCTGTATCTTTCAAATTGATGGTCCAGAGGTCTATCCACCATGTTTCATGTATTTGCTTACACTGATGTTAGAAGCTACTACTTGCAGCTGTTTCTCAGATGAGTCTAGGACATTTCAAAGTGAGGTAACAGGGTAGTACTACCTACAACAAACTTGCAAGTGTTACACTGTATTAAAGCACAAGGAACACAAGACCTACCTACCAGAGAATATACCAAAAACTTCCATCTTACCAGAGCTATAGGAGAACCTCAAGTAACCAGTGTTTTCTAAAGCTGAAAAATACCAGACTGCTCTTAGCTTAAGACCAAATCCTTCAGCAAGCGAAGTACATTGCAATGAAAATCATCAGCTCCCACCTGGATAGAAGATAATTAATCTGCTGGTAGCAACAACACATCCACCTCTCCCTCCTTACTTCTTTGCCCTGGCACTTGTGAGATCTTTTTCTCAATTAACTCAGTTCACTGAACTGACAGAGAAACAACCTGTCCAAAAAAAAAAAAAAAAAACACCCCGAAAAAACAACACAACCCCCAAAAACTACTCAAAACCAAAACCCCAAACAGGAAAAAACTACCACCAAACCCAAAGGCTTTCAACCATCACACGTAGCCACTGGGACTGCAAGCACGGCCTCAGCAGTTCCCACAGTCTTCCACTCGTAGGTTAAAGTACCTCGGAGAACCCCTTTCTGGTCCCCTTTAGTGGAGCCAGAGGGCAGTGTCATAGTCTGGTGACCATGGTATAAAAGGGCTATAGGGGAGTGAAAGGCCCCCAGTGTCCTACTCACAGTAACAAAACCCAAGACTTATTTCCTGATCACTTCAGTGCAGCCTAAATAAGGCATGCCAATGCAGAACGCTGTCCTAGCTCTACCTCCCCTCATCTGCAGCACAGACTTGAATCCGTACTGGCGCTCTGGCAGTCACACAAAAAGCTGGATCACAGAACTGATTTGGTTGAAAACTTAGCACATAATCATTTACTTTTCCATGTCAGTTTTCAGCCAGATACACAACTGTACTGAACTGAGGGCTGGCACAAGGAAGCCAAGAAAACCTTTGGCTCAGAGAAGGTCAGAACAGCTCCCTCCACAGCAGCTCGATGCTTAGGCTAGCTAAAAGTGGTTATGGAGACACTTCCTGACCTATCTGCCACAGAAGGGAGGCCTGCGATCTTTCCTCATGTCCCCAGGCTACAGTACGGTTATAGAGCATTTGCACAAGTATAAGGTAAACAGCTTAAACTACTACCTAGCCCTCTGCTTCCACAACTAGCTCTGTTTTGTTATTCACAGAAACTAAGAAGGAAGGATTTCTCTGTACATTCACCTGAAAAATCAAGATGACAGCACTGTGAAATATTCTATTAAGCTGACAGCATTTCTCATGTATGTTTTGGCTTGTTATACAGTTCTGAGCTTGATATTTGTAAACAAAAACAAATCTGACATAAATAAAGGATTTTCTCTCTTTTTTTCATTGCATAACTCCTGGAGTCCTGCCATATTTGGCAACAACAGCTCCAGAAAGTTAGTGCTTCCATCAACCTGGACCTCCACAGGAATCTGCTAGGTTGTAAAGTCCTGCTCCTGAGCAAGAGATCTAAGACAGAAATTACTTTATCAGCCTCCTGAGCTAGCACACAGCACACCAAGGGACATGTCAGTACTGAAGAAAGGAGACAGGAAACCCTGCCAGTACTACTGCTTTCTTTTAACAAATAGTCTCACAAATACTGGTATAGAAAAGGCTACAGGAAAAACAAGAGAAAACTTCCCAAGAAAATCAAAGTGAAGTGAAATGGCATATTTACAAGCTTAAAACGTCATCAGACAATGACACATACTAAGCTAACCAGTTAAAAAAAAGTATCAGACAAACCAAAAATGTTAGACAAACCTTCAGAAAAGGTCCCAAACAATACACACTATCATTAAATAAAGTGGCAAATTTCAGGAATGCTAATCAAGAAAACACTTTAAGTACTTGATGTTATGATCCCTTACAAAAAGTGAAGGTTTTCAAAATAATGGGAAGTATTTGATACAACGTTAGAAATACTTACAACTACTCCACTCTTGGTGACAGTTTCCCGGTACGTAAAATTGCACACTGCCCAAGCTAGGTAGTATGTGGACATGAGAGGGGTCTGTGAAAAGTGATCTGTAACCCATCCATCTTCTTCAAAAACAGAAGTTTCAACTGGCATGTTGGACAAAGATAAGTAAGTTGCTTGATGCCTGATGCTGATTTTGAAAGTGGCCTTGTAGATGGGCTCATCAAAGCAAGGAAAGGCTTTTCTGGCATGAGTAGGAGAAAACTGCGTAACACCAAGAAACCTAGAAAAGAAGCAAACAAAACAAAGCGATTACTAACTGTGCACGGCACTTGATTCACGGATGTACCAAATAAGACATTGCTTGAGGATTGTGGGTTGGGGTCGCGGGGAGGAACGGACACACGATGACATTCAAATGGTTCTAAGTATACAGTGTTTCAATGTTGCTTTGTCACTTTCTTACTAGCTTTACTGTAATTCAGTTGATATAATGATCTACAAATTTCCTACAAATTTGTAGACACCACACTGATGTTAAATAAATAATCCCTCGCCTTGTATCAAACTTCAGGTCCTAGCAGCGGTTTTGTTCATTAATATGTGGAAAAAAAAAAGTTAGCCAATATTGGTTATACAATATAAAACAAGTAAGCACAGTCCTCAGTTCAAATCAGGATTTAACAGCCTTCAGGGAGTTCCCTCTGCCCTGAGACACCGACAGGGCACTTTGCCTTTCTTTGGACATGAGAACTTACGGTCACATAACGCGCTCAAGAGAGTCATTGTTTTCCACTACTGATTACTTCCGTACTGGTTGCACGTAGGTCTGAGACGCACTACAATACAGCACAGCTGTGACTCTGCGAGTCCAAAAAAACATTCCGTGAGCTTTGCGGAATTACAAATATAAGAAAATTATTAAAGAAGCAGAGAGTAGCTCACTGTTCTTCTACACGTGCTTTGCTTTTCTGGTGTATTTTATAGAGAACAAATCGATATTCTCACTTAATGGGTCAAATTATGAAAAGATCTCTGAAGGAGGAAAAGATATTTATTATGCCACTGTAGAGAATGGGAAGGCTTTAGTTTGACAATTAAATCTGTAACTTTTCTTTGGAACTAAAGAGATTTTAATCCAGATAGAGAATAGGAACCTTTCTGAGTAGAGACGTATATTTACACGTTTGGAGAAAACCCATGTGTGATGATCTCTTTGCAGAAACAAGAAGCTACACTTAAAAGGCTGAATTGTGGGGTTTGATGGGAATATTTTCTGGAGGCATGCAAGACGAGAAAATTACTATAAGACAACTACGTAACTGTAAAGGTAGCACATACGTAGGCTTTTTGAGTGGTATTGATTCATGTCTCGCTTTTCAAGGTTCCATCAGTGGAAATAACCATGCAATTTTAGATACCAGGTAAACATTTATCAGAATTTTAGAGGTTGAGTAATCATCTGTTATTCCTCTGGGGAAAGAGGATGGGTGGATAGATTTGATATAATAAAATTAGTGGCACCTATTATTAATCAGTCTACAAGCATTATTCCACAATACGATACTCTCCAATGCCGAGGGAGAAACAATAGGTAGCCTACAAGGAAAATAAAGTATCTAATTAATTTTTTCTAAAACTTCTTGGGTTTTAGACGTATTTTAGAGCGTTATTTTATAAAAAACAATGAAGAAATAAACTTCTTGAAATGCTACACTTTTATCTTGCTATAGTGCATCCATGCCTGACAGAACTAGATACATGTTTTCCGGTAAAATTATCACCTCTTTCAAATAAGGTTAGTTTTTTAAAAACTTGAAAATTTTTTCCACCACTGAACCAGCTACCATTGGTCTTTTGTCCAAAATAAAAAGCCTTATTTGGCTAGTAATTATTGAAGGAATTCAGCATATCGCATTTTTCTTTTTCTCAATATAAAACATGACTTACTAAAAATCATAATTCTGCATAACGTTGCTAAATATAAGGTAAAAAGTTGGTGCCAGGTATTCCAGCATTAATCCAATGAAATTGCATATTATCAGTTGATCTGCACTAGTGCAAAAAAGCCAAATCAGCCAATTAAATGAAGCAAAGCAACTTAATTTATATGCAAAGTATTTCAAGTGGACCTGATTCTGCATTCTAGGCACACTCTAAACAGCTACAGCCATCAACAGAAGCTTCAAGTGAGCATGGAAAACTATACTGGCCTGTTATTAATAAAGTAAGAATGATGAACTTTCCTCTGCAATTAACAATTTTAATGAGCTCAGACACACATGTAAATGCATACTTAGGGAATACTGTATATATTCTGACACTCTAAATAAGAGAGCTTTTTTTTTTTTATTCTTCCCCCACTTCTTGAAGATTCTATCAGTAATCTTTTAATACTCGTTATGTTTTAGGCCACTGAAACAACCCCTTCACCAGACTAACAGAACCTGATAAACTCTGCATCTTCTGTATTCTCTCAGACAGATAGATATATCCGCATACACATAACTGGGCAAACACTGGGCAGTCGATATTTCATACTAAAAATACATCAACTACCAATAACAGTGATATTTATAACATGTGCATTACTATCAAACATCGATTTACTTGTTGTGCCATAAAGTAAAACAAACAAAAAGTAAAAAACTGCTTCCTAAAGACTAAACCCTTACACTTTAAAAAAAAAAAAAAAACCACCAACTGCCCGTGTTTATCTATTTCTCTCTCTGTTAGGAGGCAAAACCAAGCACAAGTATAGCACTCCAAGAGTGAAGAGCAGGCTGAGGATTTCATCCATCTCTCTCCACACGTCTCTGGGCACTGACATTTTTATCTCCAATTCCCCAAAATATCACCGTAAAAAGTTGTACTTCTGGGAATGACAGCCTTGCAGCCTGTCTTCTCAGCATACCCACGGCAGTAATTTGCAGGTGTTTTAATTCCACCTCAGCTATTAAAGGAAGACATGTGTTTCCTCAACAACCTATCTATTTTGACATCTTAGTTGTTATAAGATGGAAGAATATGTCTGTTTGTTTTGTCTGTGTGATGTAAGATTTTTTTTCCTTTTCATTTATGCCAAAGTTTGATGTTCATTTAAATTATGTGTGCATATTCTTATAGTACTTTACAGTAGCTCTGTATTAAATGTCTGTTGATTACTGCCAGTAAATTCTGGCACATAATGCAAAGTAAATTTGAAGCATATCACTTGCATTTTACGTTTCAATTAAAGTAGCAAAGATTTCAGTAAGAAAATAAATACTCTGATGCAGCTATCAACATTTCAGGCTGATTTATGACTTTCACCTGTGCAGACCATAGAAAATGAAGTAACTTTATGAAAAAAAAAAAATATATAAAGTGAAGGCATTACTATGTTTCTGAAGCCTCACAGTTAGCCAGTTATTCACTCCTCATGTATAACAAAAGTGAAAAATGATGGCTTAGACCCTTTTATAGCAACCGCTGCTCCAACGATGTTGCTGTATTTTAATAGAATATAAAGATGTCAAAAAGCTAAAGTCCTGCTAGAACATGAAGGTCTCAGAGCATGAGAGAAGCCTGTCTATCTATCACAGAAGCCATCTATGTTTAAGGACTACAAATGGTTATATGTATTACATTAAAAAATGTGTTATTAATCAAAATGCAAATTGCTACACTGCAAGAGCACACTCTGAACAAACAAGTTCCCTGGTTTAGAATGTATATTATTTACTTTATACTACAGTCAGTTGTTAAGCCTGTGACAGTTGAAAAGGAAAAACAGCACTTCTATTAAACACCTGAAACTATAACCACACACTGATTACAGTTTTAAAAACGTTTTACTGAAAGAACTAAGTGAGCTGGTGTAAAGAAAAACGTGCCCGCTGAGTTCAATATAACAGTGCTACCTTACACAAGGTAAGGATCTCACCCAAGATGACTATATTCAAGCGTATTAAAAACAAAGCAACTTGTATCTGTTACACAAAGAGTACTGGGAAACACATTTTATCGTTGCCTTCCACTCTATGTCTTAAGCTATCTTGATGATTCAAAAAGTGAATTGGCCTTTTTTGTTGTTTTTTAAATCGTAACTGGGGCATCCGTACTGAAGTGTAGTACAGTAACTTTGGAGAAATGTCACTGCCACACCTATTTGAGAGTTCAATTATTCCTATACAAAGTCTAAATACACAAGAATAACTGCTTAAATAATTTCTTGGGTTTGTAAAGTGAATTATACCCCCTGCTGTTAACAGTATTTTGTTTCCTGATTTGCCCATTTCCATACAAGGTCTGTAAGCACTCCCAATTACCCCAGTCATTCACTCCTCTGTGATAAAAGACATTTTATCTGCATCTTTTCCTACAATCATGCTTTTTCAAATTTCCATTTTATTTCACTGTGATGACAAATTGCACAAACTTAACTTCAATTCTGCTTGCGGTTCTAACATAGGGCTGTTTAAAATTGTCAGTAATCGCAGTAATGAAAACACGTTTCAATGTAAGGGCTGTTGATTTAATTGAGTTGGTGAGCACACTTTTTCTGCCTAACTTACTATTTTTGCCCAGTTCTTCCAACTACAAACTCCTCGCTTTGCAGTATAAAACTGTAAGATTCAGGAAGAGAAAACCTGTCGCTGCACAGATGTTTCAAGACAGGACAGCTTAAAAAGAAACTCAGTCTAAAATTATAAACCATGCCAGAACTATGAAGAAGCCCAGCCCATCCATCTTTTCTATTACAAATCTTGATTGTGGTTAAAAGAGAAAATTACTTTAAAAAAAAAAATAAAGCCTCTGTAACTGCCTGAATGGGGCCTCCACAGTGACCCCAACTACCATAACAAGGGCCTCGACAGGGACCCAAGGGCTGCAATAACAAGAGTTAAATATAGATCAAGATCGAATCTTGTTCTGCGTGGAAACAGCGAACACTGACCAGGGCTGCCCTGGCACTGGGTGTAAACCTGCAGCGATTCAGTTGCAGCAGGTGGCATGAACGTGTTCACGTTATATGAAATCACATCGCGCTACCTTTTTTCTTCAAATAATGAAATAAAAACAAAACAGCAGAGAAGTTTCCCTCCACTACACGCTGCTGTTGGTAACCTGGCAAGGCTCTGTCACACAAGGACACAGGGTAGCCGGACACAGAGGCAGTGTTTATTAACCAGACCCGGAGACCCCACTCCGGCGCTGCCCCGACAGGGACGGAGCGGGCGGTGCGTTTGACTCCTGCCACCCTTGGAAAGAAGTTCGCTCCTTACCACCGCCCATTTCCCAGCCGCGCTGGGGCATCTCCTGACGGGCGGCTACAGCCCGCAGCCTTTCCCGCCCGAGGCCGGGCGCGCAGGCGGAGCGCTCCCATCACCTGGCGGCGGCCCCGGCTAACCCCAGCACGGCCCGGCCCCCCGCACGGCCCCAGCCCGGAGCCGCCCCGCAGCCCTGTCCGACCGAGGCAGCTCCGCCCGCCCCCGGCGGCGCCCGGCTTCCCCCCGCGTCCCGCTCGCTCCCACACGCCCCCAGCCTCGGCCGCCGCCTCCGACCGCCCTCCAGCCGCTCTGCCGACCCCGGCCGGCGGGGCGGAGCGGAGAAGGGCTGGCGGCCCCCGAGAGCCTCGGCAGCTCCGCCTCCCCAGCGCCAGCCCTCAGGAGCGGCCGGAGGACGGAGGGGTCCCCCGGCCAGACAGGCAGCGGCTGGAGGCGAGGCCCGGCCTGCGCTCACCGACCGGCCGGGCGTCCCGTCACCCTGGCGGCCGTTGGGCGGGGGCCGCCCCGCCCACGCACCGCTGCCCACGCCACCCGCCCCCGCGGCAGCCGGCCAGGCCCCGCGTCCCGGAACGGCCGGTGCCGTGCGGCGCGGAGCCCGCGGCCTCACCCGCCTGGCGGCGCCGGGGCCCGCCGGGTCCTAGCGCCGCCTCGCCCGAAGTTCGGCGCGGGCTGCCGCGGAGTGGCGGGGGCCGCCAAGTTCGGCCCGAGTTTGAGATGAGGCGACGCGGCCGCTCCGCTACCTTCTCTCGCCGTGGAGGACGTAGGAGCTGCGGAAGAAGCCCAGCAGCTCGTTCTCGATGAGGGCGTTGTAGATGATCTTGAGGTTGTAACTTCTCTGCACCTCCAGGCTGCGGTTGAGGACGACGACAAAGACCTGGGTCTGGGGGTAGAAGAAGGAGCGGGCCACCCGCACGCCGCCGGCCAGCTTGTCCTCGGCCACGCGGACCGCCTCGATGTGCATGCGGTGGGCGTGCAGCACGATGTAGCGGCTGGCGTTGCGCACCTCCAGCTGCACGTTCACCTCCCCGCTGAAGGTGAAGTTCTCCATGAAGGCGCTCAGCATCAGGTTGTAGTGCAGCGGCCGCAGGTGCCGCGGTAGCCGCGGCCGGGCCCAGGGCGGCAGCTCCCGCCGCCGCTGCCACTCCTCCTCCTCCTCCTCCTTCTCCTCCGCCGCCACCGCCGCCTCCCCGCCCCGCGCCTTCTCCTCCTCCTCCGGCCGGCTGGGGGGCTGCCCCGCGCCGGGCGGCTGCCGGGCCGCCCCCGACAGGCTCCCGTTGCCGCCGGCCCGCGGCGGGCCGTCGGCGGCGGCGCCGCACTCCTCGAAGCGGACGCTGAGCAGCACGGCGATCATGGTCACCGCCAGAAGCGCCAGGATGGAGACGGCGAAGACCAGCACCAAGCGCTTGTGCACGGCGATGTGCCGCTCCGTGGTGCGGGGTCTCGGCCCCGCCGCCTCGGCCCAGGGGCCCGGCGGCAGCCCCCGGCTGCCGTTCCGCAGGGCGGTCTCCTCCTCGATCATCATGGGGGTGACGGGCGGGCGCTTCTCCCGCTTCTCCTCCAGGGCCATCACGGCAGCGCCGCCCCCGCCTCCCGCGGGGCCGCCGCCCCCCGAGGGGGCCCCGAAGGCATGGGAGGCTCCGAGGCGGGGGGGCCCTCGGCCCGGGGAGTACGCGCCGCCGCGCCGCCTCTCACTTCCCGGCGAACCGCATCACCCTGGCTGCCGGCAGCCCTGCCGGGGAAGCGGTCCCCGGGCGGGAGGGACGGGACGGGGTCGGGCAGGAGACGGCGGCGGGCGCTCCCCGCCGTCCGGCCGCCGGAGCCGCGCTGGCAACTTGTGCTGCTCCTGCGGGGCACTTCAGCACATGCCGCCGAGGGCACCTCGGCGCCAAGGGGGAGGGCTCTGCCGCCCCGGCCCCCCCGCTAGCGCCGCCGCCGGCAGGGAGCTCTCCTCCCCCCCGCGCCCCGAGCCGCCGGGGCCGGGGTCGGGCTCCGCGCCCGGCCCCGGCAGCGCCCGAGCCATGCGCGCCCCGCGCCGCCGCGCAGGTCGGGCCGCCCCCGCGGGGCTCGCCCGGCACCGGGGGCGGCGGCACCGGACAGCAGCGGCGGGCCCGTCCTTCTCCTCCTCCTCTTGGCGGGGCCGGCTCCGGAGAGTCACTTCTCGCGGCTCCTCTTTTATTTTGTCTTTCCTGTCTCTTGCAGGTACAGAGCGCTCTCCCAGCTGGCTCGGGCAGAGGCGGCTATATATAGGCACCGGGGAGAGGCACGGTAAGGGATGGGAAGCGGGGAGAGGCGGGCAAGCCCCGCCGCCCCTTGGCTTCAGCGGCTGCTCCGGCTGCTGGCGGTGACGGCGGCGCCCCGGGGGAGCGGGCGGGGGCGGGAGGCGGAGGCGACGCGGGGACGAGGGAGGCTTCTCTCCGGTGTGTCACACGCGGCGGCTCCGGGGGAGGTCGCTGAGGCGGCGGCGGGAGCCCCGGCCGAGGTGGGCGGAGGGCGAGAGCCGGGCTGCGCCGGGGACGGGGCGGCTGCCCGGCTGCAAAGCCTCCGAGCCGCAGGACTTCCCGGGATTATACGCGTATGACTGTGCTCGCCACATAAATATTGAACGCCGGTACTGTGTCATATTTGTATAGACTTAATAAAGAGCCGCCGACTACACGTTTGGACGACAATAGCGCTGTCATACTAGCATGGGGATGGAGCCGAAAAAAAAAAGGATAAATACTCCCACTTAAATCGATAGGATTAGTACGCCGAAAAAAATCACTCCCTAAGTGTTGGCTGGGACTTTCAGAAATCCCCCTGCAGTTACTGCGCGGCCCCAGCGCAGCCTTCCCTCTCTGCTCTCCCTCCTGCCCGTGCCGGACCCGCTCCTCAGCCGGGGAGGTGGAAGGATGTAGTACATCAACTGGGGTAGTACACCAACACGTGGCTTGAGTGCTCCTGGGAGTGAACCCCAGTGTGGAAAACTGAATTACTGAATCTGAGCCCACTTGTTCCACCTGCCCCCAAACCCCACCCCCGAACTTTTGCGGATAGGGACTGCAGAAACACAGAATTAATACACCCAGCGGGAATCTAGATCAATGTCTGAAAGCATCCCTGTTCCCCTTATTTTGCTTGCATACTTCAAAAACTATCTCCGTTCATTTTCTTTTTTGAAGCTCTTTAGCTCCAATCTTGTAAACAGTTACAGATGTGTTTATCTACGGCATTCAGTCCTGTGGAATCTACGGGAATATATGCTGCACATCAGGTTAAATGCGTACATAACAATTTGCAGAATAAGGGCCTTATTTTCCATAGTGAAGAAAAAAGGAGAAAAAAAAAAAAAAAGAAAAATCAAGTCCTACACTTCTTTCATAAGCAAAGCAAATCTGCAGAGTTTCATGAAATGTGATATATTAGCCGTTCTACTACCCAAAGGAATGCCTGATCTCTGTTTTCCTTGAATCTACTACATCTTCTAGAAATATTACCTGACTTTGCATGCTGTTGCAGAATAGGAATTATCATTTCCTGACACTCAAACCAGTTTAAGGAATTGACCAGTTTCCTTATATAGTCCTTATATAGTCCTTATATATTCATATATAAGGATTATATATAGGTCAACTCTGCCTGGAAGGAGCTGAGCCTTTATCTTGCAGCACAGTCTAACAAAGGCTATAATCTTAACTCCTCTAAATTATGAGTATGGTGATATACATGCTAATTGTGTTTGTATGTCCTGGGAGGGCTAAGATTTTGCTCAGCAACTAGCATTCCCACATATTTACTGCGACATTATTTGCCTGCCCACCTGTTATAACAGGTCAAGGAACACAAACATTTTATTATCTGAAATAGTCTTCATTATTTGTTGACTGAAGTTTGAGGCAGAAAGGTAGAAAACCTATTGCTATGTGATTTGAAAAAAAAAAAAAAAAAGAAACTGACACTGCAAAATAACATCCAAAGCTACAGGTTTAAAATGTCAGTTTCTGTATGTTTCATTAAACCCTTTAAAAGTGGGCACAAAAGAAGTGCCTGAGTGCTTTTACGACTTTGTATGCAGGCTGTCAGTATCAAGCATTAGTAAAATAGGCAGTGTTTCCCTCTATCGCTTTCTGCAATGGGTTTTACGTTATGTTTGTTCCCATCAGCAGCACAGGCAGACATTGAGACAAAGATGTGCTTCAAGAATAGAGGTACCCTGGAGTACAGTAGAACAGTTTGAGTGTCGTTTGTAAATATTTTTAATTTTTAACACACATTTTTCATTAAATACAATTGAACAGTTAGAACTTTCACAGGCTAAGGTTTTTGTGAAGCCTCCGCAGAGAAGTGGGGAGTGCCAGGTAGTTGGGCTAACCAGCTTTGCCACTTTTAAAACGCGATGTACAGCTGCATGCGACAGCACAGGAGCATCATTGTGGCCTTCTCAATATACAAATAACAAATACATAACTCTCTGGGCTGAGATCTTCTAAAACCAAGCTGAGGGAGTCAGTCGCACAACTCGTCTTTGACAATATTAGTCTATAAATTGAAGGGCCAGTAGCAGAGAGGGTATGTGAAAGATTTAAGGTGCATGCGAGTAAGAAGCCATGAGGCTAATTCCTTTTAAGCCAAGTTGAAATATCACAGTCAAAATACTGGAGCAAGGCATGAGTGACAGGAGTTAAGGCTGTTTACATTCACCTCCAACTTTGGTCCCATTACTCAAAGCATTGAGAGGTTTGCAGCCCCCCCCCCCCCCCTTGTCAGTCTGAAGACTTAAAATAAGAAAGTGCTGCTAGGTACTGCATTAAATAGCTCACATGCCTGAACTCATCTATCATTCTAAAACTGCACATTACTAGATTAACCTCTTCTTCATATTAGTAATGATGGGTTTCTAAAATGTAGCTTAACCAGATACAGGTCAAGGGAGGTATTAACTTATTAATTTGTTCTCAAATGCTACTCTCTGCAAGTAGTTCTGCGTACAGATTGTTATATATAGCCATTTTGATGAGAAATTACAAAGGCATGGGGCTCCAAAGAAACAATTTGTGTACATATGGGAAAAATTCTTATTTTTTCATTTGTCCACAGTTATAAACACAGGCATGGATTTCATGGGTATTGCCTCTGAAGCTCGCAACTCTTTTGGTCTTTCTGCAAAGACTGTTGGAAAATACATCACATCATGGATCATTTTTTCAGCAAAATCCTGATAATGTCTCCCAGTTGTTCAAAACTTCCCCTAGGCCATCAACATCTTGTATGCAATCACATTTTATGAGCTTATAGGATAGGGTTTCAGTTACTCATACAAAATAAAAGAGCATGTCTCACCTTAACTGAATTGCTATGGAGATGGCCCTCCCTAGACAAGTATCGGAAGAAACGTGGATAAGCTTCAGACAGCACAGTTTCCAATTCTCTACCAGCTTACACTGTGGCCAGCAAAGAGCTGATGAGGGACCCCCACAGAGCTGTGGTTTATGTTACGTTAAAATTGCACACAAATACCTCTCAGTATTCACACTGGTGCTTTACAGTCTTGGAAGAAAAGCTCTGTAAATGAGCAACCTTATTGTATATCATGCAGCTGGGTACAGTTCATCCAAACAGGGGATAGGCACATTACAGCTTTCTGAGGCTGCCTAACCTTTTCTGCTTTTTAACCTGAGTGATCCATCCTTCGTTCATCTGGGTATATCAAAGGTTTACAGACAGACTTTTTCACACTGACCCCACTCACACACACAAAAAAAAAAAAAAACCCCAAACCAAAACCATGGTAAATGGCTCAGAAAATGTCCTTCTATGCAAAGCCCAGAAACAACTGGAATTTACACAGGGAAGAATTACAGGGGAAAAAGACCACGGCAGCCCACATCAGTCAGTGCTCCACTGACCCTTTCAGCCTCAGTCAAGCATTTCTATGTTCATAGTTGGATTCTTTTTGCATACCTCAAAGTTAAAGATACCCATAGCTCTTTATCCCTTTTGTTGAAGTGCTAAAACGGACTACACTTCATAGCCTACTAACATGTTGGTCAAAACACATCAGTAAGGTGACCTCTCAAAGTATTATGAACACAGACTCAGCTTCCACGTGGCTGTTACGTACAAGACCAAGTGGTGGGTGACTGGGGGATGACAGTTTCCAAGCCACAACAGGTTGCCAGAGAAGCAAAGAAGCAAGCATGTCATCCGTTGGCTTTGCAAGTTATGACTAATTCCCCGAAGAAGTGGCACTGCCTAACAGGAGACGGTTGTGTCCTCTTGAGGCTTGCAAGTGGGCCAAAGGGAGTGGATTGGGACAGTGATCCTACCTTTAGTGTTTCTTGGGTTGGTTTTTTTTTGTGGTGGGGTTTGTTTTTTTTTTTTCCAGAAGACATTTTCAGTAACATGTCAGGTTTAACATATGGCACTGGGGAATACACCTTCTGTTTAGTTTAAAAATTGCTGCTAAGAAAAATGCTAAGGGAAAGACTTTCTAATTAAAAGCCGAAACAGCCAAAACACTGGATTGTAAAACAAGCTGACACATGGTGATTTGTGCTGGCTTAAACATATCGAGAATAGGAACTTTCCTTCCATCGTTCTCCTCTGCTCCTTCACCCTCATTGTCACCTGTATAAATGACCTTCTTTCTTACTTGAGTCCAGTGGCATTAAGCATTATTTATGTTTAGTTTATAATTAGAGATGGCCAGATGACTAGATACGGCTTCATCTTGGACAAGTTTTATTTTTCCTTTTATAAAGGAATAGACATAAGAGGAAAAGGCATGGTGCTACACTATGCTGTGGGTAAAGTCCTATCTAATGAGAAGCTGGAAGTTTGCCACAGGACAGATAGGCTCCCTAGGATTCTGGATCCTTCTCTTCTCCTCCCTCCTTTCTCTCTTATCATTGCCTCTTCTCAGTCACCTCTCAAGTTGGAAGGAACATCTGAGGAGGCATCAATGGAGCGTTGCCTGTGTACCACCAGGCCCCAGTGACCACCCGCTGTTTCCTATTCACCCTGTGCTTTGAAATCATGCCATCGCCATCCTTTGCTGTGGAATTTTCCTTTTTATTTCAATCCTTTTAAAACTATTCAGTACTACTCTACTAAATCGTAACAGTTTACTCAAAAGCCAACATTTTCTATCTCAAGTTTTAGGCTAAAAATATCTACTTTTGTATGAGAATTAAATATTTTAAATTTCCAAATTAGGTGGCTGAGATGCATTATTTTCCCCAGATGTTCTGTTTTCATATTTATCCATGTCTATTCAGCAACTGATTTTTTCTTTTTCTTCCATTCATTTCTTTTTCCTCATTTCAGCAGCAATTAGAAGGAAAACAAGTGTCCTTATTCTCCACTAGCAAGTTTTAGTTAAAGTATATTTTGATTCCTTTACAAAGGGTTTTTTTTTTTCTCAGTGTTTTTAAACACAGCTTCTTGAAGGTGTTTTTTTTCTAAGTGTGAGCCATTTCAATTCCACAAGTTCAATAATGCCATGTTGTTAGTAGTGGGGTGCAGAGCATAGATATAATACTGTTTGTTTCTTTCACTGAATAATTACACTTAAAACTGGCTAATTGGAATCAATTAGTAGTAAGAAGTTAGTCTCAGGGGGAGAACAAGAATTTGTGGAAGCTCCAGATTGTGTTAGGAACCAACATTTCCACACCTAGATCGCGTCTTATCTGCTAGCTCAGCACCTTTTCACTGAAAAATACAAGGAGAATGATAGTGAGCAAGGCACGGGTTTATTTCCATTAAAATTTATTTTAAAACACATTATTTTAAAAATCTGTGGATAATCTCTTTGTCCATTTAACTCTACAATACACGTTCAGATTTCTGGTACTGGATGTCAATGCAGAGAGAGTTTAGTGTGCTTTGTAAAGCATTATAAACATCCTGCGCTCTTTTGTTTCTTTCCATTTCCCATTTTACAAGGAAAGAATATGGATGTTCCCTCGTGGCTCTCCTGATTTAGCTAAGCTAGACAGTCCCTCCTTATGCAAGAGCACTTGTCATACTTTACCATCACCTGCCTCAGGCCCATTTTTGTGTCCAGTAGACACTGTGTAAGTATGTGAATGTATTTACTCAGCTCCACCATAACCAGTCGTACTCCCCTATGGACTCCTTGAGTTATTGCAAGGATATACACACTGATCTTCACCTTCCCAATCAAAACACCTTAGGAATCCATGCCATATGTCCTGGATAAGTATAAAATAAACAATTTTTAAAGAAATGTGGCCAAAATTTAACTGCTGAGGGAAATACAGCCTACAACAATCCTTCAAGAAGAGTGATCTGTAAAGCCAATAACAAGCTTCTACAAACAGAATCACTGTGAAATTCCTCAGTCCAAATTCTGATGGAGTCCAAACTTTCTCTGAATGAGGACTGCAAGGAAGCAGGTCAGCATGTGTTTATGGTTGCTGTGTTTTTGTAATTGATTCCAGTAAAGCACTTTTTGGTACACGCTGAAGTGTAGCTTTCTTCTGGCTAGCCTTTAAAAAGGAGCAAGTGCTGAAGGGAAGTCCTAAAAAGGGGGGGGCTAAACAATAAAAGGGAAGAGGAGTTCAACTGGACGGGCAGGAGCATTTGCCTCAGTGCTTGTCTTGGCCAAAATTTGCCCGGCTTTGCTTTTACTGGGATCCTGAGGAATAGATGCTTTTTTTTCCTCACGCAATGAATAATGCGAACCAATCGAACAAGGTCTTTGAATGTTAGAATACCAGCTATTGATTGTTGTTTGGGGGTTTTTTAAGTAACTGTTTGCAGTGATAAAACTACTCTGAATGCACCAGCAGCACTTAAACTTTAGCCAATGTTTAAAATACTAGTAATCCCTAGTACTTCTAGATTCCAGTCTTTCAAGCTACACAGGGGTCACTCTTGATTTCCAGGGTGGGTGCAAAGATGCGATTTCATTAAACATCAAAATACATTACCAACACATCTGATCATTCGGGAGGTCCCAGAGCACACTACCAGGTATTTGGTAATACTGCTCACCTCACAGAAAAATATTTTAGAATCACTTTAAGGATTTATTTTTTTTTCCTAATGCATTGATACTATTTAAGTTTGTCTCTGCAAGTAAACTTCTGCCCCCTATCGCCCTTAATAGGACTGATCCCATAGGCACACATCTCAGAAGAAATAAAAATATTATAGCCGGTCCGGTCATAACGGTCTAGAAATTACTCTGATGTAATTTATATCCTTATGTCATAAGCTTCATGTCAGCAGTCTGCAGAACAGTCATGGCTGCTACTTTGTTGTTAGAAAAATGTTAATCTGACCACTCTGTTGTAACTGAGCTCAAAAAGAGTTTCATTATTAAGATGTTTTGGTGAGAATTCATACTCATTATCAAAGTGACAAGATTTAACCCCTGTTGGTATAAAATTCTTGATCACAGAACCACATTATTTCAAATAATTTGTTTATGAAATAACACCAGAGCACTTAACAGCAAAGGCATAAAAATTAAGCAATCAAAACATTCGAGTAGAAAACTCATTCACATCGCAGATGATAATTCCTCGTGTCCTATCTCTTACCAACATGACTAATAACTGAAGAGAAGATTTCAGCTTGTAGTTCATTTGAATTCCTTTATTCCTTAGAGAAGAAAATTAATTAACTACATTTTGATCACAATTATCCTCCTTGAGATTCTGTAAGTGTGATAAGTAGACGTCCTACGTCTGGTTCATTCTGTTTAAAACTTAACTTTTGATGTGGGATGGGGGCAATGAACTATCTTTGCTGCTATATAGCTTTAAGGCTTTTCACAAAATAAAATTTAACTGACAATAAAGGAAGCGTGCTCCTAATTAAAATAATATTGATTCAGCATATGGTATTTTGCCTTTGGTTTTCACTTTTTATTAGCCAAGTTGTCACTTTTCTCTTTAGTGCCACCTTGTGGGTCAGCCAGTTATAAAAGCACACCCATCTCCGGCTGCACTAGAAATGGTCAGGATCTGGCATTCAGAGCATCACGGGGAAGGAGGGAGGTTCTGGTTTTGGGGGTTTAGAGCGTCCTTTTTTTTTAAGAAAAAAGCAATAACGTACGGAGAAAATGTTTGCTATACATTTATAATAGGTATGCAAGAAGACAGAACAATCTCTCTGGGATAGAAAGTAATGGGATCTACAGAAAAAAAAAATCAATGCTCATTTACAGGATAATCATCAAACTTATCTTGGAAAATGTAAGTGGTAAGCTCTGACTTGTGTGATTTCTGCCACAAGAAAAATGCTCCTGTAGCTTAGTGCCATTACTTTTACAACAGCTTTCCATGAGAAGTAAAGCTAGATAATTGTAAACTCCCACTAATCCCACTTTCAGAAAAGATGACTGATCTGATGCAACATCATAGCATATTTGCTTGTGAAATTCAGGGTGGATTTGCACACAGCAGCTTCAGATTCTGCTGATGATAAAACACAGACATTCAAAAACATATATAAAAAATTAAAAGTGTCAGGGGACATATGTACTGCAAAGGACATTCAGATCGAGACTTGACTGGAGTATGGTCACAGTACGTGTTCCCTAATACAGCACTAATAACTCAGCTGTCCCCTAACCTTACAGAACTGAACAAACACGTCCTCGTACATTCCTGGGAGAAACTGTGAACAGGGGAATTACGTTCAGTTTGTCTTCTTGAAAGGAACAGAGAGAATGTTTCTGATGTTTCTAATTTTTAAAGAGCCATTTTTGTTACTTTTATTAACCCTTTTTGTTGCTTTTCTTAATGCCAACAACTTCTGAAGCTATGAGAAAGAAGTTTTTGTACATTATAAGCCCCCAAACAAAACATCTTCGTTTTATTCTGCACACACATTAAAAGCAACAAACCTCTTTACGCTTACAAATTCTGATTTCCAGCTAGCCAGCTCCTTTGCATTCTCTCTTTCTAAATACAGACTTATACAGGAAAATAAGTCATCCCTGAAAATCTCTTAAACTAAATCACATAGTCCTATATCAGGTAATCTTGCTGGTAAGGAGAAGGGTCATTTTAAATGGTAGCTCTTGGGTTTTACTGAAATTAGATTTCATCCTTAAGACATGATCAGAGCAAGTGACAGAGAATATAAGACAGTGGAAAATGCAGTTTCCCATGATCAGATATAGCTATTATTTAGATGGAAAGAGACTAAGGAGCACATGCCACAGCAGGCATCAAAATTCAGTGAAATTTCCCAAGGATGAAAAGCGCAGTAAACTCCTCTGCATATACACCCTACCAACAAGTAAGTAGGGGTCCAGCAGTTTCTCCGAGTCTTAGTCAAGTTCAAACATAATAAGTTCAGGTCAAGCAAACGAAATAAAGTAGGAAGAATGGTCTAACAGACAGCTCACTAGCCCAGACTGCAAAAAAAAATCAGCAACTGACTTCTCGGTACAGCCACAGCCTTCTTCCATAACCCCTGTCTTCCTGTACCCCTTTGCTAGCTTTATCCCTCCAAAGAGTGCCAAAGCCTTTGAGGAAAAGAGCTATTAATGACTGTGTGGCGTTCGGATGCTACACGCCATGGAAATACTGAGACAGCAACGGCTGGCACAGCCCATCACATTCCAAAATTTGCTGTGAGCTGAACAGCCACCCACTGCAAACCACTGATGGGTAAATGCTTCTCCACTGAGAAGACAAGAGGAGGGAAAAGTAGTTGCAATAAGGTTGAGCGAAGAATGACACACAAGCGAGAGAGCTTTCACCCTGTGCTCACATCTCAGCAGTTGCTCAGGATACAGCTATAGAGACAGCTGTCTCTGCATGACTCCACCATGCACCAGTTATTCTTATCACTCTTTCCCCACCTTTTCCCACCCAAACCTTCACATAGACCAGACTATATGATCAGTTACCAGGTACTTCTATATATTTACTGGCACCAGAAGACATGCACTGGCAATCTGCCTCTCTGAAAGTTGCACTTACTGGACTGAGGAATGGCCACCTGCTTAAAAATGGGCTTTGGATATTTAGTTGGTTGCTTTGGTTGTTTGGGGTGGTTTATTGTTTGCTTTTTTTTTTTTTTTTACACTCCTGAAATGCTACAAAAGCATCAGATGAAGTCTAAGTGGGGAGAGTGAGTATAATGGCATAAAACAAATACCTAAAGAAAAAAGTATCAGGGTACCCAAGACTACAACCATTGTTTCTACAGAAGGTCCTTGTGTTATTTTTTGTGAAATACTTAGCAGAACAGGGTTCTGTTTTCTACAAGGGGTTTTTAGCCTCTGCTGCATCAGAAACCATGTACATGCACTACAAGCTATGCTTCTACCAGGCCTGGTCTCCTACCAAACACATCAAATGCGAGGCCCCTCACCCCAGCCGGCTGGCAGCCCGGACATCTCACCGGCAGCTACACTCACCCCAGCCCTGTCTCAAGAGTCAGCCGGCAACGGAGTCACTAGGAGTGTGACCATCTTGCCTGCTCCACTCCTCAGACAAGCATTTACCCACCTACCTCCCTGCCTGAAGAAGCTGCTCAATTTGCTTTTGAAAAGTTACATAGATAAATAATTTCACATGTCTAAGGTTTTATTCCTATTTGAAATGCAAGTTCTCCACAGCCCAGGAAATTCCAGTTTTAACACTATATATATATGCAGATGGCAAACTTAATTTTCCTAGACTGCAAGATAGAGAAGACTAGCAGTGTCACCCTGCTTCAGTAAACACCAGAGCCTTGCCTTTGCAGTATTTTTAGTTACACTGAATGGTAGGTATCTGTATATGTATATAGCATAACATCACCTGGAAGAGCTGTGATCCAGCTGGGCTGAAGGGGTTTAGCTGCTTTAAACACCATGCTGTTCAGACTGCTCCAACATGTTTTTCAGCAAGATCATCTGTGCAAGACCAAGTGCCCCACAGGTGCCACACAGTGCTGCTATTAGAGGTAGCCTCAGGGTCTCTGCACAGCACGGAGCTCTACCGCACAGCCGAATCCCACCAAGGCAGCAGAAGCCCGCTCTGAGCAGCAGAAGCCTGTTGCACATACTTGCAGTGAAGTCAAGCATGCCCATCCCATGTCACCCTCTCCAGCCACAAGAGAGCCAGTCTCCACAGATAACAAAGAGCTCAACGTCATGCATTGTAGATGCAAGGGGTTGCAAACTCAGCTACGAGCCCCCACCCTAACTTCAGACGCTCTAGCCCAGCCCATTCAGGTGGGAGCAGAGATGGCCAGAGATGCTCTTTCCAGCCAGCTCTAGAACAAGCAACAGCAAACCATCATTCCCTATCTCTCTCCCTCTTCCTTTGCAGCTTCCTAGCTCCCTGCTTGGCAGTTTTCCTCTCCACATTGCTTTTTCCACCACTCCCGTCAGCCTGTATCTCTGAAGCCTCTCCAGGGCAGCCTGCAGCCTCACCACCTGCTGCCCCATGATGCCCAGGCAGCAGCCTCTTACAGCAGCTGGTTCAAATCTGCAGCCTGATCTCAGCTAGGGGAGGTAATTAAGCCATTCATTAACACTCCCTGAGCTGTGAGCAGGCAGACTGTATTTACCCCATCCCAGTAACTGAGGGCAGTAATAACATCTGTAGGTTATCATCCTGCATATGGGCCAGCACTAAGGAGCCCAGGTGCCAACGGGCTTTACAGACACATCTTTATCAACATCAGAAGGAAAGTTAAGTCTGGGTGAGATTTTGGAAAGAGTGTGCTCTTTTTCTGAATATCCTTTTGTCCTCCCCTCCTTCCCTGATGCTTTTTGCTTCAACCACTTCATCCTGCTTTAACTCCCTTGTCAATCCCTGGATGTCTCACCTCGGTTTTAGTCTCCATTCCTCAGGCTCCTCATCGCAGCATCAATCTCCTGGAACACCTCGGTGCAGAAAATCATGATGTGACATTTACAAATAAGATTTTTATATGAGATTTCCAATTTTCCAAATTCAGATCTCACCATGAGGGCCTAACAGTCTTTGTACAGCTAAAATATAACAAAGCAATTTTTTTTTCTGTAGTTTTGATTCTGAAATGCATCACAGCAGAGGACAGTTTAAATATAGGCAGAAAACACTGCTCAGTTGTAAAGCCTCTCAGAATTAACTTCCTCAAAAATTATTTTTAAGGCTGACAAATCATGTGCAAGGTCTTTTCCCAAAGGAGAATTTTTCTTGGATTCATTTAGTAGTTGAAGGTTGTGTCATATGTCACCGGAAAGGTAATTTTTCCTAGTTTATGAAAAATGCCTTGAATTTGACTTTGCTGTCACAGGGGAATAATGATATCTATACAGGTAATAAACTGGCACACAGAGATTGTTGTTGGTAGCTTTGCAAGAAGTATACAATTTTATAGAGTATGATAGGAAATAACAGGGTGAATTAATATCAAATATGCAATTTATTTATATATTGTCTTCCTGACTCAGGTTTCCAGCATTTTTAATATTCTTTTAAATGTTAATAGTTAAAGCATAACAAACACAAGATCATTTTAGAGGAGCTAATGTACAGCTCTGTAAACTCAGTAAGCAAAGGCTATTAATGTTCTCTTTTGTCTTCCAGACAGAAAATCAAAGCTATTTAAATTAAAGGATGCATATAAAATCAATGTATGTTGATAAGGTGTGCACATTAACAATAATGTTTGAAAACATTCTTCGTAACTTGTGTATATAATCTTCTCTTTCTGGATAGATGGCCACGTTAGATGGCATCATTAAGAGCTCCTTAAATTAATTTTTTCCTTTGTTTTCTTTAAATTATTAATTTTTAAGCCTGTATAGTAGAATTCTAGGGTAGGCTATAGCTGTGCAGGTGTTATGGTGGCACAATGGCATGCGCATTCCGATGGGTGGGATATACCTATACAGCCTGTTTGGCCCAGGCCGAGGCTGAGGAAGCCTCCTGGTTCGTGGTGCTGAGCCGAAGTTCGGACACAGGCAGACACCACGGCTGGGGCCAGCCAGCCCTGGCCCCGCTGCCAGGCAGCGACCGCAGCCAGGTCCTTCCTCCTGGCTGAGACCCCCACCCGTCCAGGGGCTGCTTCCTCCCATGGTGCCCCGGGAGGGTTGATCACCAAATTGTTGGAGCATAGGGTAGTAAGCCAAGCCCCCACAGCTTTGCTGGAGGCAGCCGTTCATGTGCCGTGCAAGTCCCATGGCAAAAGCACCGAAGATCTCATTTCCTGAGCTGGTTTGAGTCCATTGTGAGGGGACCCAAGTGTAGGTTGCTGGCTGGGTGGAAAACAGGCAAGTGAGAGCACAAACATAGGCTGAAACTATGATCAAATGTGCAAAGGAGGCTTAGCTTTAGCTTAGGAAGTGATTATCAAAATCCTATGTGATGTACTGAACGTGCAGCTTTGACTCATCACAGCTGTAGAGATTTAACAATCTAAAAGGAAGCAAGAATAAACCAGTTTCGGGGGTTTTTTATTATCTATCCATTCAGCATGTCCACATTTGCACCCATATCGTCTAATTAAAACCAGTTAAAGAATTATCCACATAACAGCTATTCATTTCACTTGGAGTGGTCTAGCTAAACCTTGTAGCTGGCTCTGTAAGTCTCAGCTTTAGTATTTATCATATTTAGCTGTGGTCTATCCAGCTGTAAAATTACCTGCACACCAACTTGCAACCAGTTCAGAGGCCAGAGACTTTCAATGCAGAACATTTGTCCCTAGGCCCCCTGCTATCAAAAGTATCCTGGAAAGGATGAAAATAGAGATGGCCTTTTACCCACTGGTAAGTCATTGAATCGGAAGGAATCTTAAATATCTAGGGAAACCACCCTGACAGAATCAAAAGAGAGGACATGCAAGGCATCGTCACTCAAGAAAAGCAAGTCTGTTGGCTGTGGGGAATGGCACTGCAAGGTGTCATTACTAGGGGTGTGCACAGAAAGGCGCAGGGACCACGGCAGCTCCCCAGAGGAGGAACATCTCAGCAGGTTTTGTGGAAGGCTCCAGCCCAAACATGTAGAAGCTAAACACATCAGATGATAACCTTATTTACATGAAGAACCTGTTTTTTTCCAGCTTCTTCATAGGCTGAAGCCCCTTTTACTCCAAAGGAAATGTTTCCCAGTTAAAAACTATCAGAACCGATCTCCTGAAAAGCTTTTTCCATATGAATAATTCCACCTTAAGAAAACCATGAAAGGTCAATTTATCTGTGGTCTCATGTTGGCAACGGTTACTGGAAATATCTGAAACATGATATATATTTTTCAGGGAGATACACAGGAACAAAGACCTGTGTTCCAAGTCATCAGTCATCGCTACAGCTTAAGAATTTTATTTCTGGGATAACCAGGAACGCTCCGTTGTCTCCCAAACTTGAACCCAGATACACCACCAAAATACCAGATCTCACTTTCAAAGGTGCCACTTTAAAAGAGACCGTTTGACAGGAAAGTTGAATCAGCCTTTCTCTCCTTGGCAAGGTGCCTAATGAGGTACAGAAAAAAGGGATACACCTGTTTAGAAGCCAGCTGAGCCAAAAGGCTTTTTACAGAAATAGAAGGGGATGCTCAGTAAGAATGAGAACCTGAATCATTATTGTCAGGAGCTTGACTGGATGCCAGGAACAGGGGCACAATGGGAAAGTCACAGCCGCATAATCAATGCCACATCTAAGGCATACCACAGACTGCGGTTTATTTTGGTGTTATCTTCTTGTACTACCTCCCCATACTGAGGATAAATATAATAACCATCATCTAAACAGAGTATTTTACCCAGTGTCAAATATTGAAAATAATTTCTCGCAAACGGCTTCTTGCTCAATAAAAATTAATTAAAGGAAATTATGTAAAAAAAAATCTTCTCGGGAAGAATATGCTCAAAACAATGAAAACAAAGCATCCTTTTGGAGAGATTCTGTTGACAATAATCCCAAACACCACCGTTTCCAGCCGAGGTAAGACTTGTTACTTACACAGTAGTCACTATATTAAGTTGCAGATTTGTCTGTCATGTGTTAATATATATTCCTATGGCAGATGAAAAGTTCAAAATCAATTTGAGCTTTGCCAGTGGCTCCAAAATGAACAGTCATGCACACAACTTCATATAATGGCATTTAAAGCGTCCACAGATGCACGCATCTCACATGCACTTTAAATCTTGTATTTAAAAGGAATTGAGAAAAAGTATGAACTATTTCATACATTTACCCAAGACTGCTGCAGGAAATATCGGACAGTTTAAAGTGAAAACAAAATTATTATATGTCTTTCTTCATAAACCAGGAAATTATTCACATTACGTGACACCATGAAGCTCTCTATGGGCAAAGCAAAATTGTTGTAATGATAATTGTATTTAGCATTCAATTTACGTGCTTCTTACTCTGAGTAGAAAGTATAAATGGGTATTTTCAGGGAGAAGGGAGAAGAAGGGAGAATCAGACTGTGTCAGATTTAGTATATATAAAGGATTTAATATAAAATGGTTCCAGTCTTGGTTAAGGCTTCTTGGAGCTACTGTATGCATGTATGTAAGTTAATAATACTAAGGAAAAAGAAAGGAAACCAGTAGTACCATTCACTTTTCTCTTCATGAATTGAAGTATTTCCTCTCCTGTGCCTCTGTATTCAGTCCTTCATATGCTTTTTCTGAATATCTGAGTGGATTATCCATTTCCATTAATTTTCTAATTTTATCTGTCAAATATATTCTCCAATTTCCTTAACTTTTTAATAAGACTATGCATGAATATACATCTCACTGGAAATTGCTTCTGGAGGATACTATAATAGATGCTTATCAGGTATATTATATGAAGAAGACTTTGTTTATTTCTCCATGTAAACTGACACAATTAGGATACTACAAATTAGAATGTAACTCGTGTCCTGTGTTTCCTGAGGTCTTCTGAAGGAGCTGAATGCTGTGCAACTCATTACTTCCCCCTAAACATGGCATCTGCCATTTTTTTCTGAAGCAAGCTATTATATGTTGACTATCGACAAATATTTTACAGGACAAGTATTTTCCCCTCAACAGGGTTAAACATTATTAGCATTTGAAAATGGTCTTTTCTAAAGGGTGATTAATGTGCGATCAGCAACCACTCCGAGGAAACTAGAGAGTATTTTTAATGTATAACCAAATTACATAAAATATCCTTTATCTTTGTGAGCAGGTTTCTCATCAGTGCATGTTTCATTAGCTGTCAGTACCCCGGACACGTCAGCTGGCCATTGATCACCCTCAGGCAAGGGCTATCTCAAGCATTTAAGATGGAGGACTCCTCAACTGAGCTGCTTTTGAAATCCAAAATAGTGATTACGCAGCTCTTCTAGATTTCAGTAGTAATTAGGCACAAAATGCCAGAAACTGGGCTGAACCACGCTTGAGTGGTAGAAGGGACAAGTGACACTAATTAAGAAGTCTTTCTGCACAGCTGCTTGGTCCAAAATTTTGTGGGTTGAACGAGACTTACTGTAAACCGACCGTTGTCACGTTGTCCTGGGAATTAGTTTTGTAGGCTTGGCCTCATTAAAGGAGGACAAGCATGAATCATGCAACTGAGCCCGCGGAACCACACAAGGAGTTCACCCGCTCAGTGCTTAGTCTGGTCAATGAGGAGTGAAGAACAAAACTGCCCTCAGCACAGCTGATTCCCAGGTCAGGTGTTTGGAAAAGGGACGATGTCCTATGGAGCACAACCCTGCTCGTTGATCTGGGCTACCAAAGATTCGCGTGCCTCTGAACACACTGACAAAGTATGAGGACTTACTCTTTGCGTTGCTTTTGTGACTCCAATCCACCAAGCTGTAAGAAAATTGATAGTAAGCTTCTTTTACTTTTCAGAAAAAACCTCTACATAATTAGGTTGGTATATTTGAAAAATAATCATAGAATCTTTAAGGTTGGAAAAGACCTCTAAGATCATCAAGTCCAACCGTCAATAATACTTCAGTTACACACTATTTCAGAAATCTGAGGGTTTGAGCCAATTCCAATATTGGACTTTTACAACACCCACACCCACCTACCCTTTCTCTCCTTGATGCAATGGCTGCAAAGCAGTGTAGGAAGATAGGAACAACTGCCATTTACTTTACTTACTCTTAACTGATTTTTTTTCCTTCTTTATTTTGTCTCTCCTTCAAAGGAGTCTTTTATGATTCTGGGATATGATAAGCCACCTTTACAACTTTAAACCATCTCACTACTTCATTCTTCTTTTTCCCCTTTTATAATATATTTTCCACAAGTAATGTGTATCACAGAATATTAGGCAGATCTGTTTCTTTGCTAGGTTAAAGAATGATATACATTTTCAATTTATTTTCAATGAAAGTTAGAAAATGACAGCTATATTTGTTTTTTACTATGTAAAGTGAATGATAATGGTTCACCAGCTGATTTATTTATTTCTGTTCTTTCCACACTATGCTACTTTGGTTGTATAATATTATCTAGTTTACCTTGGAAGAACTCTGCTTGACTATAAGAAGTCCTTTGCTTTTGAAATTTTAACATATATAAATAAATAATGTTTTGGAGAATAACCTTTTGCAAAAGGCTTAAATCTATACAGGGTTCTCCTAACTATTCCTTACAGAACTCTAAGAGTAAGGATGCAGAGAAAGGGATGCTCTACAGGACTTCCAGGATTACAGATATTGCTCATCTTTCTTCAGCTATGTAGGCATTATTAAAAGGAGCTAAACTGTTTCTTTTATGTTTAAGAAATGGTTTAGAATTTTCTCTGTAATTGAGTTAATTTCAATCAAAATCATCTAAAAGCTTTTAGTCATTAAAGAAAAAATGTATAGAATCTATCAAACAACTGTATTAATAATATGTGGGATAAGAGGGTGTGAGGAGGCTGAGGAGTGACATTACAATTACCTGTCAAAAACTCTTCTGGACAAACAATTATGTTTCTTCTTCTCATATGAAAAGACCAAAAGTTACTTCTCTTCACTAGCTCTTTCAGAAGAGGTCTTGATGTCAAAGGAGGTAAGACAACTATACTAAGGTCAAACCCATAGATTTGTTGTGATACTGCTACTGTCAGCTTAGCAATGCTGTCATCATTGTGCCCGTGGGACTCTGGCCTGGGTATCCAAAAGGGAATTTAAGTGCAACCTACATGCTTAAACTCAAAACTGTGATGCTAAAAGCTTTGCTGAAACAGGCGTCTGCCCAAAGAAGGTTCAGATCCATATCTCCCAAAATAAATGATAACATAACACTGTCTTCTTGCATATGGAGATGTGGCTTTGAATCCCTTGGGAAGAAACGAAGGTTGAGCCTCTGTTTCCCACATCTTGCCTAGAGCCTCTACCCACTGGGCTATAAAATGACGAGGAGTCCTTCTGGTTTTAAGAAAAACAGTGATTGAAAGAGCCATGTGATGTAAGACATGTGCCATTTGGACTCCCCTGTCCTCCATGTTTCCTTACTAGCTAACTCCACATTCTGACCTATTTCTCATGAGGTCTACTGTTGATTCTGAGATTTTATCCT
This sequence comes from Balearica regulorum gibbericeps, assembly GCF_011004875.1. Lineage (NCBI taxonomy): Eukaryota > Metazoa > Chordata > Aves > Gruiformes > Gruidae > Balearica > Balearica regulorum. The sequence goes on along the minus strand of NC_046184.1, from coordinate 41,011,115 downwards.
TTTTATAGTAGAGTAGCCTGAGCATCTATCATCTAGAGCATTTGTGTACATAGATATTTGCAAAGAGGGAGGTATTAACTGTTATGTACTAGAGTCATGGCAATTTCAAATCATATCATAATACCTTTTTCCCTACCTGTTTTCTACTCATCACTAAGTGGTTACACATACATTTATATCAATTCTTTAGCACTTCCATGAATTAAAGGCGGGTGAGCAGTGCTGATCCCTGTTTAGCAGCACAGGTTTGATTAGTCTTCCCCTCACCCAGCTGGCAATGTGGTTCAGTTTAAAAATGTGAGGAGGGCTCTGTGCTCAGTACCGAATGTAAAGAATAATCTGAACAACAAACTCATGCTCACATATCTCACACATTTATTTTTGGGCTTAAATTGAAGTTACAGCTAAACACTTAAAATCATTCTCAAATGTGTAAATAAAGCACAGGGATTACTCTGTATGTATGAGGTCATAGCAATAGTCTTTCAGTGATGGTATAAACATCGTTCATATGATGTGATAACATACAAAGAAGTATTTTATTAGAAGCAAGGTATGATCTGAAAAACATGCCTGTCACTGAAGCATCATGTGCCACTGCTTAAAGTACAGTTTCTAGTCTAAAAAGTAACTTTTTAGAACTTCTATCATAAAGGCTCCACATTCGCATCTCACATCTTGACAACTGTCAGCTCAAATCTGCTGAAGTCCCAAAGAAAAGTTATCTTCCGCTAATGGGCAATCCTGCAAAGTGGGTCTGGGAGCAGAAAGCTGGGTCCATGCATCCAACTTCACGCATCACCAGCAATAAGCGTGCTGCAGCCTGAACTCAGGCAGTTTACCTGCTGACGAAGCACAAACCTGAGAGAACCTGGCTCACGCTTCCACGGTAATGGTGGCTCTTCAGCAGTAACAGAAGGAAAAAGTAGCAAACATATATTTTAGTCAGTAGTCATCATTTATGACTGAATACGCAAGGGGAGAAGGTCAGCTGGTTACATTATCCCCTTTGTTCAAAGTGACCTGTCACAGTTGAGGCAAAGCATTTCAAGACTAGCTAGAGCATTCAAATACCTCTAAGCCTGCTGATTCAGGTAAGGGCTTCTGCTAGAAAACCCAGGCCTACACCAGGGGAGGCAGGACTGTTGAGAACAGGGGTGGAGGAAAGGAGCAAGCTAGGTCTACACAACAGCAGCTGCCAGCCATGGCTGGGTGCCTCCAGGTCCTTCCTCCCCAGCGATGACTTGCAGGGGCTTTCCTCGCTGCAGGTGGCTGCTCCTCTCCTGAAACATCAGCAAGGCACTTAGGGCAGCTGAGGCTTTTGGATCCAGACCCGCCGCAGGATCTGTGATGAGCTGGGCCTGGCAGGACTGAGTGGCACAGCTGGTGCCCGGAAAGATGCATACTGGTAGCTGCTGAAATTTTTTTAGGATGCCGTTGTCTTTTTTATTGTGGTGCAAAGAGACGTGCCTGTGAGAGGAGAGCACACTCCACAGGTTTCTGTTTCCTCTGCTGTCATTTTCTTCAGTCAACAAACTGATTTAAACCAAGCGTGGATCTGAGCTAAACAAGAGCCCCAACAGTCTGATTCTCATAAATGTTTAAGGACATTTTGTACCATTCTGTCAGCTTAAAAGGGCCTTGTAGACTTCGTAAACTATTTTTGCATTCACTGTAATGCTTCTGATATTACTTATAGGGAGCAGAGCAGCATTCATATAAATAAGAGTCAAGACCTAAAATGCAGTCTTTCAAAATTTCTGCAGAGAGAAAGCAGAAGTACTTAACAATGATCCCATCCCACAAGATAATCCCACAGCTATGCAATTACCTTACTGCTTACTACAAAAAATGCTACCATAGTTGTAGCAGTAATTGGTAAGTGAAAGAATAAGTGAAGTATATTAGCATTAACAGTCATTAGTGTCTGGTGCAAAGGTTGGCGTGAGTTTGGCTTCATCTTTAGTCAGTTTAAACATCATCGGATTTTTGCCTACATTAATTTTTAAGTAAGAAGCAGCAAACAATGGTGAAAGCTGTAAAGTTACCTGATCTTTTTGAATTGCACGTGCCGGGCGAAGCAAATCCCTAGTTATAACCCTATTTTGTGCTTCCAACTTTTGAGGACATGTCCTCTGCACTGGGGACACAGAGGTTTTTTTGTTGGGGAACAGCAGAAAAACCTCAATCAGCCATTATTGACAGCAAGCCAACAGTATGGTTTGACTGGTAGGATTCTCACAAAAATATTGACTGTCAGTCAGGAAATATGTGCTAGAAACTGTACTAGCAAAAGCCTTTTTTGACCACCACAGGCCTGATTCATGTTCCTTCAGGAACATAGTATGAGATGGGCTATACAAGGAGGGGGATACAAGAAGGGTGCAAATTTGGCACAAATCCCTTTCAGGTCTCCTTTACAATCCCAAAACAGAGTAAGAAGGACTTCAGGGAGTATTTACAAGAGTTGCCAACGCTGGTCTCCCTCCGTGGCCTCTGTAGACCTCGCAGAGAGGGAGATAGTCCCCCTGTTGCCCCCCAAAGACTGGTGCCCTCTCTGACCTGCTCCCTGGAGCTGCCTGTTTCACCCATGGACCTTGAACAGGAGCTGGGGGCCATTAGCCTTGGCAAGCTGACGATGACTGCCACGAGTCCCCCATAATGTGGACAAATGCCAGAGCACAGAGTGAAGAGACCAGAGAATCAGACTGGAGATCCAAATTCCAGTCATGCTCCCAGCCCAAATTAACCATAGCGGCCACTGCACAGATATAATAATTGAAGAATAGGCTGCATAAATATAAAGGTGTGTGATTTTTATATTTGCCATTTTAAAAGCCAGTGATAGTCACACAGCGAGGAAAATGCTGCATTTTATGAGTCATCAGCCCCCTTTATGAGATACATTTTGGACTGTATATCACTGTATTGCGAGGGAAAGTATTTCAATAAGATTAATTAGCTGATGTTTGTAAAACATTTTGAATCTGGAAAGCACCGTATAAATGTGAGCTATTATTATTGTTATTTATTATAAGGGAGATGCAAATCCTCTCTAAATGTTGACTAAAGCCTTGAAATTTTTATGGTCACAACTTTGTCAAAAAGATTTTTATCTTCCTAGCAGCAATGTGCTACCAAAGATGTTGTGCCTTAAATCAACAGCTGTTATACCTCAAGCAAGTTATGAATTTTCCTTGATTTACAGCAGTTGGGTTTTTTTTATTTTTCTTCTTAGGGGATGGGGCGGGGGGGGAGAAGTGTGTGCTCTTGCAAACACGTAACACAAGGCCAAGAGTTCCTTAGGGGAAAGCCACATCCACCCCCAGTGAGGCTGTTAAATTCACATTCAGACACTCGGCACAAGACCTGGCTTTCGTCACGCAGAGGAGGTAGCAATTCCCACCAAACACGCCAGGAGCTGCTCTGGGAGCACATGCCCTTAACAACATCGCTTATTTGCTTGGCTAGGTCTGGCTGCAGGATCCTTCATTCTGATACCAGCTACGTTGGTTTTTGTTTGGTTTTGTCTGTTTGTTTGCTTTAAATCCTGGTCCATCATAGAGGGAGAGCTGTGCAAATACCAAGGGAGCTTGAGTTATTCAACAGAGTCCCCGAAGGGGAAAGGCAGCTCCCTCCCAGCTTCCCTGGAGCACTGCTAATTATCCCATGTTAAGAAATTCTAAGGGAATCCCTAAGGAGAGTTGTCAGCAGCATTTTTATACCCTCTTAACCTCATGCAGACAGCGACACATGTGCAAGCCAAGGACAGGTAGCTTACCTTGGGCTTGAATACAAACAGAATTAGGACCCTTCTTCTTTCACATTCCCCTTCTGAGTGTCAGCATGAGCAATACATTGACTGCAAACAGGCCACGTGTGTGAACGAAAGCTATTCTCTTTAGCAGTGCTATTGAAAAAGCACCTGGAAGAAGCAGAGGGTGAAATTTGTGGTATTCATCCTCTATTTGAGGACTTCTGGGAAGCCCTGACTCTCCAGTAGCTGACGGGAGTGTTGCACATTTGCCATATGTATGCATACAGCCTGCTCTTGCAATTATGCACTTTGATCAGGAAAGTTTGGAAACAGTGCCTTTTTACGCACCTGCAGCGTGATGTTGTTTTCAAGAGAAGAAGGTGTGTATTGCACACGTTCTTTTCTATCCTGGCTGATTTTCTGAACAACAAACATTTCTGGCCAGCAGTGCACTTTAAGGGTATCGGCAGAGAAACCATCTGAATTATTGCTGTAACAAGTTTGCTCACTGAAAGGGCCACAGCTGTTCCAAAAGCCAGCCAATCACACCATCTTATCAGTGAAATATGTATTTTCTCCTTTTAGGACATCCAATGCTGGGAGCATGTGTACAGCTCTCCCTTCCTCTGCCTGCCTTCACAACACATGGGTCCACCAGGAGGTCCAGCTCCCATTAAAGGAATCCTCTGTAGACCCATGGTCACCTCGATCCTGACTCAAAGCTCTGTGAACTCTAAGTCCCGTGACCACAACTGAGTGCAAGTAACAGTTACCTACTTACATATTGCCAGGTTATTGCAGCAGTTTTTTTGGGCCAAACCCTGCCAATTTCTTCATATGGATGTCTCCAATTCAGCGGACATTGCAGTGCAGTTATAGGGTAGGACAGAAGAGGATCAAAAACCTGCTGGTTTTTAAGTAAGACTCTATGACTAATGGACCAACCAGCCATCCCCCATGGGAGAAAAGGTGGCAATAAGAGACACAGGAGTCTCATGGGAATCCTACTTGCTTCTCCCACCCAACAGTACAAACTCTTCATCCACAGAGACCTCTTCTACAAGTTCTTGAATTTGGCCATAAATAGGACTTCAAACCATACATACAATAAATGTGGACTTCAAAACTGTGTTTCCTTATTTATTTTGCCTGTGTACTGTAGCACTGATGTTTCAGGACAGATGTAATATTTTTTGCCAAAAATAGGCATCTTTTAATTAAATCCTGCAGTAAATAATGATATTTGTACTCCAGGGCTGTCAAATATTTCATTAAAAAATCAACTTAAAATAAAAAATATGTATTAAATGTGTTGTATTTTTTTCCTAGCTCCAGTTTGCATCTACAGCCATGCCAAAAGACATGAATGTTTCTCTCTGACACATATTTGGCTGAGAGGGTAATATTTTGCTCTAAGTGTTTCCCACTAAACATTGTGACAAAGTTATGTTGATGTTGCACAGCAATTTGATGTTTAAACCGAGATTTTAAAACTGCTTGTACATGCATATCTTTATGATTCACTAGATCGTACCCATGAAAGTCCCTTGTATCTCAGTTTGTATTCTGTTGAATCCACAGCTACCTCAAATTTGTAGACATTGCTATCCCTGTACAAGAATCACCCATTAAATTGAGATGATTTGAGAACTATTTCTGGGCTTTACAGAGATTAACCAGACTTTACTTCCTACTATTGAAAATGCTTCTGCGACATGCTGTGCATTGGCAACAGAATAACAGATTGACAGGCGTGAGAAATTGCCGTGTCCCCTCAGATGCTCATTGGATTTTAACGAGTAGATAAGCCCCCAGAAAGCTGCTGGGTACTGCTGTACTGGAGCAGTTACTGTGAGTACCAGGAAAGAGTGTTAACCAAGCAGTCTGCGTGTAGTCGGCTGCGGGAGCTCCACGGGAATGGAGCCGCTCCAACATATCTTAAGGGACAGAGTGTGCAGTTCCCACCCTGCAAACCCGGGTGTGCAGGGCCGGGGAAGAGGCAGGGAGGAACCGAGCGGCTGCTTCATTTCCTCTGCATCCCTCTCACCCCGTTCAAGCTCGTGGTAGTCAAAGAAATGAGAATGAGTTTGGTAGAGTCAAAACCTGACCTCTGAAGCTAAGCTTGTCCTATGCCATCAGATATTCTGTATTTAACAACACAGTCATGCAGTGACTGGAAGAAAGGTTTGCTGTGCTGGATGGGGCGTGCATGGCTAATTTATCTGTGAAGACAGCCTGCCGCACTGAATCCAGCCTTGTCAGAGGTGCACTGAACGAGTCCTTGTACTATCAGTACCTCTAACTATGGACATTCAGGCGGAAGAATACAAGAAAGTGTTACAACAACATCTTTTAAACCTGTCTTTAAATTATTCTAAAAATAGCTGTGTTGAACATAAACAGAATCTGTGCATGATGTGTCACGTGGCAAATTTTTTTATTGGTATCTGCTGTGCTGCAGAGAAGTCTTACACTGAAGTAACCAGCTGTTTTCTCAAAGAGCTTGTGTGACTCTGAGCTGATGCTGTGGCCCAAATCAGGATGACACTTGCCTGTAATACTCCATGACTGGTTGCTTCCTATTAAGCATGGGCTTGCAATTTCATTTCTTGCATTCACAGACAGGAGCACCAAAGCCTGCTTAGATCATACCCGCCTCAGTAATCCCTCTCTTCCCTGTTACTCCTGGCCTCCAGCATCAGCACCAATACCTGATCTGAGCACCCAGGAACAGAAGAGGGAAGGAAGAGCAGGGAAGAGTCCTTGTGCTTCACCTCTTTGTCCTGGACAAAAGGAATGGGAGCACACAGCGTACAAGGAGTGGCTGATGGCTGGGTTTATGCAATCTTAAGAAGAGACTGCTAAAGAGGAATGTTCTTGCTGTCTTCAGCCACCTAACAGAAGTGTACAGCGAAGGCAGAGACAGACTCTTCCCAAAGATAGTATGAGAGGGCAAGGACACAAGTTGCAACACAGGAAATTCCAATTACAAACTAGGAGGAAAAAATTCACCCTGAGGATTGGATCTGTTTGAGGTTATAAAATCTTCATCAACAGAGATGATACTCAAAATGTGACTGGACAAGATCCTGAGCAACCTGATTTCAACGGACCTGCTTCGAGCCAGCACTTGCACCAGACGACCTCCAGAAGTCCCTTCCTCGCTCTGCCATTCTGCAGTTCCAGGATTAGCAGCTTCTTAATACCTTTCTCATACTTCAATTCAGAATTGAACCCAACCACCCTATTGCACTCTGACCTCCAAGGGCACGGCAGTAAAGAGTTATGTCGTGTATGCTGGGGAATTTTAATAATTTGCACAAGTTTCCAGCCTCAGAGATGAGTTCTCACCCGGGTTAAATATCTGGTGAGGATGCGCCTCAGCAAGCACCCCGAGCTCATGCTGATAATGCTTTGCACGCATTTGTTCTATAGCTATCTATCTATCAAAAGACTTATGTGGTAATTTAATGCTTTATGGCAAGTGGCTGATAGTAAATGAAGCAATCAAAACCTGCCAAATATTCTGCTAGGCAGTAACAGGGAAGAGTTACCAGGGTCTCATGTGTCATTATCTCCCCCACTGATCCTTTGGGGGTTCTTTCCGACATTTCTGTCTCCATAGCACAAACGTTGTGCTCTTCCCACTACTCACTCCGTTAATATACCACCGCACTGTCACAGCACTTGACTATAACAAAATTAGAAAAGCAACCTTGTTCCCATGAATGTCATGGTGATAGCACAGCCTCCTTCTGCTGGGAAAACTGACCTTACTTCCTATTCTTGTGATCTTAAAGCCAGCAAAGCATGCAGAGACAAGTCATTGTTTCCTTTCAGTGACATACCGCTGGAACAAAAGACCAAGCATTTCTTCGTCATAGGAAATGCATCTATCCATGATGAAATAAATACCAATTTAGTCAATAGATTACATGGCTTAATGGGAAACCTCAAAACAAGTGTAGGTCTTCCTGGTAGGGAAATGAAAATCTAGAAATCACATTGCCTTTGGCTACTTCAAATCAATCAGCATCAAATGAAAAACATATACAAATATCACTTAAGTAAATTCATCCTTCTCCACTAAAATCTGTCAATCACAAGAACAATGAATATCACTGGACAACTAAATTTTGAATGCTGAGTACATTTTGTACTAATTGTAGTATTTTATTATGTCATCAAGAGAAGGAAAACTGTCAGTGTTCTCAATAACTGTGTGCACAATAAATGCCTGAGAGATTGTTGCCATGAGTATTATCTGTCAAGCAAATACCAGTGCTTCAATTATTGTTTTCTTTCAGCAAATATAGAATCAACCCACAAAGAGTGACGGTGGAAGAGCGCTGGCACCCTTATAGCTCTGTAACTCTGCCAGGGAACGATTTCGCCAAATACCCAGATGGTGTGAACCAACACAGCTCCATCAACTTCTTCAGAATTAACCCACTTTAGACCATCTGAAGACCTGGCCCATGGAAATCACCACCAGGTCTTCCAGTCACACACCAGTGCAGGGGTGGCCGCTGCAGCCTTAGCTTTCCAGCCTCTCTCAGGCTTAGCCCAGGTCTTCCTCCATCTGATGCTTCCCAGGCCATGCCAGCACTGAGAGGGAATACCAGCATCCATGTGGAAAAAAAATATTTAGTTTCTAGCCTAACTGCTTGAAGAGAAGCTAAGTATCAGAAATCTAAAAAAACCAAAAAAACCCCACCAACAACAACAAAAAACCCAAACCAAACCAAAAAAAACCCCACCCACCCAGAAACCCAAAGGTGAATAAAATGATCCTGCTGTTTGGAGGGGTTTTTTTAATGAAAAATATTGTCTCCTAATTTCTAAACTATACCTCCTCATTTTTCGGAGGTGACAGTCCTGCTACTATGTTTTGATTGGTTAAGATTTAAAGACAAAAAATTAGTGCAGCTTTACCATTTTCTGCAAGAAGCCAACACACACTTTGAACCACTTCATTCTTCAGGATGTTCTTCCTGACACTCTGTCCCAGTTTTGTTCTTCAGGGTTTCTCTTGTCTAAGCAGCTGGGAGCAGCATTTCAGATTTCAGGCACTTGATATTTCCTATTATTTGGGGTTCTTGTTCAGAAGTTGATTGCTGTCCATTTATTGGAACAGATAGACCAACAAGGAACTGCATTCAAGAAAAAAAACACAGCATCCTGAGTTCTGCAGATCTAAAATACGTCATCCACACAGACATATAGCTTAACCCTCACTTGTGAAGACTGCAATAGCTGGTAGCACTGATGTGACTTTAAATTGTACCCATCTTCAGAATCTTTTTGGCTTTCTTTTATGTGCAATATCTCCTTTCATAAAGTCTTCAATTCGGATCAAGTTGTGTTTATGAGAAGAGAGATGGGTCCTAAAATCGGGATCCAATTTTTGCAGTAAATTCCTCTCTCTTGTGTATACATAGACTACTGTAGAATAAGCCAGCCTGACTCCTACTGAAAAACGTAGGAGTATATGTAAAGCACTGAGAGGGCTTTATGAACCCCTGGTGAATCTGTTGCCCACACATTGGATAAATTTGCAAGATGGCTTTGCAATAGTCTGTCTGAGTAATTATCTGTCTGTTAAAGAACAATTGTTGTCTATTTCAGTGGCTTTCTGCCATGTTATAATTAATGATTTTTTGAGCTGATTAATTTTTTCTGTATTCATTAAGATGATACAATCAAGTCATTTGGGCCAAATACTTAACAAGGGTTTTTGATAGGGAATATAGTCTTTAATTTTCTTGCTACTGAATAGTTACAGAGAAAAATCAAATAAGAGCTTGTTTACATGAAGAATTAGAATAGCTATTTCACTTTAAATTCATGTCCTTCTTTAATCCTAAATAACTTTAAAAAGTCCTAATTTAGGGAGCAGGTAGAACAATGAAGTTGTGCCTGTGTGACTTTGTTTATACTCAGGACCTACAGTAAGTGTCTCCATTTGTTTTGCTTGATTTTAATGAATTGCTATTACAAGTAGGGGATTTTCTAGGCACGTGCTCCCACCCCTGTGCAGGCCTGTCCCACTGACATTTTGTCAGCCCTATTCTAACACGCCGTGTATGTGCATATATGTGCGAGGGCATGCACAGCACCTCCTATCGCCTCAGACGCCTAATGTTCACTCTATGTAGCTGACTGCTGCTAGATACGGGGCTCCGTGCTGTGACAACTAAAGAATTTCTTCTGGCTGAGTGGTTGTGGGCTCTGCTTCTACAGTGGCAGTTTTTACACTATGCTTAACACCATTCACAGCTTGATGAAAGGCTCTGTCTCCGTATTTCAAGGTATTTCAAGGATTCATTGGAATACCTTTGCACATTGTTCCTCCCTTTAATATATTTAAATTTCTGTCCTGAATGATTCAAGAGCAAACTCTCAATTCAATTGTATCCTTTCAGTTGTTTCCCATGATATTTCCAGCTCTGCCTGAGGTCAAGTTCCAATAATGGGCCAACAGGAGCCTTATGAAATTCAACAAGGACAAATGCAATGCCATGCCCCTGGGAGGAAGAAATAAGGCAGGCTGGGGAGCAGCCCTGCAGAGGAGGTCGTGGGAGTGCTGGTGGGCAGCGAGCTGAGCACAGGCCAGCAGTCAGCCCTGGCAGCGATGAAGGCCAAGGGCACCCTGGGCTGTGTCAGCAGGAGCACAGCCAGCAGATCAAGGGAAGCGACTATTCCCTTTACTCAGCAGCTGTTAGACCACATCTAGAGCATTGCGTCCAGTTTGGGGCTCCCCACTATGGGAAAGGCACCGATAAACTGGAGTGAGTCCAGGGGAGGGCCACCATGATGGTCAGGCTGGAGCATGTGCCCCATGAGGACAGGCAGAGGGACCGGGGCTTGTTCACCTAGAGAGGGAATGGCTTTGGGGGGACCACACAGAAGCCCCCAACACCTATGAGGAGCTTATCAAGGAGATGGAGCCAGGCACTTCCCAGCAGTGTGCATCTGGAGGCTGAGAGGCAATGGACATAAGGTGAAACCATGGAGGTTCCGACGGGACAGAAGAAACATTTCCCCACAAGGACAATCAAGCAGATGAGCAAACTGCCCAGAGAGGCTGTGCAGTCTCTGTCCCTGGAGGTTTTGAAGCCCACACTGTGGGTGCAGCCCAGAGCAATCTGCTCTGAACTTGTAGCTGAGCTTGCAGTGAGCATAACATTGGGCTAGAGGCCTCCTGAGGCCCCCTTCCAGTCTGAATTACCCCATAATCCTATATATATATCATAGAATTAAGCTATGCAATATATTCCCTTTGTGATCAGGGCAATACAAAATGTCACTGATGTCTTTCTACCCCTCAAGACATGTATTGTTGTTTCAAATCTTGCAGGCATGCCATAAAGCTTACCTAAGCAAATCTTGGAAATAACCTGAAAAAATTCTTCCTTTTTTTGATTCTGAAAATTATGAAACATGAGCTCAAGATGAAATAATGTTTCTCTAAAAGCAGAATAATTTACAGCAGCATTCAATCAGATAGTTTAGGAAGAAATAAAGCCCTAGTATTAGGTTATGCTAAATATAAAGAGCCAGACCAAGTCTGGGTGTAACTCTTTAGGGTTTTGATTAAATTACTTGAGATCTGAGTGGAATACGAAAATACTTTTGAGTTTTCCTACCACAGACCTAATGCACTGCTGGCCTGCAAAAGGGATTAGAAATTGAAGGACATATGGACAATCGTGCCAGAGCAAGAGTCTGGCTGTGGAGGAACATCACAGCATTTCATAGATGCTTTCACTTAGTGATCTGTCTACGACTAAATGTCTCCTCCAAACACACGGAACACAGATAACATTGAATTAAGTACAAATGTCTTATCTGGCTGCCTTGGATATTTAGACCGTAAATTTCAGGTACAGAACTTAGCACAAAGGAGTCAGTGCTTGTTAATTAGATTTCTGAAGAATTATCACCAGACAAAAAGTTAATTATTAGTTATTGGTATTATTAGCATTCTGCAATACTACTAATAATTCTTATCAGCTGATCTTTAGCTGTCTCTTACCAGAATCTAGCAAGAACCCTGAATCTCAACATCACCAGCTATTGAGAAGGTATGGATTGAGAGCTATGTGATTGTAGTTATAAAATCATCTCGTTACTCTCCCAGCAAAATAATCATTCAGTATAAGCTATTGGAAGATCCTTTCCTGTTAGCTAATATTAGCATTGTCACTACTTAGCAAAAATATTAAAGCAAATATGAAAGTACCGTAGTCTGAAGTGAAAAAAAATAATGTGTAGCAAAACTAAATCTTCCCAGGTTCTGGACGTGTCAAAAATAGTTAACTGCTCAGCAATCCCAGCTCCAACTGCTAATGGGATAAATCTAAACTCTCTTTGTCAATTAATTAACTTATCTCTGCTTCTCAAATTAAGAAATCAAATAAAGATAAACATGTAATTTTCTTTCCTTCCATGCTTCAATTCCCAAAAGTGCTGCAAGAACATTTTCTACGAAGAGCATCAAATGATGCAAATGATGCAAGAGGTACAGTAGATAAATGCAGCCAGAAAGAAACCTTTGAAGTACTGTTCTCTATTTGTTTAAGAGAAGAAAAAGGAAGTGTTGAAGTGAAGAGGTGTACAAAAGTGGACAAATAAGACTCTGTCCCGGACAATTGTGACCACAAAATTCCCACTGAAGTTATTTCTGGACAGAGAAGGAGCCAAGTACAGCAAGCACCTTCCCGCACCTGTTTAATAAAACGTCAAACAGTGCTTCTCCTGCCATTCACTTCTAACATAAAGGTAAAAAGCCATTTGTTATCCTCCTCCAAATCCTTATCGTCTTAGGACCTCCTTACTCAGGAGGGACTTGAGCCAACCTCTGCTGCAAGAGTCCAAACCAACAGTTTTGCAGGAAGGTTGACAAAGAAATAGTGAAACTGGTCCACTCTCTCCAAAAAGGGAGGAGAATAACTGTTGCTGTCAATCAGTGGACGTTCTGCTATCTCAGAGCCACTGGGAAGAACAGCAGGGCACAGCAGTCGCAGAGGTCTTCATGATGGTGCGGCCCCACCAGGGCTGTAGACCTGTAAGAGGGACCTTCAGCATGGAGACAAAGCCATTAGTTTGACTTCTGCTCCTGGGACACTTTTTTTTTTTTTTTTTTACAAAAATATCTCTTATTAATTCCAAATTTCAAGGAAAGAGAAAGCTGTTGGTCCCATATTTTGATCAAATAGGACTACCCAAGAGGAACAAATTTAGGCTGAGAATGGTGGTGCCTTTCCATCACTTTGACTTCAGCACTGGAATTCCAGACTGGTGTTGAAAAAAAGCAGCTTTGCACTGGTTCCTGTTGAGTAACTCTGAACTGGTTCCTGTGAGTAACTCTGCTTGGTTTTCCACTTCAGTGAGGGGCCTCTTGGGTTACCACTCTGGGGCACAGTTAAGCATTTCACTTGAGGAGCTGGGACCCAGATACCCAAAAAGTTGCAGCGTGGCACCTGACTCTGTACCACTCATGTCCACAGGTAGTTTTTATCTTATCTTCCCAGTTAATTCCATACCTAAAACTCAAGAATCCTAATCTGGGACAGAGGAATTTAAATGCTGTGATTTTTTTCATTTTTTTTCCTGACAAGCCAGAAAGGAAGATTAGGGAAAGGAAAAGGACTTATGGGGGAAAAGCATTTGCTTATGAATGAATAGATAATCAAACAGAATGGGTTTAAATGTGAAAATCCATCTGAAGAAAACAAATTCTTAATCTACCTAATTTTTACAAGATGTTCACAGGTGTTGTAGATTTTTTCTCTTCAGGGAGCCCATTTGCCATTTCTCCTGCTCATCAGAAGCCTCCATCAACCAGTGATTGTTCTTGAGATATCTCCCTATCTCAGGGAGATCCCCTATTGCCATTTAAGCCATCTTCTTGTCTAACATGCAGAGGACAAATCTGAGGTCGAAACTCCTCTATTTTTCAATGTAAGATAAATATATAACTAATTTGCATCAGCAGTCACTATATGGAGCAGAAATTATTTCAGATTCCTTTAGGGATTCTCTAAGCCTAAGCCTATCAGCCCAGCAAGGTATTTGGACATCCTAGCTTAAAGTATATGAGCTACCCTAGGATTTAGTGTGCTTTAGGTAACTTGAGTTCATTTACTGAATGAGGTTGGCATAAAACACTAATCCTTCTCTTGCCTGCCTCCAACATGTATTACTGTGGACGGTAGGTACCCTGTTTCATAACCAGGCACAGAATTGCGACAGTAGTTGTGGTTTTCAAGGACATGGCATTAAAAATGATGCTCAGAAAGAGTTTTACCTGTTGCTGCATTTAAAATGGGGACATACAGTTATACGATTAATACCTAGTGTAAAATTGTACATGCATTGCGTGTTAGTAGAAGAGATCATATTCTCTAGCTATTCAATTATGAGTCACATCAAAAGACCTGCTATCCATCCACTGTGGACTGACTCCCTCAAGTTATCCACAGAGATGATAGCTTCAATTTATGGCCGAAGCAACTCCTAAGACCCCACTGTTTTGGTAGATCCCTTAGACCACAACCTTGCTACCTTTTTTCTTTGGTTTTCAGGTTTGTTTTGGTTTGGGGTTTTTTGTAGCAATTATGCACCAAGCCCTCACTGTACTGATACCCACAGAAAGAAGCTGTGATGACGGGCGCAGGCTGGGTGTGCCAGTAGCTCGGCCGTGGTTTCTGCAGGCACAGCATGCCTGGGGAACTAGGCTGACATCTAAAAGGTGAATGATGCTGCCACTGGGAGACTGCTGCCTCCTCACCCGGCCTGGGTGTCAGACAGGCCCCTCTGGGTGCTCAGGCTGGGACAGGCCAGCTGAGCAAAGCTGCAGTTAAGCAGAAATATGTTTTTTTTGCAGGGGTGGGTGACCCTCGCTTATCACTTTATTTAGACACCTGTTTCGACACATCATTTTTTGTCTATAACCTGTGCCTGCCTAAAGGTGTTATCTGTAGGATATTCTTGAGGTCATTAATGATTAGATTTTCTTGTGCCCACGTATACCCACTTACCAGCCCCGGCGTACTACCATGTTGTTAGAAATCTGGAAGACATGCAAACTAACATTCCCCATGTGTGATATTTTATACTACTTTTATCACAGCATCAGCATACCAGCTGAAATAATACTGAGAAAAACGAGGAAGAATCATAGTACACCTGCTCCATCTCTGTTTGTGCATTAAAGTATTAGAACAATATCCCCGAAAAGGCAAACTGCCACCGACAAACATCTCTACTGCGCATTGGAGGTAGCAACCTCCAGTCCCTATGAATGGTCTGTTCTACTGCGACAACTGAATCTGGCCCAAGACCTGATCCCGTCCTCTCTCTTGGGATATTGAATTGTTTTGCCAGCCCTGCTGCCCTCTTTCCCTGTAGCCCCACATCATGTCTTCACATGGCCAGAAGGAAGCACCTTCACCATATAACAAAACACCGAGGCTGGCTGGCAGGTGCGTGCTGCACTCTGTGGCCAGGACTGCTTGGTGTCCTCTCATCTGGCTGGAAACACAGCACAAGGTAAGGAGAGTACATGGGTGAGGTTCAGGGACCTTCCTGTCACATGGGGAGATGACCACCAATCTACCCACGTGATGGAAAAATCCTGGCCTGTGATGACAAGTGGCTGGAGTATTGCCCCCAAAAACCTTATCCGACCTGCTCCAGTTGAAAATTCCTGCCAGTGATGCACATCCTGATGTATTTTTTATTCTGTTGTCAGCTGCTTCCAAGCCACTGCTTACCACATACTTAATGTATGTTCATCAGCTTGATCCTGCACTCAAAAGCACATTCTTACCTAAAAATCCTTGTTTAGCCTTATGGGAATCACTCACACGCTCAGTTCCTTGGGTGAATGAGATCAGTTTATTCATAGAATGGCATGACCAAGCCCTACAGAAATAGATGTCCAAGTCACCCTTTCCAGCCTTCCTCCTCCACCCATTTGTCCACATATTTGCGCCACAAGTGGACGGGCACCTCTTCTCTTTTCATCAATGGACGTAGTACTTAAGCAGAATTCCACACAGACCACGTGCTTCACGCCATTCCCTTAACAAGTGCAGACCACTTAATGGGAGAGTTTAAAGGATAAACTAACTGAAGCAAATTTATTAAAGCAAAAGCACAGTTTTTGCTTTAATAAATTTCCAGTTAATGATGGTTGGCATCACATGAATTGCTCCTTTTCTGAAATACACACTAAAAAGGGTCTTCAAAGGAATTATATGACAGTTTCATTTATACATTTCTATAATTATAGCCTCCAGACTTCTCTCTCAACCTTCTTTATTTCCATTCACACACACACACACAAAAAAAAAAAAAAAAAAAGGTTGTAGAGCTTTTATTTTCTGCAGAGGAATAGAGTTTATATCTCAGAGTTTATTTTGACAGAATAAGAATCAGGGCAAGCCTAGTAAACAGTACAAAAGAGCCTTGGGGTTTGTTCATAGAAGGGGAGGAGGTTCCCTTGCTAAAAAGTAACAATTATACACCGCATGAATATATTGATTCTGGACACACTATGTACATCTACCTTGTCAGATACAAGTAAGTGCCTGCTTCTTCATGCACATGAAAATCTTAAAATGTTCACTTTTAGCAAAAGAAAATGATCTTGCTTCCAAAGCAGGTGGGCTGTGGTAGTCTAAAGTAATCTCTAAAGCAGAAAATGCTTCAGTATTAAGTCTTTTGTTATTCCATGCATGTGCACAGTTTACAGTATGTACTAAGCACATAAATATTTATTATAGTTTTATAATTGTGCTTTTACTATGTGGTTCACTGACATGGGGCTTAGAAGCTTTCTCTGTTTCTCAGTTTTGCATTTAATAAAATGTACACCGAAGTACAATCCTCAGATCGAAAAGTGCGGAATGAACTGAGATGTGCAGACACTTATGTCTGGCTGTCCGTGCACTACGTAACATTGCCAAAGTGTATTTACGAGACAGAAAGCAAGCATCTCCAAGGAGCTACTCTCTCACATCTTCTAACAACGCTGCAGATTTGTTTCAAGTTGAAAACTTCCTGGCTTGATACTTCTCTTCAAGAACTGTAAATATAAGCAAACAAGTTTATGACAAATGTTGCCTTCCAAATTCCAATCATATCTGTTCTTAGTTACAGCAATTTCTACCAAAAAAAAAAAAAAAAACCACCACAAACCATTGGAGCTATTTAGACACTTATCATTTTTAAGACTTAGAAATACAGACCTGGAGTAAAGCCAGTCACTTGAATTGTGGAGATGTCCATTCCAAGTATATCTTTTATAGTGATCATTGCTGACTTGTCGTCAAGATCTATTGGCCTTCTCCAGTTTCTTTACTGCTGAAAAATAATTTTATTTTTCAGTATTTATCCTGATCCTTTTATAAGCTTTCTGCTTTTGTTCACAGTATTATTTAACTTGTCCTCTTAAATAAATCTGGAGGAAGCTTAGCCTCAAAATCACAATGCCAATTTTATCTCCTTTATCATCTTTCAGCTGGAGTACATGCTTTCGGACCCAGTGAGTCAAATTCCCAAGTTTCCTGTGGCACATTGAACCATAAGTTCTTAATGAATCTCTTCACCAGCAAGTAAAAAAAGGACTTTAATGCAATCCACTCTGATAGGTATTCAGAGAATAGTGACTGCATGCGCTCACTCAGCTCAGAACTGGTCTGAAAAAGGAACCTGAAGCGCATTAAGCAGCTTCCAATCTTTATATCTGAGTCCGACAGTTCATGATTAATGACCAGTTGCAAAAAGGCCTCTGCTTTGCACCTGCAAAATGATAGCGAGCAGGAAAGTGTCCAGGCGTCTGGCTGCCGCTGCAGTAGCAGGAATGCCTGCTTTCCCATACAAGTTATAAATCGCTAAACAGTTAAGTCTCAAAATTACTCGGTGAACAAGAAAAAGGATGAGAAAATGCAAGTGGGCATGGTGGTGGAGGATTGATGTAGATTGGGACTCCTGGAATGTGGAGTGCATGTAGATGTTTAAAAACGAGAGGCTTATATTTGCTGTAAGGCAAACCTGTGCATGGAAATTTCTGTTTGCCAAATACAGAGAATATATCTTCAGCCTCTGCCGTGATTTGCCCCTAAAGTCTTAGGGGCAAAATACATACATCGCATCCAGAATGCTCTTAAAAATTAAAGATTTACTAGAAACAAAATCATAGCAAAGCAGAGCAACAAATGCTCTCAACGCATTTTGAAAAATTTATCAACCGTGGTATCTCTTTCCGTGCAAATACGTCTACTCCTCCTGAGAGGGGTCCTGTGTCAGTGAAGGAGCCATCCTCTTTGACAAGCCAGCTATATTCTTGACAACAGCATGTCAATGAACATAACTTCCTCAACCTTCTTCAAACATTTTTATACACAGCTTTACATTTAGGCACTGTGTAAACAGTGCAAATGAATGATTCCTCTGCAGTGGGGTGCTGTGATACTGCTGGAAGTAGTACCTCCTTTTGCTCTGCAGTCCCAAATCCACTAATTTCACTTGAAGTAGCATCCAATCCAAAGCACATAACTGTTACTTATTCCATAAACCAAATCCATCTGGGATGCTGTCCACAACTCAGAAAAATCTCCAAAGGCAAATGGAGACGCTCTGGGTATTGCAAGGCCTGTTGGGCCAGAAAGAAGGTGCAGGATGGGCTGTGACAGTGGAGCCATGCAATAAGGCCACTGCGGGAGGAAATTCATGGGTTTCATGGGCTCCCACACTTTTTTTTTACCCTATCTTTGCATGATACTCAAACTGTCACCCCCTTTTCTGTGCACAGAAATAGAGAGAATAGCAAGTAGGCCAAATAACACGTCAAAGACAGAACACCATATAAAAGGCAGGTACAGATTTTTCTCTTCCTTCAGAAGTTTGTAGAGCTAGGCAATGACTGTGACTCTCCAGGAGATCATTAAATCAGACTACAGCAATTAGCACAGCCTAAATAGACTCCAAGCAAGTTCAGGGTAAACAAAAAAAATACAGGAATGAACCCAAAGAGAGAAACTACGCTGCAGGAGTTTGGGTGCCATCAGCTACGAAGAAAGGGAGCTCAGCTACGATGTCCCAAAGGGAGCACAGCTCCTGCAGTGCCTTAGCCCTGAGTGGAGAGCGACACGCAGCAGCTGGATTGCCTTCTCTCTGGCTAGAGCTGACTATATTTATAACAGTTTGCTATACTAATTTCCTGCAGGTCCACCTGGATTTTATCAGCTTATATATTTTCCCCAAAAACATTTTTTACTTTATCTGTTTTACTAACATTATGATTTGCAGCAAGTGGCTTTGTTTTGATCTTGGGATTTCTTACAGTCTTAACTTTTCATGCTTCCTCAAATATAAATTCAGTTCTACAACTGAATAAACATACAAGGAGTGCAGCTTGTGGTCTGGTGATTGTATTGTCACAAAACTATTTCTAAAGAAAACAAGGAATCATTGAAATCATCTTTTCCCTTTGGAACTAGTTATTCTTTCAGCTCTGCTCAACCCAGCAAAGAAAGCTTTTCTATCTATCTAACATGAATAAAGTACATGCAAACAGCATGAGCTGGCCATGCTAACTATGTTTTTCACCAACATGCGATTACAGAGGGCATTTTCATCCCTTCTCTCTTTCCTTAGTGTTCTTTAGCAGTCTTGTTCAAGACTAGCACCAACTTTACTTCAGTAATACTACATTGGGAAGTAAATGAGAGTCCCACTCAGCGGTAGAAAATTGATGTGCAATACCATCTGACATGTTTATAGCAGCATTTAATTATTTAATCAATTTAATAACAGAATATTTAAACCAGCATAAAAAAAATCACTGGGCATAACCAATTCAGTCTATAAATCAGACATTTTGCTCTTCTATTTTCATTCTTCAATTACATTCTGAGAACTTATCGGCAATACTTGATGGGAATATAGGATGTAGACAGACTATAACAGGTGGAGCAATCAGATCTTCACAAGAAAATTAATTTGTACAGCCACTATTACTCTCTTATACACACACATTCAGATTTGCCAAGCAAACAGCCCTGAGTATTGCTAATTGTGATTACAGCCAAATGACATAAAACACATTTCACTATATTCAAGGGAATGGTAGCTGTGCTCATTCTTTTATCTCTTTATTTTCTTTGACATTATCTTTGTAATCTTCAGATATGCTTTTCTTGGTTTTCTTCTTGATTTGCGAACAAAATAATTGTCTTGTATCCCAGTATTCATACTGGGTTTATGTGAACTTCATTAAAACCACTCTGTTAATTCCTGAATTGAATAGAAAGTATGTCAAAATGTCTAACGATGGTTCTTATGAGACACAATGAGACACTTCAGTGCGAAAAGTAATAATAAAATGTTTATAAGAATATTCCATCAAGACTAAATTTCTCCCATCATGTATCCTCCTTTCAACCAGCTAAAATTCTTACTTTCAGAAAAGGAAGCGATTCTAGCTCTGGGAAACTCTGTTAGGCATTAAGATTTCCTCTCTGGGTGCGGTGTTGTCTTTCTGAAGCCCCCAGGTGCTTCTTCGCACTCACGGCAGGTACACCGCTCCGCTCCTCCAGCAGGAGCTGGAGATGGTGACTCTTGCCCATGGATGGGACCTCCTCCAGCAAACATCAAAGCCTGGCAGACCCTGGCCTGTCAACGGGGCTTGGGAGGGTTCAGGCAGCTCAGAAGAAAGCCTCTCCCAAGGCAAACTATAACTGAACCTCTTTTTCAGACAGCTGTTAAAATCAGCATACGAAAGATAGTACCACGTACAAGGTATCCTGTGCTGCATTTGCTGCTCCTGGGGACCGAGACTTCTTAATGAGCTGAAGTGGGAGTTGAAGGATTGTATGGATTACTTAAATTTTAGGGATGACTTTAGAAGTAGAGTGTTTAGTTAAAGCACCTTGCGCGCCTGCTGCAGGCTGGCTCCTCAGAAGTTCAGCATGAGGAGCCGCCAAACAGCTGTTCAGCATGGAATTAACAAGAACGCTTAAATCTCTGTATCCTGAATACAAACTAGATTTCTCCCTTGCGCAGCATCACTACGCTGGAGCAGAGTTGCAGCAGAACTCTCAAAGGAAAGAACAGATACAAGGTGTATGATTGCAGCCCAGATGAAAGGACCAGAAGCTACTCGTAGTATGTAACACCCGCCGTCTCTTGTGCTCCCAGCGTCCCTTCTCAGCTCATCCACACTGCGCATCTCCCACCCGTGTGGGGACTCTCTGACAGGAGGGCTCGGTGGGACTTGCAGACACCCAGAGGGACAAAATCCTCCACATCCTGCATTTGGATACTGTTTGGTCCCCTGCATGACCCAAACATGTTTTGTCTTCAATTTATCATCGCTATACTGGAAAGAAGGAAGCATTTACCTTGTAACTGGCTGATTGGAGAACAAAAAGCCACATCATTCATAAGTTTTGTATTTGGTATTCCAGCATAGTCTGAATCGCAAGACGCTGCAAGACACTCTGGGGCTGCCTTTATTGGAGTTTATCTTTCATTCTTCCTACCTGCCATTAAGTAAAAGAAAATGGAGGGATACTCTAATACTCTGTGGGTAGAAGGAAAAAAGGAAAGGAACAGAAGGTGGGTGACCACCACTCCTCTGACACAACAGGAGGAGCAGGAAATCATTCGCAACAGAGCCGGGAAAAAACCAGCCCCTTGCCATAGGGACGTGCCTGTCCGAGTTCCCAGCAGAGTAGGGATGTGTCACCAAAGGGGTGGGGGTGTTTCCCACCCAACTCTGAAAGCTCTGCTAGTTGGTAGAGGTAACTCGTATTCAGCCACAAATTTGTTATCGCCATAGCTCAGCAAGATGCTCTGTCTTCCTCTGTCCCGAGCCACCCATTTTGGCTGACATGACTGACATTTCCAAAGCAGTCAGAGCTACAGACAGAGCCTGGCTGGTAGTCAGGTCCACTTCCCAGAAATACCTGTGCTGCTGAGCACTGTCTCCCAGAGGGTACTTCCAGTAGGGCCTTCTCAGCATCGAACGTCGCTCTCCCATCATTTGGTGGTCAATAGTTCATTGTCTTCCAAAACGTAAAGCAAAGCCCATACATCCACTGTCAGTGGAAAAAAAAAAAATTACAGAATTCTCTGGTGATACCATCCAGATCACATCCATCCTCACGACTATTTTATAATACATGCAGGTTACGTGTTAAGAAATAATCAGTTGATGAACACACTTATAACAAGTGTTGGAGCACCTACAGCAGAGAATCGAGGCTTTGTTCATTACATGAGTGTGCAAATGCAAAGGAATACTTCTGGAACCTGAATTTACAGCAGCTGCAATAAAGGCCTTTTGTTTTCAGTTTCAACTAAGCTCAAAAGGGGATGCAGAACAGCCAAGCTAACTTACTAAAATAACTTTTGTACTTAATTAATAGCAAACAGAATGGCTGCAAGTGATAAATCATCCAGAGCCAGGAATGCAGAGTGAAGTTTGACATGGTGTCTCTGCTTCACACCATTAAGTTTTTGTCACAGCTTTGGGGGTTAGAGACAAAGCATCAGTCTTAGCTTTAAAATAGGAAATGTGTCTCATCCTTCATATTGTTTCAGTTTAGCCTTTATATTTCATTGTATATTTAATTGTAGATTACCCTTCTTATGCAGAGAGCTTATTACAGTTTTCATTTTCCCTTGTTTACATTTTCATACCAAATTTTTTCCCACCAATCTGCAATTTAGAGGCTGCTCAATGACACTAATGTTAATGGCATATATTACACTTCTGTTCCACAACAATGCATGTTTTTTAAAAATATGAAGTGCCCATTTTGCAGATGCTCTGACAGTCTCATACTCTTATCCCTGCCTCCACTCTGCAGTTATACAGAACCTTGACTTACCCAAAAGGGACATCAAGAGACCAAAAATATCTAAATTAATTCCATCCAAGGTCTTCTCTCACAATCTCACTGCTCAGACAGAGAGTGGTTATCCCCAGTCCTGTCAATGCAAACAAACAGCGTCCAAAGAGCTAAACAGACATGGAAGAGCAGATGTAGGCAAGTGAAATTTTTCCCCAATTTATCATTGGGGAACTGTCTGGTTTCAGGATGTCATTGGAGATCACAGCGGGGATCGTGAAGGGGACAAGATGTAGGCAGCACATGTGTCTTTGTAGCTTAACATTCAAGCACGGCCAGGTGGGGAGAGCTGTAGTGTTTTCAAGAATAAGGAGGTGCGGGTCTTCCCTACTCAACCTGAGTTGAGTGTTTTCCCTAAACAAGCCTGTGCAAACACACGGCTGGCAATCCCACTGTGCTTTATACACCAGAGTGAGGGCTTTTGTCAGGCGCTCACAAAGCTTTCTGAGAAATTGTAGAAGCCATTTCAGAAAAGATCCTCATTTCATGGGATTTTTTTTAAAATCTCCATATGAGGCCAATACAAAGGGTCTACCCGGTGCTGGCTACAGACAATAACAAGGACAAACGTTCATCTATCGTGCTAGCAATAATGGGAGAACCGTTGCTGTTCTTACTGCTGAGCAGGAAGATTGGGCCTGCTCACACTGAGAAAGTATTCAGAACCTGTTCCGAGGAAAATGGAAGTTCACCTTTACTGTTCTTTTCCTGGAAAAGTAACTTCTTGCTTTCTCCAGCAGGAGTGGTCACAACTGTTGGTCAAGCTTTTTGTTCCTTCACAGAAACTTGAGTTTCCACATAGATGTGTGTAAAAGGGCATGGGAGGGAGATGTTAGGAGCCGTTGTGAGGAAGAATGTGCCAATATTTTAATAAAACTGTTTTTTCATTACAAACTTAAACTCCTTTATTTTGTATCCAAAACACTAAAATAAAAGATCCATTCTTCTGCCCATGCCTTCCATAATGTCTTTCTTTTTTGTCTTATCTTTATAGACTACATAGATCTCTCCCCTTCCCTCCTGATGCTCATCAGAATAAATGGGTCCACAAATGACAGATTTATCCCTTGGCAGAGGAGATGGGATGCAGTTTTCCCACTGCTGAATCTGGGAAACAGTTTGTCTTATGTCATTTGTGCATGTCACCACTAATGTGGGGTACTTTGGCTAATAGTAGCTAATTACTCTCTCAGAAATATGATTTTTTTTTCCCCTCCCGTGAGGAAAACTAGTGGATTACGTCAGTGGTTCAGACTATGATGTATAACACTGTGGGGAAAGGGATGCTGAGTGTGTGGACAGATCAAATGTTCTCCGAAGACTTGGTCCTCATCTCTTATGAATGAAAACAGAAGATCCCAGCTGTGCTAGCACTGACCAGGTCAAGCAGGAGAAATGCTATTTACTGGTTTACTGGTTCGGTCGCAGATTTTTCAAGATGTTGCTTGAAGTATGAACAGCTGCCTACGTACATTCACAGAGGGCTTGACTCTGTTTCTGAGTTTTCATAGCTACCTGCAGCTGTGGAACACCAAGCTACTGATTTTACTGTAACTTCGGACTAAACCGTCCCCTTTCATCCAGGCTGTTTCTCACTCTTATTTATTTTTTTAATTAGTTTTGAACTTGATGAAGCCTGTTAGAGGGAATAATTAAGATGGGCTTATTTTAAGGTTACTCCATATAACTGGCAGGATTTTAGTTCTTTTAAAATACGATACAATTCCTCATACTACTACAGTTGAAAAAATGTTTACTGTCCCAGATTTTTTCAATCCTCCATCTTTTTTCTTGTAAAACTAGCAAAGGCAAAGACAGGAAAGTGATATAGTCTGGTCCACCCACTACAGCAAGATATAAACACTTGATTGTGTCCTGCCAACACAGGGCTATTTTAGGCTTTAATCATATGAGTTGTCCTTGCTCATTAGCCGTACACTACTGAAGTGCAACAAAAGTAAGTAAGTGATTCATTGCTGACACATGGCATTTCATGAGCAGCCATTAATTAGCGAAGTAGCACTTGGATATAAATTGGCGAAGATCATCAGTAAATGGAACTTTAATCAGGATCTCCCTTAACCCTCCTCTTCTCGCACGCCTCCGTGGCGTTCAGTGGCAGAGCTCCCGTGGAAGCGCAGTGCTTCCCCGCAGCGGCACAGCGCTCACCACCGGCACGGGTCAGAAACCTGCCAAGGTGGGGAAAGCGCACCCAAGCAGGAAACAGAGTGTTTTCTTCTTGAAATCAAGAGGAAAGGAAATTTGTTCCTAGTCTGAGACCCTGCAAAAGGCCTTTGCGTGAGCGGAGTTTGCAGGCTGGGGAGAAGAGGTGCAGGGGGTTAGCCTGCTGCACGCAGGGCTGTGCTCCTCCCAAATCTATCTGAAGGCTGGCACATGTTTTCGTTCCACAACAAGTAGAAGCCTTCATAATCTACCTCTCTAGATTCTTTACAGCGTATATAACAGTCCTTTAAAAAAAAAAGTAAAGTGAAGGTATAAAAGTGAGAGCATGAGAAGTGGGCTTCCCATGCCATGGCATGTAACCTTTTTTGCTAATACAAATGGACTTCAGTTTGATAAACTTCGCTGCCGTGAGAATCAATGGAATTAATGATTTGTCGATTCTGCCACAAGGCTAGGACAAATCTGTATTTTATTTTCCAGTCCCAAGAAAAGGAAAATCAAACTTTTACAACAACAAAGCTTTGTGGTCCCCTCCCGGTTGGTAAATGAGGCATTTATCCACATGACAGATTACAGAACTGGAGAATGGCATTTACTTGAAAGCACTACCCTTTCAGGGTACGTTTTCAGAGCACTTTATAAGTTCATGCGGTGATTTCTATGTATTGCTGTAGTGCAAATACCCTTCTTAGGAGCTGTACTTACTTACAAGAGAAACGTGAAACTTGTGCTGGTTTCAGCATAGGCTGATTATGTATTCAGGATATATTTGCAGATACCTAAGGCTGCTGGCTATTAAACCAGAAGAGTATAAAAATCAAATTCTCTTTTGAAAGTTACTGTTATTTTTCTCAGCTGGAACATCAATTTAACATTTTAGGGGAACTGCTTTCTTTTTAAAGTGATGCTGTGAAGAGAAATTTCCACTGGTAGGTGACTGAGAGCAATTTATTCATCCTGTCGTAGCTATGCTAATTTCTATCACAGATAAAGAGTTATTAGACATCAGATCCAGGCGACCCCCTTCCTGGAATGGTCCTACAGTCTCTGCAGGAACGTACCTGAAATAGTCTACCGATTTTACTCGTGAAGATGTTTTAGCGACAACGTATCACATCATAGAAAATCTCAGGAAGATTTTTGAGAGGAGTTGTGAGGAGCAGGCATTCCTTTAGAAAAATCTTCAGGTTCCACTAAAACAACAACAAAACCAGGAGAAAGCTCCTAATTTGTGTAGGGACTTTTGGTGATTCCTGCCCTCAGCCTACCTGTACACACTGCAGTATTATTCTGGACTCACAGGGGAGAGCAGAAAGTATTTACAGGTACCACAACGTACTAAGTCTACCGGGAAAGAAAACTTCTGTTTGTTATTTGAGAATTCACACTAGTAATGTTAGGGCCAGAAATGTAAGAGGAGGGCTATAAAGCAGGGATACTTAAAAAGGAGCTGCGCATTACGCAGTGGCTCACAGGTGACAGTAAAGGCAACCCCCCCGGGTGCATTTCGGAGGAGAATGCCACGTCCAGGAAAGGTCAGAGGTGGTGAGGTCTAGCTCCATTAGCTAGATCAATTCAGATTCATGGCAAAGCTTAGCATTCACCATGAGATGTGGCCCAGCCTGGGGTGCTCAGAGGATCGATAAGAAAATACAAAACCCTCAGGCAACCAGTTAAATTCTTGTTCCAAATATTGCCATCAGTTGACCCAAGCCCTTCATTTGCCTTCTGAGCCGGAATGAGGGTGATTTGCATTCAGCTTCACAGACAGCTGCAATGTCATGGCTGCAGACCCTGAATGGCAATTGTAAGACCGAGGCCAACCATTTAACAAACACAAAGGCATTTCACCTTCTATAGTGGATAATGAAGAATAAAGGCGAAGCTTATACAGCCAGGCATGGATTCAAATTGGGCTTCCTTGCACTGTTACCTTTATTTCCTAAACTGTGTTGCAGCACAATTTCTCTTTTCTGGATGAAGAGAACAAACAGGCCTCCACTGATAACTCTCCAGTATCCCCTATGAAATCCAAAGCTAGATAGGAAACACCAGTATGTAACTATGCAAGACTTTTTTATTTAAAACAAACTGCCTGAAGAGTGAAGTTGGATTACTACGCATGCTGCAATGATTCATCAAATGGCTGCTATTTACTGGTATGCAAGAAAAGAAATCTTCATTTTCTTGTGTATTATCAACTTTTAAAACTAAATAGCATGCAAGAAAAAGATACTTTTTTCTCCAACATGATGATCAATCCTGTGAAAATCTGGGCAGTGTTATCATTGGAGTTCCACATTAAATGAAAAGTGTATTGCCCTTTGATATAGCCTGAGATATATTTAAGACATTAATAACACAAGACCTCATTAGTCTCACCACTAAAATGGACCAGGAGTACAATCAGGTCACTAATTATTTAGACAAAGTAATAAAAAATATAGAATTTAGAAGACATCAGAACAAGTCAGTTCTAAATTTGCACTAAAATTTTAACAAACAGCTAAGTTTAAACCTCCGTGTTTTCTGAGAAGGACACAGAGCAGCCTTTGTAAATAAGTAAGAAATACACTACATACTGAGTGAATTTTTGTGCACATACGTTACAAAGTCTGTTAGTTTATGAATCCATCATTTAAAATCATCCTTAGAATAGCTCTAAGAATATTTCTACCATTCAGACAAACAAATCAATTCCAGACCTTTTAGAGGTGACAACTGTCTTACTTGCTTCTAGTTTGTATGGGCTTCTAACCCATGCTGCTAAATTATATTTGTGTTTTGTTCTATGTTTTATGTATTTCAGTGTCACAAGAACCAGAAGACATTTTATAAAATAAAGACGACCACAGAAATTCAGCATTTCAACCTGTAATTGAGGCTAAGCATGTACCACAGTATAAAACATATTCTTTATAACTATGTAAGAGTGTTATGCGGAACATACTTAAGGACAAGAAGTCAAATACCCTGCTTTAAGGTCATGCAGATCTCTTTTGGAGACTCGGATGAAATATCATGTGGGAGCCAAGTCCCACACCTGTTTGCTGCAGAACTGCTTCACCTGCTTTTGAAGCACAGGACGCAGGACTTTAAGTCTGCTCCAATGCTCTTATGATCCTATGAAAATCATGAATAGATGCCATAGGCACAATGGATTATCTTGTCATAAACCAGTCTTCAAACACACGCGCGCGCTAAACAGGAAACATTTTCATATTCTGCCCTGGTTGGTTGCTAGCCCTTTCCGGCAAAGACATGGCAGGATTGTCTCGCATTTAATTATCTACCAAAGAAGTTCAGTGCAGCTCCAGTTCCTATTGCAAACATCACATGTGACCTTAGGGAACTCATTTACTCTGCCTGAGTTTCAGTTCTCTGTGAGACTGAACGCAATATCCCACACTGACACCTGGAGACTACAGTCACTTAAGTGCTGTGTATATTAGGAATATAAACAAGAAACAGGGAATGGGTAGGTTTCAATTGTCCGTTGCTCTAAAAACCATGATATATTTTAATAAAACATATTAGAAGTGTGAGTTTTAGGTAAAGTAGGATATGCAGAAATGATCAGCTTGATTTTTTTTTTTCTTCTTTTATGGTAAAATTTATGATTTTAAGATTCAATGCATCGGTGTCTAATCAAATACTGTAACTTTTAAATCTGTGATTACAACATAATTTTTCTTTCTTGACTACACACAGTGACAGTATTGCTGCACTAAAGGTGAGTGTGCTGCATTGGTCATCGGTGTGATGGTATAATTGAGCTGCAGCAGCACTTGGCTAATGTTTGGAAGCACCTCTAGCAAGAGCCCTGAATGCTGCCTCAATTTAGGATTTCTTTGCACTTTAGGGTTTGTGGTGGTGTCAAGAAATGTACTTGGGCAGCCTTAATTCTCAGGTAAAACTGTGTGCGCTGCTTGTCTGTCTGCAGCAGTTAGATCACAGATGAAGTTACAGGTGACCCAGCTCTCCGTCCGCAGTCCTACAGAAGGAGTCAGTGCACAGAGGGACTGGTTCTCCAGAAGATCAAATGAAATGAAAAGCTGCCCATATCTAAACATGGCACTTATCTAAGTACATAAGCCATTGTGGCCATGCTCCTGAAGTTAGCTGATAATAAGCATAAACAGGCAGGTGGACAAATATGTCTGTAAGAGCCACACTTTGATTTCTAGACAAATGGCTTTAAGAGACAACTCCTCCATAAAATTTTGAAAGGTGTCATGCACATCTTTGCCGAAAAACTGGGCCAGAGTCCTTGTACTCCTCGCTGACGTGTCTCCCCCAGCCCCGCGGAGGATGAAATGATGTATTAGCTCTGCGCTCGCCGTGTCTCGAACACGGTGAGCTCTGCAGTTACTCAGCCCAAGCTCAAGCCAGAAGTCACAGCAGGCAGAGAAGGAGGCTGAAAATGTGAAATGGGATGAAATTACAATGTGAGCAAAAATTGTGCGGAGTTCTGCTTCTGAAATGTTCCTCATCCCTATATCTGAGCTAAGGATGGTGAATTTCAAAGGGAGAAGCACAGCTACTATGAAATCAAATCAGAGTAAACCCCAAAGAAAGGAAATATGAGACCTGCGCTGATACATTATAGATTTATCTGTTTTATTTCTCTGATAGAAAGCTGTATTCCCTGAATGCATAAAGTATTTTTTAACTTTCTTGCAGACAGCTGATTTGGATTATACAGAGATCTCATGGGTATATGTATTGTTTCTCTTCTTTATTTTTGATGTTTATATCCTTATTTTCATCTGTGATATAGGAACTTATGTTCTGAGAAGCCAGATTTGCCACTAAGGGTCTATATATTTACTGGCCATATCCTAAGAAACTAGCATATATTCCCCCAGTCTCATATTTAAGAGTGATTGAGTATGTGTTGTTATTCATTGGTCCATTTTGGTTTTTTCCTGTTTGCCTATTTTTATGACATTGTTTTGCTAAAAGAAAAAAAGGATACCACACTCTTCCAGCAGTAAATCATCTGTTACCATTTACATATACATAGTATAGCAGCAAATATGTCTTCCTTTCCCTTCTGGGTCTCAGTTTTTATCTTCATATAACATCTGTACATTCTGAATTCAAGATACAACATGACCTTTATTTTCTTAGTCTGCTGTGACCTCTGGGATAGAACCAATGGTCTTTTTTTCTTTCATAAAAGCAAATTCAGATGTTAATTGAGCTGGAATCAGCAATTGGCCAACTCATATAAGTGAAGTGAAAACACATAGCTCTCAGTCAGGCTCATTTTATGAGTTTTCAAAAGAAAAAAAATATGAAAAAAAAATTACACGTCATCTACTACTAAAGCAAGAACTGCACTCAAGCAAACGAGTACAATTAACAGATTGGATCCCAGGTTTAGGAAATGTCCAGAACCACCAGACACCAGACCACCAGTCTATCTGGAAGATCTCACCACTGGCCCACAAAAAAACCTGACAGATGCTCATCAGAATCGTTACAAAATTTTCTGGCTAATCCCTAACAATTTCAAAACAGATGCTAAAGTCCCTACTTTAACTCACTCTGAATTCAACAACTGCGGACATCATAAAACTGGATGAGGTGGGTATTTTTAAGTATAAATCATAAAATGGTATGTCAAAGTGCTGTTTTCCCAGTGATAAGAGAATAGAAAAATATAATAGCAGATAAATGGGCTGTGTGGGAAGAAGATACAACACACTGTAGCCAGCTCTCCATAGATGTTAAAAATTAAGGGCATCAAATTTAAAGGAGAGACAGCAGAAAATGTATCTTAGAGGTTGTAAATGGCACAGTCCAGAGACCATTTCATTAGCGGCTTTGAATTATCCACAGTTCTTTTTGCCAAAGTTTATGACTAAAAAAAATAAAAATCATTTACGAAACCATTATTAAAACATTTCAGCTCCTAAAAACTGCTTTTCCAGGGTATCTCTTTTTTTTTTTATTTTATTAGACCATAAATACGTCAATACAATTTCATTAAAGGCGTAATGAAAGACATTACCAGCAACGTTGGGAAATGGGTTCATCTGACAATCTGCAAAACAAGAACCGTCAGTATTCCTCTAGCTTTTCCAGATGCCACTTCAGGCTTTGGACTACCTCCCCAGGGGAAAAAGCAGATAAAATGAATAAATGGCTTCCCCCCAGAGATGTGAGAATTCTATTAAATGGCTCTGTGACTGTGCGCTTTCTAGGAACAGGCGCTTGGCACAGCGGAAGGTGCCGACCTCTTCTGAACTAAACCAGGTAGAATTCAGGCCAAAAAAGGGGCTCAGTTTCTGCCTCCTCCCCCTTTGAGGGGGAAGCACAGCAGCACATTTCTGAAGGCAGGAAAAGCTCCTGGGTATGGTCCCCATGTTGGCAGAGGAAAGGGGGGTTGGTGAGGGACCGCGGACCCGAAAGGCAGGTGCGCACAGGCAGAGCAGCTCCAGGGGAGGAGAGATGCTCCCTGCTGCGGAGGCAGAGCCCCCGGGAGCTGGGTGCTGGCACGGCTCCCTCGGGGCTTGTCCGGTTTCTCTTACTCTCTCCCCAGGGACCCGGTGCCAGCCATTAGCAGAGATGGGATATTTGGCACTCTGCATTTCTTACCACACCGTGCCTCAGTAAGGCAGGCTGTATTTTTTCTGTCTCTGAATCCACAAGCCATATGGTGCAGCAAAAGTGGTGCAGAATTGCTAGATGACGTATTTGAAATCATCTCTATTGAATCTATCGCATTTCAGGGGTCTTGCTTTGATGCTCTTTAATTCTTGACAAACTATCTCCTTTTCTAAATATACTCCTTCTCCCCACTTCCAGTACACCCCAAGGAGGAACCAGTCTAGGATGTTAAACCACATGAACTGAAGCTACCGTATGGATATACTTTTTACTACCAACAGAAGGAAATGAGAGGAACACATATTAATTCATAATTCCCTTAGGAGAAATAGCTCCAGCCCCAGCCTCCCCATATATACTATTACTTCAAGGGTTGTCTTCATTAAAGAATATTCCCACTGTAAACAAAAAAGTCTGTATTTCCTCAATACTGAAAAAC
This sequence comes from Balearica regulorum gibbericeps, assembly GCF_011004875.1. NCBI lineage: Eukaryota > Metazoa > Chordata > Aves > Gruiformes > Gruidae > Balearica > Balearica regulorum. The sequence continues at coordinate 40,979,188 of NC_046184.1, read as the reverse complement.
CACGTTTTAGCATTGGTTTAGTTGAATTCTTCTGCCTGCTTCTAACCAAAGGAAAATCAACAGCAAACAAACAAATCAGCTTTTTACACTATACATTTTAATCTTTCAATCACCAATTTTTTGAAACCTGCCACATCATTAACACCACAAAAAGCCATGCAGGACAAAAATATTGTATCAGTAGAGTTATGTAGCTCAAGCACAGTCTCACGAAGGAAAACGTTTTTACAGCGCTTGCTGAAAAATCCACATAATTGGATAGCCTCTGCAGCGGAGCTGCCTCTTTCCCTGCTGGGACTGAACAAACCTCTTCCAGCAAAGAATTACTTGGTGCCTGGCACCAGGACCAGCAACAGTCTCTCTCTGTGTCATTATGACTGAGATTGGACACGGCACTCATGTTGACACATCTTGGGTTTGAACTCCTGCAGACTGCAGTCAGGCAGTTTTTGTGTTTGAATTCATTCATTGAAAGCGCAGTTTGGGATGGTTTAGGGTTTTCTTTATGAAAGTTTTCTATTACCACTTACTATGAAATATATAGGAATTGCCTCAGTGCTAGTCAGGTTGTTAAAGAATTGACTGTTCTTTCTCCATGACCTTAAAAGTGGACCTATTTTTGAGAGCTTTTCTGGTCACGTGCAGGCTGGACATTAAATGAAATTGGAGAGCCTATCTGAAGTGCCAGCAAACAGAGAACGTGAGCACTTAGATTGTGGGAAATCTTGCGAGGGGCTTCAGAATTGTTTGAACATGCTGTCAAAACAAAAATTAGTCAAAAAATACCACCCTCTGCAGCCCGCAGTGTGCCAGTCAATGCATCTCAAGCTTTTGCTTGACCCAACACAGCCCTCTGAGATCAGTCGTCCTGACTGCTGGCACACCTGCCCCAGGGTGGAGATGCTGGAAGCTGTGTGGTCCCTCAGCTGGAGCCAGTCTTCTGGTGGATCCCCCCAGAGCCTCGTTTGGTGGCAGGCGACAGCATCTGCTCAGGGAAATTGGCATCGCTGTCCATTCGTGCTGGAGGTGGCAGTAAAAGTGACAAGAACATCAGTCTCACTGAGCTGAAATGCCCTGTCCTGGGAGCTTATCACTTGGCACAAAAAATTTTGAAATCAGAAAAATGCTTCTACTCCAAATAACGCTGAGATCAAACCCAGAGAGGGTGGGGAGGTTATTTCATATTATGGAAGCTTCTCTTTCAGGGTAGCTCTTCTCGAGGGTGACAAATAACTCCACAGTACCTGTGGTTCCACAACATGCCTGGCCCCAAAACTGCCACACCATCTTGCAGTTCCAGCTTGCTTCCCTCCTCCAAGGAACCAAGAGTTTTCCAATATGTCATAAAATCGGTCTTGGCTCTTCCAAATTAGTTTGGGCACAATGCATTTCAATTAAACAAAGCTTCCAATAATGTATTTCAAGGACTTCTGATTGAACACTGCAATGAGTAAAAATGGCTGGGAGGAGTGACAGAGATCTTCTTGGGGAATTTCTCCTGCAAAGGAAATAAATAGGAGGTTGTTAGATACTTTTGTGCTGCATAATCAGTTTGTACTCTTAGTATCCCCAGACAGCAGCATGTGTATAGAGGGTGCTGCAGTTGGGATCATTTCTCCTCGCTGGCAACCGCTGCAGCAGCATCTTTCTGACACCAGTTTCCTGCAAGAGACCCAGAGGAAAGAACAGCAGTAGACTATAAAATTGCCATGAGCATAAAGTTACTGTCCTCTCCCCAGAGTCTGACCTCCACTAGCAAAAGCCCCCTCTCCAGACCCTGAAGGCACAGTTAATAAACTTCAAGTCTCTGTCCTGCTAGTGAGAGTGCTTTCCTGGAAACTGGGACCTGGATCCTACCCCAACTCTAAGGACCATCCACAGGTTTTGCATGAAACAATCATTGGGTAAAACACGAAAACAGCCGGCAGGCAGAATGACGAGGTGCTGCCAGCAGTGAATCGCCAGCAGTCCCCTCTCGTCCCCACACATCTCCTTCCTGCCCTGCAGAGTAGCAAGGATCTCCCTGCTGCTTCCTCACTATTTCACTGCCAGTTTTGAGCCTCCTCCTCCCTGGGAAGGTCTCTTCTGCTATCATACCCCCTTCTGCCAAGCTCCTGTGGGAGCAGGAGGTGGCTCTCACGATGAACATGTGCATCCTGAGTCCGTAGGAAAAATATCCATATGCTGTAGCACAGCCTGAAATTTCAAAGCAGCAGCTCTTTCTGCATCAGAGTTGAAGCAAAGCTTTGGAGGCTTTTCATGGTGCAAGATTCCCCACTGACTGGAAAGCACAGAATGAGTAGGAGCTGGGTCCGAGTCTTTTACCAACATCCAGTAAAATGAAACCTCCGCAGAAATATTCCAGATCTATGATGTCATTTACCTACCTTTGAAAACTATTCCCACTTCATGGCATTTGAACCACATCTGTCTTCATAACATAGACTTCCCCATCTTCCACAACAATACATTTCATTCTTTAGTGTTCTGGTGTCAGTAAGGTCGTTGTTTAGAACTGTTATGAAACACACCAGTAAAACATATGCCCATTACGTAAACGTATATGAACATAGTGGAACTAAAAGCTGTGCCATTATGTTAATACTATTGAAAACACACATCTATATGTGTAATGTGTGCGTAGCTATATCGATACAGTAAGTGTATGTGTGAAATCCAGCCTACTGCTTTCAGTAGCAAAACTCTCTGTAGATCCAAAATTATGTAGAACTTCGTCTTATATAAACTAAACAGATTTACAGGTATTCTAGCTGAGATTTTGAAGACCACCAGGAGGATTTGGCATCCAAATTCCATATGCAACTTCAAAAGTCTTTGCTTTGCCTTGAAAATTTGTGTCTGTGTAGTCAACTGCATTAATCAGTTGTCATATACAACTGCAGGTTGCTATCAAATTATTGTTTATTAGCTGCAAATAATTGCATGTGCACAGTTGTATGAGCTTTATTTATGAACATGTTTTCCCAAGAAGCACACCTGTAGGTGCAAACGTGTACATCCCATCCTGACAATTAAGTCCTTATTTTGTACCTGTTATTTACTCCCTGAAAAAAAAAAATAGTCAAAAAAACCCAACTAAACAAAAAAAGAATTAAAAAGCTTTTCCCCATACTTTCCCTGGAGCAATATCCAAAATATACTGTTGGTTTTATCCCTGATGAAGTCTTGAAATAAAACAAGCAAACCCCTCAGACGAACTCCCCAAGCCTGAGAGGATTTAGTTTAATTTGCCACAGTCCTTTGTGGAGCTGCTGTTCCAGGGAAAGCAGCAGGTCTTGATCTTGGGCTCTAACAGATGGCCCCAACAATATGACAGTAATAGCATCTGACATGTGTTGTTTCAATGATCTCTCTAACTCTCGGAGAAGTATGCAAGCGTTACATACCGTGTGCTGCTTCAGATTGTTATTTTTGGCATGCTTCTGCTGGCATATGTTATGATGAACCATTCACAACATCTTACATTTTCATCATAAAATAAAGGGGAAATAAGAGAGTAGGTTCGTAAGCTTGTCATTTAACCTTGTTCCTGAGGTAACATTTCCTTTGCATATGGGTCAGCTCCACAGAAACCAAAACCCAAACTGCATTTTGAGGGATTAGCTGTATCGCAGGAAGTGGAGTCCTGGGGATGGTAGAGAGACAAGTTGATGGAAATATTTATGGCCCGGCTCTCGTAGTATTTCAGTGACACATAATCAGAGTTTTCTACAATATGCATTACACAGTGGCAATCTACAATCTGAATGGCACCTGGTGATTAGGGAGCTGTGAAGAGGAGAATCAGGAGGGACTGAGCACCACATCGAGGTGGAGCTTTCCTGCTAATTGCAGGGGTAATGAACACATCCCCTTTCAAGCCCGGAGGATTTTCGCAAGAAACTTGTTAAACCCGGCAATGAGTAAAATCACAACACAGGATTTCAGGCAGTGAAATGCTTTCAACTGCAAGCAGCAAAATCTAGCTAAAGCAGAAACATCGATGATTCTCACTGAGTGCAAGTCATTGAAATGTCTTAGCTTCATAAACTACTCTTGATTGCTTTTTCACAAACGAGCTGCTGCCAAATAGAGGACAGACGGCAACAGGGAAACCCATCTCAGCTGCTTTCCTCCTCAATTTGCAGTTACACCCCCTACCATTTTTCCCCTTAAAAGCTTATCTAGCTCCTCATAAAATTATTTATTGTTATTGCTATGTGGGTTGTTTATTCAGTCGATGAAGGACAGGCTCCAGCAGCCCTCCCTCCCCATCCCTCCAGGCCCTTACCTCCCCTTGACTTCAACCAATGCTGCCTTTTTCTCTGGCATGGCTCAGCCTCGCTCAGCTCATGTAGCCCCATCTCCCCTTCCCAGTCCTGTGCCTTTTCAACCACCTCTTCTCCAAACAAGCAGGGATTCCTTTTAGTGCATCTGAAGGGGCTGTTAAGTGGAGAGGTGTGAAAAAGCTACAGGACAGAGAGAGAGAGAGGTGAAAAAAAAAAATCATGGGGTTTGGTTGTTAGGTTTAAAAGAAAGCCAAACATTTTGCAGCATAGCCTTGAATTTTCCTCTACACGAAGAGGAACATTCATTACGTGCATTTGTTACAAAGGTACCAAAGCTTGAGCACACAAAGCTACAAGTATTTGCACCAGAAGCGTTAGAGAAGAGATACTTCAGGAGTCGTAGCCTCCAAAGGTGGCCACTTCTCTCTCATTCCAGCTACAGACCATGGGAAGGGCTTAGAAAAAGGGGAAAGTAAATATAGAGAGTCTCATCCAAGTGACATGGAGAAGAGCAGCTGACTGCAGTTTATTGAAAACCCTCTGGGAAAAGGCAAGGGGAAAAGCAGGGAAGAACGAGGAAGGGGAGCTCTTCTGCAAAAGCACCTGAGCCACAGTGATGGAGACAGGGCCAAACACAGACTGGTGCTCTTTGCATACAGAGCAGACAGGAGACTTGAGCCTCCACGGAGCTGCTGGGGTGTCAGTGCTGACATCTCCAGTTAACAGCACGCAGGATATTTACACATGCTCACCTGCACCGGTCACCACGATGGCTCAGATTACTTCAGTAGGAGGAGTGGGACAAGGCAGAAGGACAAGAAACAATCAGCCTGCTTTGCAGGAGGGACAGTCTCAGCCAGCTTTGGGAAAGATTTCCACCTTTGGCAGCAGTGCAAGACATGAAGGGACTGCCCTCGGGGCAGGTTGCGATGGGTGAGCCGGCCAGAGCTCCAGCTCCTCTCTGCTCTGCGGTCACCAGAGGGGCCCAGTCCATCACCCACATGTAGAGGACAGCTGATGCTGCCTTCCTTTCTGTATCACTGCTCTCGGTTCCTGTGCTTTCTGGTCCTTGTATGTCCCAGCCTGTCCCTTCCAAACCTTCAACAAAACACTCAGCAATAAAGCAAGTGGCACTGACATTGAGTGAAACCAGGGAGTGTGAAGTTGGCACTTCATGGAGATGAATGGGGTTCATGGAAAGGTTCACGCTTTTCTGTTAAGGCTATCTGCAGACTCATACAGACAACACTACATTAATTAGACTTTGGGAAGATTTTCTTGGCAAACAACACAGTTAGAAATTCACTTGTTTTAACAGAAACTTAGATTTGGTACTCTATGACGCAGTCATGCCAGTTTTGTTAACTCATCGAATAGCTGAGTCTTGGACACAAGGAAGTTATTTTACATGTAATTACAGAGAAAAACTGCAATTTGTCCCTAAACAAAAGGAACTTTTAAAGACAGCTCCAATCCATGCTTTTGTCTTTACAGTTCAGTACTCATTTAAGAACAGTTCTAGTCTGAGGATCATCTTTGCATTAAATGGCACAGTCAGACTCCATATTTACAATTTTTCCAGAGACTTCCAGATCAACTCACCTTGTGAAATGTAAAAAGAACATAATTTCTTTTTCCCCCACACTACTTGTCCTCCAAACTCAGCCTGGAACCTAAAATTAAAAAAAAAAAAAAAAAAAGGGGGGGGGGGGGGCTACTGTAGCTTTGGTTTTCCACTATTTCAGAAATCATCATTAATAAGTATCTAAAATATAGTCAGGAGTTTTAACCATTTTAGTCATCACTGTGGTGCCCCCAGGGTATGCAGGAAGACTGCAGCCAGCCTGTAGGTCCTTACTGTACGGTTGCAAGGGCACACGTGTGGTCCCGCTGCCGCTGTGCCTGCCGCCGCTCACCTGTTAGGACACATGGTGCCTGGCACAGGTAGAACCATGGAGCCTGCTCTATTGACAGCCACACTCTTTTTCTCTGACCCTCAGAATAAAGGGTTATGCCTTCCTCCTTCATTCCTGGCTGGTCATAAGGTGGGCTCACCCAGCTGCCAAACTGCAAATATCTCCATGAAACTACATACAGAATTAAGTTTGGTTTGTTTTTTTTTTTAAAATCAGGGTAAGTTACCTTTCATGCTAATTCAAATTCCCACTGTACCTCTGGGAGGAAGGTACACTAAGGTACACTGCTCATCCTAAGCAGTGGCAGCTAAGCTAAAGGAAAATAAGTAAACCCTAAGTAACTACATCCTAACACCAGGCTTCATCTTGCCCTCTCTTGATGCACAGAGTCAGAGACAGGCCATGCATCCATGGCTGGGATGCCCAGCCCAGATGAGAGGTGCTGGGCCCTCTTCTTTCAGGCAGAAGACTGCTTATGCCTTTGGTCAGTACAGCTAGCTACTGTATTTTAGAGAAGGAAGAAAGGACTTTCTCTGCCTGAGTTTTAAAAGGGAAAGATCACACACTCCTAATTTTGTGAAATTAGTCCTCCTGGTTCCAATCAACTTGTTCATGACTTTCAAGAGACTTGCTCTGATTTCCTGATTGGAAATCACAGTCAGGCTTAAGCAGTCACCTAGTCCTGACAATGGCACTTCTGGGTCTTTCCAGAGATTTAGGCACTGGGAGATGCCAGACTCAAGGCATGTGTGGCACTTAAGGAATTCAAATACCTCCAGGGTGTAAGTGGGAAAGGAGCTGGCATTTTCCATGCTCTTCAACTTAGGTGTCTACACTTTGCCTAAACTACACTTTCACACCCTCTATTTTGGCACTGATGCCTAAATTCAGGAAAAGGCCCATTGAAGATGCAGATATTCTCCTACCAACTGGCTACCACTTTAATTAACTGCTACATGAACAGAAAATTGACAGCCTGATGTCACACCTGATGTCAATGCTGGTGACATTAAGGTTGGCAGTAAGTGCCTCTCCATTCTGTAATGAGACTGATACTTTATTCAGTGCCTGGTGAAAGCCAGAGAACAGGCAAGATTAGGCTGGTGGAAGATGAAAATGTTACTGGGAGAAGCAATCAAGGAACATTATAAACAGCCTTTGGGTAGAAGGATCATTACTTTGCTTTGCAACTGAAAGGGCTTGGTTAGATGCCCAGCCAGCACCTGACAATCATGTAGCTGCATTAGTTGGCATGGGGTCTCTCAACTCCAGCTGGTCAGGAGCTTGCAAAACTACTGTCCATTACATTTATTATCTCCTGATTATTCTATTTACAACACGCTCTCCCCAGGGAGTCCCCCGGAGCCCACCGGATGAGCTGCTGCAGAATCACCGACTGCAGCAGTTGTACTGTGGAGGCTCCTACTGTAAGCACACGCCTTGGGCATTCAAGAATCTGCACTGGCAAGCTGTTAGTTTTCACCTATAATTACCAAAATGGCTTGGGATCTGCCTGTCTGCAAGACACTTATCTCCCCAGGTGATCAGACTTTCACAGTGGCACTCAGCGGATGTGCTCAAGCTGTCACCTTGCCAATTTAAGAAAGAGCAGGACCTGCTTGCAATGATTTTGCTGAAGAGGGCTTCAAGCTTTGAGATATTTTCCCTTAGCTTGAACAGAAAGGTAAAATTCCCTGGAATCTCTGGACTTTTACAAATACTCCATAAAATCTAACAAAGCTTTTGGAGTGATAGCAGTGGTAAAGAGGGGGCGTGCAATCAGTATGAGTTGGACAGATTATAGTTTATCTACATTTCACTACTCAGCAATTAATCTGTAAATAAAAAGGACACCAATGGATTATGCATCCAAATCAGCAAAAATGAAGGACTGTATCTTTTTGGAGAACTTTAAGGAGACTGGGGGAGGAAGGGAACACAGGTCACTGACAGAAATAAACCAAATTAACAGTAAAATTTGTGCTGGCAGAGAGATTTTACATTTCAGAGTGGGACATGAGAGCCCTCCACATTTTCATTAACAAAAGATCTCACGACCCACTATTTCCAAACAATCTGCCCACAATGTTCAGATCAAACACCCAACTATCAACACCATGAGAACAAAAAATGTAGCCTGAGCTTAATTTGTTCATTTTTTCCTTTGTAAAGCACCACACATCTTAGCCTGATACTCATTTTCCCTACAACTCTCCACCTGATTTACATTCACATGCCAATATAGCTGCTATCAAATTTGCTCACACCATTTCCTTGTAGACCCCAAGAGCTAAGCATAGAAAGTTAATGTTGGTAGTTTAATGTCTTGAGAGGGAGAATTAAAAGCTGTTCTCCTGGCATCAAATTAACCCCAGCTTGTTTGAATATAAAGCATATAGCAAGGGGTGAGTCCCTTGATCCTTATCAGACGGGTGAAATATGCCCACATGTGCAGAGATTGAGATTAGCATGAATTTACATAAAACATTACAGACCTGTGTGGAAGAGTGGGCTGTGTAAGGGAATACAAGCACACACACACACCACACGTGGGCAATCGCTGTTCAGTAAGAACAGTCACGTTTGTTCCGTGTGATGGATGAACAGCAGATTAACTGACTGTCTTTTGACACTAATTTTGGAACAGAACTTTGAAATTAGCTGAAGTCTAGATAATGGGGTCAAAGAGATTGAGGATATGAACTTATGGACTCCAGATAATAATTTTCTCAGTTTTTACCCCATTCATAAAGCCATATCCTTGGTGTATGTCCTACTTCACCACCTCCAGAAGTTCAAGAGAATGAGGTCCCATCTGTGGCTCTCTGGAAGCTCCCCTAACCCAAGAGATTTCAAACACCTTCAGACCAAGGCAAAGTGACCCGGCCTTTGGACTTTGACACCCAAAGCACTAAGAAAATTCTACTAATCTTTGTCCACAGTGACAGATCTTCACAGGATTTCTTTGCTGAGCTGTAGGGGCTGTTAGACTCTTAATGAAGCTGCTGCTCACTCCGAGTTCTTAGAGGAATAAGCCAGCCACAGGCTTACAAACTAAATGAGCTACAAGTTGCTGCCTTCTTTTGCAACATTGCGTTCCTCCATGCAAAACCTTGTTTTACTTTACCTGCTTAAGTTTGCTTTAGCCCATTTATGGGAGATCTTATTCTGTCAGGAACAGAGCTTACTGGTTAATGTCTCAAGCAAAAGCATGGAATATAGTCAGAGAAGAAAACATTATGCAGACAGCACCGTGGATCCTACTACAAAAATAAGATGCAATCTGCAACACTATCCACATTTGGCCTAGAAAGAGATGGCAAAGCTTCCGATGGAATTGTTACTACAAAGTATTAGCAGCATTTGTGAAATGTCCTGGTCACAGTGTCTCCCCACTCCCGGAGATAAGCTTCCCACCTCCTCCTCCTCCTCCCTCCAGGACCACGTGGCCACCAGCCACCAAAGCAGGGCCGTCACCAGGACAGGGTCGGTGATCGCTGGGAGACACGCTGCCCTCGAGTACGAAGGCATCCCCACGAGAGGGAGGAGAGGAGAAGGAAGTCCTGGTGCCACCCTGTGCTGTGGCACCTAACATGGGTGTAAAACCCGGCCTCTCCTTCCCCTTCCTGCCTGATCAGACCAGACAGGGAGCAGGAGCTAAACACTGCCCCTCTTTCGTGCAGGTATGGCTCTATTTGATGGTTTCACGATACCGAAATACAGCCCCTGGCTCTGCCTCCTCACGCTCCCGCACACACTTCAGCCCTGAGAGCCACTTGGGCAAATACTTTCCTGGCCTTGCCCCAAGCTGGTGACTGACCTCCAGGGACACCCCCTGGGACAGCCCCCACGCACAGCCCGAGGATGCAAACCGCTCCTTGTCGTCAGCGGTTCCCTCGGGTTAATTAACCCCCCCCCCCTTTAACATAGCGGCTGTAATTTTTTCAGGATTATATAAACAATGCCTGTCTCCTTATCTATTGAAGTTCCAATCTATCCCCTCATCACCATACTTTCTGGGCTGTAATTATAACATTATTAATGGTTAACCATCCTCTGTGAAGTAAAGTAATCTTGACTACACCAGTTAATCAATACTTGGACAAATGAACTAACTGAGCTTTTCCATGGGCTAGGACAAGTAATTGTAATTATGAGATGTGATCAGCTAGTGAAGTACAGTTACTAACGTATACATCTGGCAGAAAAGTGGAGTTTTAAATATCTATCAAAAGACTCTGGTTTCACAGAGACAGTATTTCTTTAAGTCCAGTTAAGCACTTGTCAGAAACCATTAGCTTTGGCTAATCAGTTATCATCCTTCTGAGGAATGACAAGCAAGAGTCTAGTGGACTGACTATTGATATCCCTTGCTGGCACCATTGTCCATCTGTCTGTGCAAGCACTGAGCAGAAGGCATTGCATTCGCAGCGAGGTCACAGGGCATCAAAGGGAAAAGCATCAGACGGCAAAGTGGATACGGACCAAAGGAAACAGTAATTTACTGCAAGTCTTGAACACTTTGAGGCATCTGGTAGTCAATATGGGTTAGTTACGTTATGTTTGCTCTGTTTTCTGCATGAGAACCACACGTGCAACTTCGCAGAACCCTGGGCAGCAATTACGACATAGGAGACCATAGAAAAATCTGTTCAGAAAATAATCTGGCCTCTTTTTAATTTATGCGTACATACATACGCACACTGAAAAACTGTATTGCCTAACTGAGGAGTCACACACAAGCTTAATTAGGGCAAATGGTAATTTAAACACAGAAGGGAAGGAGGGCAATAAAATATCTGTTTTCTTGTTTGCTTTAATCTTCTAAAAAGACTAGAATAGGTTAGGTTTTGTTTAGGGCTTTACAGATCCCAGTACTGGGAAATGTCCAACAGTGAAGGACGTGTGGAGGCTGCAAGCACTTAGGCAGATGTGTGAAAGTAGATGTACTGTCTGTCATCTTACCACAAAGCATTTTTGCAAGAATTTGCAAGAAATAAAGGTCCTTTCTGCAGTAGCAAAGATGAAGCCATCTTCTGAAAGGGAAACATGAGTCACTTTTCACCATGCTGTAGTGCCTCAGGAAACTGAAAATAAGGTCACAAGAGGGAATCACAGGGAACAAATGCTGTCTACAGCAACTTCTGGTGTGAGAGTGCCAGGGAGGCTGGAAGTGGAGCAGTCATGCTCTTGAACTTGGTGGTGCTGGAAAGGGAAGGTTTCTGTTTGCACCACTTCCTTACCAACAGAGGAAAAACATTTTCTCCCAGTTTGTGGTTTCTTTCCCTTATGCTATGCCCAGTAGAAAGCAGAAACTCAGGAATTTTAAGGAATCCAGAGAAATCTGCTGTAGCTCCCCAGTCACAGCAATGGCTTTGTGCAAATTCTGCCCAGACTTACTTTAAGACAGCCCTGGGGCCACCATGTTCTATACTTAGCTCAAAGGACCATCACAGCATGGTAACTCTTTGGGCAGATTCCTCCTGCTCCTCTAGATATGTGAGTTATTCCAGAGCTAAACAAAATGGCAGGTTTCACTTAGATTCAGACCACTGCCAAGGTTTGCCTGGAGCTTGCTAAGGCCAGAAAGACACAGGGTGAGAGTTATCCAACAGAATGGAGACACCTAGCAATGCTATATTTGCAATAACTACCCAAGGCTAACTTTACAGAGAAAAGCACTCATGGGTTACATTTCATATCATCCTGAAGTAAACACCTCATAGGAAGAATTTGCCCCTATTGCCCCGTATTCACTCCTGCAATCCAAAGGGAATGCTGCATTTCTCCATTTTACAGGGAGTGGATTAATCGTACCACTGCAAATCCCAGCCATGAAGCCAGTACTGCTGGCTTACCCAGCTTACCCTTACCCAGGCGCAGTGTACTGCTTCCAGAAAGGGCAGCAGTAGAATCACCTGGAGACTCAGCAGACATTTAACCGGGCACTTCTATCCCAGTGTCATTGAAGGAGTTAGCCCTGGAACTGAGGATTCTCCTCCTGTGCATGGACAGAGGTACCGATAGCTTAGGATTTATAAGAAACTAACAAAAAAGGGCATTTTTTTTTTCTTTAATATGCTAAGATTAGGCAACTCCAACTCATCTGCTATTGATAATCTTAAATCTCTCTCCCCTGCACAACCAGCAGGTCAAGGGAGGTTCTCCTCCCCCTCTACTCTGCCCTGGTGAGGCCACATCTGGAGTTCTGCATCCTGTTCTGGGCCCCCCAGTTCAAGAAAGACAGGGAACTACTGGACAGAGTCCAGCGGAGGGCTACGAGGATGATTAGGGGACTGGAGCATCTCTCGTATGAGGAAAGGCTGAGAGAGCTGGGTCTGTTTAGCCTGGAGAAGAGAAGACTGAGAGGGGATCTCATCAACACTTACAAATACCTAAAGGTGGATGTCAAGAGGATGGGGCCAGACTCTTCTCAATGGTGCCCAGTGACAGGACAAGGGGCAATGGGCACGAACTGGAACACAGAAAGTTCCATCTGAATATGAGGAAAAACTTTTTCACTTTGACGGTGACTGAGCACTTGAAGAGGCTGCCCAGAGAGGTTGTGGAGTCTCCTTCTCTGGAGATATTCAAAACCCACCTGGACACGATCCTGTGCAACCTGCTCTAGATGTTCCTGATTTAGCAGGGGGGTTGGACTAGATGATCTCCAGAGGTCCCTTCCAACCTCTACCAATTTGTGAATCTGTGAATCTACCAAAGTCATGCAGGCTGTTTTTGTCTAACCTTCTGTTCCTTTTCCATTACATCTATAGGAAAAAGGCAGATACTTTCTCTCTGCTATGCAGAGTTCCCACTGGGTCTCCAGGAGCAATGTGCAAAATGGGTGCTATGAAATTCATGGTCTTCAGTTGCGCTGAAGCCACCTACGGGTGCCATTCCCAACACAGCAGTCCCCTCTGCTGCCCACCCGATCTCCTTCAGCAAGATCCTAGATTTCAGCACCTACATTGACTGCTGCTGCTGCCATCAATTTAGGCTGCTCTCAGACTAAAAGCATTTTTAGCATCAATTTTATACTCATCGTTTATGGTGAGCATAAGGGGTAGACTCAGATTCTCCCATGAAGTGACAGTCTCATCACCATCTAGCAGAAGGGGCTACAACGGGTAATTGCTGCTATTAACTTCTTCTTTATATATATATTTTAACTATGTAATTTGAAATAAGACCCCTAAATCCTCAACTATGCAGTTTGTTACCCTTATTAATAGCCTTCATAGCCATCACCTTCTTCCACCCAATTCACTGGAATCCAACTCTCACTGGATTTGAAAAGCTCTACTGAATTTATACTTTGGGACAGGGATTGCCCTTTTACAATATATTTGTCCAAAAGCTTCATCCAAATAGCCCTGATAAGCACTAATATATCATAAATATTCAATATTAATTACACTCTTCTGGAGGGCTGTTCCTAGATTTGCCCTCATTCCAACACCCCGATCCCCCGAGCAAGAAATGTATGCAGTCAGGGCTGGCTCACAAACCTTTCCAGATTAAAAACTGAAACTCCTTATAGTCCAAGTGATTTCTATTCTCAATAAAACTGGGGTTAAAGGCAGAAAAATGTCATCCTGTCTTGTAAAGCAGCTTAGCACATTTACCAAATGCCTCTGGGAGAAGCATCCCGTTTTCACCAGAGCTTTACGTGGCCAATTCAGCTGTAACAGTTCTGGCTACTTTACTATCGACAATTTGACAAGTGGACTCAAACCGGAAATGTTTTGTGATTTCCTTTCACAAACCTGGATGGGGAAAACATTAAATAGAAATTGCAAACCGAGTTCCGTTGGCATTTTTCTTTTGGACCTATTTTCCCAGGGAATTTAAGTTCATTTTTAGAGGAGTGTTCCAATAGACCGCTGGAAAGATAACACTTGCTTCATTTCCCTTCCCTCCAGCCTAAACAACCAGGATTTATACAGTTATTTTTACCCTTTTCAGATACCGCAGCCTCGCCTGTTTATAAAATGTAAGAGGTAGACAGATAATTGTACTATTTCACTAGTAAACAGGGAGCTGAATATGAAACTGAGCTCAGAATTGGAAACCCTGTCAGAGTGTTGGTGAATCATTGTATGAAACAAATTGTTCACTTTCTGTTCAGTCCATTAGCTACAAGGATGGAAAGAATTGCTCTCACAACGCATAATGCTGCAATTTCCTATATTCACTTAGCACTTCCCCTTTCCCTTCTGCAAATCAGAGGCATTACATTTGAGATTTAATTCTCTCCCTCTGAACACATTTTCATTCCCAACTCAGACAAACCAAGCTATCGCTCGGTGAAAATGCAACAGCTTTTACATAGCATTCATGAATACCATGCTCTTCCTCTCCTTTGGAAATAAGGTAATGGCAGGAAAACACAGAGAATTATAGAGACCCCTGTGCCTATCCATCTGCAAACAGCCCCTCTTTTGATTTCCTTGAGCTTTTTGAGAGATAGCAGATTGAAACTGGATTCACATGAACCCCATGTCATTTGTATGCCAGATTTTGTGCTGACACTGTGATGGGAAAATCAATGCTTGCCTACACAGTTGCCCATGCCCTTTCCTTGTGTTTGTCTGGGGGAGCTGTTGGCATTTTTAATACTCCCCAAGTGTTAAGCTTCCTAAGCAAGCTATTTAAAGCAATTCTGCCTCTGAAATGGGGCAAGAAGATCATACCGGTACAACTGAAAGCCCTGACTGTCCTGGAGGGCTTCACTCCCGCAATGAGGCAGCGCTTACCGTCCCAGGCAGAACTGTGTGCTACCACGCTGCATTCATCCTCAGACCTGCGCTGGGCCGCCCACCTCTGCGTGGCAATGTCGTCACGCACCCCTTCAGATCCACCATTCGCTATCACTGGCCTCAGAGAAGAGGGGGGCTACGCTGGACAGCTGAGAACGACCACCTGCGGAGTTTCTGCAGGATGACTGCCATGGGAAGGAGGCCAGGAAAGGATGACTGTGTCATCTATGTCTGGTACTTATAGGGATGGTGCTGCTGGGTCTCTGTTACACCATATTTTTTTTTTTTTTCAAGTAGAAGCTAGGTATGAGAAGAAAATATTTGAAAGGAAAGCTACGAAATAAAATTCGTAGCACTTTTCAAGCTCTCTTTACTACCTTTCCTGCACATATGACAGTGTATGTTAATTGATCCTGCTGCACGGACACCCACAGAAAAAGCCTCAGGAGCTGCTCTGTAAAGAAAAGTCACAGAAGACAGTGCTTCTTTGAGGCCACGGGAGTGGGAGCTCTTCTCTGGGACTCAGGTGGCTTCTTAACTTCTGCCCCTGTTAATTAGCACGGACCACAAGTCTTCCCCTGGTTGCATTAACTGTGCTGACCAACATGGGGAGGAAATGAGATCTCAGAGAAGATCTGCATCTTCTGCGCACTGCATTTTTATTCTGGAGTTAACATTGCAAAAGAGGCTTTTAAAAAATGCCTGCAAATGAAATAAGGAACGAACTTTGTGTGCCTGACTTACAGCCCTAGCTCCCGCTCTAGCAGACACAGATCTATCTCAGAAAACACTGGCTGGATTGAGGCCTGGAGGTAAAATGTAGCCTTTCAGTCCAGAAACTATCAAATCTATTTTGAGCTACTTCTAATTGCACTGACTAGCATTGGCACTAAAATGCATCTTGGAACATGTGCTGGTTTTGCAGCAGTTGAGATTTTGACTCCTCGGTTTCCATCTGATGGGACACACTTGTTTTTTCACAACTTTACCTGCAAATGATCTATCAGGGGCAATCATTAAAAGGGAATTGAACCAAATTGATCCTCCGGACAAATTCTGCTAGAGTGGCAAATCCACTGTGTGCATAAACTTCTACTCATTTACCATTAATTGGCCTTATTCACATCTCTGAGGTTAGCAGTTCACTACAAGGAGGGACGGTGAGGGAGGGGAGAATTTTAGGCGTACCCATTGGTTGTCAAGCCCTGGGAAATGACAGCATCCCATCCTCAGCATTACTCTACTTTCATGAAAAGTAGCAAGACTGGGTAGGGAGTTTGGTGGCAAGAAAAGAACAAGGCAGAAAGTGCTAAGAACATCAACCATTCCATAATTAACATATCTCTTTATAATCCTACAGAAAAATAAAATAGTAACGTGTCTCAAAAGGTGTTTTGCAAAACGAACAGAAAACAAAATTGGTTTAATGGGAAATAAAAGTGATCTTATTTGTGCCATGCTGGTCTCAAATCACCCACTTCGTCTCCTGTGGGGAAGCAGGGCTCTTTGGCTCTGGAGTGCTTTATTGCTGCTCTGTTATCAGAATTTTATTCATGCTGGAGCTCAGTGACGTAGGCGTATTTGTTTTGTGTTTTGTGTTTCAGCTCATGTGCCAGTTCGACATGGACTGAAATCTACCTCCTACTGCTTTGCAAACTCTTTTCCTCCAAAGGTGGAGTGTGGCAACAACAGCTTCTTCTCCATTATTTTTTCTGGACATTTGAAATTTCTGACTACATTAAAAAAATGTCCACCTGAATATCCATCACCCACTTGCATTTTAAAGCACGTGACTACGTAACCCATTTCACACTTATTCCACCTGAACAGTCCACTCCGGGCCAAATCCCAAGAAGATGCTAGCACTTATTTTTAGTCTCATCTTAACATCTCAGCTGTTGGCAAAGATGAATTCTTACTCTAAGATGTTGGAGGACCTTTTTAAACTAAATGTAGTTGTTGCAAAATGTTTTGAATAGACATCACTGAATTCTGATTATTTTGTGTTTACTTACCTTTTCTCTGGAATCAGATATAAAATGAAACAACGGAGGTTTCATGGAGTATTTCAGCTGAGGAGGACAGCATTTAGCCTCCAAGCTCAGTTAACTATGTCAACTTAGAGGGACTCATTACTAATAAATATTCACTAGTCCAACCAGAATCTCTTAACACCTTGTATCAAATGTACTTCAAAGCTCAGAAGAGGAATCTGTTGCTGTTGACCTGTTCTTCACTGAGAAGGCAAGAATTTGTCTGTGAAATGTCTCCAGATTTGGAGTGATTGATACCACAGAGCATAGCCATTATGTAACAATACCAGAATTACTCCCTTTGCAAATTATTTGGAAATACAGAATCACAGAATCATAGAATGGTTTGGGTTGGAAGGGACCTCAAAGATCATCTGCGGGCAGGGACACCCTCCACTAGACCACACTGCCCAAAGCCTCATCCACCCTGGTCTTAAACACTTCCAGGGATGGGGCCTCCACAACCTCTCTGGGCAACCTGTTCCAGTGTCTCACCACCCTCACAGTGAAGAATTTTTCTCACATCTAATCTAAATCAACCCTCCTTCAGCTTAAACCCTTTACCCCTTGTCCTGTCACTACACTCCCTGATAAACAGTCCCTCACCATCTTTCCTGTAGGCCCCCTCCAGGTACTGGTAAGCCGCAATTAGGTCTCCCCGGAGCCGCCTTTTCTCCCGGCTGAACAATCCCAACTCTCTCAGCCTGTCCTCACAGGAAAGGTGCTCCATCCCTCTGATCAGCTTTTTGACCCTCCTCTGGACTCTCTCCAACAGCTCCATGTCTCTCCTGTACTGGGGCCCCCAGAGCTGGACACAGTACTCCAGGTGGGGTCTCACATGAGTGGAGTAGAGGGGCAGGATCACCTCCCTTGACCTGCTGGTCACACCTCTTTTGATGCAGCCCAGGACATGGTTGCCTTTCTGGGCTGCAAGCGCACACTGCTGGCTCATGTTGAGCTTCTCATCAATCAATACCCCCAAGTCCTTCTCCTCAGGGCTGCAAACCATATGATCACGGTTTCTACTAAGATAGATGGGAAACTGCCAAATTTCTAAAAAAGTATAGACTGTCCTGCTGAAACAAGAAGAGGAGTTGCCAGGTTGGGGTGGAAAGCTGATTTCCTGAGCATTGCATTGATCCTTACCCTGGCCGCTAACATGACACCAGGCTGAGCAGCAGGTGTGGTCCCCAAGTTTCTGGCCAGCTACATCAGGGGCCTGAACCAAAGCTTCCTTCTGGATTACACCAGTGGGTTTCTTTCCCTTGGAAACCAAGGGGGTTAGACAGAACAGACTGCTCCGTGCCCGGATTTCACCAAGACACAAGGTTAATGCATGGCTAGAGTGCTCAGGCGCAGGAGCTTGGAAGAGCTCCAGGTCCTGCAGATTGTTCAAGCGAGCACAGTCTTCCTGACAGCACAAATGCAGGCACAGATAGGATGAAGTATGCATTTCTATTTTGTTTATAAAGTTGAGCAGCTTTAAACCTTGTTTACAAAAAGGACAAATGCTGGCTGCTCACTATCGGTCTTCTGCCTCTGGGTAGCTGTAACTAGCAGGTAACTCGCACAAAGAGCTCTCTGAAATGGCCTGTGAACTCAAAATAGAGCACCATAGTCAGCATTTAAGGCTACACTCCAACTACGGATCCTATTTATTCCCTGAGGGAAGGCACAAAGATGAAGAACCACTCTTTGGAGTTGGTCAAAGCCTGAAGGAGGAGGCAGCAGTGCAGGTGATGTACAAATGCTCTGCAGTGGTGCCTGTTGACCGCGACTGCTTTTGCGAGCCGGCTGGAGCCCTTTCATGAGCAGGGCTGAAGCCTTTTCCAGGCAGTTGCTGTAAGGGACTTCAAGACGTCATATAGCCTCTCCCCTCGCCTGAAGATGGGATCGACTGTGCCAACATCATTCCTGAGAGACAGTAGCTTAACCTGTTCTCTTAAAAAATGATGGAGGCTCTGCTGTCTCCCTAGGCAATCTGCCCCCCACGTTTCACTGTTACATAACTTAATGCTCCTTTCTTTCAATTTCAGTCCATTAGCTCTTGAGGCTGGAGAACAGTTTGTCCCTTCCGTTTTGCAGCTATTTCTATGTGTTTGAAAAAGGTTATCAGGTCTCCCCTCAGTCTCCTCTACTCCCAACTAAGCAATCCCAGCTTCCCAGTTCATCACACAGTAGCCAGGCTGCTGCTGGCTGGTGATAGCGTTCAGTAACTGCTGACGGGGCTGGATTTGTACCAGCAGCCCGCAGGTGAAAGCCTTCAGCAGCTTTAGCTCTCTCAGCCAGGCTGTCCTTTCAAAGATGTGAAACTTTCTTCTGTAATCCATTGCAGCATATCAGTAAATATACATTACAGTACAGTAAATTTCTGGAATTTTCTCCATCCATGAGGATATGATAACAAGAAGAAAGGAGAAGACACCCTATTTCGTGGGTGTCTTAGGCCTTTTCGTAAGGCCTAATCTTAAAACAGGGCTCTAAGCAGGTCTTGAAGAGTAGAGAGGGAAAACCCAATATATTGTGTTAACACCTTCCCCACTCCATCCCCTCTACCAAACAAATGAAATGAAATGCATGAACCATGTCTTGGTTTGCAAATGAAACTTAGTATTTGTATTTGCTGCAATGTCTCAGAGAGTTGTTTTTCATTTTAGACTTTGCATGGTAGTAAACACTGCAATGCTTTACATTCATTAAGCTTGGGCCCATTTACTCTGTGCAGGAAAAGCAAGTGCATATATCTCACACCCATAAAGCATCAGTTCAGCATTACACAGGAAATAAATGAGCCTAAGCCAGAAGTCCAATTTCCAGAGTCCAGCTCACTAAAGCTAAACAACCACCTTAGATAAATATGGCCTATTTTAAATGAAACGTTAGTGTAATTTGATAACTGTCAATAATTCCCTCATTATGCCTAAATGAGCTTGTCATCCAAGGAGATTGCTGCATGGCTGATCTTAATTTGCTAATAAAAACCACAGAGAAGAATTTCAGCTAAGCTGGAACTATTTGATTCATAAAAGTGCAATAGTGCACTTTTTAAAGCGTTCCTTCGCAGTCCCGGCTCCTCACTGGCTGAAGCCCAAAGCCAGTTTGCTCTGCAGCCTGTAAGAAGGCAGCTTTGCTATGTAAGAACAATGAGTAATTGTCTCTCTAAATCACTATTATTCCTTAGCCCATTATATTTAATTTATTTTTAATCATGTTGTATAATAGAAATAAAATCATTGGATTAAGCATATATCTAGCAGCAGGAGCCCATTATCCTTTGACAATGTTCTGTTTCATTGACATTATATCTTCATTGTAGACAGTTTCCTTGCCATCATTAGTCCTAAAATGACTATTGGATTTCAAGGGTTTCTCCCTAATCCATAATAAGATTTACTTGCTAACAGCACAAAACAAAACAAAGATATGCTTCTATTGTTTTACTGCTGTGGAATTCTTATTTTCAGCTATTCAGAAAAGTCAAGAATAAATCCAGATATGATAAGTATTTAAAGTTTTCCTGCATAATTCTGATTCAAGGGAAAGGCTCAGTAACTTTGTAAGCTTTGGATCTTTGTTACTCATCATGATTTTATTTTACTTAAGCCAGCAACAATATTTTGTCTGTTCTTGAACTGAGTAAGATCTACTATTCCTTGCACAATGATTTTTTCAGACCAGTTAAAGCAAATCTCATTATGGTTCATTTTCTCCAGAAAGGGCTATGAGAGGTTCATCAAATTCCATGGGAAGAAAGAGGGAGAAACTTCCAGGCCAAGGTTGCCAGCGATTCATAAGTGCTAGCTAATGGAGTCAGCACTAATATCAGGAAGTTAAAAAACTCCCAGCATGATGATCCCCATGGGATAATTCAATAGCTCTTCAATTGTACCAACAGCAGTCACAGTTAAATCTAAAACTAGATTTTTCCACACCCTATTAACAGCAGCATTAGAATGCAGCAGGGACCATCCGGAGAGAAGAGCGTTTTCTGTTATCTCATAGTTATCTTTGAGGAGGTGGCAGATTTCCCTGTGAAAATTATCCTTATAGATTGCCTCTTATTTAAGGATATGGTGGTACTATCAAGTGGTGCTCCTTTTATGCTGAAATTGCTAGCAACCCTTAAGAGTATCTGTATGACTCTCTCAGCTGGGAGAGCACCTTCAATAGATACCTATTTTCCATATATGTAGACAAGCTATGACACTTTCACTCACACTGACATGATCTGCATAAGCCATGTGGTTTCCATTAAGAAGGGTTCATACAATATAGTCAACTCTCCACTATCTTGGCTAATAGGAGACTAGAATAACCCAGATAAAGGAAAGACATGCATAATTATTGCTTCCAGATAAAAGCCAGCTCAAATATTTCTGCACTGTGCTCCCCAGACAGAACTTGTACTTCTGTCAGAGCTTGCTAACTTAGAGTTTATTAACTCAGGCATTACCTGCATCCATCTGGTACAAGCTAGGCAGCTTGGGTGTCTCCATGATTTAATCACCCCACAAGTAATTTACTACCTGATAATCGTCTTGGCTATAATTAAATAACAACTTCCATATTCACTCTTTTATATGTGCTGACACTGATACAGTGTAGACCCAGTCATGCATGGCCATGTCAAGGTTGAATGTGGCATAATGAGGAAAGGCAAATTATGCATGAAATGCAAGAGGAGTACGTTCAAAAGACAAGGGAATGCAGAAGGCACACAATGATGTAGAAGGGCTTTATATTCACATCTAACAACCTGGAATCAACACAAGCACTTCCTCTCTTATTCCCAGATAGCCCTCGCACAGGAAGAATGCTCAGGACTGTCACAGGTAACACATGAGTGAACTAGAACTACCCTTCTACATGAATCGTCAGAGTTTGTTGGGGTTTTTTATTGTTTTGCAATTACTCAGCCACGTTGAACATTTGTCAGTTGTGAGTTCTTATAATCTGTAATCTCCACAGACCTTTTAGTACTGATACATAGCCTTCCTGATCTCAGCACTGGTATATAAATTGTATTGTTCAGTCACAAGAGACACTCAGTTCTGTTACAGATATATGGGCAAGACATTGTCTTCACCACTACAGAAAGAAATACAGATTCTTTTACAAAGAAAATGAAAATGTTGCAAATATTTTTTTCTGGATTCTTATGGGAGGAAAGGGATTATAAAGAAATAAAGTCAGACTTGGTGAAATCTCCAACACCATTTCTTATACATCGAAGTGAATCATCTTATGGAAACCAAACCCTTGCCAGGCAAGTTTTTAATGGTGTACTTGTACATGACATTGTGTTGAAGAATTGATGATTATATTCTGCCACATTCCATGTTGCGTTTACAAATTAGCATTGCCTTGGTTTGTCTGCACATTACAATTAGAACTACACAATGACGCAAGCCACAGGCCAAGCTGTAAAGGGAAAATTGATGGGTTTGAGAAGTTAGCCATATCATATGATGTTACTAAACTGGCTACAGAAAAAGCAGCTGACAGAAAGGCACAGTGCCACACATCTCAAATCCCTAAATATCTGTTCATTTTGCTTAAAGCATCACATACAGTATTTAGATCACTGCGGAGGTCCTGGACGACATTTTCTATACTCCTGGTATCCTTCAGAATCTCAATGCTTTGCGTATATGGATTGAAATACACAGAGAAGGGACGATTGATTGATTTGGCAAAGTCCCTGAAAGAAAAAAGAAAATTAACACCTCTTTTTTTCAACCGCTAAAGAGGAGAAAATTAGATTTTTGAGTCAAGGGAAATAATTTACCTCATCTTTTCTTTGGCTTCTTCAAAACTTTCTGAAACAAAGTAAGCTTCCTGGAAAGTAGTGATAAGGCATTCTTGCAAACAGGTTGTCTTTGGATCGAATGTTTTCACATTTGCCTTGTCAGAGAGAGCATGCTGCAAAATACACCACAGGATCCGTTAAACCCTATTTTGATACTGCTGTCTATCAATACAACTGTTCATATATACAGCTTTTATATTGCTGTGCTGTGTGTTTACCATTATTTGGTAGCCTCTCTTGTTTTACATACAGTGTTTTTTCAGTTTGAACAGAAGAAATAATTTGTAACTTAAAAAAGCTCTTTTTATGAAAGGTTTTTTTTTTTTTTTCAAAAAATAATTATTAAAATAATAAATAGGAGATTAGAAATGCGCCTGCCATGTAGGCATACAGACCTAAATCTTCAGCTGGAAACAGGAAAGTCATCAAATAACCACTCCTGAAAAATTATCTATACAACGACAAATATGTATGATGTCCCAAAAATGTCACTTAAGTAGCAGAATTGATCATTGTCTTGGTGGGTGAATTGAGTCTGACCAAACCATTCATATAATCCGTGCTTTACATTTTTAGGCCAAAATCATATACTATTTTCCTGACAGTGAGTTTAAGAGTGAAATGATATATCTGAAAACCCACTAAATAACGCCCACTTATTGCGCATTGATGAAATGTATTACCCTTCTGTACACGTACACCTGAGCAATAATGTTCCATATAGTACTGCAAGGAAAAAAATAACTAAATAAGCAGGCATAGATAAGTACAGAGCAGACACTGGGCAGATGAGGCATCAAATGCCGCTACCCAGAGAAGAGATTTCCAATCAGACTATCTTTACATGAGTGGCACAAGCCACTACAAAGGGCACAGAAGTTTCAAAACTGAAAATCAGGTAGTGAGACATTTTTCAACACAATCTTTTTGTAGCTCCCCTTTCCACTTGAATACTTGTGTTAGCTTTTGGATCTACCTTAACTTTTAGAGCACACGCATTTTCATTTTCAGTGCTCTGTAAAGAAGTACAAGTTTAGGAAGGAGAGCATATTTAGGTCAACTTTCAACCTTCTTTAGTCCCTTAGTATCTATCCATAGTGAAGATGTGCATGAAAAGCATAGAGAAATGACAGGGAGGGAGCAGATCCCTGAGGTCTGAAGGTGCCTCATTTCTTTACTTTCTTTCTGCATAGACATTCTTTATAGCAAAGTAAGGTGTTAACCTTAAGGTATTCACCACGCCTTTTATCTGAGCTCTTGCTTATGCTCATTCCTAAATCCCTGTGAAAGGCTCTGAAAATATCACACTTAGCTCTCAACCTGCAGTTTCCAAATAACAGGACACAAAACTGGAACAAGAACCTCTTCCTCCCACCTCCTCTTTCTCCAAAAATAAATACATGAAAAATTAATGCATGGAATCTTAAAATGTCAGGGAACTAACTTTAGTTCTAAACTAACTTTTCTCCTTCTCACGAGGTTTGCTGTTTCTAGCCAGCCATCAGTTAAACAGGTTTGAAAACAAAAATCAAAAATGGTCTAATCTTAACCAGAATCCTCTTCTAAATAGATTGCAGGAACTGGCTCACCTTATTTGGCCCCTGTCTATACCCTTGTTGTCACTGTCCACTTGCAGAGCCATGATGTGGTTGAGTGCCTGTAAATTTAGGCATTTACCTCCTTCTATTGAAATGAATTTGTTTATCTTGACTGGGAATTATAATAGACTCCCTGGGTGGTTAACTAGAGATAAAAACATCTCCTCTTAAGGTGCCTTTGTACTTCCAGGTGAGACTTGATGCCTCAAATATCTAAAGCACAAAGTTTTAAAACTCTGAGTGGATTCAGCAAAGCCCTGTGCAGGGAATCAAGAGAGTGATACTGGCAACATTTTCTTAGGAACTGAATCAGCAAGTGACCACTTCTGGTTCGTGGATTCTTTCCTGTACTGTGACAGCTTCAACAGAAATGGTGACAGTGTTGTCCTCTCCTCCACTCACTAACAGCCTCTGCTGGGACAGGCCCGCTCCTTGGGACTGAAGCCATCAAAGGCAAGAAGGGGTTCAGCCTGTGGCTCCTACATCATGAACAACTGCTCTAATCACTAATTTTATAAAAGGGGACAGTTTAAAGAGAAGCAAAAGCTAATTCTTTATCATAGTGGATGCCCTCCAAGAAAGCCTTTCTGGTTATATGAAATGACTCCTAATTTCTGGATCCCAGTTTAGTTTACTCAGGATCAGAGCTGCTGCTTCACAGAGCAACTCTGCCAAGACTGGGATGTGCAGGCACCAGGAAACACACAACCTGGAAACAGAGGGTAAAGAATTCAGACATGCCTTCAACGTTAGGTGTCAACTCATCAGTTGTTCTTAAGATCACAGTTTGGGAATGGAGTGCCTAAATTCTGATGAATTCCCACCCAAAATGCCTACCTCCCTTCTAGGCTATGGACTCTTGGCTCTTGGATCAAGTTCCCAAAGCAATGGGAGATGTCTTTACAAAGCTGGATAGTGTTTTCAAATTCTGCAGCCTGGCGCCTGTAATGTCTACTATTGAGTTGATATGCTGACATCAGCAATGCCAGAGTTCAGCAACTGAACTGAGCCTGCAGACAAACCTTCAGATAGACCACAACCTGTTTAGTGTGAACTAGGATGGTCAGGACACTGACCCAAAGCTGAACTAGAGTTTTTTCCAGAAACATCACAGTGCTCTAAAATGTTGGTCCTTGGCACCCTCAACATTATGAAGTGCAGAATCTCAATGAAAAACTTTGTCCAGTGAGTCCAAAAGCTTTCAAGCTCAGGCCCGTACTTATTTTAATGAGTGCTATTTACTTATGTTTTGGTTGGACATACAGTTCTTCAGTGAACTCAAATAAGTTAAGTATCCAATATGGATTTCTCCATCACAAACCTCTTCAGTTATCCACTTCCAATGAGATGTCAAGGCTAAGAATCATATGGAAAATAACTTTTGGTCAAATAGAGCATCTTACCATCTTGTGAACTTGTGATAACTGTCTCTAATGGCCCATTCATACACGTTTCTGGAGTAGCAGAATAGTCAGATATACTGGGGCAACTCAGATGACACCAAACATTTACACTAAGTAATTGTGAATCATCTCCTAAATGACCACTATCACTGACACATGAAAAAAAGAGTTTGGTCTTCTAATTTCTCCTTTGAGTATAAAAAATGGGGTGTAATAATATTACATGGTGCTTTTCAGTTTCAAAAAAAACAAAACAAAACCAAAATACAAAAAAAAAAACCAAACCAAAAAGCAAAATCTTTAGCTAGCAAGGGGAAAAGTTGAAGTGAGCTATAAATACTGCATTGTCTGAGGAGTATGGGAGAGCAGAATAAGAACACAGGTGAGAAGTTGCCTGTGTGCCAATACTTATTTTATTGCCTTGTTATTCTGTGGGAGAACACAGAGTCTTGAAAAACCTGGTCTTAAATGTTTTTCTGCTTACCTACAACACAGGACACTTTCAGATTTGCAACCTGATTTTACCAGAATTTTTTTATGTTATCAGTATAATTTTTTATACTTTTTAGACAAATAGAAACAGACTATTTTTTAAAGGCACCAAAATGAGCATTTGGGATCCAGGAGGTGTCTTCTCCATCATCTTCATCCTCTTCAGAAAAGAGAACCAAAACTTGTATTTGAATCTTTTTTGTTATAAAGGCTAACGTTGCCTCTTCTTAACATAAACTATCATTAAAAAAAAAGCCATGACTGGATAAAGTATTTGACTTAAAAAAATCTCTACAGAAAGATTTGAAGTCTACCTCTGTTAAATACAGAGGCATATAACAGATATAAGACTTGATCTACAGCCAACTGAAGTTGATAGGAGACTCCTTTAATGAAAGGGTTCAAGAGAGCATCGTACAAAGTAAATGGATTAAAGTTTCCAAAGACATTTGGATTGCCTTTTAGACATAGTTTTAATAATTGAAATGTACATTATTTCTGCCTTATCTCTAAGCCCCAAATATATACTGTGTTAACCTGACTATATTAGGCAGAACATTTTATAACTACTTACTGTATTATTCGGTTCCCCCCCAGGCTTCATTTTTAATTTTCTCTTTCTCCTTACTTTGTTGTGCTTTTACATTTTTTTGCTTGATGCTTCCATAGCATGCACATCAGGAATTGCATTTTTCAGTATCTGAAATTTGAAGTCTAAATGCTGAGTGGGAAAAAAACTTGAAGGGAATCCTACATTGATAGGCTGGCGCCCACATTTCTCTAGCTTTTATAGTTCTTTGTTGCTAAAGCTGTTGACCAGATTTGCAAAGTGGAACAGTGTAATATAGAAACAGGGATGACTGAACAAGCCATTCACTCATCTGAAAGGCCCAAATACTGCTGGCAACTTCCACCCTGCAAATAGTGTGACTCACTTATTTCTAGAAATTTCTAGAAATTATACATAAAATTGCCCACTGTTGTGTTTCCTGTGCATTGAAAAGAGAACCAAAAGGGAGGGCAGCTAGAGAAAGGCTTTTCTTCTTGCTGAAAAAGGAATATTGATACCAAATGCCTGTAAAGTCAAGGTAGCAAAATTCAACATTGAAACAAGATCTACCTTCCTACTGACAAGGATAAGTAAGTATTTGAACTTTGTCACAGAAGGGACTGTGGGCCCAGAATCACCATTGTCTTAAGAATGGCAGTGGTTATTTCTGAAAGAACTTCTTCACTCTGACCCCTATGAGAAGTATGGGGGTTGCACACGAGGGTCAGACTTCATGGCCATGCAATCTGGTCTCTTATTCATCCTCACTCACCACAGAAACAGCCAGTATTGTTCTCTTCATTTTCAGAGCAATTGCTGCTATCCATTAGCATTTCAGTAGCAATCAGGATATTGATATCATCAAGATTTCAACTACAGTCTATTATATTAACATTATCTTTCAGATACCTTCAGGTCAAGGAAGAAATTCTCCCTCCTAGTGGGTGCTAGGAGATAAGGGCGAAGGTAAGGGAGGTTGCTTTCCCAGGAAACGTCAAGAGACCGGCAATGGCTTGATGCAAGGCTGTGCGCCAATGTCATGGATGCCCAGACATTCTCTTTCCCAAGCATCTGCCTGGTGTATCTTGTTGACAAGAAGCACACTCAATGCCAGGTTTCTGGTTTAGAAAGAACTTCTCCCATAGTCAGATTAGCAGAAAACTTAGTAGTTTTTTGCATTTTTTTTTCCTTACGTTTTACCTTCTTTTTAACCCTGGAGCACAGTCCCACAAAGACTTCCCAGACACTTTTTACCTTATCAGTTCTTTCACGGAGACTATGGCTATGTGTGGTATGGTGCTGTTCTGTGCCTGCAGCACACAAGTGCTTAGTATCTCAATAACTGAAATGTCTAACTTAAGTCCCTATGCTCGGTATATGCAAGATCTGGTGAAATTTAATAGCTTATGATGCACAAGAGGCCAAACCAGATGATATAATAGTCCCTTCTGGCTTCACATCTATGAAATATATATGTAGTGTAATAGAAAAGTGTATAATATTATTGATTTATGGTAAAATTATTATGATATATGGCTGTAGCTTTGAAGCAGATCAATATAGTCCATTAATGTGCACATTATTTAATTTTTACTGTTGCTTTTCAAAAGGATTATTCTTTGCATTTATACTCCGAGATGATTGCTGAGTGAACACCACAGATTTGGGATCACAAATGTGTGGTAACAAAACATGCGCACTTGACAAGAATAATGTTTGTTCATGACTTTGATGGTAGAAGATTTATTATGTTCTTGACTATTCATTTTCTCACTTTTATGCCCTTAGATTTTGTAAATGATGTGATAGGCATTTTCAGGGTCATCACCTAATGACTGTAACTGTTAGTTTAAATAAAAGGCCCGATTCCCTGCAGAATCCTGCACAGAGTTTATGGCCCAGCACTGAATGTTGTTCGGTCGGAGGAAAACAAGTGGGACATGTTCATTTCTTTGCGTTTAACCACCTTTGCACCATGGGTATAAAATATTGCCAGGCTGATACAGAATGCTTCTGCAGCTGAAGTATGCAATGAGCGTAGAGCAACTGTAATGCAATCAAAGAAAAAATATTGGAGAAAGTAATTTTCTTTGACCTTTTTTCTACTAATGAAAGAATAGCAATTTGACTAATGAGCTTCACCATGAACACTCTCAGTTACAGGTGAAACAAACAGCAAAAAGGGACTGAGATACTGCTATTAAACTGCCAGGTAGTTCACTGAAAGCTAGCCCAGGAGGGTGGGAAGATGTTTAAATGCAAATAAACAGCAGATATATTGCAAAACAGTTTGTAAATACTATTCTGTATATGCTTTCTAAAACCAAATGTTTACCTGAAAAGCCACCATGAATTCATTTGGGTCCCAGAACATGGTACTCCCCACTCTCCTTCCCCTTCCAACAGAGAGATGTCTTATGTCCCAAAATACTACACTTGTAACAAAATATCTTTTTCTTGTTCCCTATGTTTTCTAGGCATAAAAAGATGCAATAAACAACCCACTACAACTACTCACACTGTGCAAGGTTAAACACTTTCACCTTTATAAGAACAGGGCTCTATGTACTGTCACCCAGGCATGTACTTCAAATCTAGCATGAGTTTGTATGCATTCCTTAATTTTAAATATGATTAATCTACTGAATCAGGACTTTAATAAATGTTGTTCTTTTAATAATGACTCCATTGAAATACATTGGATTACTTATAATAGCATTGTGTCTGATTTCAAAACAATTTTTTGTGTGTATTAAAAATATACACTTTTCTTCCGAATAAAGCTTTAAGAGCCCAAGGCACCCTTACCTGTTAGAACCTATGAGCCTCCTTTTACAAGAAATGCAAATTCAAACAGAAATAAGTTTTGTAGTTTATAGTTGCCTTGGTACTTCAGTCCTTACAAATCCATTTCATGCTTTGAGTACTAGCTGATATTTCAAACAAAGCTTTTAGGTCAATACCGTATTTTTAAAGGAAGCTTTTTATCTTGAGAACTTTAACTGTTACTTGAAAGTCAAAATATTTACATCCAACTATTATTTTGTTAAGATTAAAAGAAAGTTGATTCTGCTTTAAGGGCACATACCTTTAATTCACCAATAGAAGACAAAAGTCCTGCCCCATAAGCACGTAGTTGTCCTTCTTGCTTGCAAAGGCCAAATTCAATCGTAAAAAAATAGCACTGTAAAATACACAGATATACAGATACATATAGTGTAATTGCAAACAGGCACTTCAGCAATGATAATCGGTACCATGTTCACTTGATTGCCCCACTTCAGAATTTCATGTCTTTAATATAAATTTGGATTAAGTATGTTGTTACTGCTAAGTACTTTAAATGTCACGTTCTGCAGTAAAGGAGCTTTGCACAAAAATGTGAGATTCTGCTTTTTGTCTGGGCACTCAAGCAGTTCACAGGAATGGCCAGTTAGGAATAGACAGGCAATTTCATTTAGGTATCAAAGGCACTGATAGTAATCTGCAGAGATTTTTGAAACTTTCTGAAATAAATGGGGTGCCTTAAAATAAAATCCTACAAGGTAGTTGGTCCACCTGTCTAGGAGCCTCTGAACATCTCTGAGATCTAGTTCAGAGCACTCAGCTGTAAGCTCAAGCTGATGCCACTTTAAAGTCTGGCCCATATTTAAGTGCTGTCTTGAGTTAGAATTAACTTACTTATGTGTATGTGCTTAAGAGCCTTCCTGAGCAGAGGCCTTAGTCTTCACTAGATTTTACTCTGTCCTAAATGAAGAAGTAATATGCCACTTGGCTTCTCAAATTGCAGAAAGAAAATTACGGTCAGTCAAATGAGTTCACTTGACCAATCCATTACAATTGTTCTTTGGGTCTACATTCAATCAGGTAACATATCTGAGCTGTAAAACTGATGAGAAGCTGTGAAAGAGATGTGCTAAATGAGTTTAACAGTACTGTACCTAACTTAGCTGTATCCACCCAACAAAGTTAAATGTTAGGAAGACCGTAAGAAGCACAGATAGGCAGCCCACTGTCCTCTAAATGCAAAAGACAACAGTCACTTCTGCTCCTATGGTACTGCATTTGGTTTAGTTATGACACATCAAGATTGCTTTCTGATCTTAGATCAAACAGATGAGATTAAGCTAGCAACTATTTCCACATACAAAGGGTTTAAGTTGATTCCTAATTTATACAAAAATACTGCATACACATATATATACACACGTACCTGACAATTTAAGTTTTTGTGCAAAGGACATAACTCCTCTGAACCTAACGGATTTACATGTCTTTGCAGAAAATATGAATTTAGGATAAGAAACAATCCAGCATTTGGTACTAAATCTTAATTTTTTCTGAATAACTTGAGAATGGATCCTAATACAATTTTTCTCATCCATTTCCTCCTTAAACTCCAATTCTTCCAGGCTGAGTATCACACTAAATGCAAAAGAGCAGAAATTAACAGCTCTTTTAAGTTCAACAAATGTTTAGAAATCGAGAAATGATTCATTTCTCTGCCTCTCATAAAAGTTCCTGTAGAGCTAGTGATTCATGCAGCACGGCACTATGTAGAAGGGTGTAATAAAAAAGAATAAAAACATGAGCCCTGTGTCTGTTCCAAACCTGCTAAGTCAGCTGGGAAGAAGGAAAGGTTGCAGTGACTTCAAATGTCTTGAGTCAGATTTCATCATAGCAGTCAAAGGCAAAGATATACACAAGAGGAGGTGAAAGCACAACATTGTCAAACAAAAAAAATCCACCTCTGGCTTTGCTATTGACTCAGATAAGTGGAGCTGTAATAATTGTTTTCATTAGATGCAATGAGTTGACTGTTGCCACTTAGAGGAAGGCCCAGACAACTGGTTTCCAAAAAAGACGTCTCAGGAACAAACAGTCAGATACACATAATGACAAAGGCATCACTGTAGGAGTAGAGTGAAGCTGAAAGACCTACCATCAAGAAGAGTACAAACTTAGCTTCTCTAAATATTTTGCCACAAAAACCTTCAGGGGGCTACAGTCCTGGTTCTGCCCCTGCTGCCACTGTCAGCAATGAACCACTCAGCTTCACACTTAAATCCCACTAATATCTTTGAATTTGTCCCCTCCCCCTCAAGTCTCTTAAAAGAACCCATTTGGTAGTAGTTCTTATGTTCCAAAAATGACCATCCCGACAGATAGACAGCAGGACTGGGCTCCTGAAAAAACACACTGATCACAGTAATTTCCATTCTTAAAACCAACAACAGCTAAAAACAGAGGAGTCTGGTGTTTGTCTGTTATAGATCTGTAAGAGCAGCCAGGGCTTCATCCCCATATGTGGGACACCTTTACTGTAGACCTTCCCCGTGTTGAGGAGGACCAAACCGATGTCGTGCGGCTGCCAGGAGAACGCCCACTCGGCAATCTAAGGATGTCGGATGGAAAGAAGAGAAACGCTTTCCGTTTCCCTGAGAACATGCACTCACAGGGAAGGAAGGAGCAGAAGGCAGAGCTAATACTGGCCCAGGAGACAGCAATCCCTGCTGCCCACAGGTAGGGTGCTCACAAGACAGAGGGAGACCTTGATTTCACTTCCTCTTTAATGGACAAACAGCACACAAAGAGGGATCTTTTTTACTTGAGCTGAATAATAAAATAATACTAATAATAACAACAACAACAATATAAAATGGAGTCATATTTATGAGCCAACACTTGCTGATGAGAGCCTATCTCCAGTATTGATAAGACTTGCACTGTCAGTATAACTAACTCAAATAAAACACAGACAAAATGACCAGATGATAAAATACGTCTGCCTACTACTAACTTGTGGTATAAAGCTATAGTATTAAGAAAAGTCCTTCAAATGAAAAGCTGATTTTTTGATAAATTTGCCATATGCAACAACTACAATTTCTGTATTTAAGAGAGCTCTGCTTAGCTGAGAAAATGAGATAACTCACCCAATGCTGCCATCTTCAGATCATTAGTCAGCAATACACGATTCCCCCCACCCTCCCACTCACAGACAGACATGCAGAGGCAGCTTGGTGCATTACCAGACTCCGCAGGCTTTGGCAAGCTGTGCTCTCAAGTCTACAAACATTGAAGCATACTGATAAGGAGGTTAAATATTAACTATATAGAGACACTTTTTATAGACCAAATGCATAAATACCTGCTCTATGCTTCTCTTTGTATGGTAAACTATACTAACTGGAGTACTCTATATTATATACAGGATAACTGTACTAGAATGGGAATGACCGAACAAAGAAATGGCTGTTGTGATGAATAAATTTTTTAAAGCCTCACCTGAAAGTAAAGAGCTGATTATGATGATGTTATGTGTAGGCTGGTGAATTCAAGCACAAATGGGGGCACACGGGCTCCTGTGTTCTGATTTCGGATTTTGGACCTGTCCCCGGCTTACTCCCCAGCCTGTGGTGCCGAATGTGTGGCTCCTCTACAAGCTACAGCAATGCCCTGTCATGTCCCTTCTCTTCCAGTTCCACTTCATCTTTGGGGTGAAGTGTAGCTTTGCTACAGCCTATAGGTAGGCCCTTGAAGTGGGAAAGGTGTCTTTCCACGTTGTATAAATTCTGTAGTTCTTGAAAAGCCTTCCACTAAAATGCTGCTCCATCACCCAAATAAGCAAAATAAGATGAAGAATCAAAGTGCCAAATGAAGGACTAAAAATAATTTTTAAGCCAAAAGACATCAGTGTAATGATCAAGACTAGGATAGTAGGATATGATTTTAATTTCTTTTATTTAACTGAAGTACACGAAAGATAATTTACAGTCATGCTCATGAAACACTGTCTACATGCGCTCAAAAATTATTAAGTAGATCCATGTAAGAAAATCCTATCAAGGGATATTAATTACTAATATAGCAGATCTCTTCCTTCAGAGTCCCTGAATCAAAAGTCATTGGCAACTGAAGTAGAATACCAGGCAAATATCACCACCATATGGCTTTAGACCTACACTGTTCTCCAGATGTCTGCAATTTGCCAGTGTCAGAGACAAGATACCAGGATAGCTGGTCTGGTCCAGTATATCTGTGACTGTAAGAGTCAGATCAGTTGTCCTACTACTTACTGGAAAGATAGAGAACAGATCAAGCCCTGGAAAACTCCAAACCTGTTCTCCAGGGTAAACACAATGTCTGTTCTTCATGTTGAGGCACTGTCCTGCATTATAAACTGGGCTACCAAAAGAAAAAGAAAAAAAAAATCAGTGACACCTATGACAGCTAATAAAAAAAATACTGTTATTCAAGAGTATTTCGAAATTTTCAAAGGCAGGAAAAAGGTCTGATAAGCTCAACTCTCCTCATCTGACTGGTTTCTGAGGCTTTGAAAATCACTCCTTACATCATGTCATTTTGCATTTGGGAATCTCCCTCCTGGGACCTGTGCGAAGAATTTGTGCAGGGTGTTGGGTGCTAACGTCACAGAGACAGTACTTCAAAATCTGACTTGTCCATAAAAACGCCTTTCAAACCATTCCACTTTGCTTAGTTTTCTTATGCTTAGAGACCGATATTTGTGTTCACTTGGCAATTTTCAGCATGATGTATAACATGAGATTTTATCTGTTCTCTAAAAGTACCTTGTAAAGATGTTGTCAAGATGAGTCCTGAGAACACCAACCATGTCAAAAGCTGATTCACTTGCCCTCCCTGTTGCAAGGGGGAAGGAGGAGAGATTGAGTAACTGCATGACTGCAGCCCTGGCACGTGGAAAGGAATATCCATCACTATAGGAACTGCTAACGGGATGGGGCTACAGCCCCAAGCTGACACATAATACCACAATCGCTTTATACATATAAAGTTGCACTGAAGACAATACAACTACTAATGTGCATAAATACTTGCAAGTCCAGTGCCAAATAAATATCCTTAAGAAAACACCTTTACATTCTTTCTACTGGATTTACTATTTCAAAGGATATTTAATGGACCACTCAATTCAGAGGTGTGTGATATGTTCACAATATGCAAATATTAATTCCTTTTTCTTTAGACCTTTGATATTTTAGCTCTAAAATTATTCACATAAAGATTAAATCTCTCATATAGTTGTAATTATCTCATAAGAAGATAGTAATATACAACTGAAAGACTTTCAAAGATCCCGTTGTTAGAAATTAATCCTAAGAATTAACAAAGTAAAGGTGTTTTCTTTACCCCTGTAAAAGTTGCTCAAATTGCAAACAAATGTTGATTCAGAGATATGAGTGACCCCGTTTGTGCTTTCTGTCTTCATTCAGAGCTGGCACAAATAAAGTTGTGAATAGTCACTTATTTTTCAGTCTCAGAGATATCAATAGTCACTAAGAAAACAGCTGGCATTTCACATTTGACTGAATTATTCAAAATTCACAGTCTGTTGAGTAGTATCAGGAATGCTCCGCTACAAGAAACAGATAGATGTACCACAGGTAACCCAGGCAACTAGCCAGTACAGCCCAATGTTGGAGTTCAGACATCAAGCAATACCAGCTATTTGACAGCTATTCATGCAGGAACATTATTGAGTAGCAATGCAGGGAGATTTCTGAACAACAAATAAATCTCATGATGAGCTCGTGAATAGATCAAAAGCAGAAAAGAAGTAAAATTCAATGGCTAAGTCTTTCATTATAGATGATTCGACTACCTCCAACAAAGGCAGTGACCCTATTCAAAGCCAACAGCATTTCTAAATAAGAAAACAAAGTTTAATTTTTCAGAGTTACCTTCTTGAAGTATTTTGTTTAGTCTGCCACTTTGAAATGTATTTAGGCTCACTGAAATGAGGTTTCCTTCGGGGATTTCAAAGTGTATATATTTAACGATATTCTCCTTTTTCTCTCATCTGTCTGCTTTGCATTCAGACCTTTCATTAAGGGTGAATGCTTGGAACAATCTCTTTATAAACAGAAGTTTGAGTAGATGTGGTGCCGCTCATTAGAGCACTCGGGGATAGACACACACCAGCGTTCGTATTTCTGTTGACAGCCATAGCACACTTCATCACTACACGCAAATTCCTCTAATGCAGAGGCTTGGCATGCTCAGTGAAAGCATGCACTGTAGGGAGCACAGTGGGGCTTAACCCCTTGTGAATACTTTGAAATTATATGTTTCTTTATTCAGGAGTTTCTGGAGAAAAAACTCATAATGGTAACCAAAATAAAATTATCATCATGAGTTTGTAAGGAAGCAGAAAATGTACCTCAAGCAATACAATGCTACAGGGGTATCAGTAAGGAGGTAACTCCATATGTCCAACACTGGGGAGCCCAGACAAGACAAGACAATGTAACTGGCAGTTGCCTACCTTGTAAATGTAATCCACCTTCTGGAATAAGATCTGGAGGGCATTCCTACTAAGACCTTTGTGTCTCTTGAGAGAATGTGTCTTTCTGTTGTTCATTCTCACATGAAGGAGGCTCTCTTGCTACTCTAAAGAGCAGGCAGAGAGAATGGAGGACGAAGCACTTCTGGGATCTTCCTGCTGCTGCTGCTCCAAAAGAAGTTAGTTCCCACAAGTTGAAGCCACTAGATATCCCATTCCATGTTTGCATACTTCTAAATAATCTGAGTTTAGGCTTGCTCTGCACAAAGATGATTATCTCTCCACCCCTCTCATTTTATCTCAGTTGAAAACCTTGGAGACCCTTGGAGCTGCAGAATTGGGAACCTCAACAATGAAGCAAAAGTGTTTCTGTGTAAAAGGCTGGTGTTTCCTGGCAAGGCAGCAATTCCCCTCCACCAAAGCTAGTGGGCACAGAGATGATGGGAAAAATCAATCCCACAAAAGCACACTTGCTTCAACTTGCTCAACACCACCAGAAAAAGAACTCCTAGTTTTTTCAACATAATTAACTAATAGTGTTGAAGCTTAATATGCAGCTAAGGAGATGAGACCATAGAAACTATGAACTGCTGCTTAGATCATTTGTTAAACATAAGGCATTGAAGCCCTAATGCTTTACCCTTCCTATTTCCCCTTCCCTATCATTTGACTCTTATCTTGAACAACTTCTAAAACCTGAGGTTTTAAGGTTTATTAATTTCATATGGAGTTATTAAGAACAAATGATGTGCAATAATGAGCCATTCCCTTTCCACTTTATTTTACAACATGTAACATGAATTCATGTTCAGCGCTCCCTACGGTAGCTGAAGTGAATATTTGCTCATTTCTTTTTCAAGCTGTTGCTTCAAATCTCAGCTGTCTAGAGCTTTCACACAGTTAACATGTCTTTTGACATGTTAGCTGGGACTCCAAGAGATGAGGTTGTCTGAAAGTCAAACTAAAAAGAAAATTTTAAAAGCTGAGGAAATATATGTCACCGCTGCCCAACCATACTCTTCAGTCTATCCTGCCTCACGTGACACACTCACTCCACCAGGATGCAAGGAGGGTCAGTCTTTAGGGCTCTGCCATTCCTGTTTTCCAGATCTTTGTCCTGCTACTCTTTCAAATGAGGACTTGATGTTAAAAAAATCCTATCAAATCAAGAACAATCCTAATTTTATACACTACATGGGCAAGGGCTGGCACCCCAGAAGTACTCCCTCAGTATTGTGGCTTATGCTACAGCTTGGAGAATGACTCTGTGGGATGCTGGACTTGTCTAAGTTTGTTGGTGCCGAATACAGGGCCATTATGAGCCAGCAGAAGGGGCCCTGGGGGAGTCCAGCTTGCGCGAGAGCAGGAATTGAGCAACTTGCTTATCTTGCACTGATAAGCACTGAACCTGAACAGGGGCAGGAGATGAGCAATTTGTTCATCTTAACAAGATGCAGCACCTGATGGGTCTACTCCTTAATCAACTAAGTGACCCCTGGGGTGAGGGGGAGCCTTCACAGCTTGATGTTACTTTGGTAAAACTAAACAGACCACCGCACCTCTACACTGAACGCCTTTGTTCTCCACCACTCCCCCCCCCAGTCCCGATCAACTGCACAACAAGCCTTGTTAAGGGCCAATCGACACACAATGCCTGACTTAGTCCCACCTCGCCAAAAATATAAATCTGGCATTTTGAATCCTCTTTTTTGAGGACGCGAACTCCAACTATCCGGACGGATCGACGGGCCTGGACCTCTCTCCTCCCCAAGCAGGGATGCCTCTTTGGTAAGACTCACGCCTCCGATTATGTCGGATGTTACCCCGGGAAAACTATCATTAACAAAAGCACTGAACTATTAACTTGAGCTCAAAATTGTTGCAGTTAGTGCATTTATCAACCGCAATTCTGAACTTTTATATCTGTCGCTTCAATAAAGTATCTATTTTTCTTTTCAACTTTGCAAAACTGTTTCAGTGAAAGTCCTTAGTGGGGCTCTCACAGGCAAACGTTGACTCTGATAAGTGGCTACACACATAATCCTTTAGACATAAACCGTTGACCAAGTCTGGGACTAAGACTGGACCTAGCCGCACCTAGGCTCCTCTCTGAGAAGGAGTTTAGAAAGCAAGGGGGTCCTTTCTGAACCTCGTGACTCAACGGGAAGGCCTCCCTCAGCCACACATCAGACTTGTACCCTTTCACGCGACAGACTCCTCTAGCAAAGGGCCAGGGACTTGAACACTGACAGGTTGGCATAACTCAAGAGAGAGCAGAATTTGGAACAACTACGCATACAAGAGATCATTTAGCTGTCCTTCATCTGACAGCATTCCCATTTTATGAAGAGTCATCGACCCTAGGACTGTTGGCTCAATCACGAACTGCATTGCTCTGAAGAATACCCAGAGAACAGACAAAAACAACCTCACACACTTTTCTTCCTCTGGCATCCAGAGCCAGCGTCTCTACAAAAGCCTAGCCTAGACCTCAGGACCTCTTTCCCACAACTACCTGGAAACCTCGGCACTGGTCCAACATAGTTTCCCCTTCTCAAAAATGCCTAACTTCCACTCCTCAGCAAGCACGTTAAGAAAGAGACTCAGAAAAGAAGGCATGAAGTTGCAACACTCCCTGAAATACTGAGAAAACCTCTTCAGGCTGGGGAGACAGAGTCTGCCCTTTTTAATGTGCTGCAATGCTCTAAGGAAACTGCATAAGGGAAAACTGGCACTGGAGCCTCTTCCACTTCTCCAGGGAGAAGCTCTTTGTAGACTGGTAAGGTAAATCTACAGATTAACAAGAAGCAAAGGCGTAGCAACAAATCACAGCACAGGCAATCCTCATTTTATAAGCAGAGAGTTTACTGAATCACTGTCCTATGCCAGTCCACTGTCAGAATGAATTACTGCGGGCTGCAAGGCCTCTTTAATAACGATCCTTGGCCAGCCCAGAGACAGACCCACAACATCCTCCCTGAGGCATTCCCCTGGGGAAGGCACCAGGCACACGTGGTGCTTCTCACGATGCCGTTCCCTGGAGCAGGCTGTATCCCACCTAATTGCCAAGCCAATTAATGCATATGGCAATCGCACTGCAGGGACTGATGCAGAAGAGCCACTGAGCCTCCCATGACATTTTAGCTGAGGAAGGGTATGAGGTTCTTGTGTACATGATCAGCAGGAAAAGTCCTAATGTATCTGCTAATGAGGGGAAGTCGTATCTTCAGAAAGGGGAGCAGCCTCCGGGGCCTGAAAGGATCTCACAACTTTTGCAAGCCCTGAAATTGTGGGGGCAGAAACACCATGAACAGACAGGGACAACTGGCCAGTGAAGTTTTAAAATTCTTATTTCAAGGAAAAAATGCACTATTTCTTCGCAGTCATATCCACTTCAAATTTATTTTTGAGGAGCAAAAAGGGGTAGGACTTCATTCCAAAAATAACAGCATCCACACTAATTTTCTAAACATTTGAAAAAGAAAATTAACTTCTTGCATCTATTTACTGAAAAGTGATTTTAATAGCTAAGACTTGTTTTCAAACATCACAGTTTCCAACAGCAACACTGCATTTAAACTCAATGTTCTTTTAATCACATAAATGCAAAGGGACTCCCAAAAGCTTTTGTGGCTGTTAATGCATTTGCTTAACCTGCCTTGCAAAAAATACCAAAAAAAGATAGTAGGCATCAGCACAAAAGTGTAAGTTCTATTCATGTCAAGCTGACAGACAGATCAAACAAGAAAAGTAGCTCAGGGAATTTTAAATATCTATTAATTTTGCTACTAAAAATATATCCAAATTGAAGATGTTTTTCACAGCCCCAAAGAAAACCTTTTTCAAGTATAGTTCAGCATCTCCTTGTAGCTCCCTGATTTTCAGTAGTGAGGGCATGAATCTATCACGAGCACAGAGTAGTCAACTGAGTCACCATTGAGTTACCTGCCAGAAGTCTGTAAACACAAAGCAAATCATATGAACATGTATTCAGCAAGGTGGAAAAAAGTTACACTGAGCAAGTACCTGTAAGCAGAGAGATCACAGCTTTTCACTGTACCAAAGTCCAAGGAAACTTACAGTGGCTGTGGTCTAGGAGTGACTTACCAAATGAAGATCACTCTAAAATGATCAGACTCCCACTGATATGCAAGATTTCTGTGCTCGAATAGGTCCTAAATTCATTGCAGATGTATAATATGGATCTGTTCATAAGCTTGTATGTTTATTCAAAGTTGAAAAATTAATCCTGTAAAGGTGTTTGCATTCTAGAAATGTAAAATGTCTTGTTAAACTATAATTTTAGCCACTTTTATATAGTCAAACTATATAATTGTAACAATTACAGCCTACTGATTCAAGAGAGGGAAGAAAAACCTTTAGAAAAAAAGAGTAATATGTTTTATGAGGAAAAAAGGATAATCTGGGAGTACCCACTCTTTCCAGCATGTCTTTAAAAAGCTCTCAGTTCAAACTGGTTTATCTAACACTATTAATAGACAACATCTTTATCAATGCCACAATGATGATCTATAGGAAGTTCTCTATAATGTACAGAAAATACAAAGCTTACAGATGCTAACTGAAACAAGGTTATCTTGACAAAACTAATGCTTTGTCTGATGCAAAAGCAAAATCCCGAACCAAGCTTGAGCCTAACAAACAGATTGATGGTGTGGGGTGTTCAAACTGTGCCTGAAATAGTACCATCATGTTGATATTCTGTGACCTTGCACTGAGACAACTTCAGCCACAGCTGGAATCAAACCAAAGCAACCAAAATTAACAGACACAAAGCCCTTCTCTGTAAACTTTTCTTTGGCTTCAACAATGCTCTCAGGTTTAGAATATTTGCTTTAACTTTCCAAAATTGTCAACAAATCAAAAAACTCTTTATACAATAACATCAGAAGGCCTGCCAGCACTAAGAAGTAGCTAACAGAATTTGTTGCATGCTGTACCATGTGAGCTTGGTACAGGGAGGGAGACACAACTGCAAAATCACACGTCCTCCGGAGTCAATTCTTTCCCTGCAGAAACCCATATTCCTAAATAACAAGTTTTGGCAAGTAAAGGATTAACATTAATTTTACAGTAACAAATCGTACCTTCATTTGCATGTGTACAACCACATTGACTTTTAGGAGACTGTATACATGGAAATGAAGGTAGTATTTAGCCCACAGACCTAAACTCATTGAAAGCAATGGGAAACCTCCCCTTGGCCTCCTGTGGTGTCAGAGTTGGACCTATAAATATGTAATTAAGCTATACTTACAAAATCATTATGGTAGATCACCCAAAAATATCTCAATTAAAAATTTATGGAACCATATTCTATCCAGCACTTTGATGCAATTTGATAGAAAGATGACGACAGGCACAAGAACTACTTCTGAAGCTGCAGCATTAAGTAATTAAGCCTTAGGCATAGTTAGCTCTTTATGGATACCAGCCATATTTTGTCTTACTTCTGTACTTTTATCTGTGCATACAAAGAAAATGCCCAGGAACGTGCTGGGTGAGAGAATTAGACCGAACACATGCGATATGTTAAGTCCATGAGCCAGTATTTAAAACGATTCACATTAGTGCATAGTTGTGAATATTAAGTTAGAATCTTTTCAGCTCTGCACAGACATGAATTTTAAGACTCCTTCCATAAGAAGATGGTATTTGGGTTATGCATAATAGCTACATGTATGAATGTCCCTTCTGGAAGCAAAATTATTTACTGAGATATTCCAGACAATAAAAAGGTAAGTCCATGGTTTGAGAACTTTCTTCATTAAGCATAATTGGCTTTGTTTCTGCCTGAAAGCAGAATCTCCCTTCTTCTCCAGATGGGCCCACTGACCCCCGAAAGGAGACGGGCTTGCAGGGTCGCAGCCATAGTTGCCCTACACAGTGCAGCAGGGTGCACAGATCCCTGAGCAAGGGGAATGTGGAGCTGGCCCACCCCAACAGCATTGCCAGACCCAGCCATACAACTGGGCAGCTGCATTCAGGGGTCTGCTCCCAAGAGAACCCCACCTGCAGTCATCACAACTTTTTTTGTACAGCAC
Organism: Balearica regulorum gibbericeps; assembly: GCF_011004875.1. Classification (NCBI taxonomy): domain Eukaryota; kingdom Metazoa; phylum Chordata; class Aves; order Gruiformes; family Gruidae; genus Balearica; species Balearica regulorum. The sequence continues at coordinate 40,936,946 of NC_046184.1, read as the reverse complement.
TCCTCAACTGCTCTGGCTTCATGGAAAGCATGGATAAAGCCAACTCCCTCACCTGTGAACTCAAAGCACAGACATTCCCTCGGTCCTAAATGAGACCTAGACATGGTTGAAATGAGTTGCCACATGCTGAACTCCTTCACTTTCCCCTATACCTGTGTGCCACTGCCAGAGGAGCTCCACGTCTTGTACACATGACTCAGTTACCACTCTATGTTACAGAATCTTGCAGATTTAAGTAAAAATAAATAAATGCAATAGAAAAAACAAGTAGCATTATACAATTTACTTCGTTAGTTTGCTTCGACACCTATATATTCCTCTAAAAATACTTCTTAACGTAGTATGGGACATCCTACCGTACACAAATAAAGCTCTAGTAGCATGAGACTCCCGCAGTTCTGAACTGTAGATGAATACATTTTATGAGTGAGTTTCACATGTATGTGCTATGACCAAAGAAAAATGAGTGTAGCAATGTCAGTATGAATGATATCTATGGAGAGCCTAGGATTATCTCTTTCCTTCAACATATCAGTGAAGGCACAGGGGCAGCTGGGAAGAGCAGTAGCAATATATTCCAAACTTTTCCTCTTCCACTTTTTTTCCCCATTTTCTTTATTTAATCCTTTATTCGTGTAATTTCCACCCTATATTTGTAGTTATTACCCAAAATAGTTGTGCAATTGTAGCTCACTGAAAGCTTTTTCTGGGTCCTTGCTTTTGTCCCAGTTACATATGTTCTATAAAAGACACTTCATGCCTTTTCGTTAATACATTTCCTACTCTAGGTCAAAAGAGAAAAAAATATGCAAAAAACCCTATCAAAATTCATAGACTCCTTCCACCTATTCCTCAATCTATCTCAACTGAATCCAACAACAAAATGGTAGATGCTTGCCACTTGCATGCACTCCTAAAATCCACAAGTTCTTACTGAGCTTTTTTTTTTTAAGGCTCACTTTCATTACTGTTGTTGCAGAGCACACGTTCAGAGTGTGAGCTATTGAACTACCAGCAAAGATTACTATTGCAGAATCTGCAATTTCTTAATGAAAATGAAATTGCTTCTGAAAATAAACAAACATAATTAGCAAGCCAGTGCTGTGTGAAATTTGCACCGTTCTCTTGTTAACCTATATGTCAAAATGTATTACTTGTGTGCGTGTAAATTTGCATTTGAAGTTCAGTAACCTCACAGATTATGATCTAACCACTTTTGGAAACATAATGCTACAAGAAATAAAAACAAATCCAGTGTCTGGCTGTAATTTGTTATTTTATTAGAAGTTTTTTCTTTAGTGTGTCTAATTGCTTAGGGCTTGATCTTCATAAACTGCATCCTGTCTAAAAGGAGCTATATTATTTCTACAGAGAAATTTCTAATTCCTTCCCTGCTCCTAATTAAGTCAAATTAGTTCTCTCTTGCATCTAGCTGCCTCATTACAGGGTTGGGCCCAGGCATACAAACACACAAGCATGTTATAGAAAAACACTATTTCTAGTTACTTGTGAGTGCAAAATTTTGTCTGTTAGGTGAGTGCAAAATTTGTCTCAAAATTTTGTTTTGAGATCCGCTCAAGAAGCAGGTTACTGGCCTGACCAACTAGGCACCCTCACAGCAACAGGCAAGGCCTCCTGCACATTCTTAACTTTGAGTGACACAGTACAAAGCACAAAATGTTTAATTTCCAGATGTAACACGTCCTATGGTGACCTACTTAGCCCAGAAACTAGTTAAAACAGGAGGTTTGTATTTAAAAATGTTTTGAAACCAGTACTTTATACCTCTACAAATGAAAAAACCCCACCACAGTTCCACCATCAGTAGTCCAGCTCCTCCCTTCACTGCAGTGGCTGACACATGATTTCTTCACCACCTGAATTACTTCTCCCATGCCCCCACAGAATTTGCAGCAGCAGAATCACCCCTTTGTATCTTCTGCTGATCAGAAACAGCAGGGACATGTATCCTTGAATAGTGATGCTGGTTGATAAATAAAGATGGATCCACTGAATTCTACTTCCCTCCTGCACCTGGATGCAGCCCATTTCTCTCGTCTCTAAGCAGCAAACCATGTCAGCTCTACAACATCAGGCCCACTCTTCCAGCCATACAAAAGGCTCCCAATTCCACAGCAAGCACATCCAAAACTGACGTAACTCTGCAGTGGTGCTCTCAACCAAAACTCAGATTAGGGTTCAAACTGCTCCTTTACTCCACTCCCTAGCATGGTGATTGAGATATCCTCTCTCTTTTTTTCCAGTTCTAGCTGGAAAGGTGGAAAGGGTTCAGGGAAGCAATAACATGCTCAAAGTTACAGAGCATCTTCCACATGACAAATAACTAAACGAACAATTGATTTTCAATCCAGAAAAGGAGACAACTAAAGGAGAAAATGAAACAGTTCTGTAAAGTCACGATGGCATAGAGAAAGCATACAGGCATGATCTGATTGTTCTCTCTTAAAATACAAAAAAGCTAGTAGGAATCAGGTTAAAAACAACAGAAGGAAATAGTTCACTGGGCAGTGAATAGTTGAGCCATAGAGCTCTTTGCCAAATTTACTGCAGGTACTAAAAATTTACATGTCTTCAAAGATAAACAGCTGACTCTGGACAGAAATCTATTCAGGATAATTAAATACAGAGAAACTGTATTTGGCTCAAGAGTTCCTCAAGTTTCTGAATGATGAGAAACTTGAAAAATGTTTGAAAAGAATCAGATATGCTCATCCTGTTCTTACATCCCTCCTAAGTAGCTATTAATGACTGTGCTTGGGCACGAGGCACCAGCCACGTGGCCTGACCAGCACAGGATTCTTACAGATCCGAACCTGGAAACAGACTCTCTCCTCAACAGGCCTCAACAAACTGTCACAATTCCTGCAGAAAACATTGAGCATTTGCTCCCATTTCAGCAACAGAACTCTTCAAATTCTCCCTGTAGTAACTTCTCTGGAGTGCTAGCTTATTTTTATATAGTACAGAGCCATTTCTTTTGAGCTACAAAGCTAGTTATGTATCGCTGCTGAGATTTTGTTCTTGTGCCGTGAATCTCTGACATGATGACCGTGAATATGCACTGCAGGGGAACACTGCAGTATTCTAAAATATTAAATATTGATCCCTGGAATCTACAAGTTTTTTTCTCCTTTAGTCTGTTTCTGTGACATATACATACACACTATCTTTTCTGCTCACCTATTTGATTATGTATACTGGAGGAAGGACTTGACATCAGTGTTTCAGCTATTTTGTCAAAAAGTATTGCGGAAAGAAACCCTTAAAAAATGGGGACCATTACCCGTTATTAATTCCTTTAGAACATTATGCAGAGCGAATCACAAATTAGGGCATGCTTTTAGAAGAGCAGTCAGCGTGCCCAGCAACACCTCACCAATCAAAGGAAAGTAATCCATCAGTAAGTTATCCTTCTCTCCTGATTCAAACAGACCTGTATGACCTTGTGATGATTAAGCAAGCCACAAGGTTTCACCAGCTTTCTCTTCTACATCTTATACCAGTTTCAGGTTTTGCACTTGGGCAATTTCCAAATACATCCGCATATGGGTGTTTTGGCCTGGTCAAAGTCAGGAACAGAAACACAGCCCAAGCCATCTACCGATGAACAATACGGATCACAGTATTTCTAGTCTCGTGCTGTGTGGCAGGACAACGTCTGGCTATAGAGATCTATCATACCTGATTTCAGCTTTATAGTCCTAGCTTTTACCCTGGGAATTGGCTCATCTTCCCTAAGTGACACACATCCCAAATCAGAGTCATTTCATATGTCTCTCGTAAGTCCGTCAAAATTTACTCAAGCAGTTTTTAAATCACATTCAGCCCCAGCTCTTCATGCTACTGCTCCTTTATTTATTAACTACAGGTGTAGCTGGAAGCGACCCCTTTGCAAGCAACTCCATTATGTTACCCCCGGACTTAAGGTACTCACCGTGCTCACTCTCGGCATTCATCACACGATCATGGCATGCAATTGGGATACAGAAAAAGACCAAGCAGAGATTTGGATGTTAAACTTCAATATGCTCAGTGAATGCCATAGCTCTTGGGCTATAATACCAGGTTTCAGTTGGCCAATACATAATTATTTTTATATGGTACAATAACTTCAGCAGGGGAGCTGATCACAGACTTATCACAGTGGTTAGTTCACTGTCTATCATTTTGCAACTATAAATGAGAAACATACAAGCAGTCTTGATTTTTCAGATGCACAGGGGGAATGTTCGAAATCTCAAACATTTTCATGGTTATCTTCTCAGTTCCATTTGTTCATTCATGGAGGAAGACAGTAATCCAGTTCACAAGCTGTACTTACAGCCTAGCACTATCAAACAGCCCCTCTGGGAAATCTAATCTGTTGTTTGTGAGGATGAGAGACTGCAACAGTCTGCTCTGTCTAGTGAGACCATGAACACCGCATCTACCCTAAGTTACCAAATGCAACTCAGTCTTTATCTTCAACACTCCTGTTTCTTCCATGCTGGTTATCTCCTCAGCAAACATAATGTGTCATTGTCCTGAATTATGTGCCAGTTGTTCAGCCTGGGAGAAGAACTAGAACAAAGCCAACAAGACCAGATAACATAGATCCTGATGGAAGAAAGGCAAGAAAGGTCACAGGAATTACCACTGGCTTCTCCCAGAGAGACAGTTCTAAATGTTGTTCTTATCCCAGCACGTATCTTTAAACTATTTTGTTTGTGATAAATACACAGATAAATTAAATTCAGCTGTAGGAATAAACCATTGGCCTCAGTCATCATCCAGGCATGGAAAAAGATTAGATTCATAACAAGCCTGAAATGCATTTACAAGACCTCATCACACACAATTCCTTCAAATTCAGAAGTAACTCACTGTTGTGGTTTTCTGCATAAAGGATAGCAAAACCAAGAGAAATTTCTTGATTTCTGCGGTCCCATGCTGTTAAAATACCAGAACAAATATTATCAAGAAAGATGAAAAGGTGACAATTTTACAGTTCTAGAGAACTGAAGGCTTAAATGTAACTTCCAGTAAGAAACAATTGGAAAAACACTTAGTGTGACTAACTAGTCCCTAATGACCAAATTCTTGAGCAGAAAGATTTGGTGATAAACTGCATACAAGCCATAGACACTCTGCTAACCTTCTCTTTTCTGAAGCACCAATTAATGTGCCCCACTGAATTTTATATACACAAACACATCCCATACATACTGCCTGATGAAGGGGCAACCTCAGCTGCACTGAAACAAGTCAGCAGGAGCTGGGAGTCATTTCTGCCATTAGCAAGAGAGACAGGATCTGCTTATCAACTTGCAGCTTTACAAAGACAGCTGCTCTCTGGCTCCCAAGTCCACAAATTACAAGGTAATGCTGAAATGTAAACTGAGGTGTATTTTTTGTACAATTTTCCTGACAAAACCTTATGTTATGTGCTGTTAAATGTGTTGTAAATGATATATTATATAAATTAGTTGAAACACCTCACGTCAAGTCCTCCCTACAGCTTATGGTTTGATAGGTAAGCAGAAAAGACAGTCTTTGTTTATTTTTGTACTAGGTGAAAGTAGAAAGACCAGGCATGCTTGAAAAATCAACACAAAAGCATTTTTAGAAAGTGACACAGAATAGCACAAGACATTAGTGATGATGACGATAATAATTAGCACCCAGGCATGCATGGCCAATGTTGTATTTCCTCAAGTAGTAACTGCATTATACCACACTACAAGCAGGGGGAAAAAAAAGTGGATTCTGCAAATATTTTGTCTTGTTTCAGTAACCCTACTCTCAGTCATTTGTTTTTGTGTCTCCCCTCTTTATTATTCTCTTAAAACACTGTAAAGAAAACAGCATGTCTCAAAAAAACACTGCAAAGACAGTTTTTTGGCTCTTTCAATATTCCACTCTCATGGTAAGAACGAGTAAGTTTAAAAAGGAGCAAAAGCCATTCCTTTCTTCTTGCCCTAATCTGACTACCAAACTCAAACAAGAGGATGAGCGGAGCTTGCATCCTTCCTTTTCAGCCCTCTTCCCCAAAGCCATCCCTCCCCCTCAGCTGGCCAGCACCAGGGCCTCTGCAATGCTCTCTGCTTTAATCCCTGCCCTCCGTGGGGCTGCCCCTGCCCTCCATGGGGCTGCACAGATGTGACTAATTGCAATTTAGCAAACAATTCTAGTCTGACTAGGCACCTGGCTCCAGCTTGCTCTACATCTACCGTGTCAGCTCTGCAGGGACAAAAACATCAGCACGTTTCCTTTGCAGCTCAGGACTGATGGAGCACAAAGAGCACATCTATCAAGGCCGATACACCGTGGCTTTTGAGAGCAGAATGAAGCGAAAGATTACAAAATCACCTGTAATAATTCTTCCCTTACTGGTCTGAAATCCTATGAGGTGTTTTCCTCTCTTCCTAAAGCCACTGTCCTCCCTTTAACGGCTCAGCTGTTAATGTCACTATCTTTTGAAACAGGTCATGCTAATGGCAAGCCTTCTTTGGGCATATTGCTTCAAGCTCATTAATATGCATGTTCTCTCTCTGTTCATTTGTTTCTCTATTTACTTTGAAGTTGCCTCACTGGAACCTGCGCTGCTTTTCTGCGTTAAGACTCTTGGCTGGCATTTCTCAGCTCACTGCATCTCTGGTTGTTTTCTAGGATGGAAACGGGACCAAAAGTTGCAAAAGTCAGTTAATAGCACCTCAGGTGACATTTGGTGCCCAGCTGAATGAATTTCTTGGCCTCCTCACCCTCACTGCTGAGAGATGTTCTTTATACTTGCTCTCAAGTTGACTGTTTACGTTGCAAATTTTAGGGCAAGGAACATCTCTGTACTTGTCAAGCACCTGCCCCAGGGGAGTACAGCCCCTCATTGTGCTTCCACGAAAAATAACACCAGCTGGGTTACCTTAAGTCTCTCTCTAAATGTCTCTTCCACTTGAAAGAGCTATTTCCAGCAAGGGAGGAGAAATCAACTTTGACTCAGATATCAAATTCTCAGTGTGATAAGAGAAAGTGATTCAGCTGTCTTCTTTTATTTTTGGCTTTGTGATTCAGGAGCAGCTCATTGTTCGGATGACACAGTCAGTCATAACTGGGAACTTCTGTGAGGGGGAGGAGTAAAAGCATTTATATAATATTCAGAGGTCACTTTATATTAATTCCTCTCCCCAAACAGATCAGTCCCAACATTGTCCTCTGCAACAAGCCTGTGTCATCCGAGGTTATTTTGGGGTGAAAGACTTGGACATACTCTTTTCCTCAAAGCACCTACAGGGACAGCCAGTTAGCTAGTTTTTCTGGAGGCTGCAGGCTGTGACAAGGTAGGTCTGCTTCCTAAGTCCCTTCCTAGCAAATGTGCAAACAGACACACAACTTTCACAATTCCTCCATACAAAAACCAGTTTCTTCTCAGTAGACATCCATCAGAAAATGAAGGAACACATCCTGAAGTATGTGAGAGGAACTGACCGTGAGCAAGACATCGAGCCTGTCTAACTAAGGAGTGAGGCCTGTTTGACTAAATAAATTTGGTGGCCACTTCCGGAGGGCTACAGGAGAAAAAGCTAACAAATAGGTACAAACTCCTTTTTCAGCACATGGGACTCTAAGCCACTGCTAAGCCAGTTCATCAAAATTATCACAGTTTAATTGAACCTGGTTTGAATCTGCCTTCAATAACTTCATCCAAGTTATTTCTAACCCTTTAAATGCCCACTGCACTTCTCACGTAGAAAAGCAGTAGTATCCTGGATAAGATTTAAATAACCCATTCTTTTGCTGGTTGTCACAGAGTTTTTCATGAGATAAAATATTTAAATATAGAGTTGATTTTTAATACAAAATAGTTCATTAAATGATTTGAAACATTAGTTTTAACAGGATCCACAAAAGGAAGCATACAACAAATTAAAACAACTGAACAGAGCAAGTGGTATAGACCAGGGGTCACCAACCTATGTCAAGATGCAAATGGCTGCATACAAGTTATTTGGAAACGGCAATACAGCAGGCCTGACAGGTGGGCAGGAGCCGAGAGTTCTGGCAACTTGACAGGGCCCTTCAGTGCAACCTGAGGGTCCCTCACACAAGGGCCAAAAAGGCTCCAGTTGGGTGGTCAGTAGCATCTAACATCTTTAACACGCAGTCTTCCAGTCTAACATCTTTAACACATCTTCCAGTTCACACTATCTACTGGCATGTGCCTCATTTGAAGCAACATAAAATCCATCTCACAGCCACTGGCTGAGGCACTTGACCTAGGTCTAGATCTACTGCTCCACAGCCTTGGCTTAGTAACTACATATTCTCCAACAGGAGCAGTAGCAAGGATGCAATGTCATCTCAAAATCCATCACACACTACAATACAGTGAACAGCTGCAAAACAGAACAGTGAGTACAGAAATAGCAGTACTAAGAGCCAAAGTGGCCACCTGTGGAGGAACTAACAGTGTAGAGCTGAGAGCACACACCAAAATGTGCTGTTGTTTGTTTGGGGTTTTTTTTCAAAATTACCTTGCTTACTTGTTTTCAGCACCTTAAAGTAGACAAAATCCATCTCAGCTAGCCCTGAAAATCGGTAGTTATTGCACAAAAAAAATAAATCTGACTGCCTGAGGACTACCTGTTCAGCTTTGCTTTGCTTTGCTCCAATTAAAAACAATGGAAAAATACCTAAAGCTCTCTGATTGTCACAGCATAGTCACCTACAACCTGAAAATGCAGTCAGCTCTAATAAGACAATGCATGTCACTTCATCAACCAAAGAGAAGGATAGATGAGAGAGCATGCCACAAAAAGATTTTGACTCACAGTGGCTAATTTCTGAACATCTTCATCAGACGCTCCCAGTGAAGCAAGTCCTATCTCTTGTGAAAACTGTGCAAACTTGGGATCAGCAAGTAGAGGTACATGTCCCAAGAGTTCATGGCATGTATCCCTAAGGGAATGGAAATGAAAAGAGAGTCGTTACAGAAATTAATACCATAATCATTCCATAATTAATTTAACATAAACCATTTTACATGGGTCTGACCTCTGCTTTAAAAGTCCTACCAGGAAATAGGTTTTTTACAGTGTAGTTCTTCCCTGTGTATGGTTCTGTAGAAACATACAGGTTGGCTTCTATTAAATGGATTATATGTCAGTTAACCCCATTGATTCCATGATTTCCCCATCATTTCCAGATTGAGTGGGAGGGCCTGATCACTGCTGCCTTCCAGGCTTAGTACCATGAAGAACTGCCCAAAGGAAAGTCAGATGTCTTACAAGTACAGTTTTCTGCATTTCTCTCCACATGAATCAGGTCCAAAATCCAACACATTCCCTCTTCCTCTTCTCCATTCCCCTTTCCGCACCTGGGTACAGCTCCACAACCAAACATTTTGCCACTTGCCACTAGAAATTCAGGGCAATATTTGCAGAGGTTTCTGTGTGCTTAATTTCTCATTTAGTCTTGGCTTCCTACTGCAATTACTGGGTACTTTTGTTATGCAGTCCACTTTTCACGAAGCAGATTTCAGAAAAAGCAGAGAACCCGAATCGTTTCAGAACGAACTACTGTCCACACCTGTAAGTGCGCTATTAGTCACAACAAAGTGCAGATATAAGTGTACAAAAAACTGCTAGCCAACCTAACGAAAGTGCACATGCATCATCTACAAAAGCTCTCAAACAATTCTGAAAGTTTTGGTGTATTTGTTCACAGAAAATAATGGACTTGGTAGTAAAGTTCACTTTAAAAATCGGAACTGACATTTCCTTTGCTTTTGTCTCTTCAAAGACATTTTTCTCCTTTTTTTTTTTCCTAAGCTGTAAACAAATGTTTTAAAGGCAGGGAGAAAGCATCAAGTTTTCTGCCTTCTATCCAAAATCATCCAATTTGTCTTTTCTAAACTATTTCTGTTTGAAAAGACACAGAACCTGACACTTCAGATAAATCACGAACAGAAAAACAACCCTCTATATAATTTAAAGTCTCCTTACTCGGTACTCTTCACCAAGAAGCCTGCACCAACTGCGTCTAGGTAGACAGTAGCAGTTTCTGAATGCATGCAAATAAAGATTAGCATTTTTGGCATTCCTGGTTTGCCTCACCAAAAGCTTATCAAATATAGTTCCAGTATTAGAGGGTTACATACAAGTCTCTCTTCTCAGCCCAGATGGCCTTGCTGACAGACTCTTACCAACACTTGCTCGTGTTATATTCATACTTTCTGGTGAGACAAGCACCACTCTGAAATTGTGCATGACAACTTTAAGCCAACCTCATATATGAGTAATTCATTCAACAGTACAGAGGAATTACCAAATCTCCTTTCTCTTCCTTCATAAACATACATATTTCCCAAAGAAGCAGAGGAGGTAAACAGATACTCTTGTGCCACTTGATGAAACAAACATAGTCCATGGACAATGACTAAGAGATCTAGTTGCAGAAATATAGGCTGAGCACTCAAATTTACTGTATGCCAGTATTTCTAGTCAACACCTATGAAATATGTTTGATATGGACAGCTGGCCAGGAACAGTATCAGACATCATACTTACATAAGGAAAATTGTTTGCATTTGTTTTCCACTGATTGGTAAAGCTTGTCCTTCCTCCTGAAAGTAAGATCTTTCCTCCTTTGTTTCCACATCATTGCAAGTCATTTCAGAGCCTGGGAAACTCCTGATTTCTCCTTACCTGTTCTTCTTCAAAAGCAGCTGGTAAGAAGGCTTTCCTTTTATGATCTCCACACCCCTCTGCTTGGTGAGGCTCTGAGTCTTGCAAGATGATCAAAGTTCCCTACCACAAGACCTGTAGCTTAGATACTACTCACTTCCTCACTGGAGGTCAGACTTTAAAAATTGGCTGGCACTGCATGGTATGCATCTCGTTGTTCAGGAGATGGTTTGCATCACTTGAGTGGATAATCTTCAAAGGTTAATGGCCCTTCTTTATTTATTCAGTTCCACTGACAGCAATTTCTTCTGTCACCTCCTGAAAGGTTTAGCTTGTTGACAATACAAAGGACAGCAGGGAAATGGAGTTTGCAGCCTGATAGGTCCACCCAGAGAATTCCCAGTACCAAACAACTCACTGGAGGAACCTGACTCCTCCAACCATCACCTTCCAACACAGAAATGGGCCACAAAGCCCATTCTCTGGAAGTCCAGAGCTCTAACTCCACTTCCCATCTTCACTAGAGAAATCAATAGTGATTGCTGAGTACTTCACCTAGGCTGCATTGCATCAGTCCAGATATATTTAAGGTAGCTTCATATCAGTAGTTCAAATAACAAGAGCAAAGAAGATACAGCGGGACTGGCTTCAAGTTCCTGGCTTCAAGTAAGCACGCTTGTCTCCAGGCAGGCTTCTACAGCAGCATCACCACTATTAGTATCTGAGTGAGTGTCTACATCTCTGTTTTCCTGTGCTGAGGTAACAACTCCCAGAAACAAAAAGTGAAGACATGTTACTTCTAGTTCTGCACTGGGACACAGGCTCTTTGTGTCACTTTCATCCTTGCAGACAAAATGAGAACAGACAAAGCCAAGCCCCATTAACTTGTCTCTCCTGGCAAGAGGAGGAGGATGAGGAAGCAGAAGATATTTCTCTCCTGCCTTTAGCTTGTAGATTCTTTGATTAAAACTATGCAAAGAAGTATTTTGAACATGCAGTTATAAAGAAGGGAGCTTGAGACAAAAACATACGAACAAAACAAACAAACCCCAACAAAAAAACCCCAAATCTTCCAAGCAGAACCATGAACCAGCATTTGGGATTGTCATTGGAGTCTCTTAGATTTCCCTGTCAGTCTGGCCCTTTATAGATAGTCTAAACAATATAATTCTTCACTTAACTACCAAGGCTTGATTCTTTTGTTTTATTCAGAAAATAATTAAGTTCCTTTAATTTATTCACACACATTGCTCAGAGAAAATAAGATTTTTGTAATGTACTTTTCACAGCAAAAGATTTTTCTTGGAGTAAATTAGTTAGCAGAGCAGAGGAAATCTATATAGCTCTGTGAATGTAGTAGAAACATAATGAAACTCAGGAAGAAATGTTTTAAAATGCATATAGTAGTGATACAGATCAAACCAAATGAACTCTCTAATTTGTATCTAGCTCTATAGCCTGGGTGTTAAATCTGATGGAAAGCCCACTGAAGTCAAAGGGAGTCTTTTTACCAGGTTTATATCATTGAAATGCAACATTCACCAAGTCAGGGACCCGCAGCAAACCTCATTATGGCCTCATCTATCAACCAGCAGATCTCAGGGCACTGCAGCTACTGCAGAAGATGAAGAGCTGTCCCCACTCAAGTCAATTTAGCTTTGCCATTGATTCAAAAAAAAAAAAAAAAAAAACCAACCAGGATTTCACTCTATATTTCTGATAACACTTACTATATCCTCTATCATCTTATGAAAAAAATTAAACACATTTAAAAAGGAATTTTCAATATTTTCCTATGAAGTTCCTGATAATCTGTACACGTTTTTTAATTTATGTGAACAAGTAGGTTTCCAAGAAGAGAGTAACATCATTAGAAAATGACAACTTAATTCTTCTATTAGTCATATTTAGAGGTGTTAAGACTATAAGCTGGATTTTTAAGTTCAGCCCAAATAAGGAATGAAAGTCTTCATTCTAACCGAACTATTATTACTACACAGTGACTTTCAAGACACTATGACCAGAAAGATTACAAAAAAAGGTAGTTGTTGTTACTACTAAGGATCAGCTATGATACACTGCATAATTCTGAATGTAGGCAGCATCCTTGAAAACTACAGGGGTCTCAAATATAGAAATCAATGAACCAGAGAACATCAGCAAAAGCATAGATGCAATTAATTGTTTCCTGAAAGATGTTCCTTCCTTCGTTCCTGTTGGAGTTATGTACCTAAATCCCCTATCAATAGATGAAAGTGTTCTTCTAGTTTGTATTAAGTTAACAAATGTTGTCGTTCTTTTGCTGAACATTGGCAGGTGCTGCAATCTGAGACAGTGACTTCCCACGGGAGAGGAAATCATTGGTGCAAAACCTGGTACTTCCTAAGTATAATTTCTTTTTTTGAAATATCTACAGATAGTTTTGGATAGATCAGAAGAGGTCCAGCATCATAAATCCAAGCCCTTCTTTCAGAATTTTACATTGTAGCAATTTGCCTAAAACTTGAAGAGATTAAAGTTCTAATACAGAGGTTACAGAAGTGAGTGAATTCCTTCAGGGATTACCACCTGCTTCCCAAAAAAAACACACACACAAAACTAGCCTCATATAATTTCAAGAAACACTTTGCCCAGTTCAGATGCTGAGGAAAAAAGTAGATAAGTGTAGAACAGCACCACCTGGTGACTCCTGCCAGAATGATGTTAAAGCATTTTTAGATACAGCTCAATATGTGGTTCCATTAATCCTTTTATATTCAAAAATATTACTCCATGGTTTCCGCAGTCTATTCATGAAATCAAAGTTAGGCATAGGTTCAAATGTTTACAGGACTGGAGCTGAATATATATGTATGAACTCTTTGTGTAAATTTTGGCAAAAATAAAACACACTCAAATAGTCCAAGCTGACTAAACAGCTACAATTTCATGCTAACCGCCTGATGACTGATTCACTGTGAAAATGTCATTCCTGTGGTTACAAGATCAGCGGATGCCTTTGGTAAAACTACCTCCATATTATCTAACTGACATGTATTGTTCTGTTATTACTGCACAGAGCACACCATATATAATACAAGACAAGAACTACAATTGCTTCGATCTTTTTTTTCCCTCCTTTTCATCAAGAGACCATATGCCAAAATATTTCATCCAAACTCACAACATTCTGTTTTGGAAAAGCTGCAATGCTGTCCCTTGAAAGTCATAATTAAAGTGTCTCTTATTTCTATCATGTTCCCTATAACAGGCTTCATATCTAATATCCTCTCTGGGTGAAAGAATAGTGCCTCATTACTCGCTTGCGTTGTGTTATAGAAGAGAAATGAAGTTCAGCTGTGGAGTCTGGCCCAAGAAAGATAAATGGGGACACAAGAAGGCCAAATTACAATTCTAAAAGCCATTTTTTTCAGGGGATTCAGGGCTTTTTTTCCAACTTCTTTCCTTAGTTGTCCAACAGAAAATAAAATTTTAGACACTTTTTCAAAATACTTAGTTGAAAACTCCATTTTCCACTGAAAAATAATCCAGATAGATTTTTTTGACCCACCATATAAATAACTCAGTTATTTAAGACCCTTGTAAAAAGTCCAAAAGAAGCCTTTGAATTAAATTCTGGCTCACCAATGTGAAGGGGTTTGTCATCAACGGTGTAAGTAAATTTTTACATTTGTAGGAAGGTTCCTCTTTTCTGCCTTGGCAAATTCAATTGCGTCTTTTAAGAATCTAATGAGCACATTTTTTCAGCACTAAAGCAAATGTAGGAACTTACGGTTCTGGTGTGTAGAGAGGATCTGAGCCATGTCGTATGTACTGAGTACAGTGAAAAACTCTATATGCTAAGCCAGCTAAAAAATCTCGGGGAGACAGATATCCAGCAACTGGTCTCACTGTGAAGCCAGACCTTTCTGAAGTGAAGGAGATAATAAAATACCATATTATATATATATATATCACTATATCAGTTTCTGAGGACAAGTAATGATCTGGGGTTAATTATTCTAGCAGAAGCATGACACATAGAATCTTGGCTACAGATCACCACGCATCATTTTCACCTATTATGTACCAGAACTATGTTGCGCTGCTAGCATATGTTTAATGAAAACAGCTTGAGGTATTTCAAAGTTGGTTTGAATACCTTTGTCTAGAAAAGATGGTAAGGTACCATAAGTGACGTTCTCAAGTCACAGAGCATCTGATTTTTATGTCTGGTGCAAAACATGAGAAAAATTTCCAAAACACAAGATGACTTCTGTAAAATATATTAAAAACTAACAGAACAGAATAGGATTAAATCAAATCTGTCCTTATTTTTACAGATAAAATACTGTTTGTGACAGTAAAATACTGACTTTCACAGCTGAGGTCCTCATTTAAATTTTTAATGAAGTGTTCCTTTGTCACATTAGTCCCAGTGGGGAATAATTTCAGACTCAGTGACTTTGAAAAGCACATTTCTCTCCCAAATTCATTCTTTACTCTTTCCAAGTGTTTACAGGAGAATGTTCCAAGTTTTTCTCCAACAGACACTAGTATTTAGTATTGCTGTATTTAGTCTGAAAACATATTTCTGAAAGAAATTTTTTCTTTAAATTCAGTTATCTTGACATTTTATTCCCTCTTTTACCTGCCTGGATATTTGGGGGCTGCTCTCTATGGTTATCAGAACTCCCACCTTGTGGCAATGTGAAGAGCAAAGCTAACTCTGCTCTTTCTTTATATTGTACTGAAGGACTTTTCTCCCTGTGCAAGATAACACCATGTGATACATGTTCAGCTGTTTAATCCCTCTCAACTTCATACCTGCAAATACGTGCATAAAACTGTCTTGACTCAAGAAACACTGCCACGGGGAATGTCAAAAACAGAACAACGCTTCTCACTAAACCAAATGCTGGAAGTCTTTTCATTCAATGTGTTTTGTATTTCATATTAACAGAAAAGAGTGTTTTCCTGAAACTGCATGTATTGAAAGACCAAGTATGACTCTTACCTTTAAGAAAAATAGAAACATCTTCCAACTGAGGCACATTATCCTCTCTGTATCCACAGTACTTGGTCAGCAGAGGAAAGTTTTTTAAATATTCACGACAAGCATGGGTGGGATAGAGTTTACTGAGTTCCCTAAATACCACCCCCCATGTTTTAATTTCTTCAGCTGTGTACTCCACTCTGGGAATGGGTTGACCACTGTAAAAAAAATAAAATAATACAAAATACATTTGAACACACCAGATTCTAGAAAGATTGTGGATGCTGAATTTCTAAGAAAACTATTTAAATAAATAAAAGCAGACAGAGCCCACTAAAACTATTAAAAAGTATTCTTAAATTACAGCTAGATGCTTTTTTCTTAGAATTACTTCTTGATGTTATATTGTACATATTGCATTTATTTCTTAAGAACTGTATTTCTTATCAAGCAATGAGATTCTTTCTTAATCTTTGTATATATCAGAGTAGAAAGATGGATTTCTTATATGTCATGTTGCTATACCAGAGTAATATTTCTCTATTGCCACTGATGCTTTTGCAAGTGGTTAGCTGAACATCCTGATTCAGTCTAACTTGTAGATTCAGTAAGACCATCAGGAGACTGCATGCTCTAGGCATTCTTTAAAATGCATACTGTTCACACAGCATCATTACCTAGCATTTTACAAAGTGAAGATTAGACAATTACATAGATGTTCAGAAATGTGTGGGTCCAATTAAATACATATAATTATTGTTTAGACTGTTGCTCACATGTGCAGATGTGTTTGGAACCTCAAATTCATGCAGGACTCTATCATGAGGAAGCTCACTTCAGAGCCAACAGCCTAGCCTAGGTGAAACTAAGCCTCTAAATACCTCTTTTTTTTTTTTTTTTTTTCCTTCTGCACCGTACCTCTGCCACCTCCTCCTTACACAGATGTACAGAAATTGCAAAGCAGGAGCCTTCCAGGGTACCTGCTAATCAATCTCCAACATCCAAGATTTGCCTTGAGTGCTTACAGCCAATTCAACACCGACTGACAGTGTGAAGAGTGTGAAGGGCTCCTTCCAATTTGCACTGCCTTGCATTTAGCTGTAAGGAATTTCCCATGCCATGGTCACAGGCCACCATCTCACCTTACGAATTCCCCCTAGGAACTTTATTATCTTTCTCTGGATTTAATGTCCTCAATCTATAGTATGTAATCTGTGCAATCTGCCTTCTCCTCAGGTACCACCTTTTCCCACACTGCACTGAAGTACAGATTGGCAAAGGGATTCACAGGATTTCCTTCCACCCCACCAGCCCCTATCTCCCACTCCCTTGCACAGGGCTGGCAACGCGAGCAGTCCCAGCCCAGTGCTGCGGCTTCCCCGTTGTCGCAGAGAGCAGCCCAACGGAGTATTGGGCACAGGGAGAACTGCAGCGCCGGGCTTTTGCTGGGGTTTGGCTCTCCATCCTGGCTGTCGCCTGGTTCATAATCCTGTCTTCACTGCATGAGGTAACAAGGAATGAACCCTCATGTCACATGCAATTGCTGCTATGCAGTTCCTACATGCACAAGAGAAGAGCATCCACCCTACATTCCTCATGGCTGTCCCCTCATCTGTATTGAAAACTTACAATTTAATCCCCTTGCCTTTCACTATATCAGAGTATTTCGATCCAGGGCAGTATGTATCAGTCAAAGGCTACTTTGTATGAGGTACTCATACTTGTTAAGGACTCACTGAACATCCAATATATCCACTAGTTCCCCTTCAGCCACTCGTTTGCAGACATGACAAGAATTGCAACACATTCAGTGAAGCATTTCTCACCAACAGAAGCTGCGCTGGGTTCGTGCCCATTCTGCAGTGGGAGTCAGTCCTTCAGGTCTAGTATCTGTCTTCACCTTCACACTTTATCAGCCTTAAGCTGCCTGCCAGCTCATGGAAAGCACAACACAGCTATTCTAAATTGTACCGTACATGACAGATACAAGCAGGTTGCTACTCCATCCACCTTGGATTGCCAGAATACCGTGCAGTAGCCTCATCCCTTTTCCTTAGATGTGACCTCTACTACAGATACTGCCAGTATGGGTCAGTACTGGCCCAGCAAAGAGGAAGAAATGTGTGCACCAGTGGAAAAACTCAGGTTTCTATTTAGCCTGTCACTAGAGAGATATAAACACAATCAAGGACCTGAAGCTTGTTCACTAAGTTTATAACTTAGTTATTGTTTCAATTAATTCATCAGTAAGGTTCACTGAGCATTAATTCCTTAACAGGATTTATGCCTAGGACAGCTGATCTTATTTCCAGCTGATGATGATACTGCTTTCTTTATTGAGAGGACCAAGGCAGTCAGACTTGAGGGAGGACCTATGCCATTCTTGCTCAGCTCTACAAATCTCATTTTTCTCACCCTCTTACTTCAACAAGCAAGACCCACCTTGTGCTCAAATTTTTCCATAAATCACAGGAATGGCCAGCCTGCATATCCAGTTTTCCTGTGGCTGAGAAAGATGACTCTACAAGCTAACCTCTCCTGAATTTTTATTTTCCTTTATTAAAATAGGGTCTTTCAATTTTGCCATGGTGATGAGCTATCAACTCATATTACGAATTCCTTCTTAAATCTCCTATTTTTCCTCCAGGTTTAATTTTCTCGACACTTTTGCAATCCCTGATCAGTCTCAAAGGACTAATTAGCAAGATTAACACATTTTCACTACCTTTAGGATAGAAGCTAAGCGAAGGAGGGATGAATTTTTTTTTTGGTCCATTTATTTCATACAGCTGATCCTCACTGCTGTGTTCTGTTAACATGCCTTTCCCTTTAACACCCAGCACCAGCAGACACCTACTCCTCCAAGTTAATTTCTTAGTGTTTTTTTCTCTCTCTCCCCGCTACAGAAGCCTCTTTATGTTCAACCAAAGCAAAACATCTACCACTATAGAACAGCAGCAATTCATAAAGGAAATGCTGATCCAGGATTTTCAACTCAACAATTTTTTTTTTTTTTTTTTTACAGAGCCAATTCCTTGCAGCCAATTCTTTGCAGTCAAATCTCTTTGTTATTTTTTAAGGAAACAAGTGTTGTGGCTTTTTCTTTTTTCTACACTGGAAAATGAAAAGTAGAAATGCATCAAGCCTCAATAAATGACTAGGAAGGTCACTTACCTGAAAGGCACTCAGAGGTTCAAGACAATGCTCTCAATTTATCCCTAAGGGAAGTAGTTCTTACAACAGAGCTGTTCTTTTTGTATAAATAAGTAAATAGTCATTAGACCACAGAAGCAGGTGTGATGAGACTGCAATGTAGTGTTAAGACACCTAAATTAATTGTGAGCTCCCCAGCATGGGTAGCAGAAACAGCTTAGCTGTAGCAGCACAGACTCCTTCCTCCCTGAGCAGATTTACCTTTCCTCAGCATGGCTTCTGCTGAGCTGCAGGATGCTGAGGGTAAACATCTCCCTAGGCTGTTTCTACAGGCATACCTGAAGAGAGACTGACCATACAGCCCGGTAGATATGGCACATCCTTGGGGTTAAGATTACCACTGCAGCAGATCCGAGGAGTATGGACAAGGTTTTGCCACATCTCAGGTAGCTGCCGTAATCACTGGCCTCCCAGCCATTTTGTGGTCCCTGGCTAAAAATATTTGAAGTATATTGTTCTCCTTCTGGTGATAATAATAGGAAGATTTTGAAATCTTTCAAAGGTTTGAAAAGATCAGTGGGCTGAAGGAGTAGTTCTGAGCAGTTTTGCTGAAGTACAAGATCTGGGCCCCAAATAACCTCTTGTCTTGGGTTGTTTGATTTTTGTAATGTGCCTACAGAAATGGTTCTTGATCCTTCAAAATCTAAAGAAGGAAAAGGTCTTTCCTTTCCTTTATCTGGGAATATGCAGGATTACTCTATGTGATTTTTGTGAAAAGACATTTCTCACTGGTTTCAGGGCGAAAAAGAAAAAAACTTTGTAGCAGAAGACCAACCACTGCTTAGTAAGCCAGCTGCATGATCTTTCTAGCACTTAGGCACCTGAGAGGGAGAAGGGAGGAAGATATTTCCAGCAACTTAGCAGCTGTGAAATTCATGGCACTACTGCTACCGTCATGGGTAAATGGAGAACTATCCAACTTACTGAAAGAGCTCTAGGAGTCACACAGTCTGCCCTCATCCACAAGTAACTGCTTGACATTTCACACTGCAATAAATGCTAGGCAACAAGAAGCCACAGCAAGCATTAGAGTGAAAAACGAGATAATCAACCAATCAATCAGCTGTAAACAAACAAACAAAAACTCCAACCACAAAAGTGTCTCAATTTACATTTGAAAACTGTTTAAATTTAGGACTTACCTGGTCAGCCTAGGAGGCTTCTCCACTAACCCTGCTGCCAGGGGCAGCATCCAGCAGGCAGCAGCACAGCGTGCTGGATGAATGTCATGAGCACCCAGCTAAACAAATGCCTCCATGGGCAGAAAAAAGGGGAACCAATGCTAGCACTTACACGTTTATTAGACTGCTAATAGCTTAACAACAGGAATGGGACAAAAGTAAAGTAAAAATATAATCAGGATTATACGGTCACAAAGCAGAGTTAATCCCCAGCCTTCTGCAGCCTGTATACTAGCCTTATATCAAAAACAAACAAACAGAATTGAAAAACCTTCAAAAATCCATTTCTGAATTGCTCCCTGACAAGACGTGCCTTCTACAAAGGGAGAAAAAATTGTTGTGTTTTATATTCTTTCAACAACGTAGGCAGAAATCTCAAAGGAGAAAAATGAAAAACCTGAAGAAGTGTGGTAAAATGGAAAATAACGTGAAATTAGTACGTTCTTTCCTTCAAGAATGAGGGCTTAGGCCTCTTGCAAATAAAACCTAGAGTATGATTAGAATTAGTTGAATGCTCCTGTGACAAGAAAATTGCAACACAGTGGGTATTTGTAGGTAGCACAGAAAGTTTTCTAACTGCCAGGGACAGTAGAAAAATGAAAATACTGACTTGACATGGAAAAAAAAAAAAATCAGAATGAGAAAACGTATAGTGTTTTTGTGCACAGGCACCAGCTCCACTCCAGAGAAATCCACTGACTGAATTCTGAGAAGTTTAGAGCTGTGTTGGCAAAATTGATAAATGTCATTTTGCAGCATCTAGTATAGTAAGTGCATGAAAAGAAATTGATAATTTTGGTTTTTAGTGAGCTCATCCAACTACATAGGGATGCAAGATACATGCAATTCAGCAGTGCATCAGTTTGTCATTAAGACATACAAGCATTTGTTAAAGAGTTTCTTAAGTTTAAGCAGCTATGAATAAAATGCTGAAGAGATAGTGCTTACCTTTCAAATGCTTTGCTTGCCTGTATCTCTACTGAAAATGTAACAGGATTTCAAGCATCAGGTTTGTCGTTTATAGCCTACACTAAACTAGTCAAAGTTTAGAGGCTGACTTTGTCTACTGTTAAATTTCATCCTACAGAATTAAATAGAGCATGAATTCTAACTAGTCAGCAGCACAGGAAAGAATTGTGACAGTACTTACTATTTATAGCTCATGGCAACATCCACAAAGTACTTTCTTCTCTGTCGATAGACATTGTCTTTAAATCCCTAAAGTAAGGAAGAAGAGAGCACTTTACAATAAGGGCAGAATATTAGCTGTAAGAATTATAAAATAAATCATTAAAGTGTTTATTTAGTACCTAATTGTTTTGTGTTTTGATTACAACTATCTACTGGACTGCAAGAGAAGATAAGGATTTTTTCTTTTTTTTTTCCCCCCCAAAGTTCCACGGGAGTTTTTTCAAGACAGGTTTACGCATAGGTACACTCATTCATCCAAGATTTTGAAATGGAAACTTTTTCCTTGTCAGTTCATCTCACTCAGGTTTTCTTTAACCCAAATGGAGACACACACACAGGCACAAAGCAGAGTAACTGACCTATCCTTAATACCTCTTTCTTCACTAGAACAATCAAGCGTCCAGAGTTCATACACAACTCATTTTGAAGACGCTACTTTAGCACTTGCCATCTTAACCAATGTATTAGAGACTGAACCATCAGCCTCAAGCAGTAAACTGCATATTGCTCCAATTTGAATTACAGAGGAAAGGCTCATGGGCTACAGTAAGCTCATACCTTTTGCATGTTAGGTGCAAAAGAGCTGTATAACACACACACACCAGCCCTTTGAGCTATTCAAAGCTAAACCAAGATCTCTTCTATACCTATAATAGATGTAAACTTCAGGTTTTGGACTACAAAAAGAGTTACCTATTTTCAAGGTAGGACTGTCAACCTCTTGAGGATGAAAAAGGGTAAAGAGTCTACCTAAGTTCCCCAGTTAATAGCCTAGAAAGTGCATTTAAGTTTCCCCCAGTCAGAGCTGAAAAGTAAAATGCATTTTTTCCTTATTGCTCACATACACAAACACAAATCACTGAAGGGAATGAAAAGATAACATTGATTTTAAATATTTGTATGAGCTTCCACAAAACTCAGAAGGCATTTTACTGCCCCGTAACCAAAGCTGCGCCACTGGGGCAGAGTAAGGGAGGATGTCAAAGGACTGCAGAAAACCTTCGAACCTCCACTCCTACACAGAAAAGCCTTTTTACTGGCAAAAAAAGTGCTGTAATATAGGGGTGCCTCCTTGTCTGCTTAATACCTTTTGATGTAAGCGTTGAGTTACTCAGCTGCAGACCATTCAAGAGCTGAAAAGTGATGGAAGACAGCACAGGGGATTTAAAAGCCTGTCACGTGTAGTGAAACTGAGACTGAAACCATCAGCCAATATTGGAGTGGGTTAGTAGCCAATATGGAGTGAGTTAGGTTTATGCTGCTGAAGTGGTGCTATGCTGGTTCTGTAACAGGGTAATTCTCTTTGGTCCTCTGGCACCTACACACCACCGCTAAGGAATAGCGAGGGCACCAGAAGTGGCCTTTGAAAGCCCCGTCAGAGATTTTACAGGTTTTTTCCCCATCTCTAATACCTAGCATGCTGCATAGGCTAACAAATGGTGCGTAAATTACGTTTATAAGAGTTCTCCCAAGTGTAAAATATATATTCATATAATGCGAATGTCTTTTTTCATTGTCTGTAAAACTGAAGGCAGATTTTCAGCAGAGCACTCAAGCATTTAATGAAGGCACCAGCTCAGAACATAAAACAGTATCAAACGGCTCGTCACAGTCATCGACTTAAGGCTAGAATGAGCTGCCACTACAGCCTCTGTTTGAGCCAAATTACTGTTAAGGGTTGCAGGTAATCAACAGACTTTTCCATTCTGAAAAAACACGAGATAAATCCTCATTTGTCATCAAGAAGTACATGGTAGACACCAGGATCCAGGAACGCACTCCCCAGCTGTGGGCCCACAGCGTGGCAAGGGCTCACACATGGTAGAGATGGCTGGGAACCAAACGAAGCGATGATGCTAACCATGGCTGATACACGGGCAGGTGACACCAGGGACAGGAAAGTGGGGCTGCCAAGGGACATCGCAATGACATGTGCATGAGCATGAGGGTCTGTGCCTGAGCCTCCGCCATGGCACGGCCACTGTAGGAGCTGTGGAGCAGATCGGACAGAAGGCAGCGGTCTGAGTGCCATTTCTGCGATGACTAGAGCCCCTTACCCAGGGCCACCAGGAGTATCTGCCTCTCCTCAGCCAAGGCAGTCACCAGGGAGGAGTCTGCACAGGCGCTGCAGTACCACAGCATAGCACAGCTGCATCACTAGAGAGTCCCCTACACTGAACTGATCTTTCTGCTGTCACTTACAATCTCTCTGGGGCCATTTTTCACCACCTTGGATAATACCAACAAAAACGTGTGTGACAAAAATCAAAAGGAGACTAACGACTACAGCTACAGTTTAATCCGATTCTATTACAAGACAATCTTATGGTTAGGTATCTTAGTAGTTCATTACCCACTTCCTTTCAGCTGGAAGTTTCCTACAATACCAGTTTAATCCAGCCTGTATTACTTTGAAGTAGGAATGAATACAACTAGCTACCACCAGTATCTTTCAGCCAAGTAGTCTAAAGGTAGAAACTTGGATTTATAACAAGTGAAAATGTTGTAACACAAGTGTTTGCCATCATTTGCCATTAGAGACCCAGAAGTTAAGCATTTATGGATATTATCCAAAATAAATAAAACAATAACAAATCTATTTTTTTGCCTTTC
The DNA here is from genome assembly GCF_011004875.1 of Balearica regulorum gibbericeps. Classification (NCBI taxonomy): domain Eukaryota; kingdom Metazoa; phylum Chordata; class Aves; order Gruiformes; family Gruidae; genus Balearica; species Balearica regulorum. Next base: position 40,913,094 of record NC_046184.1, on the reverse strand, counting down.
ACACTGAGCATTTGGCACTATTGCAGATACAGCTTGTGTGAAATGTCTCCTGTCACCAAAGTCAGGAAACAATGTGAGACACCTTCCCACCTGCTGCATTCATGCAGAAACAGGAACATGTTGCTCTGATTTATTTTGCAATTATCTCTTGAGTGCCCAAGGAAGTCTTCCTTCATAATTCTTTCTTCTCTGACACCTAGGTTAATATCAATTCTTACCTAAGAGCTGTGACAGAACTGAAGGTCACATTGTTCTCAACTCTTCAGAGTCTGAAAGCTTCTATCAACTAGTTAATTAAAATTAATAAATAAATGGAAGCAGTACAAAAGGGGACATAGTTGTTCAAGAGTGAGTAAGTTTTCTGGAGGACCTCCTTTTTGGGTGTTCTACAACAGAAAAGGAAAATTAATTCACTGGAAAGGAAAATTAATCCAAACCATTGAAGAGAACTAAATCTCCATCTTCTGAAAACCATATGCTCAAAAAAATACTCAGAATCAGCAGTCAAGAGGCTTTTTGTTTGACTGGCAAGTAACCTGAACAAATTATTTACAATGCAATTTTATTTTATACTTACAGGGTGATCCGCATCCAGCTCAGATCCATACATCAAAACTCTCTGTGAGCATTTATCTAATTCAGATATCTTCCTGGGGAACCAAGGGACACAGTCGAGATCTGTAGAAGACAGAATGTGAGTTGAATGTACTGGAGTGTAAGACTATGGAGATACCTGTGCAAAACATTTGTGACTGTCTAAACCAAGTGATACAAAATCAGCCTTGCCTTCTTCATCAGTCCATATATTTTCCGGTGGATTGAGAGATACAATATTGGTTTGAAACTTGAGCAACTGGATTAGTTCATTAAATTCTTTCTTACTGCAGTCACAATCCACAAAAATTTCCACCTCCGAGTTCCTTCTCTTCGATTTTCGTGATTCAATATGAACCATACTCACATGTTTCTCCTGTGGAGAGATGAAATAGCGTATGAAATGCAGACCTACCAGCTATAAGGGGAATATTGATGGCATGTTCCTCAGGATATTTTTCCCAGTTATTAAAAGGTGTTTTCATTGAAAGTACTCACTTTGGACCTACGTAACTGGTTAGTGAGGCTTAATAAATAACAACGACAAAAAAATCTGTATACTGAATGTAAACATAATACTATTGTATTTAATCAAGAAAGTTAACCGATGATTTAATTTTATCTAACAAGGCAATCTTTTATAAAGGACAATATTACTTCATAATTTTTAGAAAGAAAAAAAAATTGCAATGCAATTGTATATTTACCTTTTTTAAATATTAAATGCAATTTTATTAGGCAATATGCACAATAATACCGTTCATCTAACTGGATTTGAGTGTGTTTACTTAGATGCTATTAAATGTGTACTACTTCAGCATCTCTTATAAACACAAGGGAGAAAATATTTTTTTAAGGATAACCGTGTATCAGTCCTCATCTATCTTTCTTGCAGCAATTATGAATTACCTGAAGTGGTAATAGTAATAAAATTAAAATCTAATTAAATTTATTCTCTATTATAATTTCTCCATTAAAACTGAACACATGAGTGTGTAAATAGTTCCAGTGTTAAAATTTTCCTATGGGGTATTTCTCCCACCACAACTACTGGTCTGCCAAGGGTGTCATACAATGACAGACAGCCCTAATGTGTTATGGCTGACCTGATCTAATGTCATGATAGCCTTGCTTCAAAACAGGAGGTCGGACTAGACGATTACTTTCGACGAATATTTCTATTGACTGATTTTTTCTATTTTTGCCAGACACAAACTATCTGTTACTTTTCACAGCCATCCTTTCACTTACTGAAGTCAATAAAAGATTTTTTGACTTCCAAACAGGGAGAACTCTGCACTTGTACTTCCACCTGCCTGCTGTATTTTTCAGAAATGTCCATTTCAGGTGAAGGTCCCCTCTGGTACAGCCAACCAGCAGTCTCTGCTTTTATACCTCTAGATATATGTACCTCATTCTTTAACTAGCATGCTCCATAAGGTATGTATATGGTGTATCCCCCTGGCTAACCCATTCACATAACAAATTCACAGAACAAAAACCCTCCATCTGCTGAGGGTTTTGAATCTGCTATTTGTAAACTGGCAGATTACAAAGCTGAGCAGCATCATTTTGATCATCTGCTCCTGAATAACACAGGCCACAGGACTCCCCTGTGTGTTTTCAGCTGACACAGAGCTACCAGTTTCAGGCATTCTCTTCGGAAATTGGGCAAGTGGCTTTGATCTACCCTAGGTTGAGAAGAGAACAAAACTCTGTGCTTCCCTTCACAGTACTCAAATTGTTAAGTGACTCCATGAATGGGGGTGACACCTCTGCAACATCTTCCAGGCTGAGAGAGTTGGGATTGTTCAGCCTGCAGAAGAGAAGGCTCCGGGGAGATCTAATTGCGCCTTCCAGTACCTGAAGGGGGCCTACAGGAAAGATGGAGAGGGACTGTTTATCAGGGAGTGTAGTGACAGGACAAGGGGTAATGGGTTTAAGCTGAAGGAGGGTCGATTTAGATTAGATGTTAGAAAGAAATTCTTCACTGTGAGGGTGGTGAGGCACTGGAACAGGTTGCCCAGAGAAGCTGTGGATGCCCCCTCCCTGGCAGTGTTCAAGGCCAGGTTGGATGAGGCTTTGGGCAACGTGGTCTAGTGGAGGGTGTCCATGTCCGCAGCAGGGGGGTTGGAACTAGATGATCTTTAAGGTCGCTTCCAACCCAAACCATTCTATGATTCTATGTTTTAAGAGACCAGAGTGAGTTATATGCCCATTCCCAGGAAGGGGGAGTTGATGTATAAATCCAGGATTTCAGGTACGAACCCATTCAAGCATTTAAACCAGAGTTGCAGTGAGACACTTAACCCTTGGAGCGAAGCTGCACTGAAAACACGATTCCTGCAATTCCTATCAGCTTGCTGTCAAACACTCTGGTTCCTGGTACTCTCCCTCCTGGGGGTCTAACTCGCCCCCTTTTCCTTGGCTGGGGAATCTAGGTATCTACATCAGCCTTGGAAACCTGCTCCCAGAGCCAACTCCTGTGAGTTAGGATTGGTAATGCCCAGGGCTCCCACACTTACACCTCTCTGATGGTTTGACCTTAGAAGTAGATCCCAAGCCACCTCCTAATCTCTTCACTGCACAGTCCGAACAACCCAAGACTTTTGTCGTACTGCTTTGCTTTAACTATCCTCAGACATGCCTCCAACCCCTTTTCAATTTACTAATAAGGCAAGCAGACTACGTGCAGTACCAGCACTCTGACCGAAACCCACCGATTGCATGGGGAATTTATGTTCTAGTTAGACACATAAAGCCCTGACCCTGCAAGCACTTGAAGGTGCATTTAACTTCATGACCAAACATTGTCCTGCAGCAAGGCTGCCACCACCACCTGATTGTATGTAATTTAGATTCTGAACTGCTCTCAAAGTGCCTCCTTTCATTGTGACCTGCACAGACAACTTCAAATCTAATTTACGGTGTTGAGAGTCACACATCGGAAATCTAAAGCGAATAGTGTGAAAATCAGCATCACTGTTAAACTTTATTCCAGAAAGCCCTTAAGGAGTAAAAAATGCTTTGTTGAATGGTCCATAAAATTTTAAGTTACTTTTATTCAATTCTGCAGTGTTACTGCACTCTATTCCTTCCACCACAGTCCATTAGATTTATACCAACAAACAACCTGACCTCGGTAGCCTTTCTCAGTCCAGTCAGCATAACGATTTGTAAGCTTTACCTGGAAGAGTCGGAGAGCTTTAACCAATCCACCAACTTCATTCTTCAAGGAAAATACCACGGCTGTCTTTCCACCTTCAGAAACAGATTCGCCTTTCCCATTTCCCTTATTCCCTTTCTTTTCCTCATTTTTCCCAGAACTCGATCTGTTTAGCTACAAATGGACAAAGAACAGCATCACCTCAGATGCAAATGGGCATTTTCTAAAATTAAGTCTTTTCACACAAAGAGAAATTTTTGGTAGAAAATAGGTGAATGGAACTCATCCAGACTTAATTCAAAAGGTAACGCATTTACTTGAAACCAGAATCCCAGGTCAAAGGCAGCTGTTAGACAAGACTGTGTAAGAGGTCAGTCCATTAAAAAAAAAAAAAAGGTTAAGGAAAAGCATATGAATGTTTGGGATACAAATATGATGCTATTTTTAGGGCAATGCTATCACTAGTAACAAATATGAGTTAAATAGAGATGGTCTGAATTACTGCAAAGCTTGCAGTGATCCTATTCTAACCTGCACCAGTCAATTTATGATGATTTACACCAGTCTATACTTTTGTATTAACCATTAAATTTAAAACATAAAGTTTATGTTCTCTGTTGTAGTACAATTAACGTTGTCATGCAACGTCATTTTTCCTGACAAAACAAACCCTTTGTTGCTTATAAAAATGAGCACAGAAATACAAGCTTAGACTGTACCTCCCATAGAAGATGAGCTGGCTGAGGACCTCAATAATAAAGTACAGAAAAATCACACCATCCTTAGCCACTCCTACATTATTCTCTCAACTTGAGGGTCTGAGACTGCTCTAAGCCAAATTTCAGCCAGCGTTTTCCAAAAAATCTAATTTTATCAGATTAAATCTTGCTGAGATGCCAACAGTACAGTCTTTATAGACAACTGACCATGATTTAAAAGGAAGAGTCTGCATTTTCCAACACCCAGGTTGTGACTCTTGGGAAAAGTAAATCTCCAGTGAGATGCTAACGGCTTTTTTATCATTCACAGTATAGCCACTAAAAAAAATGTGAAGATAGAAATTAAGAATCATAAACAACTATCCTACATGGATTAAATTCTCCTTTGGTAAATTGTAAAGCAGCATACAAAAAACAACCCAAAAATAAATGACATTTTTAAACAGGTCTCATAATACTTGATAAAAGCCAAGTTATTGGCTCTACTCTTATTTTTTCCTTGCAGGTAGGTTATCCCACTTGCATAATGTCCGTGGACCTGCAATGATGGACATTAGCAAAGGGTCTCACTGTGCTGCTATATTTTTCAAGATTTTATGAAGGGCTTTATGATGCAGCAAAAAAATAGTAAGCTTCAGTCTGATTCCTTTTCAAACTGAATTGTATAAAATGGTTCTTAAAAATTGATATCGCTGACAGCGACAAGGTATTTGCAATACATCCATCTTAATGCTTTCACATGTTTCATGTCAAATTAGTTTACTTTTTTATCCAATCCTAGTCCACTCTGAAATATCTCCCTCTACTGAATACAGCATTCACAGCTCTCAAGCCAGCTCCCACTGGATCTTCTGAGATTTTTTTTTTTTAAGGTACAAAAATATGCTGAATTAAAAAGAGGGCTAGCTAAAATGCATAATCTTACCAAAAGCCACTCTTTAAATGGCACAGGTTAAACCAGCCACACTTAAACTAGTTACTGGACATGCTAAAAAGTCTCTGTGGTCTTTTCTCATCGTTTATTCAACTACACAGACAAGATCTGGGAAAGAATTATGTCTGCAAAGTGATATATGAAGGGTTTCAAACATGTTTATTTTTTAGTAATTGAGCTTATATGATTCTGCTCAGGAATAGTTCAGGGGAATGTCACTTTTGGTTTAACTTCAATAATATTTGGGATTTGACTGAGGCATTTTCACATACATCAAGCACACAACCTCCACATGAAATAACAAAGATCCTATTTTCATAGCATCCAGGACTTTTCACTGTGTGCTGCTTTCTGGAAACTGTGTACTGAGGATCATGTAGTCAAACGAGTGCCTGAGAATCTGAATACCGTGAATTCCTCTGGGAAACAGCAGCACTTGGCACCTTCCAAGACTGCCACAGGTTCCCCAATAGTCTCAAATGAGTGTTACCTGAAGTGATGACTGAAAGACCTTCTCAAGCATATAAAAACTAGAATACCTATTTATTATGAGCCCAGTAGAAGAGGCTATGATATTGCAAGAACTCAGATCTTACCAGCCATGCTCATTAGTACACATCCTAATTAAATAATGAATAGCAGATCAACTTTCCTAATGAAAATGAATTATCTGGAGCAAGCGCAAGTACTCGGGAATAAAAGTCATCTATAGCAAAACTCAGTGAAAAAAGTAACTCAAATATAAAGACAGTAAAACAAATTTATCCCATTTAATTCAATATTTCCAATAGAAGTAAGCATGTATAAACAGGGATGCTTCACATTTTACTATAAAGACAATACGCCAGCTCGCAACTGATACAAACTGGTGCATTCTGTTGGTTTTACTCAAGTGATTTGAATCTTCATATGCTGCAAAATTTTATAGGAGGCAAAGTCTTCATAATCCTAAATATTTCACGTATTCAGAGCACGTAATATTATTGGTACCTATTAAGATTCTTCATTCTTATTAAAGTACACCTATTCAAATACATTTCCCTGTAAGCACGCAGTTTATCCCGTGCCTGACACCACCCAACCACCCGTTGCACCCGCGCTGTCACCTTACGGAGATTGTTTCTCCCTCCTGACAGGGCTTTCAACGGGGAAACTGCACATCCTCTATATGTGCACCTCTATACTGCACACCATCTATATGATGCTCCCACACGTTCTCACAGCCCTGCTAGCCGGCTGAAGCTGGAAAAACCCCGAAGCCAGCTGCTCAGCAAAGAAAGTGCCACAGGCACCGAGGCAGCGTAAGTGCGTGTCACTTTGTGTGTTGCCAAAAACGTTTTACATACCGTGCTGTGAGGTTCCAAGTGCCTTGAAAAGGCAGATTCTGCTGACACAGCACTTAGTGCACGCAGCCGGCAGGACTAACCACAGACTTTCAAAATTCAAGCGTTTAAAAACACCTGAACTGGACGCCAATGCTTTTATATTCTTCCAATAGCAATATGGTTAATTTCGGCAGTAAAGGCTTTAATTTCTAAAGAAACTTTCGTTATTGTTTGAAGGCGCATTGAAGGCAGCGTTTCGAATGAGGTCCGCTTAGGCTGCAAAATGAGTTTCACCGGTCCCCGTAACTGCTGAGAAGCTGTTCACATGCCCCTCAGCCCCGAGGAAGGGGGACGACTCCCCGGCACCGGCGCCCCGGGCGCACCAGCCGAACCCGCCCGCCTCGCAGCTCCCCCTCCTGTCCCCCGCCGCCGGGGATGGGCCGGCGGAGAAGCCCCGCTCCCAAGCCCCGCCACTTACAGTGAGGCTGCCGACGGCGGGGCGCTCCTCCGGCAGGGCCGAGTCCAGCGAGAAGCCCCTCCGCGCCCAGTACTTACTGGAGAACATCATCATGGCGGGCTGCATGGGGACGGCTGGGCGGGCAAGGGGCAGCGCCGCGCTCTGCCCGCCTCGCCCCGCGGCGGCTCCTTTTATACGCCCCCGCGGAGACTGATGGAAACCCGATTAGGGGAGACCCGTCTCCGGGTGACGAGAGCCGCCGGCAGATGAACGCCCACGGTCCCCGCTTACCTCAGCCGCCGCCGCGCACCGCCAGCGCCGCCGCGGCGGGACGGGACGGGTCGGGTAGCGGTGTCGCCTACGGGCCCTGCCCAGCTTCGTCGCCCGCGCCCCGGCAGGAGCCCCCCAGGGCCGGGAGGGCAACGGGCGCCCCGGGGGAAGCTGTGCCGATCGCAACCCACTGTGGAGCGGCTCCCCCCGCCCGCCCCCGGGGCACGGCAACACCTTCACCTTCCCCTCACACCGCTGCCCGGCCGCCTGCCTCGGGCAGGGTAACACCGCTTTGAACCCAACCCGGGCAGCCTGCCCTCTCCCCCCCACCGCAGGCAGCAGGGACCTATGACGGCCCCAGGAGCTCTGGGTGGCCCTGGGGAGGAATAGGCCCAAGCCAGGACACGGACAGAACATCAAAGAACAGCAGGGGCTGAGTTTCTACACAGAAAAGTTGCGGTGGGATTCTGACATGAGAAATTCTTCGATGTAGAAACTCATCTCTCTCCCTTTTCTAGAGTACTCCTTTGAAAAAAACTTAGGCTGGTTCAGAGAAGATCTATTAAGGGATGGGAATTATATCTTGTAATGAAAGACTTAAGGTACGTTACATATTGAAGGGTGACTGGCGACATGCAAAGAGTGCTTCACTGAAGGAGAATGCCTAACTGGAGAAATCTTTCCAGTCGAGACAGCAATGGCTGTGGTTTCTGCCTGAGCTGTGCAAGGGCCAGACTCCCATCATAAGACTCTCTTCTAACCACAACATCAATAAAGCAATCACCTATGAAGGTAAAACAATCACATACAGAGCCTGGAGGTCTTTTATATGTATATGACAACTTCACTTGTCTCTGAAATACTCATGTCTCTGGGGTAAAGACTTATTTTATTTTTAAGAATTTGTTTACTACTTAATTTCAGACTACTACAAACTCAGAAATGATAATTGAGCAGAAGGTAACTGCTGAAACAATAACTTGACTGCAATGTTAAGGTCAGTCTCTTAAAATTACTTGTAAAATTGTTTTAGGATTTTTAATTTCTCTTCCACTAACATTCTGAGGTCAAACACTCATTTTGTTACTTTCTCACCCTATTATTTTCCTCCCCGCTTCTCCCATTTCCCAAAACTTTTCCATGACCTACTTTGAATAAATAGGTGCCCTTATAGAGTGTAGGACTGAACAACATTGGATTGGGAGCACTATTTCAGTAAATTTCCTTGAAATACATACACCGTTTGCTCTCTCCCAACACACCGGGCAGGAGGAAACATGACTGCTTCCCCTTGCGAGTTGCCAGTGGTGCTTTCCCCTGCCTCCTCCCCGGACAGGGGCAACCTAGCTGAACATAACACCGGCATCGTGCGGCCTTGACTCGGTACACATATAGATCACACAGATTGAGAGGAAGAAGTTTAAATCAGATCCACTGAAGCAGAGACACTGAGCAGGGACCTGCAGAAGGCAAGTAGCAGGAAGTATCTCTCATAGTGCTGAGCTTGATGTCACATCTAACTCAGCTGCAGAACGCCTCCCCTCAGAACCTCAATGACTTTAGCCCTGCCAGACTTAGCATCTTATAACTAGCGTTTACATATCTGCGTCATTTTAAGAGCGAAATGAATTCTGCAAAGAGACCAACATAGAAGCACAACAGAAGATTTGAGTGTGTTTCATAGCTTCCATGAAATATCAGGGAATCGTATCGTTTATCACAACTAACAAAAAACAGCAAAAGCTTCCAGTCTAAACTGGCCCTTGCCAGTCAGATGAGCCCCTTCTTAAAATGTGTGGTCATGTGAGATGTTAAGGACCAGGACAGGTTCACAGCTGCCTCAGAACTCGTGGGAGGCCTGAAGCAAATCCTTCTAGCCTCACTTTCCCAGAGTTTCCCATGAGTGAGGTGTAGTGAGTATCCTTTCCTCTGCTTGACAAAAAGATTGTAATAAAATTTGGTTCCTCTACTTGCTTTTGTAATGCAAATCAATCATCTTCATTATGCTAACACACAAAGTTTTACTTCATTGTCCCAGTTCAGGGAAAGCATGTCTTTATGGGATAACTTAGGATACAAGACTGAACTATTAAGAGATATTCTCTCTCATGTTTATTCATTATTTTAAGTAATGGGAAAGCAAGTTGGAGTGTGTTGGTTTTGCATGGCAAGGTTTTGGTAGCGGGGGGGCTACAGGGGTGGCTTCTGTGAGAAGCTGCTAGAAGCTTCCCCTGTGTCTGATAGAGCCAATGCCAGCCGGCTCCAAGATGGACCCGCCGCTGGCCAAGGCCAAGCCAATCAGCGCCTCCGTGATAACATATTTAAGAAAGACAAAAGCAGTTAGAGAGAGCTTTTGCAGCCAGAGAGAGGAGTGAGAAGATGTAAGAACATCTGCAGACACCAAGGTCAGTGAAGAAGGAGGGGGAGGAGGTGCTCCAGGCACCAGAGCAAGATTCCCCTGCAGCCCGTGGTGAAGACCATGGTGAAGACCATGGTGAAGCAGGCTGTCCCCCTGCAGCCCATGGAGGGAGGATGAGGGGGTGTAGAGATTCCACCTGCAGCCCGTGGAGGACCCCACACCACAGCAGGCGGAGGCACCTGAAGGAGGCTGTGACCCCGTGGGAAGCCCACGCTGGAGCAAGCTCCTGGCAGGACCTGTGGATCCGTGGAGAGAGGAGCCCACGCCAGAGCAGGTTTGCTGACAGGACTTGTGACCCCGTGGGGGACCCACGCTGGAGCAGTTTGCTCCTGAAGGTCTGCACCCTGTGGAGGAGACTCACGTTGGAGAAGGCCGTGAAGGACTGTCTCCCGTGAGAGGGACCCCACGCTGAAGCAGGGGAATGATGAGAGGAGTCCTCCCCCTGAGGATGAAGAAGCAGCAGAAACAACGTGTGATGAACTGACCGTAACCCCCACTCCCCGTCCCCCTGTGCCGCTGAGGGGGGCGGAGGTTGAAGCCGGGAGTGAAGTTGAGCCCGGGAAGATGGGAGGGGTGGGGGGAGGTGTTTTTAAGATTTGGTTTTATTTCTCATTCCTCTACTCTGTTTTGCCTAGTAATAAATAAGATGAATTCCCTCTCTAAGTTCGGTCTGTTTTGCTCGTGATGATAATTAGAGAATGATCTCTCCCTGTCCTTATCTCGACCCGTAAGGTTTCTTTCATTGTACCTTTTCTCCCCTGTCTAGAGAAGGAGGGGAGTGATAGAGCGGCTCTGGTGGGCACCTGGCCCTCAGCCAGGGTCAACCCATCACATGGAGTCTTTGGACTTTTATATTCCTACCTGCTATGCCAGAGATATCTAGACACAGTTCTTGCAGCTGAACAATTTATGAGAGTGAGATCACTTAGCACTCTCTGAATGCTCCAAAGACAAAACCAAGCTCTACTGAGCAGGCTTTTCTGCTACCGGCATGGCGGAGCACGATTTTATCTGCTGTTAGATGCTAGCTCTGCAGGTGGGACATCACACAAACCAGTGACCCTGCAACCCAGTAGCCTTGCTATCTCTCACAGCTCTGTGTGGTAACCAGAGCACGGCAAAGGTTTTCTGTCTCTCATAGCCTCTTCAGGATGACTCATGAATACAAAGCAAACAAAGGTACGTTATGTCGGCAGGTACTGTGTAACAGGCAGAGAAGACTCAAATGATTCAGTCGTAACCATGCTGCCTGCCTATGAATTCCACAGGGAGACTGATTCTCCCAGGAGAGGAAGTTCTTCTTTTGCAACTTGTATTTTGTAGGTGGACTTCCCCATATCAGTACCAGATTAAAGGACACACATTTATGGACTAAAAATGTTTGTTTCTTCTTTGTTCTAGCTACAGTACAACAGAGCTGGTATATGGCTCTGGGATTACTGCTAAACTACAGGTTTTGTTTAGAGTTCAACTATAGTTCACAGTGCCATATAGGCAACACAAGTGAACACTTAAAATCTCTGGCCAAAAAATTGGAAGTTCATTGAAGCAGCTATTCAAAAGTATCTGGTTTAGAACATATGTCAGGGTGGCACACAACAAATTTACTTCACTTTGGGAGATGGAGTTAATGTTGATAGAAATACAGGTAGCTGTCTAGCACACAGACATAAGCTTACTTTTATGTCTAAAAGGTATCTTATTGACTATAATCAGGAACTCTAAGATCTTCTTTAGTTTACACACATTTGTTTTCCTCTCCTCCTATGAGAAAACAGAGTCACCGTTGTCGGAACTCCTAAGCTACACACTTTTTAAGCTTTAAAAATGCAGAATTCTCAAGTGGAAATTTAACTAGAAATCCAAAGCAAGTCTGTGAGATGTTTTCAGTGTTTGAGTCACTTTCCCCCATTAGAGATACTGATTGTCCATTTCAGTATAGTTTTCCTTAAAACTATTTGTAACATTTACCATAGTTTGATGACATTTACTAGCAACCTGAAGACCTTCCATTTGATTTTAACAGGAGGAAAAAGTTCACACTGCAGAGTAGCTAGTATACACCAAGAAATAATCTGAATTTACCTCTGGCTCTCCTAGATCACAACCAAGTCTTTGTCTCCAGGCATGCTACAGCAAGGAGAACTTTCAAGTCATAGTGTGGCAGAACGGGGAAAGAATTTGAGCTATGAAAAGTATTAAAAAGCATGAAGAAAGGTGGACTTCACAAGGATCTAGAAATGAAAAGAACATTCATAGAACCATATAACAGTTTGGGTTGAAAGGGACCTCAAAGGCCATCTAGTTCCAACCCCCCTGCCATGGGCAGGGACACCCTCCACTAGACCAGGTTGCCCAAAGCCCCATCCAGCCTGGCCTTGAACACTTCAGGGTGGGGGGGCATTATTCAATGTAAAGTTAAAAAGGCAAGGAGGAGAACATATACTCTTAATGCAAGACGTGTTGACACAAACAGAAAATAGAAGTCTTGATACCTAACCAAATCATCATTTATTTGGTAAAACAAGGACGTTGTGAAATACAAGTAGACTAGTCAAACAAGCTTCTTACAAGAAGGAAAGATGTACAATCTGTTCCCAGATTATCAAAGATACATACACCAACGCAAAACTTCATTTCAGAGTGAGATAGGTCTGCTGAAAAATCTGTGATTAGAACATAGACCTAATTTTTAAGTCTGGAAGATACAGGAAGCACAAGTTTTCAAGAAGCCAGCAAAATCATCCCAAGTTCTAATAGCACTAAGGGGATTTTAATCAACCAACAGCTGTTGGGAGAGGATATCTACCAAATGATAGACTGGCTAGGAAGAGCTGGGAATACAAATGATAAATTTTGATCCAGGATTTGGAAGAAAACAGTGAAAGGAGAGGCTCCTGTAGATTTTATTTGAGCCAACAGAGAGGAACTAGTTGAAAATACACAGAAGGTGGATTGTATGAAGAAAGCACATAACATGAATTCACAATCTTCAGATGAAACAGAGTCAGAGAAGAAAGCAGAAACTGACAATTTCAGAAAAGAGGACTTCAGCAAATTCAGTTATTACAACATCCAAGGGGAGGAAACCTAGTGCAGAAAGACAACTCTTTCCTTGCTTCAGAAAAAAAATAGTTTCATCAGGAAACTGTTTCACTGTAGAGGAAGTATAGTGTTCTACTACACTTTTACTAATAGTATAAATCATTAGTTTGTCATTACCTTCAATTCAAAAAAGCAGCTTACAGGAGATGAAAACTAGTACCAAGCTACTAAATACAGGCAGCATGGCAGATTAACACATAGACAAAGGCTCTAGTACAAAATTCAAAGTAATTACTACAGGACATCAAATGCTATTTTTTTCCAGCAGCCAGAAGAATTGAAGTATTAGATCATTACTGAACACGAGGAAAGGACAAACCAGAAAAAACTTAAAATGACATTACCTAAGTATTTAATGCCTTTTCTTCTTTTCTTTCATCATTCTTTGTTAAAAGAATCAACTGTGACCAGGGGTCTATCATAATTAATAGTAAGGGGAGAGAGGTAAGCTCTTAGCATTTAACAAGATAAAACAATGTTGGAGAATACTTGGGTAAGTGATCATAGCCAATGTTTTGGAACAGAAGCCACACTTACAGAGTAGGCTCATTAAATTTCTGCTATCAATAACTATTTTAAGAACTCAAGGGATGGACAAGTGACAAAAGACTGGGAAAGGCCAAAATTATGTCCATTCTCAAGAAGATATTGGAGAGGAAGAAGGCCTGAAGAATTATGGACCACCCTAATTTCATTTGTTTGAGAAAACAGAAGTACCGAAATTATTTGTAAAGACATAGAAGATAACAGATGATTAAACAGTCAAGATGGCTTCGCTGAGAACAAATTGAGTCAAGCAAATCTCATTTCCTCTTATGACAGTGCTGTGGACCAAAGCAAAGCAATGCATGTCATTCATCTTGATGGTAGCGAAGCATTTGGCATGGTCTCTCATAACATTGTCACAAGACAGATAAGGAAACCAAGTCCAGATGAAACTAATAGATTGGACAAAGAGTGGGTTCACTGTTAAATGGCAGGATACAGAGAACAGGAGAGCCACAAGCACATACTCTCCCTGCTATACTATTTAATAATAGCCTAAATGACTGCATAGAGACCACTTGTAAACTCCCAGACTGTATCTACCTCAGAGATGCTGTAACAGTTACAAAATTTAAAAAGATCTTGGCAGGGGGAGGACTACCTATAGATGACCAGCTGCACAATTACAAGAGAAGGCAGAGTTCACGTGAATGGAGTCAGAAGTTACAGAAAATCACCAGCTGCCTGTGACCATTCAGTCTGCCCTGGAAGTCTACAAACACCTGTAAAGTGCTTGCATAATAGACTGTGGGATCTACAAAGGTATGCTCCAAACAGATTAGACAAGCATCTGGCAGAAGACAGACATGCCTTCCAACAAGAGATAGTCTAGCTAGTTTATTATTTACGAGCTTTTAAAAGTGCCTTCCAATATTGCACATACATGTTTTTAACAAACTTGCTGTATGTATATACCTCATGGTGGGAAAAAAAATGTGGTATGATTGATCTGGCTAAAAGAGCTGGTTAAGTCTGAAACTTATCAGCTCCTTTATGTGGTTCACCATACACTGCACAAATGAATCATACCAGCATCAAAGATGTAGCGGCACAGGGCAGAGAACAAGATCGTGCCACTTTTGGTAGCAGTAGGTGTACTGTTTTGTTGCTTGAGGAATTATCAAGTCCCTGAACCCGAATATCTGTACTTTAAAGTCTTTCTTGGTCTCCTGCATCAGTTACTTTTAACAGTAAAACCTGAAGAGTGTGTGGAAGTTCTCCAAGACCAATGCCCAGAGGGGCATGAACCCATGTACCTAACCAATTACATTGGTCCAATGTAATCTGGACCAATTCATACATCAAAAGTGTTTTGGAAGAGTTTCTGGTGCTTCATGTCATTGAATTACGACAAGCAGCAGAACAACTGAACGTAAGTTGCCCGGACATCTGCGTGCCGACGGGTCCTCTTTGTGCTTTGCTTATAGGAGCAGCATTTGCTCTCCCTGTTAAATTGTCATTGTCTCACTCTGTGAGCCTTCTGGCCTTCCTTCTATTTTCTGCCCATCCCACGGGAGAGGGGAGCAGGCAAGAGGTGGGTACTTGGATGCTGGCTGGGGTCAACCACACCACACACACAGAGGACACAAGTGACCACCACTTGCTGAACTAATAGCCTGGGCAAAAAAATCAAGCTCTACACAACACGGCTCTGCTGTTAGTTGGTTAATAACATGATGCATACGTAGAAACAGTCTAAGAACTAATGTTCAGGTAGGGTACGCATAGCCTGTACAATCAAAATATATAGTATAATCAAAATTTCTTTAAAACATAACCCATCTAGAAGACTTCATTTATTTTAATTACATGGACAGTTTGAAATATATATTTGATTCAATTGTGAAATTCATTTTGGATGAGGCAAAAAGTGACATCCTAACAGCGTATTTTTGGTTTGCAAATCGTCAGAAAATTTGATTTGTGCCAGAGATATAGTTATTCAACATGAAAAAATAACACATTCTTTAAAAAAGTTTAAGATTAAAATCCCCACTTAAATGAAATTCAAGCTTAATTTATATGAGGCCTGCACTGCAATAAGATCACTTAATTGAATAGCAGACATTATCAAGCCTCACTAAACATGAAGCATAATTCATCTTTTAACACCATAAAAGGTATTTGAAAGCATCATTAAATCAAATATAATAGCACACATATATGAAATCTAAGTGCTCAGTTACGTATCTGTCTCTCTTACCACCTTATTAATGCTTATATAGAGTCATGTCAACTATTGAGCTAGATATAGGTACGTAAATGCACGTTGAGAACCAAGGGTTAGGATTTCCTGCTTTAATCCCAGCCACTATAGAGCAGCTCATGGAATTTCTCCGGTAAGTACAAGCACTGACCTCTCTGCCACGATTCTTTCGCACAGACAGAGACAGCACCAGCCACTGACTAGAAAACAGTCAACAGATTTGAAAAATATATTAAGATATTTAGCCAGCCACAGACAAAATTGTGTTACCAGCCACTTTTCTACAGGCCGCAAACCAAACTTAAAACTGAAGTTGCATCTATATAAGAATATTGACTAAAACCGCGTCTGAGGAACAGTTAACACATTTCTTAAACAAGGCTGAGGAACAGTTAGTGCATTTCCTAAACAAATGATTACTCCTGGACACAGCCCACTTAATTATTGTTTTCCAATCACATTTCTAACGTGAATCAATTCTCAGATGCACTTTTAAAATTTCACTAACCTCTTCAGCATTGTCATTTGTCTTGTTTAACAAGGAACAGTTTGAGGAGAACATAGATTTTGCCTAAAGAAATTCAATCCCAAACTTGGTAAGGCTTCATTTGCATCACACTAGGATACATGAATCGTGCTGGCAGTACCAGAACTTGTTCACAATCCAAATTCTGAATGCTGAGTCATTTACAATAAAATCTTTTTTTCAAGTTAGGCAGGAGTCTTGTAACTGAAAATTATTTAGCGAAGTGAGGAAAAAGTGCCTTGCTTATTGTGAACTAAAACATGATCTCACAAAGTGGAAGCTAGAACACCACTTTTTACAGCTTTTTGAAAATTTCAACAATGGAGGTTTGATTCGGTGCTCAAGAATATATTTGAAAGTAGCGAGGAATCTGATTCCTCACTGCTTTGGCTGACTGGGGCCAAAGAATTTTGTAATGTGAGGAAAAACTAGAGAATAATTGAAGAGGCACCATCAGCATCTTAAATTTGTCCACTAGAAAAATGCAAAAGTTTTAAGAAAAAGACTTGTTAGCAACAAAATTGGACTTGTTGAATATTAACACCTTAATTTGAATTGAACTAGAGATCAAACAAAAAATGTTGCTAGTAACATCACAGTATTCCCACCTCTGGTTTCTAAAGCAATCAGGACCTGTTCTAACACATATGTAGCCTTTATATTCTTTAGGAAGATTATCTGCAACAACACATACAGAACCTCCACACCAAACACGGGTTTGAAGGCCACTGGGGGCAAACACAGGCATTCCAGATGAACAGGACAGATGCACATCTGTTAAATATATTCAATTTAACTGAAGCGTTAAGTGATTGCTATGGGCAATTTAGTATCATCCTTTTATAGTTTTTTAACCTCCCAGTATCAAAACTATTCTTTAAACGTTCACATTGGTCCAAACTTCCAAGAAGCTTCAGCCAGTTCTCCTTTTTGTAAGCTTGCCCTCAAACAGAAGGAAAAGAACCTCAGGAACGTACTGTCAAAACAAGTAAAATTGCCCAAAGAGGCAAAGTAAGAAAAATCTCTCTTAAGGAGAGACCTACATAAATGTAATTTTTACCTTGGAACAGGTAACACTGGAATACTGCTACTATTGAAAAGTACAGTTTTACTCGCCCCCAAAAGATAATTAACTTCAAGTCAAGCATGAAAAAAAACAAATCAGGTTTGCAGGAACTAAACAAGGATTGCCCCTTTTATAGCCTGACTACTGTAACAAAAAAAATGCATTCAAGAGTTGGTTCATATTTGTTAATTCTAAGCTATCTATATCATTTACATCCAAAAAACGTACACATCTAGAACCTCCAACCCATGGCATTTTTTCAGCCATCATGATCCTGATTAAAGCTTCTCATGGCGTTCGTAGTCTCAACTTAGACTAAATCCATCCCTAACAATCAGGAGTAGTTTCATGGAGGACGAGGTTGCTCTTGATTGCAACTCTTTGCAAGGCTGCCTGGCAGCAGGAAGGAAACTACAGATAACACTGTGAGGAGCATTTGATCTTATTGGTGGGAAGCAAAGTGAGCCTAACTACTCCAAGCCTTCCACAGCAGCTGCTCACTGTTAATTTGGGAGCAACCTTCTCATCCTTAACATCCAAGTGCTTAATACAAAGGGAAGAGGATCAACAATTACACCTAAAAAACAAAGGCTAACTTTACTTTAAGGGCTGGTAGTATTTCTTAGCAGCCATAGCTGTAATTCTAGGAAAGGAGAGAATTCTACTTAAATATGCTTTTCTTACACATTTGAATATTGATGTTCAATTATGATTTTCTTCAAGATCTTAATAGGTTGCATATAATTTTTTGTGGCTGCATATCCTGAATGACCCAGAACCACACACAGCTGACACACTTGCCCATTGCATTTCTCAGTTTTAGACGTTTCCCTCCCCTCTTCCATAGTTCCATTTTAACATAATTTTTGACAAAAACATTTCACAAGTACACTTCAAAGCGAACTAGGTGCTCAAAAAATACTGAAACTAACTTGCTTAGTACATTTGAACCAAAACATTGATTACCTAAGTTCTACTGCCTTTATGTATTCTATGCCACATTAAATGAACTGCCAAGCAGCACAATGCTCAACAGCTAACAAAAGCATGATGCTTCACAGTAATTTCCTGGCCAGGAAATGAAAGGCTATAGATACGCCGAGCTGTGAATCCTTGACTTTCACCACATAAGATTCCTCTTATTAACTGATGAGAGATAGCACATTGACGATATTAAAAACAAAAATCTATACTGATTCAGCTCTCCAGTGTTCATTCACAACTGGTGAGAGAAGTTTAATCAGGCCTCAAATTATTGTAACAACTTGATTTATCTATTAAAGCCTTTTTGTATTACTTGTATTTGCTTTAGATGGCACACATAATGTTTGTAAAAGTAAACTGCTCCAGACGAAAAAGCAAGCTCCACCATATCCCACACATCAACTGCCTAGAGACAAAAGGCGTGTTCCACTCTGTAACAGATATTCCCACTGGTCTTCATGACTCACAAATACGTACTATCGATGGACTAACCGTTGTCAGCTATCCCCTCTATCTCATGATCTTATATCAACAACCAGACAACTAGATTTTTTTCTCTAAATATGATTTAATTAAAAACACTAGATCAGCTTTGATTTTTATTTTATATATGTACAATAGTTACCAAATGAATACACTGAATCAGTTATGTTAAACTTCACATAACGTCAAAGGACATCAGCATGGCATGGAATAAACTCACACTGCCTTTTGCATATACAAAAAAATGCATTAGTGTTAATTGTGATTACTGTTGTGGTTTGTTGCGGTTTTTTTAATAACCTGCTTATTAATTCTCCAAATAATCTTGCCATAAAAACAGTGTAAGTAGTTAATTGCTCAGTTAATATATTAGCAAAGATAAACATTAGTAAAGTTTGCATGAAATCAATTGCAAAATTGCCTCAAGTGTAGGACTGAATGTATTCTCATGAAAGTTACCTTCAGTTAGAAAAGTTTTCAAAAATAGCCCAATTTGAAGCTGTGCATTAATTTGGTCAAACTGATTCATATGAATAAACAGTCAAGTTTATTCAGATATTGAAAATATGACTATCTTTTTTAGTATTCACAAACATTTGTGTATATAGTGTGTGTATGTGTGTAAATATATATATGCATATATAAAGTGAAGATATGTTAATGTAAAAATATACTGTTCATCCACTCCCAGTTACACAAAATTCAGTATTTGGACATTAAACTGTCAAAGTATAAATGTCCATTTCAAATCTACATTCAACCAGCAACAAATACTTAGAAGTATTTTTGTAAACATTTGAGAAAGGGAAAGCCCATTCATTTACAAAACGATCCTCCTTTAACTCATCAGTATCTCTTCAGCTTGAAAGTTTTGTATAGCAGCTTCAGCTGGCCTATTGTGAATCTGCTCAAATCAAAGAGCTCACACTGCCTTAGATCAATATGTGTGAGAGCTCAGCAAATGCAGAATTTTCAAATTCATTCTTCATCACCATCCATTTCCAGTTCACCAGCAAAAAGAAAATGCACTTGGCTACAAAAATATTAAGGAATGTTATTGAAAACAAAAGGCTATTTTGGTAGAAGAAACTACAAAAATAGTTAAGTTGAGTCATGTTGTAAAGCTTTAATGCAAGAGCATTACAGTACAGATTTTCTTTCCAACCTTAAAGCTTAAATCAACACCAAATTTAAATATCCATCTCTCAAGTGCTTGAAAAAAACGTGCTCAGTAAAAGTCTTTCTTCAATTTAACAAACTGTAATTATGCAGGTGTCAGGCTCTGCGTCTCAGACATCTGTTGACTGCTGTCTCTTGTTCCATTGGCAGCAATTACAGGTGTTGAGATACTCTCATATGACGACTTCGGACAACTCAACACAGCTCCACTTTCATCCTCTCCGGTATCTGAATCCGGTGTTACAGAACTGCTTTCTATCCCCAGGATCTCACTAACTGCTTGAGGCAATTCCTAAAAAGGAGGAAGGGGGGAGAAATAATTAAAAATCACTGTCATTAAATGAAAAAAGTTAAAAACAAAGTTGTCATCTCCCAGTCCTTCCCCCATCCCCAGTAACCAGCCATTCATCTGAATTTAGGTATACTGAAAGCATCTCTCTCAGCACTAGTTCCATTAATGTTACCATTTTCCATATCTGCTTTTTGAAAAGACAGCAAAGGGGACAGGCTTAGGAATCAATTCCTGATTAACAATATAATCTCCATTACAAAAATAAAAGTTTGAACAACTATTATAATTACACTTCACGTTATTGAAACTAGTTTTATTGAGCGAGCCATTAGTTTCTGCCTAATAAGTCTCATATGCTTTCAGTGCAGTGCACCTTCTCACCTCGTTTTTCTTGAACACACTGAACATCAAATTACTTGTACTGAGGTTATCTAGTAAGAGTTAAGAAATCACAACCAAAAGGCACACTCCAGCTTTCCCCCAGTGAACAATATTACTCAAAAACTAATCATTCTTGCTTACAGACTTTTAGAATAGATACAGCACATGCTTTATCATACCTAGGCATTTAGTTATTTTCAAGTCGTACATGTACACTTACAGCTAACTACATACTTTCACTGTCTATAAATGCTCACAGTAGATACATTCAAAATATCTTTACCTTGCAATTCATCATCTGCATAGAAATGGCTTCTGCTTTGCAGAGTATATATTCCACATCAATTTTCATAGACAGTTCATTGATATGCTGAAAATATATTCATAAAGAATAGTAAGTGTGATAAATGGTAAATAAGTTTTATTGTAAAATACACTTAATACAGTATTGCACTGCTAATAACTATCACCTTATAAGCTTGCCCCTTAAGCTATGGAATGCCAAACATACTCTATTTGCTTTGACAAATGGATACTGAAAGATGTAGTACCCAACAGCTGGCTTTCACCAGGATCCAAGATCTGCAAGAGGAATCTATGGTATTTCTAAATGTGACAAACTATCTAGCTCTCCTTGGTATCCCCCAAGCTCACATTTTCAAAGAGCTAACAAATAAGATTATAGAACAAAAAGCAAAAATTAAAAATACTAAGCAGTAGTCTAAGGGGGAGAATCATTTTCCATCTGTTAATGATCTTATCACTAAACACCGTCATCAAATAAACCATTGTGAAAGCATGGAGGATAGACATTCAGTTCACATTTAACCATTCAGAAGACAGTACGCACCTTTTCCTCTCCTCAAACATATGAAATACAAACATATCGCATTAACTCCAAGAAGTTAATTAATATTTAAATAATGCATAAGAATTCAGTACCTTTAATATTTCATTAAAGCCATAGTGCTTGTCCATTATTTGCTGTTTTTCAGATTCTAAGATAGCACAACAAAGGAGAAGATGAAAATTCTGGCAAGGCAATTCTGTCCACATGACCTGTTAAAATATGAAAACCATTTTTTTAAATGCTTACGCTTTTCCTCTGAAAAGAAAAACAGTTCTTGGAAAATAAGTAAGGCCTCAAGCCACGTGGCTTAACTAACAAGAAGCTACTTTTGAAGGCAACTAAGTATTTGTATTATTATTTGAAATTTTTCTTTTGGCCAATAAGTGACAACTGCAAGTCTGAGTCACCAAATACTTATCTAGTTATTTAAGACTTCTGTGTCTACCAGGTTGTCCACTATAACTCTATTAAGCTGCTTGAGCTTGCAGTCTTGTCCACGTGTGTGTTCTGCTCATGTGAAATTCTCCTACTCAAAATTACTAACTACAAAGAAGTAATTAAAACTAACAAATCATTTCTGTGGCTTAGTGTGTCTGCATTAAGTGTGAATTGGTAGAAGTGCATCATGCTCAGCAATCCCTCCAAAAGGTTCTAACATTTATAGATAAGACACTAAAATTGTCCCCAATCCCCTCGCTACAAGAGCCCAAATACATGGACAGGCAGGTGTTACTTTCTGACTGCAGCACAGTGGCTTTTGGTCCCACGGAGGCCACAGGTAATCACTCTTGAGTTCACTGGGACTGAAATGCGCAACCTCAGTATTAAGACCCTACTTTAGCATGTTCATGAGAGCCAAATCTTAAAAAAAAAAGTATTTGAAGAGATTGTGTGTGGTGGGCAGAAACCTGGAGAACAGTTTTGACAACAAAAAAGGAAACTGAAATTGTTTGCATAAATTATTCTGACAAACAGACAAAGGGATAAAATCAATGAATTTATTCTCAGAAAAGGCAGGTAAAAAGCAGGCTCATGAAGATTCAGTCTTACTTCACCAGTAAAAATTTTCTTGCTTCATTCTTGATAGAACACTGCCTTAAAGCACAAGAGCTTCTGCCGGAACTTTTATCACTAGTACATGTAGCCTGTATACAGAATTGCATAAGTCTGAAAGGTACCCAAACCACGTTCACCCAAAATAAAGTGCAATTAATCTTGAATGTTTCCATTAAGATTCAACTCACTCTGTCCTGAATTAAATTTTGTTATCTTTTTCAGGTATCCAATATTCTGTTAAAGCACTCTCTCACTCCAGGAAAAGGGCTGGAATGTAAATAGGCTGATGAACAATAACAATCATATGAAAATGCCTACAGTCTACCCAATACAGTCTGTCTACACACTATCATTGGGTTTTTTCCCATACTTTTTGCTACCATTTTTGATTCACCTTTTGAAGTCTGGAACAGAGCATGCACTTAACCTTATATATGTAAATGCGTAACAGCAGCATCACAAAGTGCTTGGAAAAGGATGACAGAAAAACAGCATTTAAATTAAGAATACAAAAATATACCACCTAAGTGCGGTAACTCATCTCCTTGTATTTCTTTCTGATAAAGCCACGCAAGTAAGGACTCATTTGTTCTAGCGCTACCTCAGCATCCACGAATATATATAACAAATACCAGCATATATGTGAAGTAATTTATCACTAGGTCAATGTGAGCTGTACTAGCATAACACTGGAGGCAAGTGTGAGCTAGCTGTGTAATTTTGTTATAGCATTTTTCTTTTGGGATTCTTCTTCTTCTACCCAGTCTTCCTGCACCATCTTGAGAATGAAGCAGCTCTCTGTGCAAGGAAAGATTAAGAGCTGGCTGGAATTACAAGGTAATTCACACTGGAAGGACAGTAAGAGGGACTGAGCTGCTCTCAATTTTGGGACGTCTAAGCAGTGGCTCAGTATGCTGTCGACCTGGGCTGAGTTTGAGAGAGACTGCTAAAAAGCACTGTAAATAATCCCACCCACAGACAGAGCAGTTTAACTTGCATCCATATTTCTGTAAAAAGGTGTTGCACATAGCATTGCAAATAACTGCAATCACACAATGCGTCTCAGCCACACAAAGTGGAATGCCATCGCTCTAGCACATGCACTGCCTAGCACACCCTGCCACAACATGTAGCAATGAGATAACCACCTGTGTTTTCTACCACAATCTGATTATTATGGCTCTTGCTCAGTAAGTGGGAGGGCTTGGTTTTAGCTTCTACTCCAGCTGATGGGGACTGGTATCTCCCATCTCTAAGCTGAATGTCTAATAACCAGTCTAGTGAAGAATCTTCTTCCTCTTTTTTTTTTTTTCTTTTGAGATAAAACACTGAAGTCATGAAGCCAGTGGGAACAGGGGAAAAACTATCCGATGCTACCTTGGGGGTTCAGGGAACTCAGAGGACAGAAATGGAAGTCCTAAGGAACGCCCTGAAATTCAGAGATTAGACAGAAAAAGCCCAAGAAGTCCTGGAATCTCAGATGGTACCTCCCCTTCTTCCCATTCTACCCTCTGCAAGTGAATACATCACATGGTAACATCGTCTTCAAGTGGGTTCCCTCAGATCATGTGCTATTACAAAACAGCACATGAATTTTGCTCAGACTGAAATACCCTAAAAGCAGTTCATTTCTCTCTACCATTTACAAACAGGAAAATGGTCTCCTGCGCCTATAGCCTGCCCTTGTAAATCCCACATACAAACTCCACTGATAGAAGCTGTGTATCTACAAACAGGAAAAAAAACCTGTTGTAAGGTGAACTTCAACTGTGACAAAGGACACACTAGCTTTCACACAAAAACATCAACATAATACCTTAATTAGTTTGTTTTAAAAAGGAAAACAAGATACACGCTTTCCCACTCCATATCTCCTAGCAAAGAAATTGAACACTTGTAGTAAACATACATTACGATGTGCTAGAAGGAACCTACAAGACTATCATATATCAATAGGTTTCCATCATCCTTCTAAGACAGAAAAAAAATAGTACTTAAGAGTTAGAAATACAGCATGCTGCTTTTCTGCATGCACACATATACACACATTAAGGCAGAGGTGATAAAAACATGCTAGCCTAGGACTATACACTATAAATAAAAATACTGTTGTCATCAATTTAAAAAGAAAAATTAACCTTTAAAAAAATACTGAGAGACAACATAACACTGAAGGGGGGGAAAAAACCAAACAAACCCTGAGATGAATTTTTTTCCCCAAAATCGTTATCATTTTATCCTTCAGAGTAACAGAATTCTTTGGGTTTTGTACATTTTTGTTCCCTTATTTATGAATGTTATTCATAAACTTTTTAGTCCTCTTCAGTTAAAATACCACCTCAATACTCTATGATAGTAAATTCCACCAAATGATGATAAAAAGCTAAAAAAGATTTACTTTAGGCAGTTCTAAATAGTAGTCCTCCTCTTTATGTGACTCCTTTTTCATTAGTGGAAAAAGTGAATAAAAGCATCAACACTATTTTTCATTATAGTACAAATTTTATGCATCTCAGTCCTGTTCTTTTCATTACCCTTCTGTTCCCCAGCACAACTCTATGTGATATTACATCCTAGAAAATACTCCTTCCATTCATCTGAACATTTATTCTCTTGTTTGGGAATTTTCAGTGGATACTGTGCACTTGTTAAATGCATCTTTCATAACAAACCTGCACTGTTGACACATTTCTCAATTTTCTGGGAACAAAGAATTAAAGAATGTTCAACAAAATGTTAGTTTATCTTAATTACCCCATCTGATCCCAAGATCACCTAAATCAAAACAGATCTCATTAACCTGGAATTATCAGAACTTCCACATTTTGATGTTTTACATTGTCTTGGCATCATGAAGCATCAGCAAGAGTAACTGGATCTTCTGGCCTCATCCTCTTTATAGTTTTGGCTAACACAAAAACTAACCTGCCAGTGCTTCATTCCACTTAATCTATAAAGTACTACCAATATCAAGGAACTAAGCAGACACATACACAAATGCTATTTCTTCTAGCATAAGTTGTTTTCCATAAGAAGTTAACCGATATTCTGCACTTACAACTTTAACTTAAGAGCCTCATCTGAAGGATCCTGTCCAAACCTTTTTGAAAGAGCCAGTTTATCCCCACTAGCTCTTATATTTTTTCATTAAGGTACGCTAATACGTCCTCAGCTCATTGCACTGAATCAGTTAAAAAAATCTATTAGAGTATTAGTCACTTTGCAGAACGATCCATGCTTTTTGTTCTAAAGTCCAAAGATTGCTGGAGTTTGTGTGATGAAATATCTTACCTCCCAGAGTCGAAGAATATCTTGAAAGCTAAATTCCCTTTTAAATCTGATAAGAAGCCATCGGAAGCAAAAATATAGGTAGCCTGAGTCTTGAGATTCTAGGAATAAAAATGTTATAATTTATAAACACCAAATTTGGTTAAGACAACAGTGGAATAAAAAAACCCAACATGTTTTACAGGTACACAATCATACCACCGATTTTTAAGATGGTAGTCCCTTTTTAGAACCAACGATATTTGCTGGAGGATGGCGTATTTTTAAAATCAGTAACAAGATGACCCTGTTTTTCAATAGGCATGAAGCAATTATTGAAATCTTTTAGGCGTTATTCATTTACAAGTCCTGTATTCATATAATATTACTGTGGGACTTCGGTTTAATGACTGGTAAGAATAGCAATGCACACACAATGCAGTAAGTTGTTTTAGTTATTGTGCATGAATAATACACCTACCTAAATAACTGCAAAATCCACTGTCTAGTAAACGAAGCAAAGTACTCAGCTGAATTAGTTGTGTCTTCATACCCTGCATCTGTTCTTCAAAATTCTGATGCTGGATGGAATAAAATATTAGCACTGTCATTTTTATTAACTCAATGACAATTTTGAGATTTACAGCTATTTTTAATTTTAAAAAAAGTTTTGTTATTGCAACAGTGGTTCTCATCCTTTAGGTATTTAACATAGGGATATTTAACTGTACTTCTAATGAAACGTCTGCCTTTTACCGAAAGCTTTAACTAAAGCAGTGGAGTGTTTCTTCGATAACACTTTTATATGTAATAAATGATACTGTAAATCAGCATATGCTCTGTACCTCCAAGCAGCACCACTGCACTCAAACTAAAAAGACCACTTTTTTTTATTTTCATACCAGTCACATATTGTTTGGCCACATGCACAATTCATAAAAGCTTCAGTTTGTGTAAAGTCTAAATTGCATTTAACAAATGTCAAAAGGTAAGTAAGTATGACAGGGAGCCACTATCCTGAACAAAATCCTGCTAGAGGACACCTGATTAATACAAATTTGTCTGTGATGGCTCCAAGTTACTTTGAAATTTCTAAGGAGCCGAGTTTGTCTGTATTGCACAGCAATAGTATCAGAAACCCACCATAACCTGTGTCAATCAGAAAAAACACACTGACTTCAAACATAAGATGATTGCTTTAAAAGAATTTTTTTTAAAAATGAAATTTATAAAATTAACCCCAAATGCTATCCATAGCCTATCTGTTTATGCAGGCAAAAAAAGCGCCTTATTTTACCATTTGATCCATATATGATACAAAGCACCAAAAGGCATCTACTTCATTCTCCATAACATACAAGACAGGTGAAAGCAAGTCGCTCATCCCCTGGACATAACCTTGATGGAGAAAAAAGGAAAAAAAAAAGGGGGGCAAATAGTAATTTAGTTAAACAGTAATTCTTCAAGTGTGTTGAATGACTTGAGTGAAACAAATGTTTGCATTCCAAGTTTGTACAGATACTACAACTTTCCTACTCAACCACCAGTAAAGACATTTTTGTATGAATAATAACCAACATCCAGCAGATCGAACAAGATTTAGCAGCAGTTTCTGCGAATCTAAAGAGAACATAAAACAAACGCATTGATTTTGTAGCTAAAATACATGCAAACTGAGCTGACACCAGAATAGATCCTTAGCAAAAAAGCTCACATTTAGAGCTCAGAAGCATATATTGATATTTTTAAGATTAAAAAATGTATACCTAGCACCATCACAAATACAGACTCTACTCTCCTCCTCAACTGTAATTGGTTGCTTTCTTCCACACATTTAATATCTTTTAATGTCTTCCCACCTTTTTGAAGACTTTCTTTTCAAATAGATGTGAAGAAGAGATGTTGAGTTTTAATCTCAGGAAAACATATGGTGCAATAGCTTTTATAAAGAAAATTTCACACTTAACATTTCTTTTTTTCTGGCACTGAATATGTTTTAAGGATTCCTGTATTTAGGGAAGTAGGGACTGTTATGCTTGGATGGTATTTTAAATACACTAAAGCCTAGGACCATCTATGTAACCAAGCACTCAGCAACAAAGACAACTACTACCTAGTTAAACTGCCAGAGGGGATTAACAGCCAAGTATTGCTTGTGAGAAGCATGAAACGCACATGTATCCAGACCTGATTCAAGGAAGTGCCTTTGGGTTTCTGTGCCCAGAAATGGTGAATCAAGTTCATCTGCCCTAAAAAGCACTCACATGCCTTATAAGAAAAGCTTACATTTAACTGGAGAATAAAATGCCCATTTTTAGAGCATATTGTTTTTACAAATAGCTAGAAAATTTAGTTGTACACATAACATTTTCAAAATGTCATACCTTTTTTAATACTTCTTCCAGCTTCCTTATTTGTAATTAACAGCCCAACTAAGAAGAGTAGAGGACAAGGATTTTTAGAGCTCATTTTTCCCCTTCTTCCTGACTCTTCCAACTACCTTACCGCTGATGCTCAAGTCAGCTTATCTACTGCCCTATTGCTGCTGACCTCCCTAAGTAAGGGAGAACATGATTTATGTGTATGTCTGTCATCTGTGGTTGGTTCAACATTACACGACCTTTCTCAGTTAGGATCAAGCTTGGTTGATTCCATTTCTTAACGATGTAATTATAACTGAGTAACTGAAAAGAGGATTGGAGTCAATGACTGTGAAAATATGGAACAGGTGTGAGAAGAAAAACAGATCAAGGAACAGAGAACAGGTAAATAATTAAAAGGTCAGAGAAAAATGTTTTATTCCCCACACATTTAATACTATAGCCAATTAAAAATAAATGCAAAGAAAATTTTGTTCAAGACAGTTTAAAAGTCTCTTAAAGACTAAAACCAATTTCATTAAAGCAGACTTGAGGAATCATTCAGAAAAATGTTGTATTAACAGCTGTTCTGTCCCCTCCCCTATCTGGCAGTTTGTGGCATTACTGAGACCTTTCTACAGCTGCTGTCAAAGGATTAAGAGCAGCATTGTACCAGTGCTTGAGTAGCTTAGCAGCTTTGGACAGATACAATGTCAAATGTACTGTATTTCCATTATTCTTGCTTATTTTATAAAACAGAAGACTTATCCACTGCATACATTTAAGTCATCTAAACAATGTTTTTAATAGAGTGGATGGTGAATGTGCCATAATTTCACTCATATGTCACTGTGTGTTAATGCAGGTTGAAATGTGGAAAAACATGTGGAACAGAACTACATGTTTAAAGTCTCAATCAGTTTTAGTTTTCCCCTTTGTTTTCAGGCCAAAGATCAAGTGTCTCTATAGATGTGACAGAAAGGACAAAAGCTGACAAGTACTACGACTCTGCAGCAGGTTTGCTAGGTATTAAAGATTTGATCCTACTTCTTGTCTTCAAAATCTGGCACAAAGTGGGCTTTTAGAATCCCAACACTTTTCTGAGACAGAACACAAAAAACCCCAAGTACACAACAGCCAAACATCATGCCAGGGGTGGAGGGGGGAAACCAGCTAGAAGTATCTTTTCCCTCCCTCTCTTCCAAGACAATTAACAGAAGCCAAGACTTAGACATCTTGTGATTAAAGCAAAACATTATATGCTCTTCCTTCTGCAACAGATGTATACACTAAAGCTTAATTTTTGACAGTCTGTTAAGTGTACTCAAGAACCAGCTTTTAAAGTATTCATAAGAACACCCGTGTTTACAAACAGCTGGTTCAGCACACTGAGCTTTAATTACAGCAGTGGCAGCTGGTTTATCATTTTTATTGATATATATAGTCTTAAAAATGGGTATCACACTCAAGCTCCAAAGACCCAAACCCACTTAAAACTCTAAAAGCAAACTTGCTTCAATTCTAAGAAAAACCCCACCCAAACAAAAACCACCAAAACACAACAGCAGGGCTATGGTGAAGACAAACTGCCACTTAATTCCCAATCCCACCTCAGCTGATGAATTCAGGTATCTGTGATGAGCATCAGACAGAAGAGAGGAAGAAATAGGATGAGAAACTGAACAAAATTATCTACATTATTAAAATATAAATCTTGACATTTAAAAAAAGCATTGTAATCAAGGCAAGTTCAATTGTATTAACAGGCCTTAACACAAGCAAAGCTGCATATCAGAAACTAAGAAGACTTTTACATTCAGAGGAACACCACTTACCTAAGTCAAAGTCATACATGCAGTAGGTCATCAAAATATCATGAAGTAAAATCAATCCTGGATTATCTTCGCCTTCATAGAATTTATTTGTTCTATCTGTCCTGTTTACATCTTTTTCTAAGAAAACAGTCCAGATTTAAAAACATTTTCAAAAACAAGTTCTACAAAGCCAGCATCAAATTAATTCAAAATGGTTGTAAGCTGCTGATTTTCTCCTCAAACACTGTTGCAAAGCTTTGAAGTGTTTAAGACAACTGCATAACTGAATTTCATTTCAAAATAAAAAATATTTTAAAAGAAAGAAAATCCTTCCTGTCTGCAATAAAAGGATTTGCTTATAAACAGATTTTAAAGCTTTTTGCCTTTTGTTTGTTAATACTTTTTATGGAAAAATTCCTCATTATAATTCAGTGAAGATGTTTTGCACTTACAGGGATTAAAAACAATTTTATGCTTGTTAGCTAAGCAATGCCATTTATGAATACTTATGTGATGCAGCACAAGCCATAGTAGGAAAAAGTTACTGCATGATCAGTTCAAAGACACTGTGATAGTCCAGCACGGCATGTTTGTAAATTCTTAGTAACTAGTTCCTATAACTCCTAGTGAGCTGAAACTGCCTGTTTCATCAGGCAGTTTTCATGCCTCAAACACACCAAGCACACAGCACACTTCAACAATGTGAACTTTGAGACTGATGTATTGAAATAAGCAAAATTTTGAGTGCACTTTAATACAAGGAACAGTTTGTAGTTTTGGATCTACTATACAACATAAACCTAATACTGTCATTTACATTTCAAACACTTAAAAAGGAACATAACTGCTTCAACAAAACCAAAACTTCAGCCTTTTTTGAACTCCAAATATTTTTTTTTCCTGTTAACTAACACACACACACACACACTCTAAAAAAGTAGTTTGCTAATCTACTAAGATTAAACTTCCTCAATCCTTTCAGCATGCTTGTTGAGTAACTGGCTGAAATAAGTTTAGTCCGTGTCTCAGAATAACGCAAAAGTCTTATGCTGTCTCCTGAAATAACAATTTAGTAATACTAAACATTGGTGCCCAAATCTCACTACCAAAGAGAACTGAGGATACAAACTGTTAATAGTCAGAACTTGATGAAATTTTTAAAAGTAGGGTAAAATTATGCAAGTTGGAATGAACACATACAAATCCTTGTAAGAAATTTTAAAATATAAACAGACACATTTTCACATTCTTATTGTATGTCATCATTTGAACGACATTCCCAGTAAAATTACATCATGAAATAACACAAAATAAAGAGCCTTTGTTATTAAGGAAGTTAAAAAATCCAGCCATGCTGTAACACTAATGTGTAAAAGCTCTCAGTAACTCTGGTGAAGAAAGTTTTAGTATTAAGTATATAACAATAAGTTTAGGCACCTCTGAAAACAGCAACATGTTACTTTTTAGTGCCTCTTCATACAGGTTACTCAAAAAGTTACATTTTTTCAACTTCATATTGAATTGTAGAAGTGCATGAATTTGTACAGTTAGGTATGTTTCTAAATCTAAATTTACCTATAAGAC
This sequence comes from Balearica regulorum gibbericeps, assembly GCF_011004875.1. Lineage (NCBI taxonomy): Eukaryota > Metazoa > Chordata > Aves > Gruiformes > Gruidae > Balearica > Balearica regulorum. The sequence goes on along the minus strand of NC_046184.1, from coordinate 40,881,511 downwards.
TCCGGTAATCTCTTAATCTTGAATTTCGTTTTTCCTGTTCCTCACTGACAGATTTCCACTGCAGTTTCATCCTGAAATACTCATCCCTGAAAAAAAAGAATGTGAAACCAAAACATGCTCAATTATTACATTTCTTCTTTATTTAAGCATTCATTCATTCCATTTGTTCTTTGGCATAGATGGGATAACAAGACCCTGTTTATATAATACTTTTACTTTAGTATAACGATTATTTTTAAGAAAGTCTCACACACTTCTTTGCATTCAACAATCTTTAGCAGCTGTCTTTCAAGTTTCCAAAAAGCTTTCTACATCACTATATGCCTTAAGAAAAAAACAGGTTTAAAATTTATTTTGTAACAAAAAGCCCGCTGTACTCACGTTTTTCTTTTTTGCAGATTTGCTCTCTCTTCTTTAGTGCTATTCCAAGGAAAATACCCCAAAAGAAATTTCCATGCCTCTTTTCTTAAAGTATGGCAGAGACCCTAGGGAACAATGGATATGAAACATTAACAAAAACACTATTTTGATTTTGCCAGGAAACATTCCTATAGTGATACAACACTTCTTAAAGTTACAACTTAAGAGAATTTTTATAAGTAAACTTCTTTTTATATTGTAGACAAATCTTATCTAACTAGGTATCACACATGCAGGAAATGGGAAGAGAATATGATTAATCAGAAAACTGTAGAAACACTGGATTCATCCTTAGAAAATAAAAGAGAAAGTTTTTTCTTCCCATATTTTTGCTTCACTGCTGGAAATAAAAATCCTTACAGGCATCACAGGCTTTAAGAAGCAAAAAATGTATATATTTAAACATCATGCTGCTGTTCAACTGCCAAGCTTCTGGTCTCAACACAAACCAATCCTGAGGACTAGATTTCCATTTAATTTATATTTATAAATTAATATTTGTTTAAAAATATAAGTATTAATAAACAACTATTTTCCTCTGACAAGACAGTATTTTAATCTAACAAGAAAATATTTATTGATTATAGATTTATTATTTTTATCATAATCCTATTCTTATTTATAGATGAAAATTCTTATTGATTACATGCAGATGAATCTTCCAAGCAACCAAAAATACCACTGTCCACTCAAGGACAGTGTCAGAAATCTTTCCAAGTAATGCTCATCCTTTGTAGGTGACAAAAACATACTAGCTGAATCATATCCTACTTTCATCAAAAGAGTTAAAAAACTCCTGCAATATAGTCATGAGAACGAGGCACTTCTGCTATCAGACTCCAGTTTACCAGTCAAAAGCCACCTTGATTCCTCACTGTATTTCTCCATCTACCATTAGACTAAGGCAAGGAGATGGTACATGAAATAGCATCAACCACTGCAAAAACAAGTAGCAACTGGAACTTTTCCAGTAACAGGCAAACAGTTCGAGACGGGCATTTTAAGTTCCCCCTGCCCCTTTAAAGAGGACCTGCACTTAATGTACTGGAAGTTACTGGGATCTTGAGTCATAAATAAAACTGAGCACTCACTCCTCTGGCAATGGACAACAGCAATGACAGGGAAACGGGCTACTGAAGAAAAGGTTGTAGGAATTACCTTGATTGCAGAAGGGTCCTTAATTGGGCACTTCAGGCACATTAAATAACAGTCACAGAAAGTGAAAAGGGCCTCAATGTCACTCTACTCCTTCGCAGTATATTACTTCATACGTATAGGTCTTTAAAAACTGTACTATCAATGTTATCATTCTTACTTCTGCCCAAACTCCAAGAATGCAAGACTGCATGTTTGCAAATATGCATCAACAGGTGCACAAAGAATGCATTAAGGCAGCTTGATTCCCACCCCCCCCAAAAAAAAAAAAAAAGATAAATACTAAAGTAACATTAGTTAGAATAGTTACAGGACATAACTAAAGTTTTCAACATTTTCACCACTAAGACCATATTCACATTCATATTGCAATAACCCTCAGTTCAATAATAAATATCTGCAAAAAGTGTTCAGGACTGCTCTGATGAGGGCCAAATCCAGGTAAACTGCTAGGCAAAGAAGAGAAGCTTTTGTTGGAGAATAATAAGAAAACACCCTCAAGAAGAAAAGAATAAACCCGATATCCTCACACTGAAGCACTGGTGTTTTCCTGAAAGGTACTTTGATTTCTCTTCTTTATCACTTAAGCCTTTGTGTTTAACTCATTCGCTTTAGCCAGCCACCACAACATCTAACTCCTTGTAGAGCACTTTGTATGGTTGCAAGACTGTCGAGATATTTGATTAGAAGAAAATCATGCCTTATGAAGTCTCTCCAACAATACTGACTGGCTTATGTTCAAAATCCTGCATGGAGCATTACAAGTATAATGAAGACATAACCATGGTTTGGGAAGGAAAGAAAAAGGGCCAGAATCAAGCCATAGGTCTTGATGACTTTAGAAAAACAAGTTACCCCTTTGAATATCAATTGCTTTATGTAGTCGACATTTAGAATTCTTCCTTCAGAATCCATATTCTTAGTCCATTCTTCAGCTGACACAGGCTCTCTTCTACTAACTTCAGGCTGCTTTCCTAGATCAATCTAAAACACAAAGATCTTATATGAATCCCACTGAAGTGCTTCAGTAGTTTTAAAGAATTGTGCAAAGAGTACTTAAGCTTGCCAGTTTGTTATATTCAGTGCAACTAAGCTTTCATGTGTGCACAGCCTTAAATCCTTTCACATGTGCACATCCTTAGATCTACACACATTAGAAAGTAGTCTGGACCTAAACAAGCAGATCTGTAGAGCAAGACTCTCTGTGCTGAGGACCTGGGTACATATTAACATTTCAGATTTTGGAGAAGGATGTGTGTGTGTGTGTGTGTGTTTTAAATAACATTCTACCCCCACAAACACCTCTGAACTAGATTCCCATGGACTAAAATCCTCTATGCAACTGGAAATGTATTAGGTATGTGCAACACAGCAAACAAGGACAATATGGAGCTTCACTTCAAAAGCACATTCCTGATACAGACTAGCACATCTGAAGAGAGAACTGAAAAATGACTTGGGTTCAGAGATGTTATGCTCACACAGACTGCACAGGGTGACTGAAAGATCAATTTAAGTACACTGCCTCTTAAAAAAACCCAAGACTATATGTGCTTTCAGAACTCCTAACACGCGAAGTTTCACACTTTGTGGTTAGTCTCAGTTCCCAAATTGCATGTTTAAGCACAGCAGAATTCAGCAGACAGTAACTCCTTACTTTCTAAAAATATTTTGATGGTAACCACCAAGTGAATTTGTGTTTCAACTCTTTAGCAATCTAAGGCATTTGCCAGATTAAGACATATAGTTCAGTGTTATTTTTAATATGTAGCATTCATTATACTTTTTCTCATTGATAAGTTAACTGATTAAGCACTAGGCAGCAAGTTCTTAGAATGATATAGTTCATACAGCTACTGCTAAGTTGTCAACACTATTTTGAACTCAAGGAAAAATATAACATTCAAAACAGTTTAACACTCTAAAAACATGTGAACTGCTTAAATAGTAAGTCACAAGCATTTAAAAATAAACCTTTTCCACCTGTCTGTAAAAGCCCACACAAAGTGATTCATGATCCAATTACAAGTTCATTCTAGCTTTGGTTCAGTCATACATAAATCTGTATATTTATACTCCCTAGACATTAATCATCCCATTGAATACTTTGTTTTAATCTTAGCCCTCTTAAAACAAACTGAAATGTTAAAGTGATTAGCCAACAAAGTTGGTTATTAACCTGCATGCCCCAGTTTTACTTAACATAGCTCTATGATCACAGAGGAAACACTAAACATGAAGTGGGTCAGTTTTCAGGGTAGTGAGTCTAAGATAACAATAATCCTCATTTCAGTAATGACAAACTTTCTTTCAAAGCAAAACTCATACTTGCAGGCATAAAAATGACATATTCTGGAAGTAGTTGATAATGATCTTACTCTTAATGAGCTCACTCTTACACTGGTAGGGCAGCATACACCACAACTGCCAAGCATAAACCCACCAAGCTTCAAGTCCTACCATTCTTTTAAAAGTGTGCATAAAAAAAAACCAATGCATCTGTATCATATTCATTTACACACTCACTCGTGTAATGACTTCAAATCCTGGTTCTTCCTGCTGATTTATCTTTAGCCCTGGAATAGCATCATTGAGAAAGTCTGCCATTTCTGATGGTGGTCGCCTCTGACTTGAGGGGTCACTTAAACGGAAGCTGTCAAAAATATAGTTTGTGACTTTGGAAAATCTTCCCATTGTTACTGTGTACGGATCTTTCTTCAATTTCTGTGTTGTAACAAGGAAAACAAGTAAAATACAAAAAGCCTCAGATTATTTGGAATCTTGTACTCAAAGAAAGCAAAACAACAGGAACAGTACTGTTGGTCTGAAAGTTATTGAAGTTTTATATATCAGTAGTTTCATAGAGTACATTCATTACATGATTAAAAAAAGATATCTTAAGATAATACTACTGACTGATTTGAAAGATTGGTGTGCTCAGTAAACCTGACCTATATATAAAACTGGAAGAGATTTACTATTTACTTTCCAGTGATTAAAGCCACAAAACATCTTCCTGATAGCTAGCTTCGCTACCTTCATAGAGCGGGCACACCTTGAATCATCACGTACTCTGCTAGGAATCTAACGCAAAACTTGTTTTGACAACTAAGTCCAGAAACTAACATAATTATCTGATGAAGATTGTCTTTAAACAAATCAGTGGGTCAAAACTCCGACCTCATTCAAATTACTAGAAATTTTGCTGACTTTCACAAACCTCACCAAATGATAAAAATGTTAAGCAGTTTTAACAAAAAAGTGCCTATTTTAGCCAATATTGTGCTCTTTGCTGCTCTATTTCCAGCATCCCTTCAAAACTGTCAGAAAATATCAAGAAAAAGAATATTTCATCAATAAAAATTTAGAAGATTCTAATTAATGTGTTTTGGTAACTCCTAAATTTTTTTCCTTCTTCCCCTTTCTAAAACTATCTGACTCAAATGTATAGAATCACAAACAACACTAACTTGAATAGGCCTGTAATAGTTGCACAGGGAAGTTAAATTATTAGAACATAGAAACAACTTATAAGTAAGTGTACTTACTACAGTAAGCATTTGTTTTAGGATACAGTCAATGCTTCAGGGAATATGTGTGTGACATGGTAGGATTTTTTTTTTAATAAATGTCTTCAGAATAAAAAAATTCAAAGGTAATACATACTTGTAATAAGCCATATGATGGTTCATCAAAGAGATTTTCAAAAGACTGAGACAGAGACTTGTTCTGAGAATTCACAAGAAGAATCCGTTTATCCTGTGGAGATCTGCAATAAAAATTTAAAAAAAGGTTTCTGTAAGAACCAACAGGTTTTCCTGAAAATGTTTTTAGAACATTTACTGTTTTTTGAAGTCACAGTTCAGGTTTTGTGGAAAGAAAGCAGGTTTGAGGCAAGTTTTCTATATTTGATAATGTACAAAGAGAAAAAAAAAAAAAGACGTGACAGAAAAGGAAATTTAGTGAGACACAGTCAGCCTCAACACACGTATGCTGAAACTCTTTTAACATAACAGAGCATGTGAAAAGAGCCCATGTCACCATATACACTTAAGGAATTCTTTCTACCAATTAGCAAATCTTAAAGCACCCTGTAAAACATCACATAAAGGAATACAAACTGCTTTTCAATGTACGAAAGCACATCAACAAATTTCTAACCAACAGTATTACAACAGCTACTGTCAGAATAATTGTAAGATTCATACTGATAGCGCTATAAAACACCGCAGCCATTGTACTGTGGAACAGAACCATCTCAGTACAGCTCTGTAAATTGTTTCTGTGTAGACTCCAAAAGCTAAAATAACACAAACTCGATTTGGCCTAACTCACTGTATTTCTACACTCTTGTTCTTCAATATAACATTTGCTTCTCTGACAGGCTTGCACAGGCAGATGAAAACGATAACAACAAAGACAGTGGAACCGTGCTGCTCCTAGGATTTAAACTGTTCTTTTGCTCTCGCCCTCCACCCAACATCCCATCTTCTCCCCTCCTCTGGCACAGACACCCCATCAGTTAATTCACCAGCTCCTGAATCACCAATTTACAGCTTAACATGCGACAGAAGAGAGAACAGCTCGGAAGCCAGGTTGACATTTAAACCTCGGAGTTGGTAGCCAGGCAGAGAAAAGCCAAGCACTTTGCCATCTGACTCTAATCCATCACACACATTTATAAAACACCTCGCTATTGCTCTCTCCCAAAGTTTAAATCCACTATTTCTAGTCTTTGAAAGAAAAATTACTTTTATTTTTATTAGTACCTGCATCATCTACCATGTTATTAAAGTCAAAGATAAGAACTTTAATAAGCCTTATCTCTCTCCCATTCCAACAGGATAGGACACTGTTAACACCGACGGATATGAAATGCAACAAGAGATCTCATTTTGAGACAGCCAGACACCACAATCATAGTTCTGAGGCAGCAACAGTTAATGAAGCTCAACTGGCTTTTGCTAAAAAGCACCACAGGGGCAAAGGCTGAGTCATGTATCATGTTTTCCTCAACTAAAAGAACAAAAACTTTGTACCGTATCTCCATTCTAATTAAACATTCTCTCTGGACAGCCAGTTGGGTATCAACAGCTATTTGGGTAATGTTCAAAACAAATTTGTGAGCAAGACACTTTATTAAACACTTACTCATAATACTGCAAGTCAGAAAGTGTCATCCATGCATGCAGTGTTTTCTCAATATTAGACTGGTGTCGCAAAACTAGGAAGCACTTAATCTTTAAAGCAACAAATTACAAATATTTTGTTCAAGTTTAGTCACTTCACACACTGATTTCAGCAATGACGTGACATTTTACAAGGAACCTTGAATACCATGTTCAGTTTTGGGCCCCTCACTACAAGAAGGATATTGAGGTGCTGGAGCATGTCCAAAGAAAGGCAACGAAGCTGGTGAAGGGTCTAGAGCACAAGTCTTACGAAGAGTGGCTGAGGGAACTGGGGCGGTTTAGCCTGGAGAAAAGGAGGCTGCTGAGGGGAGACCTTATCGCTCTCTACAACTACCTGAAAGGAGGTTGTAGCCAGGTGGGGGTTGGTCTCTTCTCCAAGGAAGAAGTGATAGGACAAGAGGAAACGGCCTCAAGTTGTGCCAGGGGAGGTTTACATTGGATATTAGGAAAAATGTCTTCATGGAAAGGGTTGTCAAGCACTGGAACAGGCTGCCCAGGGAAGTGACCAGGAAGTCACCATCCCTGGAGGTATTTAAAAGATGTGTAGATGTGGTGCTTTGGGACATGGTTTAGTGGTGGACTTGGCAGTGTTAGGTTAACAGTTGGACTTGATGGTCTTAAAGGTCTTTTCCAACCTAACCCATTCTATGATTCTATGAATGGTGTTAGAGAAGGGCAAAAACTTTTCAGGTTTTTTTTTTTTTCTTCCTCTTATTAGAACAGAGGAAGAAAACACCTATGACACAAAGATATTTTAGAGAAAAGCTAAACTTTCTGCCTTAACATCAATATCCCATAAACTAGAGTTTGGGAGAACAAATAACTGTGCTGCAAAGTATTTGCTTATGGCATCCAGAAAGCTGAGTAAACATCTTTTCCTAAAAGAGGTTGTGAGCTTAGATACATCATGTACTACAGCATAAATAACCATTAGGAAACAACAGAAACATACAGAGACTGAAGTCTTCCATTTCCACAATTCATGTGGCATACTTGTTCTTTTTTGCTTTCCTTGGAAAAAAAAAAAAAAATCATCATAATTCATGACTAGACCACAGAAAATAATTTGGTGCCAGAAGCAGAACTTAACTGGAAGAGAAGACTTGAAGTAAGGAAACTAAAACTCTAAGTTTCTACTCAGCTCAATGCTTAACTTTGTTCAAATCTGATTTCCACAGCAGCCTCAGCTTTTTACTTTGAAGTTCCCAAAGTATCTGCTGTTGTATTTGTCAATGCTTAGAACTGTTTGAGGTGGCAACACTAAGCAGCTCAGCAAATCCTGAACACTTGAAGTTTACCTGTTTTACCTTAGCAGGGAACTCCATCTGATAAGCATTCCTGGACACCTGCCAACTCAGACTGCACAAACCCTACGCCACTGCCTTCTTTTAAAATTAGACACATGAGGACACAACTGCCTCTCTTCATACAGTTTCTTCCCCATCTGACAGCTACTGTTTTGCACTGTCCCAAGAGGAACGTCCACATCACCTGGCAAGAGGCTACAAAGAACAAGAACTAAGAATCCACCCAGTTAAATAAAGAAAGAATTGTAAGCGCCCTCTCACTCACCACAGACTACTTGAAAGAGAGTGTTTGAAACAGCAACTAAAATCACTACCTGTTTCATTTTCATTCAGTGACACATCAATAAACATTTGTTTTACATAGCAATGTGGAGTATAATTTTTTTACAGCACATGACTCAAAACTGGAAATAATGCCTGTTAGTAAAAAAACTGTCTAACATAATGTACAGTAACCAACTGACAACCAAACGCTGGGCAGAACCTAGATGTCTGACTTAGAGGAGCTTAGGTGTCCAACTTCATAAAATGGTTTAAGGTACTCTGGTATGATAGTTTAGATTCCTGTTTTTTAAAAAAAACTTTCAACCACGAAATCAAGATACAAAAACCTTCCTGAATATGAAAAGACAAAATAACTTGTTACATAGGAGTATCTTGCTGCAAATATTTTATGCCTTTGAGAAAAAAATATTTAATATAAAATAAGCTCAGTCCAGATGTCTCAACATTAAATAAATGGAACTCCACAAAAATTAATGCAAGTATAACTACAGATCTGTACTTGCAGTACTGCATTTTAATTATCAACTCTTCTGTTGCTTATTGTTTTTTATGTATATGTATGTATATACACATGCATATATATTCAAATAAGCTCTTTAAATAGTGGCAATTAAAAAACCCAGCAGCATGAACTCATTGGTTTTAAACTGCTTTTGTTAAAGCCTCAAATGGACTAACTGGAAAGAAGGCAAAAGGGCAAATCTTCAACTAAAATTTTAAAGTTTCTAGTTGATAGTTAATCACAAGAGCAAAGTTTTGATTAAGTCAACGCAAACCAGTTTGCTACTCTGTCAAATGCACTCACTAGGCCTACTTAAAACTTGGTCCTGTTCATTAAATACATGTTAGAATTAGTTAGAAAATCTGAAATATATCGCCACAGTACGCAGGCAATAGATCACATAGATAGGGTATCAAGCTTTCAGCGACTCACCACACAATACAGGTGTTTCTCCAGTCTTTGCTACATAAGTTGCCTCAAAAACCTGCCCTAGCTTGCCACCAACTAGTCAGAAAATATCCACAAATAAGTAAACACAGCAGTATGCTCAAACAGGAACAACTTCCTTGGGGGAAAGGGGAGCGAGGCATGGGGATGGGAGGATAACAATATTCCACTGCACCTGCAGAAGTAGTGAAATTAGGAAATGAAATGAAAGGAGGTTCAAGGAAGAACTCAAAGGGAACCTAGAGGAAGACACTTAGAAATTAAGATGAAGTTTTGATCCAGGATTTCCTAATCTACAGTTGTACAGAGAATATTCCTCCTTACACCTTTATCTTGGCTCCCAAATAGCCTCTCCTTGGGTCGTCTTGAATTTTCCCATCAAAAAGCTCTGTACAATGCTACAGCCAGTACCATTTCACCAGCTGGTCACAATGACCGTGCAACCTTCTCCAAGCAGTTGACAACTTCTGATTATCATAGACTCCAACACCACTTCTTGACACTGCCAAAGCCTTTCACAAATCAGTTCAATGAATATACAACTCTCCTGTCCTATCAGCTTGCTCTCCAGCCTAACAGCATTACTTGGTGAAAGCCTTCTGTACTCGAAGGCAACTCTGACCTGGTTGATGCTACCAATATGAGAAGAGCCCTCTATAAGGATTCCCACAGCCATTTCACTATCCATCTTCAAATCTGTCATCAGAATATTATGTTACAAGTGATTACAAAACAGTTTTGAAAACAGAATATGTTACACTGATGTTACACCTGTTACAGGCATACCTGTTACACTTCATTGTTTCTTCACACTCTACCTACTCTTATTTACCTTGTTGCCTTCTTAAATTATACTTAGGCCTACATAGTGAGAGCAGAATATTTTATTTTATTCTGCATTTATGCTATGCCCATCAAAAAGGCTTTTATCCAAGTGAAAAACTTGGAGGTAATATAATATAAATACGCAACAAAAGCCAAGTATTTAACACCGTGATAGGGTCTAACTATGTTTACATTCAGAAAATTGATTTGAAGAGTAAAGATCAAGTGTGAAACATTCACCACAGCAAGAAATTACAGGGGAACAGAATTCTGCAGAAAAAACATTCATATACAAATTGATTTAGTTGACAGTACTATAAGTTACCTGACACACTGATGTCAGTGCTCATAGGTATTTCACAAAAAGTAGATAATCTCAAATTTTAACACAAATTATCCCATTTAATAAAAGTGGTTCATGAAGAACGATTTAACTCTACGCCAAGTGTTCATGAGAAGCTTCTGTACACACTAGAGGGAGCTACTGAGGTATCATGGAGCTACTAACACCTCAACAGATTGTAAACAAATTCATAAATTGATCCAACAATTTTAAAAGTTCAACCTATATTCCAAACCCATACATGAAATTACAGTTTCAGTCAGCTTGAAAATTAATTCTACCAATAAAAAGGGAAGAGAAAATACATCAGGAAGTGTTAATCTGAAATTCATTACAGAATTAAAAAAGTAAACCAATAATCCATATTTTAAATCAGAACTAAGAGTTGTCTGATACTTACTCATGCAGCACAACATGCTTTTCAAGGCATTTAATCAATAGTTTGCTATCTCCATGATGGAAGTGAAGAGCTGGAAGCTTCACATCATCCTTCAGACAGAACACCAAATAAGACCATCCCATGCCTTCTTTGTTTTGTTTGATTGATTTCAGATCTGTCAAACTGAACAGGAATGACCACTTGCTTTCTCCATTTGCATGAGTTGTAGCATCTTAAAAACAAAATTACCACATGATTTTAGTTTCACTTTCAGTGTTAGCAATTACAAATGCATCATATCCGTAACTGTTCCTAAAAAACAAACTCAAAACCAAAACGCAAAACCCAGCATTTGTTCTGATAATAAAATGTGTACCATAAGTACTGTAACTGCTATTCCTGGATTCCTATTTGTGCCTCCTCATCTTCTACAGACTTCCAAAATAATGAGCAAGTTCATCAGAGTGCTCCCCTAAAGCTGCACTTACAGTTTTTAAAAGTGATCCAGCAGTTAAACGTACAACTGCTGTATCAAATTCCAGCAGCAAGCTGAATCCCACCAGCATCTCCACCACTACTTACACAAACTAAACATGACATACATTACAATGCTGTATGCTATACATTGCACACAGTATTAGCCATGTGTTGTAACATTTCTACCAAAGTAAGGGAGAAGGAATTGAAAATCTCCCTGCCCACCCCCTTCTCCCATACTGTGCAAGCATGTATAGACTCTGCATAAGACAGTATACATCCAAAGAGAATGGATTAAATTTTACTCTACCAGAGGACACAAAATTGCCAGAATGGCTGGAGCGAATGTGGCACACCCCCTGGCCTGCCTCCATCAAATTATAGCAACTGGAAATAAGCAAGAAGAGGCAAAAAGCATAATCCAAGTCAGTGGTGCTCACTGACACTCACTTTGGATGAAGAGGTACTCTGACGCCTGAAGATGAAAAAAATCAATACAAACCAGTGATGTAATAAACCATCCTATGCCTGACAGAGATGTTGGCTTTAGCTTTATGTCGTGCTAGCACCAAAAGCTCCTCTGAAGCACAGTATTCTAGGAGCAAGGACCGTGCTTTACCCAAAAACATTCATAACCTTAAGTCTAAACCCTGCACTCATACGTGACATAGATAATATTTAAAAACATCACAGGTATGGTGAAGCAAGCACAAGGGTCCACAGTTATACGCTGAGAAATAATACAGGGAAAACAAGTATTGTAAAGAAAAATACTACAGGACAATAGGAGAAAAAAGATTACTTGAGAATCATTGTCCTTCCCCCTCTCCCCCCCCCCCCTTTTTTTTTTTTTTTTACAACATATCTACTGCAACACTATAACAAAAATGATGTAGCTATAAAATTATCTTGCCAAAGTAAAAAAGACCATATAAACAAGACCCATGTACCACATAACTATATTCCATCTCCCCCTGCTGTTGCAGTATGGAAAGGCATTTGAGCAGTAAACAATTTTTTTTTTATTTTCCTTTCTAACATGATAGCTAGTTCAAATTCCATTTGTTTGAAAGAATGCAAGAGTCCAATGCAGATAAAACTGGTTATCATCTAATAATGATCGTCGCGGCAAGAAGTTATATTTAACATTTATTTTCAACACAATTCTCCAGCAACTTAAAAAGTTAGATTGGGGGCAGACAGCAGCTATTCCATTGTGAATTTTTTTCCACAACCAGAGATTCACGTCTGAACACAAATGACTCCCAGCTTTTCAATTCCTAATAAAATCCATTGCACTGTATCTAAGAGGCAATTCTTCAGTTACAAGTTACCATAAAGAAAACAAAACACCCCACACTTATTTTTAAGTACCTCCATTTGAATGAGGTTTCTTTTTAAAAGAGACTGTGGTGATCATGTCCCATTCTGCTTCATAACTACTTGGACGGTCTGCTCCTCGGGAACATTTTTCTTTAGGAGTTTGAGTCCACTCCACAACAGAACTGGAATCCTGAGCATAAAAAAAGAAGTGACTATCAAAACACACATAAAAATGGAGCTAGTTTCTCAGAGGAATCTTGTGAAAACAAGAAGAATAAGCATCTTCATTTTCACAGATTAAAAGAATCTGTAGTATTAAAATCCTAAGAAACATGATACAGTTTGATACAGGACATTTGGACTTATGACCAAGAAAAGAGGTTTTACTTAATGAATTCAACACAGTACGAAAATACCCTAGCCTCTCTTGCAGACTCTACAGACATAAACTTTTTATTTAAATGTAAAACAAATCTTTCTTGTTTAGTCACATCCTCTTAATAGTGCTTAAATACTGCATATCACTGGATCTTGGAACCTCTATACACTTCTATTTTTATTTTGCATTAAAACAGTAGCTCTCTGTTTTGAGACTAATTATGAAGAATGAATCACCAGACTACAACATAATAGATGCAGGGGGACCGGTGACTGTGATACACTTGCACTCATTTGGTCTTTACTATTCATATAGATAGTCCCCTTCTGTTTTATAGATGAACCAAGTAAAAACCAAATACAGTCACCCACACATGTATCCCAATAAACTGAACTGGGCTGCAGTCCACAACTATGATTCCTACATGTAGCTATTAATACCAACAATAATCACATAAATAGATTTTGCTTCCAGTTACGAGATCACCTACGCATAAGTTAACACAAAATAAACTCACTGGAGAAACAGAATTAAGAACACTAATAAGTAACAAACATACCTTTCCAGCACAGAGGATATTAGAAGTATCCAGAGTATCATCCAATGGTCTCCAGTCTACTATTACTTCATTTTCCTACAATACAAACAATCATAACAAAAAAAAAAATCAGTACTACACAACAAAGTACATAACTCCCTATTTACTCGTGGTATGATTATGGTACAGCTTACATATATATATATATATAAAAATGATGCAGACGATGTCAAACGTCATGTGATGTTTGTTCATTTACAAAACCTATACTTAAAAAGACATTTAAGATTTGCCAAACATGTTATGTGCTTTGCCAACAAATATATGAAGTTTCCGTAAGAGTATTGTGCAAATACCTTTTCTATGACACGTAGTACTCCTGATAACAGGCTGTCCTGGTCATCATTTTTTCCACAGGATGAATGAATGAAAACTCCTTCTTGCTCATATACAACCTATAAAAAAGTGGGAAGTGAAATAAAAAGCAAGATTCTAAAATGTTTCTCTCTCCTGTTGTACTCATTATCATTTTGACTCACTTACATAAGTTGAAGTGAACACCTCTAGCTTGTCAGGGGTTTTGTTACCTTTCCTTCCTCCCCACCCCCAAGATCTCAGTCTTTCACTTACTTAAATCAAGAAACAATAGAAAATGGAACTTGTTAAATTTGCTCTCTAAGCAATATACCAACTATTATTACTTCACTAGTAAATGACAAGAAATGCATTCAATATCCACTATTTTTTAAATCAGTGGGCAGATGTTCATATGAAAAAACTACACAGCTTTTAAAACATTAAAAAGCTTTCTTACATAGTCTGCCTTTTCCCCAGTTGCCATTTAAGCATGTTGAAATTATAACCTTAATTTAAATTAAAAATGGACAGTCTAATGTACAAAAGATGAACTCCACTGAAATAAAAAATTGCAGCCTTAGATTAAATAATGGCCCAACTCTACCTTCAAGGTGAATGGCAAAGGTTCCACTTCAAAAGTAGAATATGTGACAGATAAGAGAGGACTGTAGGAGTACACGCTGCCCACGTAACTTCTGCATTTAAGCATTTACAAAACTCTTCACATAATTCTGATCATGCTCTTAAAAAAAGTTAGAGAATTTTTGCCTGTCAAAATTCAGCTCTTCGAAAACTACATGCTATACATACTCTTAAAAACTCTATAAACAATGTAAACGGCTTGTTTTAAACAACTCTCTAAAAGAACAGCGAGAAGTCCTTAATATACCTAACTTAGATTTTGTGGAAGTGAAATACATCAAATAGTAACAGTATTTTTTTTATAACCATGTTCATTTTCAAACCAAGTTGCAAACACTGCCTTAAGAAATTTATGTTTTTAATGGCAAAACCCAAGTAATTCTTAACTAATCAGATATTATATTTCTTTGGTACTAAAATATCAGTATCTCTTTTTCTCAACTTACTCATTTGTTAGATATTTAAAATCATCACATTTGCAGTCAGGCCAGTAAACTAAAAGTTTAGGTGTGTAAGGTTAGCTACCCAAGAATAGAGAGCTTCAAAATAGCAATAAAATTCATTTAACTCATCCTTTCTGTTGTAGATCTATTCTTTAAATTCTCTTCACTTTACACAAGCAAGAAATTTCTAAGTTGTCAAGTTTAATCATAAAAATATCACTTGGAAGAGACCTCCAGAGGTCACTTGGTCTAATCTCCCTCTTGAAGGATTACTGCCAACACTACTCAAGCTATCTTTCAAATATTGGAAGCCTTCCTTCTTCTCTATTACAGTTTTTTTTTTCTCTTTTCTATTAAAAAAAAAAAAAAGTCCTCCATTTCTACCTAATATCTGTTTTTAAATTCAGTCCCTGTTTAAACAAGGCATTTTGGAATTTTTTAAAATTTAACCTTTTAGCTATTTGTACCTGATCTATCACCATAACTAGTCCGAAGTATGAACCAAAGTGTTCGATGACTGCAACAGCTGTTGCAGAAAAAAAACTATTTCTATCAGAGTTATACTGGTAGAAGTGCATTTATGCCAATAATGTTAGTAAGTATCACAAAGTATACCTCCTCAGTCTACAAGGTATACAATCTAATAATTGGCTTTATTATTTTCCACCCATTAATCTCTTAGAAGGACAAACATTTCCTTTCACAGGAAAAGAAAACATGTTCTCAATGCCACAGTTGTCAGGCAACTGAAAAATTCTACATTGCTCTGCATAACAGATCCTGCTCCTGCCCTGTGGGCCACCAAAACAGGCGATAAAACCAAAGTGAGAAAATGGTCAGAAGTTTGGAGGGCATCTGTAAAACAGAGGACTCCTCACAGTGCAAATTATTTTCCTCCTACTGTTACTTTTGAGAAAAACCTTCAAGTCTGAAAGGCCAGAAGGCCAAACTGTTAGGATTTATTCTTATCCAGTAACAGGTACAATCTTGTATTTATTTTTTTCCAACTGTTATCAAGTCTAACTGATATATTTAACATAACTGAGCTTAAAAAGTGCAATTTTTTTATATCATTGAAGAAAAATTTTGAGTCACACATAGATGGGAGTCTAGAAAATGCAATAATGTAACTAATTGGAAGAATATGGCATTAATCTTACAAAAGATTATCTAGGAACTCCTTTAACAGCTTATCCCACGGCAAAGCATTTTGGAAGTCACCATCTTTGAATTATCTGAAATATTCAGCTGCTCTGTTTAGCAGACTTTGTAAGATAACTCCATAACTGAATTTGAATAAGCTGATTTTGAGAATATGATTTTATAGTGGTAGCACCTGAAGATTAGCTACACTGGGCTGTATTTCACACAATGTTCTTAGCAAGCAGAAAATTCAAAAATGCTACTAAGTATTCATATAGCACCTTGCAGTAAAGTGTAGTTTGCGATAGATTTTTATTTTCTGGCATTACAGCACTGCCAAGCTATTAGTCAATTCAATGAGTGAAAGTAACGTTAAATTACACGTACAAGTACTAAGGAAAGTATCAAGTTGAAAGACAGTATACCAATAGTTAGATTTGAATTAAAAAAATATCCATTGGTAGACAACTGCTGTAACAACACGTAGCTCAATCCCGCATGCTGTGTGGCCCACAAAGGTGTTTGCTCAGAGTCTCCACAGCCCAATCATCAGGCAAACATCTGTCTATCAGCACACACAGATCTTTTAAGCAGCCAGGAAAACAGACATTTCAAAACCAGGCAATAGCAGCATACACTGCCACTTGCCTAAACAGCAGGTTACTGCAGAACATATGAGTATCTTGAAATACAATTGTGGGAGAACAGACAGCAAATCTTGGAGGATGATCAGAAGCATCATTAAAATAGTAAGGACTTGTGTAAGGTGTGCACACAAAATCTCTGTAGTGAAATCCTGCTACATATGGAAACAGCAGAGGGAAATATGCATGAGCACAGCAAGATGAGCCTGTTGTCCCCTTATTAGCAGCTAAAGTAACTGTAACCCCCCCAAACCCAACCAAAATCTGCATCAGTATTACCTGTCAACACCCCCTGCATAGGAAAGCAACCCAATTGCCTTTAAATCTTGATAACTTTTTGGCTTCAGTGACAGAGGTGTAGAATCTAGAAATGCCTCATTATCTACAGTGCGAAAGAATTCAATAGTCTTAAGAATGTCATCTGTTCTGTTAGTGGATTATGCTGCTTGTACTACGAGACAGAAAAACAAGCTACTGGCTCACCTTGGTTTTGGACTACTCGTTATTTTATATATTTCATCATGGTCTCTTTTGCAAAGGTGAGAAGTAGGTGGAGTCAAGCTCAATCTTTCATTTTCTTTTCATATGATTAATCACTCTTCCTCTAAGTCTACACAATATTAATAAGCCCATCATGAAAAAAAGACAAGTTTATGTCAATAAGTGCACACCACAGGTGACCAGGTAAGTCGACATGTCCCTAGGATTTTAATAAAACTCAAAGGTATTCCTCACCCCAATATTACAGTCTTATCCACCCATCTACCCAGTAAGAAACCCGTGCTCTGCACAGTCAATCAACTGGTCACAAAAAACACAACCCCAGGGAAGAACAGGACCCTATGTTGCTTAGATGCTTGAGGCCAAGAAAGTTGTCCAGCCATGAAAGGCCTAACCTGAGATTTAAACAATGGTGGTTTTGTTTTCTTCTATAGCTATTGGCAAAAATCTGTTGAACTGTCCAGAGAGATGCATGTTCCTCAGGTTTAGATGTTATTACATACATGAAAGTCAGACCCTCCTGGTCCCACAACAGCACCACAAATGGAAAAAAAAAAAAAGAACAGATGAGTGCTTGTCAAAAGCACACACTAACACAACCAAAGCAAATGAAGATGTAATGTGACAGGAGCTAAACAACTTTGAAAATTTGTTTAAAAACAAGTAATTTTCAATCTGTGTGGTAGCTGTACGTATACCAGAATTACTCAAAGGTTTTCAGACATCTTACTACCTTAAAGCTAGTTCTATGCAAAACAGTTTCCAGATTTATCCATCTATGGTATCCTTAAGTTTCTCAAATGCTTCAAATCATAAGAATGACTACCTAAGGAAACGTATCACTGTAAAAACACTCAGTTGGCAACTTCTTTCTGTAAAGAAATGATGGAGAAAGTAGGGAGGGAAAAAAGAAGTTTGCACTTTTTTTTATATAATCTTAAAATTTCAAGTTTGAAGTAATATGTACCCAAGAAGCTTATGTTCATAGGTCTTTCCTGCTTGTCAAGCAAGTCCACGCTTGCAGTCTGCAAGCATGACTTAGACCACATTTATTTTTCTAGATCTACAGAATGAAAACTAGACCCATTACCTATTTGATTCAGAATCCTACCAAAAGCTAAAAATTGACACAAGATTTCCAAATGCTGCTAAGCCACCTTGATCTGTTTTGGGTTTTTTTCCATAGGAGCTACAGAAGTCAAAGGCAAACGCACAATTAATTCTAATCTGTCATTAAAAGCGTTGTGCCACATAGAGACTGCAGCTATTCCATCTCATATACTGACAGAGGGTCTGTAAAAACAGGGAACCACAGCACAAAATTCAGGAAAGCTGCATGAAGGAATAGTTGCCTACACACCTACTGTAAAAACCAGCGGGAAGCAGCAGGATGCAGGCTCAGTTTACATGTCATGGCATATGCTAGTTAAGGTTCTGGAAAGCTGTTCAAGTATTTATATTCCACGTCCAGCAGAAAATAACTTTCTGAAGTTCCACTGTTGTTCCAGTAACATTTTTTAAGAAACAAATGGTATCATCCTTAATACTCTAGGGACACAGCATGGACAATTCATATCTCCAGTGTATTATGCTGCTTACAATGAGCAGTTAACAGCAACGTTTGTAGCTTTTTATTGCCAGGGACATACATGAGCAGGCGGCCTTCAGTATACCACATCAACAATTACAATATACACCACAACACAAACAAAGTTTTGGGATTAAATGCTTTCCATTTGACAGCAATTTATGCCCCTGTGCTACCAGCTAGTGAAAGATGACAGCACTGCAGCCAAAGACAATGAGGTGCAGGCAAAAAAGAAGACAGCTAGGATCTAGGGCTACCACAGAACAGAGTGGTCCTGCCCTCCTCATCCATGTATTTCCCACCGTCCCTGTGCTGGGCACCTAGCTGATGTCACGTGCACTGATCATTCATACGTTCTACTCTTGCTCTTACCTCTGACACACACCAACAACCTGCCAAACACAGGACACTTCAGAGAATGGAGAAGCACTGCAACTCTCCCAGCTAGCTAGCCCCATCATTCAGACACTTCATACTCTCTCCCCATGTTCTCATCCATCTCCTTTTCTGCCAGAGAGTACAGCTCAGGGCCGGCATCGCTCTGCCAAGATCCCATCCAGCTTCTCATGACAGACACAGCTTGCAGCACTGATACGGTGAATCAGCTGCTGTTCTGGGGTCACTATGTAACTATGGCACTGTGCAAAGCCTGATTCTAACAACTTTTCAATAGCAGTTACTTCATTTCTACCTCATGTTGGAGAATCAGGTAAAGGACCTCACTGTGGCTTCAACAGTTGAAGCAGCAAGCAGGCATGCTCATAAGGAAACGATTGAGTAAGAAAGTCTGAATGCTCCACAGACTACAAATTAAGGAAAAACGGGTCTGTCTGCAAACATTAACAACAGATACAGCAGCTGCACAGCACCTTATTTTCAGATTCTGACAGAAGGTAAACAGAACAAAAGATGCAACACAATAAGAAAACAACTTCAGGCCAATAAAATAAATTCCAATTAGGCAACGGTTGTCCCAAGAGACCTTACATCCACAAAGTATCTTAGTTTAGATCTGTGCTTTAAGTTAGAAGAAATATAACTCAATTTAAAAATCTGCATTATGCTGCTTTAATTTCCATCTCCCTCTTTGGAATAGCTGAGGTTTCCCCAGAGCTTATTCACAAATCCACTGCTAAACTGTCACTGGGAACGTCAAAGTACCTACTACATCAATAGTCTGCTTTCAATGACCAGATACCAGTACATTTCAGTGCTTTGCAAAGCATCAAACTAACATTACTTGACCAACATGATCTTCTGTTCCACAGAAAATATCCTATAACTTCTGGCATTTGAATTTTAATAAAAATATAAAGCCATATGCTTATATATCTTTAGTTTGCTGAGCCCATGGCTCAATCTTTTTCTTAAGACAGCAAAATTTCACACCCTGCTAGTCTTAAAAGAGTAAAAGTCTCACAAACATCACGTTTCTACGCAGAGGGAAAAAACCAAACCACAAATATCGTTCACGTTGTGACAAATACGAGAAAGCTCGCAACATTGGGAACGACATATCATAAGAAAAGTTTCCTGCTTGACAACAGTAAGTTTTTCAAGTTCTGCCTTAGGTGTACTGAAGATTTCTTGAATTGCAAAGTACTTCTGCTACTTATGCAACAATAGTAGGGTATCAGTGAAAATACAAGGCTATTCAGGGTACTGAGAGTGAGAGCTTGAGGGGTAACATGCTATTTCTACTGTGAACGCTTCTGCAAGAGAAATCCTTAATGAATAGAAACCAGAAAGAATATACAGAAATTTCAGAATTATCAGTGAATTGCT
This sequence comes from Balearica regulorum gibbericeps, assembly GCF_011004875.1. NCBI lineage: Eukaryota > Metazoa > Chordata > Aves > Gruiformes > Gruidae > Balearica > Balearica regulorum. Next base: position 40,860,836 of record NC_046184.1, on the reverse strand, counting down.
TTACATTCAAGCATAATGAAATCTTAACTAAATTCAAAATAGGCAAAGGCAGGTACAGGCTTCTGTTCACAAAAAAAACCTATTAAATACAATACATTCCGAAAGGATTATGGTTCTGTATATAGTAAATGATAAAGGTTGAAAAAGTTATAATGAAGATTTTAAATCAACTGATAATAAAATGGCACAACAATGCATAGTATAGGAGCCTGTGCCCCCAAATTTAACTAGTAGAAGGTGCAGCAGTGCACCACCTACACCGCAGAATATATACACATCTAAAATAAATTTGCTGTATCTGTGCGTATTGGGTTTGCATCGCAAGGTTTTGGTAGCGGGGGGGCTACAGGGGTGGCTTCTGTGAGAAGCTGCTAGAAGCTTCCCCTGTGTCTGACAGAGCCAACGCCAGCCGGCTCCAAGACGGACCCGCCGCTGGCCAAGGCTGAGCCCTTCAGCGACAGTGATAGTGCCTTGGGGATAACATAGTTAAGGAGGGGAAAAAACCACCAGGAGCAATTGCAGCCAGAGAGAGGAGTAAGAATATGTGAGACGAGAACTCTGCAGACACCAAGGTCAGTGAAGAAGGAGGGGGAGGAGGACAAAGTCATCTACCTGCACTTGTGCAAAGTCTTATTTGATTGTTAACAAACTAAATTTTCCCGAGTTGAGTCTGTTTTACCCATGATAGTAATTGGTAAGTGATCTCTCCCTGTCCTTATCCTGATCTATGAGCCTTTCATCATATTTTCTCTCCCCTGTCCAGCTGAGGAGGGGAGTGATAGAGCAGCTTTGGTGGGCACCTGGCCTCCAGCCGGGGTCAACCCACCACACTGTGCCAGCGAACTACCTGAAGGATGCAAAGCTAATTTTATCAGCCTGTTTTTTTAAATCTCTTTCTGGTTCTGGCTATTAAAAAAAACCAACCAAAAAAACCCAAACCAAAAAAACCCCACAGTCAACAGCAAACACCCCCCACCACCACCACAGCATTTACAACACTGTTCAGTAGTAGCTACAGTGTTACTCGAACACTTCTAGTCGCTGAACTGGCCAAACATCTGAGCTTAGACCTGAAGCTCAGATGTTTGTCCAGTCAAAGCTCTGAAGCTCTAACTTCAAGAGCAAGGGCACAAGCAAATGAAAAATAACTTCTTTGCCAGCCCATGTGCCAACTGGTAATTTGAGAAAGATGTAACAGCCCATGTGCTGAAGATACTCTGAATTACAAGAGCATAAAACAAAAATCATTACTGTCTTTAGACCAGCTGTAATAATAGCCTATACACCAACAGACTAAAATTGAAGTTTGTACTTCTCATACACAAGTTTTTACCTCATTTTCTAACACGGTTTTCTGTTAAAAGGGTGAGCCCAGAGTTGGTGCTCTGAAATAAGGATAACAAACTGCTATTTGCTAAGCAACAAAAAGAGAGAAAATATACCTCCTTTCACACATAAAGTAAAAAGCACTGAAAACGAAAGACCTCACTGCCAAGTTACTTACAGAAAAAACTGGCAACTCTAAGAAAGGGCAAAAAACTGAAGCTCACACTGTTCTACTGCAGACGGTCATTAATAAAGAATGAGTCACTACTCCAGAACTCAACAGCATTAACTTAAACTTTCTGGAATCAAGTTATATCTAGATAGAGAAAAGCACTGAAAAGAACCTTCTGAGATATGAGGCACTAAGAAAAAACAAATAGGACAAAAATCCTCGTAAAGTAGTACATATAGTTACATGAGATAACCAAATTTGTAATTCATATCCCATTATCATATGGAGTAGAAACCAAAGACAGTATGGAATAGCCGAGTTGTGACTCCACCGATACTAATGATGTCTGGGAAATAAAAAAAAAACGTGATAGAGAAGGCGGCAAACAGGGCAAAAATATAATAGAAACCACAACCTTATATGGTTTGCTGAAACAAGATTTCATGAAAGCTGAGACAATGCAGGCTATTCCAGCTGCTTAATATATTGCCATGTACATTCCATGGGAATTACTTTGTGTAATATTTTGCAGAAAAGAACATATACATTAAAATACATTACTTTCATGTGATAAGATCTGCCAAATGAGACTAAAGCACCCCAGAAACTAATGTCTACCACTCTTTCAGAAATTTGCCATCTGAAACACCTCATTATAACACTGCACAACCAGAGGAAAAGTGTAATTAATTTAGGACACCCATAGCTTGGAAACACACCAAAGTGCAAAATCCCTTAAGTAAGAATGCTGGGTCTGTACCAACTTACACTGTGTTATTCCACCTGGAGTGAAGTTTCACTAGTTTGTGAGCCCTTCTAAAATCCTGCTGCCATCCAAAGGAACAATTTGTGATCCAACATGCTCCCTAGACCAACAGAAAACTAACCCAGCCAAAAATAAGCACACACAGTTTGTTGTATTATTTCAGCTTGCTAAATCAAATCACTGAGAGATCAAATGAGTACAGTACCCAAGGAAGCAGAAGTGCAACACACAGGTGGGGAGATCTGAAGAAGGATGTAACTGCTCCTACTGAGAGCGGTGAAACTTCAAACCAACCCAGCCACCTCATGAAAACTGAGAAAACACAACTGTCATTACTTTCTCTGTATCAAAAGGGACATAGCAAAGAACATTACTGAATCAGAGGTTGCGTTAACAAGTTGCATTAGTACTGTGGATGTGGAATAACTGAAACGGAGGTTTGCAACATCTTAGAGATTTAGTCTCTAGCAAACTTTTTTTTTAAAGAAACAAGAATACGTAGCAAATGTACAAACAACTAATCCACAATAGTTTTAGCCTCTCATGTAAGCTATGACAATATAGCTGCTTTCAGGAACAACTTCCTGAAGAAGATCCTGATAAAAACCCATGGGGAAAAAAAAAAAAAAAGCTGCAAAATGAAAATATTTACCATTATCCAATAAACTGCTGGACTGAGCTTAAAATTGACAAAAACAGAAGAACAACTTTTCTCTGTATACATGAAAACTGGATGTGCATAGCTAGAAACAGTGGAGAGGACAGTATGGCTATCTTTACATTTACAGCACCTAACAGCAGTAAAGAACTTTACTTTTAAGCTCCAGTTGAACCATTTGCCGGCTCCACCAGTTCTGGCTGAAACAGATATGGTAAACCAGCACAAGTGAGATCTCTGCTGAATTTTCCTGCTAGCTAAATGCACTCCTCAGCACCCTCCAAGAGACACAGACATGGCTAATGACATGCATTCCCTTATGCTGAGATCAACATTTGCTGAAATAATAATTTGATGCCACATGCTGCAAAAGCGAAACTAAAGACTATTGCACTTTAACCCTGGCTAAATACAGTCAGACTCTCCACTGAGATTTTAAATCCTAGATAAATGATCCATGTGCTCAAGAGCCCCGCATTGCAAAGTAACACTTTTAGATGACGAGTAATAGAACAAAAATATTTCTACAATAAAAACATACGGACACAACTGAGATCTGTTGGGGAGGTTAGAGGCTGAGAAGGTTGCCAATACCTTCCCTCCTGTGACCTCAAACCAGGACAGATATTTAAATGAAGTCCAACTCTGAGTTTTTCCTTGTCCAGCTCTACTGTGTCATTCAAGAACACTCGGCAAGGATCGGTGGCATGTACAAATATTTACAGTACCAAATTATCCAACTGACAAGGCTCTGTATCCACCCCGGGGCAGGTACTCGCACACTACCAGCGCGCAGCCCAGGAGAAAGGCCAGTAACGTCTACGATCACCTCAGGACAGGCGGCCACGTAGACGGGACAAGTCTTGTTCCTCCAGCTCAGCCTCAGCTCCGTGGAGGCCAATCTCGGCCCGGGGGCTGCCTCTTCCCACACCAGGGCCGGCTCTCCGCGCAGCCCGGAGGCGAGCCAGGGCGGCGTGGGACGCGGGCCGGGCCGGGCAGGAGGAGCTGCGAGGTGCCGCCGCACCCGCCCCGAGAAGGGCCCAAGTCCCTCCCGTCGCCCGCGACCCCCTCCCGCGCCCAGCGCCGCAGAAGGCCCGCGGCCTTCTGCCACCGCCAGGCCCGCCCGAGGGCAGGGCGGCCCACGTTCGTAAGGGTAGACCCGAGCCCCGCGGCCCCGTGAGGACACTCCGCACCTGCGCGCCGTGGGGAGGAAAGGCCCCCGCCCGGCCACTCAGGGGCCCGGCCGCCCCTTCCCGCAGCTCCCGCTGACCGGGGCGACCCCAGCGCTGGACACAGGGTAACCCCCAAGAGAGGAGAACGACGGCCACAGCCGCCCGCGCGGGACCCGGGCCCAGCCCGCCCCCGTTACCTTGCCGCTCGGAGGCGCCGCCATGTTGCGTACGAGTGTTTATGATGACGTTGCGCTCTTCACGTGCTTCGCCGCCGCTCCACAACAACCCCCGTCAGCCCCTCCGCGGCCGGCCGGGCGGCGCAGGCGCACTCGGGCGGATACGCCCGGGCAGGGAAACAGCGCGACGGCGACAGGCGGAACGGCCGGGCCCAGCTGAGAGGCGGGGCTCCGGCCACGGGAGGCGGGGCGAGGGGGGAGAGCCTGGCGGGTTTATCGCTTTTTTCGCAAAGGCTGCGCTCTTCTTCCTTGGTCTTTTCTCTCATTTTTGAACCCCCCGCACACAGCTCCCTGCGAGACTGGCCGGTGCCCAGCCGCGGGGAAGCGGCTTGCCGGTGGGCCGGGCGGGCAGGCCCTGCGGTCCGTCCCTGGCCCGGCGTCGCGCTGCCCGCTATCCCCCCGCAGTGGTTTAAAGGGGAGTCGTGGGGGTGAGGGGACAGCGAAGGACGAGGCGGCAGAGAAACCTTTATCCATCAGGGAACTACAGAGCAGCCAGGGCACCCGCCCTGCGCCCGGGACCCCTCCACAGCGATGAGCGCCGTAGGGACCCTGCTGGGTCGTGCAAGTATGGCAGTAAGGAGAAAGGAGGATTTTTTAAATTATTATTTTCTCGGCCTTAACGCTTTTTCTGAGCCACCTGAGGTGGTCATTACAATTTGAGGACTGTTGAAAGTTTGATATAAAACACACATCGTATTCTCTCTAGCTGTTTTCTTTCTCTTCCCGCTGTTGCACGACGTAAATATAAAGGAAATGCTGGCCCATAGGCACTGTTAAGCTGCCCTAACTATTGCTGTTAGTGAAAAATACACCACTTTCAAGGTGATGGCTTTCAACACATAACACATTCGTATTCATCACAGGATAAAGCCAAATCTTTATTACAACCTCATCAATATTAGCAAACATTTGGCATTCATATGTGTACAGATTTATAAAGTCTGAAAGAATTCTCCTGTGGATGTCAGGAGGGTTTTTTTGGTGATCTTTACCTGGAAACGTGTATAATGCATAGTACTAAAATAATAGAAAAAAAGATTAGCTTTCACTTAATGTCTGCAATGTTTGATCCTGCTGAGAGCTATAAATAAAGATGGGGTTTAAGACATTTGTTATATTCCAACACCATATCATGAAATATTTTGAGCAAACAGTATGTCCTCAAATATTATTCATTTGAAACAGATGAATGAGATGCTCACAGGGAAGTGATTTGTTACTCTGAAGAAGCAAAGGTAATTTGGTCTTTTCTGTCTTTGTCATAAAATGGCATAATTTGCTTCTGACTTCTCAAAAGCTCATTTGGCTAACAAATTAACACCCATATTGTACTTTTTAGCGTGGAAAACTAGATTTGCTAATCTCAGTACAAATACTGATTTGCTTCAAAGTTGTGAGAGCCTGTTGTGACTCTCTGTATATAAACGTGCATAAAGATGAGAAAAATAAAACTGCAGTCAGAGCACAAGTCCTTATAATAATACCTAGGTCTGGAAAGCTGCAAAAATGGACATCATAGCTACAGTGGTCCCTTTCTTTGAATTTAGTAAAAGCACAACTGAGTGTTAAGGTGAATACAAGAAAGAAGGCTACACATTAATAACTCATCACCATAAATTAATTGCTTTGAGAGGTGAAATTGTCATTTGCCATCTTCCGCACCCATACTGGTTTCATCTCATTTCTTCTCCCATGTGTTCATTTTCATTCTTTCCCTTTCTTATCAGTTTCCTTTCTTTCTTTCTCCTTGCAGGATAATCATACATTAGTTGCACACCCACATGTAATCCCATTCCTCTCTCCACTTCTTTTTCATCTCTCAGCTCCCTGAAGTCTGCAGTGAATGCTTGGGACTTCCTTCACTTAGCTCCCTTGCATACTCTCATTCTGGCACTCCATTGAAACTGCTTTGTCAAGGTTTCTTTCAAAGTTCCTTTCCTAGGAGAAGCTCAGAATTAAGATTCCCATCTCAGCTTTGTTAGCCCATATCATGATCTACAACGAACTCCTTGAAGTCAGCTCTTTTCACTAGTAGGACTGCCATCTTTTAGTTCTCCTCTCTCTTGATCATTAGCATATTCAATCAAAGCCACCCTCTCTTTGTAGGTAATTGTGTCAATGACTATATACTTATGACTCACTGTTTTGTTTCTACTACAGTCATTAATCCTGATCCAAATTAAAATCTTTTTTTTTTTTATCATCTGCAGGCAGCTAACGGACAAGACTGTTTTATCCTCCTCCAGACTCTCTCAGCACCCATCATCTCACTTCAGTATCCATACCCATCTGTCTCCGAGGGCTACAGCTTGGCTGATGCTTTAGTCTTAGATATCTCTTTGGATTCTCTCTTTAATGTTATAGCTAGCTCCCTTGTAGAATTTTTCTTGTACAACAGCTCCAAAGCATAACTTTTTCTGTCTATCCACACAACTAAACATTTTTTACTTGTAACGTTCTGTTTGCTGACACTGACCAACACCATTTTGATCTGTTTGGACTCCTGCAGAATGCTTTTGCAGAGGTCATTCATCTAGCCCATATCACTTTAACCCTCTCATCTGGCTCCTCCTATCCGTCTACCAACTCTCACCCTTCTCTAGGGCCCAACATAAAATATTCTTCCTCATTTTGAGGAAGATTACCTCCCACTCACTGCCAAAGATTCACCTTCCACATCAGGTCAACTCAGTGCTAGACTGCCGATTATTTGTAAAATTTTCATGCAAGAAGTTGTGTGGAAGGCTTTTTCCTCAAACTGACCTTCCTGCAGGCCAAAAACTCCCTTAGAAGTGCACCAAGCTGTCTCATTATTCTTCTTTAAATCCTGTCCTCTTTCTGCTAGAAAATGTATCAAAAAAATTGGGAACAAGTAGACAGTTGATGAACTAAAACCACTGCTGATGGTGTTGACTGCTACACTGTCTCACTGTTTCCTTGTCCGTTCTGTCTGACTGCATCTGTGTGTTGTTCCTTACCTGTTCTTTGATTGTCAGTGGGACTGCAGAGAGTCTTTTTTTTTTTTTTTCATATGATCATAAAATAATTTAGGTTGGAAGGAACTTTTATGTCATCTAGTCCAAATAATTTAGGTTGGAAGGAACTTTTTTGCATCATCCGGTCCACCTTACTACTCAAAGCGGGACAAATTTAGTAGTTGGGTCAGATTGCTCAGGGTCACTTTTGCTTTGTGACAGAGCATATGACCTCTTGGCAGAGTTGGGAACACAACTGCAGAGGCACCCTGCAATCAGCAGAGAAGCGTGATTCTCAGCTGAAGGACTGAGAGGGACCAAAACTAATGCGTGGGGGTTAGAGGCATGCTCAGTGTGACATGCTTATACAGAAGATCCTGCTCTGAGCAAGACAAGTGTTTTCCTTTTTCTCCACTGAGGATGGTTGAAAAATCTTGTTTATTCCTGACCCAAATGAGGGTTAATGGCTGCTTTTCAATGAATCTGGTCATTTAAGGGAAAGCCAATTCAAGAGACTGCCATTCAAATCCGCTTATTTACCTGACTTAAAGGCCAAGTTAAAGAATCTAGCACAGCAGAATCTTGTTACTTTATGAAATTTTTAAGGTATTATGTAATACTATTACTAAAAGTTTCTTATTTCAGAGTTTCCATTGCTAAAAACATGGTAATTAACAGGTAATTACAGTGTATCTGTAGGCTCACTGAATGCTAACCTGTATTCCTCTATGCGTTTTCCCTTAAGCTTCCAGGATTTTCATATTTGTTTGTGCAGTCACTCAATGAGAATAGAAACACAGAGTAGGAATTGGAGAATACTAAGATGCAAACTCCACACAAGATGCAAGCAGTGAGGAACAGCTACTGTACACCCCTTGTGAGGTGAGAAGGGGTTTAACATAATAGGTTTACGTATCTATACACAGAATCAGAGTTGCTTTGCCAAACATGCAACTATGACTGTAAATAATGGCAAAAGTGCTCTTCAGAAGAAGGATGGGAAAAACGGATCCCTTAGCCTGTCCCCTGTTAACACAGAGAAACTCAGAATAAATTTTGGAAAGAGATGAAGCTGTGAAAATATCCAGGAAGTGGTGAATTATTTCTAGACTGATTTTCTTAAACAGTTTAATCTAGATAAATATTATTTAATTTGTTAGGACTGGTTATTGTTGCCAGACCTGCAGTAAGTAACCAGTGTTTATACTAGGGAGTTGCAACTCAAAACCTGACCAAAGACAAAACTATCTTCCATTTATTCCTTAAGAAAATCATCAGCTGGGGCTTTGGAGACTAGACTTGGAGAAAACAAGAGGTATAAGAAAGGTAAAATTAATAAAAAAAATAAATCATTGACCAGCAAATACTTGAACATTCCTGAAGCTCCATGGAGCCTGAATGCTTAGAAGCATCATGGAGTTCTGGATAAGCCTTGAGCAAAAAACCATGGAAAAACAGTGACCTGGATAAACCCCTATATCTTCGGTGCTAGAGTTGTGCCCAGCCCTACTCAACGTGCAGTTCAAAACGAAGAGATTAGAATTGTGCCCAGCCCTTAACAGCGTGTTACATTATTTCAGCTTACAAACCTGAAGGATATGCAACACCAAGTTCCATAGGCTGATACGGTGCTAGTGAGTTCCTTTCCCTTCTCCATCAGCCCATTTAGAAAACAGTGGGGTATTCTGTAGCTCTGCACTAATGTCCAACCCTTTGCACACTACACAGATGGGAATCTAACAAGGAGGGTATCTTCAGCTCAGCAGCCCACTCTTCGTTGGATGTTGAGTAGCCATCTGCTCTAATAAGGAATCTTCTGTCGCGTAAAGGTAGTCACAGCACCCCAGCCAGCACTGAGTGGGCAGCCAGCACATGGTACGGGCTTTCCTGGGGTTCCTGTTGCTGTCACAGCTGCAGAGCATAGCTAGTATTGCTATGCCAAGAGCTGCAGCAGCTGCTGTTGTTGTTCACACAGCTATTTCAGCTGAGTTCCCAGATCCATTCCTGTATTCAGGAGCATCAGCTGCCCACATGCTCAGCCACATGAAAACCTGGCCCACACAAGACAAGCACAGATTCTGTCAAGTCCTTCTATCACAGGCTTAATTTGTACAAACAAAAACCCCATCACAGAGAGAGATAAAGAGTGCCAAAAATATCTTTTCTTTTGACCTTCTGCTTGCAGGAAATGGATATATTCCCAGCCTTGCTTTGACAGATGCAACTCACAATTTTTCCAGGCTACTCCAGTTTGTCACAGATCACAAACAGGTAGTAAATGGAGCGCTGTCCTGGACGCTGGGTGCAGCAGGACACCCAGGAGGAAGCTGCAGACCAGGCTTCTCTTGAGTTCCTCATATTCTAAGAGGGACCAGTCCTCAGCATGAATTGCGTTATAGACAAGAAAGGAGATATGCCAAGATTTAGCTGTCACATGCTCTTCTTTTCCACATACAAGAGGAAAAGGTAAAAAAAAGAATCCTCCTGTCCTAGTCCACAATTAGGAGAGCAGGATAGAGATCAGGCTCTGGCTACATCCATTCAAGTCAACCAAGTAAGCCTGGGGTACTTGACCTACAGTCAGCCTTGCTGTTTAACCATTAGTATGCTCTTTTATATAACTATGGTCCATAATATTTAGGTTCCTCATAGACTAATACCTAAACACAGCATGGGAAACAGCACAGCCACTTCAAGCAGGTAGCATGTAAATGTGATTTAAAGGGTAGAAGAGGACTTTGCCACCTGGATGAAAGCTGTACTCTGCCATTTGCTCTTGAGGCCAGAGCTCCTTAAGCACCCTGGCCTAATTCATTTGCCAGTAAAAATGTAGCCTGTCCGACCAATTAGGATCTTCTCTACTCACCAATTGTCTGTACCTCAGTGCAGAAATTAAGAAATGAAGATATGATAGTCTTCCCAACCTGTTCCTCTAAGAAAACAAAACCCTAACCTGCATAAACAGAGCATACAGGTTTAGTAATGTTCCATGCATGGCTGCCTTCTGCCACAAGGTTAGGCAAGGGACAAAAATTAAGTACACACAGACTGAAATTAAAAGGAAGGAAATACCTTTCCCCACCAACATTTATTTGTATTTAGAGCATGGAGATGTAACAAGACATGAAGGCAGTACACCAGATGAGCTGTCTTCAAGTATTTGCACTATGTCACATTTTGTATATCCATAACCACAGCTGTGAGTTCTTGATTGTGACCCTGCTATTTTTTTATCTATGCATGTCAAGTATTAATAGAATACCAGAATATGAAACAACTCAAAACATACAAGATTTGTCATAAGAAAACATTATGGTTGGCACAACTGCTCACAAGTTTACAATAGCTTTGTTCTCTCAGAAACTTTTTTTTTTAATATAAGAGAAGCAGAGTAGATCCCAACATGAAATGCTCCACATTTGGCATGCAAGGAGAGATTCATGATTGCATCAGCCTCCACAGAAACTAGTTGGAAGCTATCCGAGAGTGATGACTAAACAGAAACTGATCTGTTGTTTGCCGATTGGCATGGACTAGTATTGCTAGAGTTAGGTATGCAGAAAGCAAAGGCAAATAGTAGTAACCCCATATGCATATGCTTGCACATATGCATAACACCACCACCAACAGGCAACATTTCCTGGAAAGAGCAGGAAGATAAAGGAACAATTATTTTAGTGTGGGGGTGGTCAATGCTGTATTTCATTCCAGCTGTTCAAAAAGCAATGCTAAGGATGGGTCTGTGCTACTGACACAATACTTCCTTCCCTTAACTTGCCACCACAATCCACTTCAGAGATCACTCCATTTCCCAAACTGAAATCCCTGTAAAAGAGTCAGTGTCGCATGGTGCCAAGCACTGCAGTATTCACATACTGAAAGGATGGTCAAGATCCCTTGAAGTCTCCAATCAAAATACAATTTAGCATCTTTTTAAGCCTCAAAACAACTTCTCTAACCAGTATAGGCACATCTTATGGTCAAGGATTGTTTTGCAATTGCTCTGTGTCACAAAACGATGACAGCATAGACTGGCAATCAGAGGTGCATTGGATACTCTGCTGCTTCATGGTCTTTCAAACATGCACCATGGGACTCCAACTGCAGGGTGTAGCTACAGGCAGCACACTTGCTCTTCACCATTTAATATAGTCTCTTTGGTGAGGTGCTGACAGGCTTTGGAAATACTAAATCTGTGAAGAAACTACATTTACTCTAAAAAGCTCTTAAGATTTTCGTTTCTTGACCAAAAAAAAATCTCAAATAGAAAATACACTTTCTGACACAAAGATAGTAAGATATAGCTACCAGCTTTTAAAAAGTGCAGGTGAAAGGGCCAAGAACAGCCAAAGCAATAACTGTGCTAACTCCCCTTTGTCTTGTCCTGCTTTTCCTATCACTTGCTTTCCCCCCCCCCCGATACCCATCCAGTTCCAATCCACAGCATAAGCTGAACAGCAATTTTCACTGGGGAAGTGTGCACGAACATTCATTGTGGAGGTAGGACATCAGTAGGATGCAAACACATCTGGGAAAATTCCCAGTCTTCAGCCGTGGTTCCATGTCTGACTTGTTTTTGCTGCTCCCTTGGCATACAGGCAGCATGCCTGGGGGTATCATTGAACCAGCAAATGTGGTTCAACAGCAACTGCTGCTTCCTCATGAACTGTTCTGGGCTGCCAAAGACCAGTTTTGGGAATCAAAGCTGCATTTTGATAGGTCCCCACTCACACTACAGTCCCTGGTGTATATGCTAGCATAATGTAGAGCAACCTCACTGAGCCTTGTTTGGCATCATAAAGCCATCTTTCATCATATCATACTCAAATGGGTTCAGAAATTTGTTACTGTATTCGTTACAAAAACCTGCGGTCTCAGTTTTTACCAAATCTTTGTAAGCCAGGCCACTGCCCCCAACCTCCAGTAAGTTTCAGGGTCTCTTGATTACAGACTGTTCATCAAGTTTCAAATTCTGTGACTTACTAAAATGTAAGATAGAATAATTCTCAGATATGACAGTAGCAAGAATGCCCCGCTCTGTTTTGTGTTGATTTTCAGTACACATTCCCCCCTCCCCCCATTAATCCATTCCCACTTACACACATTTTCACATTTAATAGTAGTCATTGATAGAATAGCAGTCATGCTGAAGTTCTTGTTTCCTTAGTTGATTGATCACTTGGAATTAATTTATCCCAGAACTATCTTCATGTACATGCACTGATACATAAAATACTCAAGATGTATTTAAGAACTCCAGTTGCAGCAATGCACTGGGAAAGTTAAGGTTTGTGAAGCTTAGATGCTAGATTCTATTTTTGAAAATTTTTCCAAATTTTATCCACAAATGCCAAATAGAATATTCCTACAACATTTGACATCAAGTTACCTGATATTAAAAACGCTCTGTCCTTTTCAGTGTTGGCTTTTTCCCCGCTAACATTTTCTCTGTGTTGAAAGTATTCTATTTGATTGAGCCTGATAAACTCAATGAGCTTATCAATGAGAAATATCCAGTAAGACAATCATTATAATGCCTGTATGATCAGATAGCACTGACAGCACTTAAATCTTTAGGCATCAAGTGCTTTCCTCTTCTCTTTCAACTAAAAGCCTGATTAGGCAGTTTCAAGTTTCCTGTTCTGAAAAAGAGAAACTACTTGTTCTCTTCTACTGCAAGTCCCAAATTTGTTGACCTTTCAGAATGGAGTGATAGTCAACTTGGAAGAAGGGTCTGCAATTTAACAGTTTCAACAGCTCAAGAGATCTCCTACATGAGTTTGGATCTCAGCTGAGCATATCAGCTACTTTGCACCAGATGAGAAAGTAGTCTTTGCTCTCACCAATCCTCTTGACTTGGAGCTCTTCCAAGTCACTTCCAAGACTTCAATATCCAAGAATCAGGAACCAGAGATAGCAAGGACTCACAATTAAGCTTCCAATAGTCTCTCTTCACTGGTTTGGATGAAGGATATGACCAATTGCCATGAAAGATCGTTGCAGTACTACTACTTATTTTTTGTTGTCACACTTTCAAATTGCATTGCTTCTCGGTGACCTACAATGAAGTATTAAAACCCCTTGCAAGAGACCAGTGAGACTAGATACACTAAAAAAAAAAAAAGACTTGTCAAGAAGAAAAGCTCCTCTTGAGAAAAAACAATGTTCTCAAACGGGGAGGAACTGGGTATTACTGCTGTAGTACCTATCACTATCTGGAAGAACTACAGAAGCAAGCAGAGAACAGGTACCTTTCCTTTCTTGTACAGGGGGATCTCCAGCATAGAAAGTTTCCTGTAGTAGTAATTCACTAGCAATGAGGATCAGTGCAGCCAACAAGCAGGAAGAGGACAGAAGCCCTCTCTTCACATTCACTCTGCAGCTGCATTAGGTCATGCTGCCTGCATGCATAAAGCAGTGGAAATAGATGGAAACAATTATTTTTGTAGTCTATTCAATACCAGGATGTTGAAAGATAAATACAATCAAAGGTCCAAACTGTCCAGTGGAATATGAATGAGTACACAGCTCCTCCCTACAGTTATTATTTTAGGGCTGTAGAACATGCCAACCAAGTTAAGGTTTTGGCCAAGTTTAGTAAACTTAAGTCTTGGAAAAAGTTAAGAATCAAGAGATCAGCTTGAAATAAGTTTTCATTTTGAAAGTAGAGCAATTTATCATTTTAATCAGATTGCAGTAAAACTTTTTCTAAGCCAAGATATTTTCAGTTATCTTGGACAGAATACCACCTTTGTTATGGTGACAGTTTCATAGATTCTCACTTTTCAAGCCAACTCAAGACAAGAAACATTCCAGATTTTCCACAACTCTATGTCATTTCTCCATGTCATTCTGCTCAATACAGTGACCAATGACAGCTCCAAAAATGGAAGAATATTTATTGTTATTTGATAGAAAAAGCTTAAATTCATCTGAGAGCTACATCACCAAGATGCATAGGTTGGTCCTAAATAACAGGAAAAATCCTGGTGTTGAGCAGAATCCCCTAAAGAACAGTACGAGCTACAGAGACCTAGTTTTGGAGTTGTCTGTTCAGCTTGTGCAGCAACTAGTGCCAAGGATCTCAGTCTTCATCTGGAACTCCCTGACATAGCTGTAGTAAGACTTATCCTCATTGAGATGTATTTCCTGACTTTCCAGGAAAAACTCCTGAGTTTTGATGCAAATGAAGATGATTAACAAAGTCAGTTAACTGTAAACAGCTCTTAAATCAGTATTTTCTAGTCAAGTTTTAAGTAGCTTAGTATCATGTCTGAAAGCCTGTTCAAGTTAGTTGTATTCTTTAGTGAAGCAAAAATGGTACCTCACAGAAGGAAAAACAACCTAGGAAGTACTCTTAGAAGAGTCTTGAATTAGGCAACTACCATTGCTGAGAAGACATGCTAGCAATTCCACCAAGAAATTGTTAGCTCAGCAGCCCACTACCAGCACCTTCAGTTTTTCCTACTTGCCTTTTTCTTTCTACTACTTTTCCTTCCACAAAAAGCACAAACATGACAGAGAAGTGGTTGGCTGCATCTCTCATTCACACCACTTAACTGCTTTCAGCACAGGACTCCCATTCCTCATACCTTCTTTAAACTGTTTTTTCTAACCACATCCAACATTTTCAGAGAACTCCATTTGAGCTCCAGCCACCTTCCATGACCTCAGACCTTTTTGCAAAGTTTTTTTTCATCTAGCTTGAAATCTAAAGTAGAAGTTGAATAACTAGGTTTCTTCAAGAGCTGTAGACAGAGATACAAGTTAAGCACCTAGAACAATAAAAATAGCAAGATAAAAAAGGCTAACGGATACTTTTAATGTGGTAGTAAGCAAGAATGCCTGTCCACAATGTGTGACCATTGAAGAAAAATGTGTAATCAAAGCAACACAATTACTCAACTGCCTCAAGAGACCAGCCAATACAGTTCATCTGGACATCGGATGTACCCACCTTGGAACCACATGCAAGTTCACTGCAAACCAGGTGAAGTCATCATCCCCAACCTTCACAGCTAGTTACACTCATCTCCAAGTACTATGCATCTGAAGTTATTAGAGTTTCCTTGTCTGAATCAGTCTGGTTTTTTATAACTTTTGAACTATAGTCTAAGTGCAATGAGACAGTGACCATAAATAACTCCTAATAGATACATACTGCTGCATTAAAGTTTTGGGACTTTGATTTGTTAGATTTTATTCCAGCAAGTGATAGTTTCATAGGTAGCTCGAGTACTCATAGCAGCAGCATCAAGACTGAGTACTTAAACTTGTTTTAGAAAGGTACCTATACTCATATACTATAATAAAGGTCTAACTTTGTGAAGATTTACTCTGAGGAAGTGTGCTTAATGTTGACTTACATGCTATAGCAGGTCTCTGGCCAATATTCTCTAACCCACAATAGAGGTACTTTCTAGAGACAGACATAGCTGTTGTCTTGCACTCTTCTCAAGAAGCATGAAAAATAGCTTACTTGTTTTCAGCCACAGAAGTTAGCAACAAGAAAATGGTTTTCCTTAAGACATACAAACTAGTAATCTAGATGATTTTTAAGAGTCTTGCATTTGCTGGAATCTAAGCCGTACAGTAGTAATACCAGGTTACTTGAGTAAGATCCTGCTCAAATATAGACAACTCAAGCTATTTGTGCTTTCCTATATGTTTAATGCAAAGAACACTCTACATATCTTCAATAAATATGCTTTTTCCTGGAACTGTTGTATTTTGTCTGCTAACAATGAATAACTGAAGTCTTACGTTAATCAGTCTAAACAGTCCATAATGTTTTCATTGGTGTCTTAGAAACCAGCTTCCCTGACTTGATGAAGCTATATTTCTTTTGTAAGGTAATGTAATGATACCCTTCTAAGCACAGGTTTTAAGTCCCATAAAGTCCAACCAAACTGCAGCTTACACAGGAAGGTTCGCAGAGAGTATTTTTCATGCTGTAGCTTCATTAAGTAACTGCTGAGAATTTATTTAAAAAAAAATGTTTTGCTAATAGTAACCAGAACCTTTTTTTAATCATACAAAATTGTAAGCTTCCTTATCACCAAGTTTTCAGTAGTAATAGTTTTAGTTTTGTAAGAAACTTAATATCAACATGGCCTTGTTAGCTTTGTAATTGACAGAAGTCAGACAGAATACACTAAAGGAGAGCTCTTTAGCTGCAGGGAGAAAGATGTATTCTACACACTGCTTCTATTTCAAAGTAGTCAAACAGGACATTCTCTTGGGTAAACACCTAGTATTAATTTCCAGACCAGAACTGCATCTGTCCACTTCAACAAAGTGGAAAAAGCTCTGCTCTGGAGAGCACATATGCTCTGGTGTAGGCAAGCCCTCATGACTCATCTGCTTATCAAGTCTAGTTGAGATTGGGTTGTTTGTTTTTTTCATCTCTGCAAAAAATGAAGTTTGAGTCAAAAAGTCTGGAACTCCTCTTATGAGGAGATTCCAACTTTGAACAGTCTTGCCAATTTCACTCCTCATATCAATGTTGTATCACAAGACAGACTTTCATCTAACCTAATGGTGTTGCTACATATACACACATACAATCATGAATTTTAGATTCACACCAAAGCTCTGTGCAGTCAAGAAACTATCTTCACTAGCATGAACAGATCACCTTTGTCCATCATGCATACAACCATGTGAGAAGAACACAGCAATGGCCACTTAAGAGAAAGTATCTGCACCACAGTTCAGGGAGAAAGGGGCAGGGGGAATGCACCAGGACCAGTCTGTACCAAAGCCATCTATTATTTCAGAGAAAAGAAGTCAGACTGAAGGCAGAACACTGCTCTTACAGTCAGACTGATTAGTTACTACTACTCCTTTTGTGCATCAGAACATACCCACATCATTCAATGCATTCATATGCAATACTAATTCTACCCTTCAGAAAAAGGAAGGCCAAGGAATATTCTATTTTGTCATAGACATCACCTTTACTGTTTTTCCAAGCATGACAACTTAAGTAAAAAAAGTCAGAGCACAAAACATTTTGAAGTTTCAGCTACCACCATTTGTGTTCTTGTGATAGTAGTTTATACACTTTGTTTCTGAAAACCCTCCTCCCAAAACCTGTGGGCTTCAAAACACTTTACCAGAGAAAGAGCAAGTCAGAAGTAAGTTCAATTCTGTCTAGTATGCCCAAAGTTACAATTACATCCGGCAAGTTTCATCTCTTCTACTTAATCACTCCAAAAGCAGTTCTAGCTAATGCCAATTCATTTGTCCACTCAAGCCCTGCAATACAGGGGAAAAGTTATGCTCGTTAATAGTTTATAATGCTGTTTTGGGACACAAGTATATTAATGCAGCTTAAGAGTTTCCCATGCATCTGGTTTATTGGCTACCAGATAGACAAGGGCTAAAGTTGTTTGACTTTCTGGGGATATTCTGAGAGGCCAAAGTAACTGCAGAGGCAAGATATATGCATGCGCCAGCTGTTTTAGCTGGGAGTCAAACACCTCAATGCTAAACAGCAGTCTAAGGAAGCATTCCCTTCCCTCTAAGGGGGTACTCTAAATACTGCTGCTTGCCAGAAAAGGCTTAAAAAAAAAGTGCTGTAGCTATGAGTGTACCAAAAAAAGCTGTTTTCAGGTAGGGGAAGTAGAATGAGCAATTCAACAATACACATGAAAAGCTTGCATCTTTCACTGACTTACTCACTTCACAATCACTGACAAGACTGATGTACATATTTCTGCACCTGCAATTGTAAAAGCAGATAAAATATTTAATATGTAATTTACAATGTATTTTACCAGCTTGGCATACAGGATGAACAGAATATATCAAAGTAGTTTACAGTTATAGGCTTGTGAAGGCCCTGCAAAAATATTACTTCAGATATCTGCTAATTAAAAAAAAAAAAATCAATCTGCATTTTAGAAGTGATACAATTCAATCTACCACAAAATACAAAGAGCTGCAAAAACATATACCATTCCAACAACAATGTATATAAGTTATTAAATAATGATCTGATTTAAAAGAATATAAATGAAGCCTTTAAGTAGGTCTTTTCTACATGCATATTATTCCTCATTAAAGAAAAATATGTAAAAAGGCCATTGGTAATTGCTTTGTTAACCACTGTAGAAAATGCCAATTCTCTGGTCACAGATGCCACTAGTTTAGCACTTAAGGTCTCTGCAGTGTTACATGTGATTATTTTTAAATACTGTTAATTCTATTACTCCATTGGTAAAGAATGCGTGACTTGGAATATGGCAGTCTTCATATTGAGAGGGCAGTGATGCACAGTTTTATAATTATCCAGAAGAACAGCACCCTCCACTGCTCTGTACTTGTGGCTCATCATCAATGATCTGTACACCTCGCCTTGCTATTCCTGACTGACTGGAACCATTGCCTCTTGCTCTTTCATCCACTTGAGCAGTTTCTATCATTCCTGCAAAGGAAGAAATGTATTAGATGACATTCCACTGCATTTTTACACAAGACTTTGAGATCTTAATCTATAAGGGTTACATGCACAGAGATGAAGTTCAGCAAGACTGGTTCCCCTATTTATTATGCTGAAGTAGTCACTCAAGTATCACACAGTATGGCTGCAAGAACTACTTAATCTTCTTCCTAAAGCACCAAACATCCAGCAGCTCCCACTGAGACCTTAGATGCTCAGATGTTCCGGAGTTAGTGACTTCAAAAGCTAGATTTACCCACCCATATCAAGAACATTCTTTTGAAAAAGAAAACAAACAAGAAACCCAACACACCACACATATACCACCCCACCCCCAAAAAAACCCATCCTACTTTTCAGACATGTAGGTGAAGTTTTGCTTAAATTCTTGTATCATAAGAACCCAATGAATAGGACAATTTCCCTGTGTTACAGCTTTTTATCCTATATTGCATGATCTTTATCATTTGCTTAGACTGCTGGGTAAAGTTTGCATCATTACAACTTCAAGTTTATGATTTGTAATTGACAACATTTGAGAATTTTTGAAAGAGCTTGCAACAGAGGGTTTGAAGCAGGCAATAGTAAGACCAGTCACATGAAGTTTGATTTGAAGTTACTATTTACTCATGCTGAGTGAAACAGCAGTCAGTGCTCCAACAAAGAGACAAAAAGACATTTTTGAAGTACAGCATGAATTTGCAATATCACAAGCATCCATGCACCAAGCTTCCATAGTTGTTACAGCACACAGGTGGCTTGAAGTAGACTCAGATGAAGTCAGTTCTTAGTAATAGTTTACATGAAGGCTTTTCTATATGGTTTTAAGCATTCTGAAGCCCTGAGCATTTTGTGAATAAGCTCTTTACCAACTAGATAATACCTACTTTTACAAAGGTCAAGAAACAGTTCTTCAATTCCTTTGTTCTGTTTAGCTGAAGTATGATAATGTTTTGCTCCAACAGATTCAGCATACCTAGAGGAATGCAAATACAGAACTTCTTTGTACCAAAGGACCCAATCTTTCTAAACCACTTTTCATGAAGCAAAAAATAATCACAAGAGGTTTTACTCTGAGTTCAGAGTTAATCTACACATGCTGATTTAATGTAAAAAGGGAATTATGTGGTTAAAACTGCCATGATTCATGAAAAACACTAGACGAAATAAAGAAAATTTCCTGTCTAAAAATGCATTTAAACCATAAATGTTGACTTTAATCAACATGTAGGACTCCCAAGTTACACTTTGGTCAGTAAGGACATTCCAGGATTCAGATACTAACAGAACACCAAAGACAGCAGCCAGCTAGCCTCTGCTGGTTTGTGCTTGCCAGTTAACAGCATCACAAGTTTATTATTCCAGCATAATTCTGCAATGACTGTTTCTATTAATAATTGATGACTTACGTTTCTGCTTCTTGCACTGAAACATGTCTCTCTTTTTCCAAGTCTATTTTGTTACCTGGTGGAAACAAGTTAATCTTTCAAGTATTTGTACTCCAAAATTACCCAAAAGAAAGCAGTCATATAATCATTGTAACCCATCATTTTCTTACTAGCTGTCCCAGTAAAAATGAACTCTTACACAGGCTTCAATTTGGAGCACAACAAGATGATTTAAGAATCCCCTTTCACTCAAGCATTTACAGGCAATGAAGATGAAGTTCTACTTCTGTAGAGAGATTGGGCTAGCTAAATACCTCCATATAAGCCACCAATTCAGTCATCTGCTTTTCTTTTGTAATTTATAAGGCAGCTTATCTGTGCTGCAGAGGTAGTTTTTGTAGAATACCCATACATCTATCCCCCTGAAAGTGTTTTCATCACTAGAGCTGATTTTAAATCTAAACCCAGTACTTCTGATGCATTGTTTGCATTGGAATATCCAAGCTTTAAGACTCATTCCACCCCCGCAAGCACTTGATTATGAAAATCAGACAAGCATATAGTCTATGTCACTGAGAACAATAAAAACATGACATTGGGCTACTTGCAAGAAGGATAACATATTTAGTTTAATGAAGAGAAACATAAACCTCAGTCTGCAGGTGTCTGTACCATGCACTTCTGACATGGTATATCATTAAACAACTTGTTTTCTGAAACTCTTATTTTCCCCTCAGTGTGATCTACTGAAACTGCTAGCTCCAACCAAGTTTTAAATGTCAAATTAACATAAGCTTTACTCCTTCACATGTACAAGCTGTCAAAGCAGCGTTTGGCAGATGCTATCAATCAAAAGAAACATTGCTGATTCAGTCATTAGAGTCACATATTAAAAAACACTTACCTACTATACATAAACAGATTTCATTTCCCAACATTTTTCTTAATTCCTTAACCCAGTTTTTTACCTGCAAGAAGAACAGAGGTAGGTTTATTTTCACTTGACATACTACTAGCTTAGGCATTGCAGAACTGACCCATTCCCTTTGTTAACCGTTTACACTAAACTTGAAACAAACATGTTTAGAGCAACATATTCTTTAGATAGCTATGCACGGCTCTCATTCAGCAGGTTTTAGTTTGGAGTCAAAATTAAGAGCAAATTACCAAGATAAAATGGTTCAATTACTCCACAAATATAACTCACCACACTTGTGTTAGCCCAACTCCAAAAACCAAGTTCACTGCATTGGCCACTTTAGGTCAGGCATGAGATCTTGTATCAACAGGCACTTACCAACAGATCACAAATGGTACTTACAGTTACCTGAACTGAGCTGTTCAGGTTAGATTATAACAGATATTTGCTTCCTGAGAGAACAGGTGGGACACGAGTGTCAAGTGAGCTGATGGTAAGGTATCTGTTATCAATTCTGTTGTTATACTTTGAAGTTGTATCATCACTTCATTGACTTAGGGACTGCTATTCTAAGGGAATTTAAGTCATGAAAAGAGGCAATCACTTCAAGAACCCAAAAATAGTTAGGATACATGATACAGAGGTATTTCTGCAAATTAGCCTTCCCTCTTTTTTCTGAGGATTTAAGTGTTTTGATATCATGGAATTTTACTAAGTAGGGCTCAGCATGAAGAGGCACAAGTTTTAGTACTCACTAGTCATCACAGTTCCACAGATGGGGGGGCAAGAGTTTAACTGCTAGCATAAGTGCTTTACTTGCCCTACATTAGGCTATTTAAATTAGTTAAGCTTTCATGGAATTATACCTTATACTACTATCACTGCTAACCCAAGCCTTGTCCATACATCCACAACTTCTTACACCTTTACGCAGAAGTCCTACTGGTTTTGTCACAAGCTAATTGGACACAAACTCACTTAGGAAAGAATTTCACCAGTTTTCAGCTGGAACATCCTAGAGAGTGATGTGACAGAGAGTTGGAAAAAAGTCACCTGACCAGACTGATCAACTAATACTAATAATTAGCCATCAAATTTCAGGCTTTGATGAGGATTTGAAGTCCAAATACTGATTATCACTGAGAAAGTATTATTTCCACTACCATGTACTGCAATTTCAGAGTTCCCAGAACTGTAAAAGGTCATGTCACTTAATATCTTTTAGTCATTTGGTTTATACAGTAGAGATCAGCATTGCATGCTATCACAACAGTACTGGTTTATGTTTATAGCCTGTCATGGGTAACTCACACATATAATTCTCTGGTGTTCTTTGAATAACTCTGCTAGAACTTTAGTAGATTGAAAAAGTCAGCCTTCAAAAGAATCCTAATAAGGGGTATACTCCCATTACGTGGTCTAAATTTGCAGATGTAATATATATATATTGCTATTGCTGAAAACAGAAGATTACCAATTATACACTCATATCACAGATTATCTTTCAATCAGTTTACATATCACAGAGGTAAAAATCTGTCCAGTACCTTTTGAAAAGAGTCTTCATCTGTTATATCATATACTAGAATAGCGCCATTAGAATCCCTGTAGTAGATCGGCCCCAATGCATGAAATCTTTCTTGACCAGCTGTATCCTGCATTTAAAATACATTTGTTAGCATTTAAGGCAAAGCAAACAATAGTTCAAAACTCCAAATACTTAATAAAGTAAAACTTTGAAGAAGTCCAACATTTGAGTTCTAGTAAATCTAAGTAATTTTTCAGTAAAATATTCTATTTAGCCAGGGGAGAGAAAATAGGAAAGTAAACATACCCATATTGCAAGGTTTACTCTTTTCCCACCAATATTTAGCTTCTTTGTAAGAAAAGATGCCTGGAAAGCAAAACAGATTAGAGTTAAGTTTTACACACAAATGTCTCATTTGACTTCAGATTAATTTACTAATAAACACATCTGAATCAATAAAAGACAGATTTCTGGATCAAAATACTCTTTAAGCCAGAAGGCTGAGTCAATACTAAGCCAGTTAGTCATTTCACTACTTTGCCAGGAGTATATTCTAAATAAATTTGCCTTGAGCTAATCATTTACTACATCTTTGCTGCTGTTTTGAATTATTTAGGAAGGATAAGAGTTCTGTGGAAAAAGCCTGAATTCACAAGACTAAGTCTAAGCTGAACCCAAAGCATTTCACAAAAGTATATGAAGTTTGGGTAGGAACCAGCCTAACAGGATTTTCAATTTGCAGGAATTAGGCAAAGTAGTACACTATTAGTGAGCTACTAGAACAAAATAAAATAGTTTGAGTTTATTGCTAAAAGTCTCAGAACACTAGTATTTTGCAAGGTTTTTTTGTCTGTATCTTTTCCCCGTTTTCGCAGAAGTGAGGCCCCAATACTCCCCATGTGGTTTTGGGGGCTTTTTTCAGGCCCCAGTGGTTTGGTGCCATGCCTGCCTGCCCCTGCCCCCACCCCCCCCTCCCCGACACTGTTCCTGAAAGCTCAGTGATACACTTCTCAGCTAACACACAGAAGGAAAGCAAGTGGCAGGGTAAGAAAAGCCTCAGAATAAGTATACAAGCTGCTCTAAGAATTCCACTATGTTAACTTCTCAAAAACATTTTACAGGACCAGAGCATATTGCAAGGTTAGTCTAGTTTCAGTAACTCAAGAGTACGTCTGTTCTTCAAGCCTGCATGGTCCACATTTTCAAACACCACCTCTATTCCCAAGTGTGTAATTCAGTGGCTAAAAAGGGGTATAAATTTTAATACAAGTTTAATAGGCTAGAACAGGGTCTGAAGGAGTTGATACATTAGGAACCTGCTCCCCCTGTTCTGAAGGCTAGCAGTAACAGGTAAGCATAAGACAACTCCATTGCCGAGGATTAGCTTTTGTCTTTTTCTTTAAATTATACTCAGTTTTCCTTTCAGTTTCGCCTCAACTTGCATCTGGTCTGGATACAAACAAGTATTCAGTGGTATGAGATACATTCATTCCAGATCATTTTAGGCTGGATTGTAGTAGTTTAACATGAGCTGTCTGTATGAGCATTGACCAGACTGAGTTGACTAAGTGTCATGTGTATGTGGAAAGCATCGTAGGCCAGATCAGCTGCTTGAACCAGCTTGCTGCTTAACTACGTAAGCTTTCGTGCACATGCAGAAGACCATGGTAACTCAATTTACACCAGCCTAAACTGCTGTGAAAGTGCCTCTCTGGAGTGCTACCTGTATTACAAATAAAGTAATCCAACACTCAGCTGCTAGTGCAGCTCCTGCTCTTCAGCTACTTCCCTAACATCAACTCTGGAATTTGTATGACCTAAGGTGAGATGATTCAAGAAACTTTTCTTCTTTTGAAGTTGTACTTTCCCCCAAAACGTTCCAAAAAGTCTGATAAACAAAACAGAGAAGACAGACCATAGGAAAGAAAAACACTCAAACTTTCTAAGAGGAGATAGCAAAGAACTAATCATTATGACCACTGTATTCAATATAACTAAAGCATTAAAGCTACCCCCTTCAGTCTACAGTGACATGACATAAGTCAACTTCAGAAAGAGTTCCAGACAGCATGTTAAGAGTATTTAACACTCTACCCAACCAGTAACAACCAGTTTAACAGCAGAGTAACTAATCTTAAACATCAGGAAAACTAATTCTTTAATCAAAATCTCTGCAGAGAGCAGTTTATGGCTTTCAGCTAGCTGTCCCCAAGGATTATCTGATCAGTATCTAGTCTGTATCATAATTTCTTCTACTACACCAGAGTTTAAAAGTCAAAAGCTTAGATGTAACTTCAGAAGTTTTACTTCACCAACACTTGAGCCATATTAAGAGAAGGTATGGTTAGGCACAATGAATCAAGCTTATCTGGCAATATTTTGAATCATTTTGACCTACTGTACTATGGTACTTGATAGTCTGTTAGGAAAAGCTCTTCTGAGGACTGTTCCCATTTGTCACAACACTGAAAATCAAATCTGCTCAGTTGATGCAAGTTTCACATAAGTGCTTAAGAATCACATTTCTGGACCAAAAGGCAGAAAAATCCTTCACAGAAACTGGATTTATATTTTAAAAACCAGAACTCAGTATCTGTAAAGTTATACCATCATGGCTTTAGACATTGGCCCAATTAACAGCACAGCTATCTTTACTATCTGACAGAGCAAATATTAAAGTCAGCTTATACCCATAGATAAGTTTTGCTTAAGTATCACCCGTCTTTCAGGTCACTACAGCTTTTGAGAGCAATACTGTCTTTTAGCACTAAGAGTAGAGTATTTGCTTTCCTCTGTACCCAAGTATTAGAAGCCCCATACATTCAAGTAAGGCTTTTTAGTGTCTCCTGAAAAAAAAAGTCACAGGAGACTGTAGTAATCCTACGTGCTCTCTGCATTAAAACTTGATGAATTTGTACTAATTAAGTTTTAGTCTACCTGCAGTCGCAGGCCCCTAGCTAAAAAACAAGAGACAACATCCTATATTAGATATCTTGATTACAAGCAAGCCTGTTTAAAAAAAAACTTGCCCAGTAACAAGATTAGAACCTGGTATTTGAAGTAGTCATGGTTAGTAACGAGCAGAAGGCTTTGAACATGCTGCGAGAAACAGTCAATCCTATATTACAGATTAAATACTTCATTCTTTTTCATTCGTCATTATACTTGATGAATATTGTTAGCAGGCCCCATTCTTCAGTTCATAAGTATGGGTAAGTTTGGCATATTTACCATAAGTAAAGTACATTTTACAGCCACAGTGCCAAACATATTAAAAGGTAAACCAGCTAATACCTACCTTTTAACACATCCCCTCCCTTTCACATTCCATATGTCTCGTGGAAGAGCAAGGTTACTACTTGTCACCCGTTCTGAGGTTAGGTCAAAAAAAAATAACCAGGTGAACAGCAGGACTATGCTGTTTTAGAAATTTGGGGGGAATGTAACATGGAAGGAAGAGTTTTAACTACTGTTTTGAGATAGTTTAAGAGCCTAGTTTCAGGAAAAAAAGTCAGCTGCCAAGAGTGTTAAAGCCTTTTGAATCAGTACTCTAGACAGCATTAGAAAATTACACATAGGAGAGGATTCAATATTTTTTCTAATCTCCCAAGAATTTACCAAATTGAATACTGCAGATTTAAGTCTGAGTTGTGACTCAACTTACAACCAGTAACTCCTTTCCATATTTTCATTACTATGGCAATTCATTTTGCTAGGTCTTTCAAAAAGCCACAAATGTACAGAGCCACAGTTAATTCAAAGATAAGTAATCTCAAAAACAGGTCTTTGAAGTAAGCTACTAATTTTGGTATTTTGACTCTAGTGCCTGACTGGTCTGAAGAATACTTATACACTTAAAAGAAAAGGATAGTGCAACTGTAAGAGCTAAAATTCTATTTTCTTTATGTGCCTGTAGAAAATCTTTTCCTTCTTTTAATCCTTCTAAGAGCTCAGTTTCACATGTCCGTCAGGCCCTGTTAGGAGCTGATAAAGGAGTCTGAGCAGAACACAAGGAAGACCCAGCTGGAAAAGATCCTCTTGAAAGTCAGTGAATAAAAGCACATGTACGTCATCTGCCCCTTGACTGCTTTATCTTCAGAGGTAAGCCAGGCATATGAACACCACATATAGCACTGAACCTCCTTGCATTGTATTTTGGGGTTTTTTGCCCAGCTATCTTGGACAGCCAAGACAGCTCTTCCAGGTTATACAGGTCCACCAAAGCAATCAGGATCTATGTAGTATGAATAGCACCACAGCAGTGGCTGTCTTAGGTTGCATATTTTGTGGCCCTCCACACATTGGAGATTAGCACACAAAAGTTCTATTTATCTTGAGTAATTAACAAAAAGAATCTACCCAATTTAAAAAAAATAGTTCAACATTAGGTTTATTATTGGAGCAATTCCAGCACAGTTCACTTGTTATCAATTCATAGCTTAGAATTGTTTTATCAAGGCAAGAGCACTGACCTCAATATTTCAATCATGGGAACTAATTCTAACTGTCCCACCAGATCTGACAACAGGCTACGGATTTATTTATTGCTTGCAAAAAACCTCTACCTTTCCTGCATCAGCTTTTTCACATTATTCTAGATAAATATTTTCTTATGTGAGTCAGTAGATACCTTAACTTCAATTTGCAGGTCATCAGTATCTTAAGTACTCGACTTCAAGCTAGCATAACTACAGCAACACATCCCAGCAGCCTCCTGCCTTCAATGTAAGGAGGTTCCAGTTCACTATTTCCCCCTAGCTAGCGTTTAGGGAAGTAGGGCGAAAAGAAATAGCTCCCTTTCACTAGAAACCTTCTGTTACTAGCACAAAAGAAACTCTCCTATTTGGGTATACACAGGTTAACTTCACAATGGCATAATACTTAAGTGTTATAATTCAGATAGGAAAACATAGATATACATTAAAGATTCACATTGATCAATTTAAAGACTTCCTGTGCTCTCCCCCATCGTTGGGCTCACACTGCAGGAAGCACCAGCCAACATCACTAAATAAAGTTTCCAGAAGGCTACACAGTCTCACCACCCTCTTCGTTGCAATCACGTTGGAATAAAGCATTACGCAGTACTTTCCTTTTTTCCTAAGTCAGAAATTACTGTGGATGGAGATCCTTTCCTCTCAGTATCTAGTAATCTTTTCATATGATTCATCACTGTGGCTCCTTTGCTGAATCAGGAGCTAGGTATTTATCTAATTTTGGCTTTATTGGAACAAAAGTAATTTGCTGCGATACTTTGAACTGATGCCATGATACAAAGCCACCTTATCAGATCAAGCCTTTAATCTTAAAAAACCCAGGATGTTTTGCAAAAATGTCACTTCATTGCTTAAAAAAATAACATTAGAAACTAGGATATATGATTAAGGGATGTTTTAATTTGCTAGTAGAACTTCAACTTTCTTCTAGAACTATAAGATGTAGGAAAACAATAATAAAGATATTTCACAAGTGCACATGTTGTACAGTAAGATCCAACAGCAACTGACATTGTCTTTTACAATCAATAAGATGTACATGAGGCTAAGGAGGCTCAGAACAGAAAAACAAATGAGTTGAGAAACACAGTGCAGTCAGCTAAGAGATACAGGTAGCAACCAGAAACCTAGTCTCAGTGGAGAAAAAGTGTGAGCATGTGCTTCCACTCCTCTGCAAGCACACACACGCCCTCCAGACAGTCAAAACCGAAAGCTCTCAAGCCATATAGTATCTGGAGACATTTTACTGTCAACATTTTGGAGCCATTTAAAGGTGCATTTTATGACACCTGTGACCTAAGTCTGTATTCCAATTGATTTTTTGCTTCTAATTTTAGACTCTAATTCCACTACATATTTAAAGAACATTATTAACAAAAACCACAAAGCTGCATCACATGACAAACTATTCTTTCCACATGGGATATCAGAATTCAGCTATACATGATCATTTTTTTATGCACTTTAAATGACTGTATGATTGTTTGCTCAATGCTACCCTTCAGGTGAAAATTACAGCCACAGCTCTGACACCTACAAGATACCAGTCATTTCTGTAGCGTGGCAATCAGAGCTACAATCAGCTCGCCATAAATACCACAACATGCCTAGCAAACCTACCAATAGATGAATCCAACAGCAGAGTATCAACATAAGGTAACAAAGTTTAAAACATGTTCTTTCTAGCTCTTTGTTGCTAAAATGGAGCAACAGTATCTGTTTATGAAACAGTCACTGTATTATTTCTAGTGCATCTCTAATGCTTCTTTGATTTTAAGGGGAAGTTTCACTATTAAACACTTCCCAGATACCGAGCCCACAGGAGTTTTCCCCTGAGTGTGCAGGAATAGTGCACAATTACCCTGAGGCTCTTTTTTCGTATCACCTACTATTTATCCTGTACTTCACAGAACTTCAAAAGTAGTTCAAAGCCCACTAGCAACCGACATGGTGGCAGAGTTTGTTTCTTTATCTACAAAAATTAAAAAGTGTATTAAGAGCATTATACATCAGTGTTAACCACACATTTTCATATACATGTTCACAACTGCTAAGAAAGACACTGTGCACCTAGTGTAACTGCAAATAAAAAGGTTAAGCAAGCAGAGACATCCCAAAAGACTTTACAACCCACAAAGTTTAAAACATTTTCTGAGACCATGTACAATAATAAGCATTTTATTTTGTACCATGGCATACATGCCATTCAGCACTACTAGGTAATGAATAAACATTTCTTTCAAGCAGACATCTGTCACATATTCATAATTGGAACATCACTTTTTAGTTCTTTATAAATGAGCAGACAGTACTACTGAGAATCAGGCCAAAATTTAGGGAGATAACATGACAAGCAAGTAAACCTTAAGAATCTTTTCTGTTATTAAATCATAAGCCTTAATCTCATAAACCATTTTGTGAAAGCTGTTCTCTTTAAACACTTGCATTTAGGTAGTTCAAGTGTTAGGATTTGAGAACATGAAGAATGACTATAATTAACAGGAATGCACCACATATGAAACACTTAGTCATCAGCCCAGTACCAACAATTACAATAACAACATTACTTTCAAATCGTATTTCCCAAGATTCAGATGAAGACATTCACATACATAACTGGGGAAAAAACGAACAGCTAGAATTCAGAAGAGAAACGAGGCCTTTAAGCACTGAAAGCTTCTATCTGAGGCATAAAGAGAACCAGAAAATTAGCTTCCAGCAAACTCGGCAGGGGACAGCCACCATTTAAAGCGCAGCAGTGGTCACTCCGGCCACCGTTAAGCGATAAACAAGACGCCAAGTACCAAAACCCCACGGCAGGTTTAGGGAGCAACCCTCAACCAGCCCCAGGGCGGAAGGGGCAGGCCGGTAAGCGCCGCAGGGCCACCGGGGCCGGACTGACACCGGCCAGAAACCCTAGAAGGCGCGCAGGGGAAAGGGAGAAGAGGAGCGGACACCCCCCCACGCACCCCCCCCCCGCCCCCGCCCGCGGCCCAGCCCGCACCTGCAGAGTGGTGATGTGTTTGTCGTTGAACTTGTTCTCGCAGTAGCGCAGCACCAGGGAGGTTTTCCCCACGCAGCCCTCCCCGAGCAGCACCACCTTGAAAGAAAAACTGCGGCCCCCGGCCGCCGCGCCGGCCCCCGCCGCCATCCGCGCCCCGCCGCCGAGCCGGGCCGCCACCTCACATCAACGGTACGCACCGCGGCCCCGGGGCGCCGCCGCCGCCACCCTCGCCGCCGCCCACCGGGACGGGGACCCGCAGGGGAGCGGAAGGAGGACTCGCGGGGCGGGAAGGAGAGGGGGAGAAGAGAGGAAGGTGCCGCCAAAGCCCCTGGGGAACGGAGGTGAGGGGAGGGACACCGACAGCCACAACACTCCCAGCAGCCGACGGCCCCGTTCCCCCTAATGGCGTCTTCTTCCTCCTACGTCACGCGGCGCTCAGTCACGCGCATCCCCCCGCCGCCAATGGGAGGGGTGGGCGCGACGGCGGCGAGAGGCCCCGCCCCAAGAGGGTTGGAGGGCGGGGAGCGGGGAGGGGCGGAGTCTGCCAGCGCGAGGGTGGGGCGGGGCGGGGGGTGGCGTCCCCTCGTGCTCAGGCCGCTCCTCCGGGCCCGGCGGGGTTTGCTCCTCTCCGCACCGCTCCGCTCCGCTCCTACGTGAGTGCCCGCACGGGCGCGGGAGCAGCGGTGTGAGTAAGTGTATGTCCCGCTCCGGGCCCTGCGGGCGGCGGCCTTCTCCTCTCTGAGGGGCCGGTCGTCCTGCGCGGCCGGGGGAGGGCGGGTGAATCACCTCCCCACAGCGGCCGGATTTTTCCATTGCCTGTAAAGGGCAGCCGGAGCGGCGGCTCGGGAGAAGGCAGCTGGGTTGCAGAGGTCCGCCGGGAGTGGGGGGAGGGAGCGAGCTTCTCTCTCCTCACGTCTGTCCCCGCGCAGTTGCTGAAGTACGGGCCTGTCCCCAAAACACGCCGTGAGGGGGAGCGATGAGGCAGGCCGCTGCGGGGGTGACGCTCCAGGCCCGAGCGTAACAAACAGCTTTACCGCATCGAGAAACAAACCGTCGGTAGAGATGGATGGAAGCACGTGGAAGGTGCATACGCGCCTATGAAATTGCTTTTAAATGTCACATTAAGGCTTTCAAATGCAGCAAATGTGTCTGCCCAGTGCCTCCCTGTGAGCAGGAGGCCAGAGCCTCTGGCAGGTTGTAAGCATCATCAGCACGGGGTTTGTTCCAACTTCAGCGACCCTATCCATGTGAACTGAGTTATACGAATATCTAAATGTTTGCAAAAAAACCCAGTCTGTAATAAAGTGCTTTAAAACAGAGATGTGAGAGCAGGCGATGAAAAAGGCACAAGAAAAATGTTCTGTTGAGTTTCTTCATTGTAGGGGTCTGGTAGTGTTCCATACACTCAGGAACTAGATAACGGCCTTGTAAAATTGCATATCATTCCTTAATTAAAAGCAATCCTGACAAACCAATCCAAACTACTGCAGCATAACTTCTCTCTAGCGATCATTTAGTGGTAAGAAAAATAATGCTTATGAAAAGGCATCATAGTGCCATTTCCTTTTTCTTTGTCTGATAGAATTAATGCTCTACTGTGTGCAAAAGAATAGAGGAAAGAACAGAGAATGCATCCAGGAGAGCAAAGATCAAATTTCGTGAAGCAAGAAGCCTCATTACTGAACAGTATTACATTCCCATACAAAATGGATTTTTTTATTTTCTCCACATGTAAAGAAAGTAAACCTTTTTATTTTATCCAGATGTAAATAAAGGAAATGGGACAAGGTAAAAATCAATGCAGACACAATCTTCAGGAGTATCTTTTCTTTAAATAAATCCCCAGTTTTATTAGCATATAAGTGGTTTCAGCAAGTTGCTGTAAAAACACCATCTTGCTGGAAAGCCATGCTGGCTTCTGTCAATCATGCCTTCTGTGTGCAGGCAGTAAAGCTGACTGGCATGTTAGTTATTCTTTCAGGCTGAATAGAAGAAGGAGGGAAGGTCAGGATTGGATTAAGTTTGCCAGAGACAACGGAAATCAATGCTCACAAGCACAAGCTGCTTGCAGGGCCCAGCAGGTCAAGGCTTTCCTGGGTAGCTGCTGGCAAATGCATCTGCTCAGACACAGGGCTGTGTGGAAGGCTGTCCTGAAAACTGTTAGCAAAAAACCCTTCCTGTTCTTGTCGCTTTTTGCTGTTTTCAACAAAAGTAGGTACTATGTACTTTCTTTATAAATACACAGGATTACACTGAGGAATACGCCTGATTTGTACTTTTCAGTTCTCCTTTGAATAGAAATGATCCACATATCAATTACATCTTATTGGTTAAAAGGGTGCTTTCTGCATGGGTGATTTTTCATCACTCTTAAGTATATTATTATACTGAACACTGTTATGGAAATACAGGCTATCTTCCAGTGAGAAGGACAACTGAAGCTTTGAAAAGGTCTGCAGGAGAGACACCCACTATGAAGTCCGTGTGCTGAATGCGCCTGACAGCGTAAGTGTGAGCGTTGTTTTTTCTGACAGCACAGCAAAGCAAAAGACACCAAGTGAAGCTCGGTTCTGGCAGACTATTTCTCCAAGATTCCTCTGCTGTGGTGCAGAGTCAGAAGATGCATCTTCCCGCTGACAGTAGGCAACTGTGAGTAACTACAGTATTCCATCACATCTGTTTTCCTCTCTCTTTTCTGGAACCTGCAATTACTGCTTTTCTTCTGTGAGAAGTCCTGTACCTTCCAAATCTTCAGCCACCAGCACTAAATGAAATTAAAAAGGCCAATCTGGCTGAGAACAGAAAATTCTGTCAGAGCTACCTAGAGTCTCAGATTTCACTGTTATCCGAGATGCATGACTTACTTATTAAAATCTGCAGGTTTAACTGTCTGTGGCAGTTATCAAGTTACTTTATTTTAATAGTGTTAATTTAATTTGGGAAGTGTTTATTTTATTTCAGCATATTTGAGAAGAGGATGCCTCTTTTTCATTTAATTTGGTGTGCTTCCCCTTTTTACACAGTTTCCTAAAAATACTTTTAGAGACCTTCTGTTTTAACTGTTGCTGATTACATGTGCATGAAAAATGCCTTTTGAGACATACTTTCTATTTCACAAAGAAACTACAATACCATGTATGTTGTTATACTGAAACAAACTGTACCATTGTATCCATTTCTGTTACCTTTTATCATTCTTGGGAAGACTTCACTCATGCCTTTTACTTCACAGGTGGTGTCATCTCTGAGACTGAGAATCGTGCGCTTTTTTCAGCTTGCATTATTAGATCTCCTTATAAAAATATTAGATGTCTTAATTCCAGTGTAAACTAAAGTGCATGTACAGAGGAGATACTCTAGCTGGTCAAACCTACAACAGCATGAACACCTCCCATGCCATTGACAACACACAACTGATTTCTGGGATAATTAAAAGTTTCCTGTAAATTATAAAGGTGGAAGTTGTTTTGCAGATAATGTCAGTCTCGTATTTGTATTTTTTCCCCTTTGAGAGTATTTCTGAGCATAACTTGTCATAGTTGCAGTAAAATGCTCTGATTTTATCAGATTTACTTGGAAAAGAAAGATAATATGATATCTCAGCCAAATAATGTACAGTGTCATAAGATCAAATGGCTCCTTGAAACTGTATAGATGTCCATAAAAGCAAGAAATTGGAACAGGGAAAAAAAAAATAAATCCAAAAACCTACACCACTACCACCAACAACCAAAAAACCACTTAAAATTAAGTTAATACTGGCAGTACAGTCTCAGTACTGGCAGAACAAAGAGCTGCTCAGAATGAAATGTGTGTATTTGTGCTTCTAACATGACTGATACAAACATCCAGTCTGGACAGAGAGACAGTAACACTATTCTACCAAATTGCAGTCACAGGTAACATCAACCTATCCATCAAAAATACAATAAGTATATTTATCTAGGGTGAGATCAATACTTTGTGTTGCTTAATTCATGATAATTCAGTAAGCACACATTAAGAAATGTCAGTATAGTAAAAAGGTGCGGTCTGCTCCAGAAAGACAGATGACTATTCAGGTTCTGAAGGTGAATAATAAAGATGAAGAGCAAAGCATATGAACCTGAACAGAGAAGAACAAATAATTCAGAAATAAGCTTGACCCAGAGGGACCTTTCTGAAGATGTTTTACCCACTCACTGCTGAGAGCCACTGTGCACCCATGAGGTTGTACTTGACAGATTCAGTAATGTGCTTGGAGGCTTTGTGCAGCGTGAAATTTGTTTCTAATTTGTAGAAACAAGTAAAACATAGAATCTGATTTCTAGCTTAGAAACAGTGCTAGCAAGGGACAACTGTTATTTTTTTCTTGTAAGGAAAAAGATGATTTTTTAAAAAAAATTCAGTTGTCCGTGTTGAAGAGGAATTGTCCGTAAATGTCATTCCCCCTCGGGATAAGCCATTCCTGAATCCTTTGCCACTTTGCATTATCTTTTTCATACATACACAGTGACGCATATGGGAATGCCGAATGCCATCCCCATGCGATCCCGACAGATCCCCTCACTGACAAGCAGCATGCTTGCTGAGAACAGCAAGCAGCATGCTGCTCCACCATTCATCCACCCCATGCTCTTGCCGTTTTCACTTGCAGGAGCAAATGCTCTGTTCAGGCTCTAAATCTTCTGCGTGGTGTTTCTTCTTCTCCTGCTCGCGCTGAAATGAACATCTCTCAAACCCTTTAGTAAAAGAACACCTGGGTGAAAGCAAGAATGAGACCTGAGAGCAAGACAGAGTGATCAGCATGCTTGGAGCAAGCTCAGAGAAAGAGAGACATTGAAGATCCAAAAAAACCCCAACAACCCAAACAAGAAAACAAACAAAAAAACCCAACAAATCAAAAGAAGCAATTGGGTAAATGCTTTATTAATTTGTTGCAATTCTGACGTTCCATAGGAAAAGAAGAGGGAATAATGATCTGGGCTAAGAATGAGGAGGAAGTAAAACTTTTTCCTTGGTTTCTTTCCCCTCTCTCTTTTATATTCTTGCCTTTTATATTCATACCTAAAATTTTTCTCCAGGTGCCTCTCCAGGAGAGGCTCCAGAGGAAGACACACATTGTGGATTGTTGAGTCTTCAGCTACTACAAATGCAAGGTCATGGCTTTGTGGAGCATTTGTCCACATTCCAGCTGGTGGTTGGCAACCAAGGTGAAACAGAAGAGGGTACTGAGGGAATAAATACATTACAAGGGCATCTGCATTGTTTTGTGTATATATCAACAGCAAGAAATGAGCAAGAGAAATTTTAAAAAGAATCACTAATGAGAAAAAAAAGTGCTATGAGTAGTATTTCTGAAGCTTGCATGGACAATTTGAACAGCTGGAATATAAAAATAATGTGCTATAATCTATTTAGCAAGCACAAAGATAGTGAAAAACTACACATAGGACCCTATAACTTGTTTGAAGACACTGTAACTTGTATCAAAATTATTAACAACTCAGACACAGAGAACCTTGAATGCATCATTTTAACTGGTAAAACCCAAGAGAGGATGTTGCTGGGGGTCAATAAAGACCACCAAACAAACCAGAAAATTAGTTTGAGTTTCTTCATAGAAATGTGTCTGTATTCTGCCCGTATGGTTGAGGAGAAGGAAAGGAAATAGCGTGGCAGTCCATTTAGAAAGTCTGTACTGGAGGACCTGCAGACCAGCTATGAGCTATCAGCTGAATTTCAGGAATGCCTCATCTTTCACTTCTTAAACAGTAGAGTACACAGCATGAGGCAATCCTGCTTTGAACTTAATGCTTAAAAAGAATCATGGCATTGGAGATCGTTTCCTAGGCATCAGGGACATAAATATGGGCAGAAAAAGAGCATTACCAGTTAGTAAAATCATAAAATCATAGAATGGTTTGGGTTGGAAGGGACCTTTAAAGGTCATCTAGTCTGACCCCCCTGCAATGAGCAGGGACATCTTCAACTAAATCAGGTTGCCCAAAGCCCCGTCCAACCTGACCTTGAGTGTTTCCAGGGATGGGGCATCTACCTCCTCTCTGGGCAACCTGTTCCAGTGTTTCACCACCATCATCATAAAAAATTTCTTCCTTCTATCTAGTCTGAATCTACCTGCTTTTAGTTAAAACCATTACCCCTTGTCCTATTGCAACAGGCCCTACTAAACAGTCTGTCCCCATCTTTCTTATAAGCCACCTTTAAGTATTGAAAGGCTGCAATAAGATCTCCCCGGAGCTTCTCTTCTCCAGGCTGAACAACCCCAACTCTCTCAGCCTGTCCTCATGGGAGAGGTGCTCCAGCCTTCTAATCACAGTCCTAGCTAACAAGATGATTTCACAAAGGAAGAAAATTTATTGCTTACAAAGAAAAGTGGAAATCATAGTTGGAAGTCCTCTAAGAAGAGGACTAGGCTAGAAAAGGCTAGAAAAACCACAATTCCATAATTTAAAAAAGAAAGAGAAAGAGGTAACTTTTGCTAAATGCCCTATCTGGATGAGTGGGAGCATAAATTAAGTTTAAAAAAAAAGAAAGGGAAGACAGGGGAAGTAGGAAGCAATTAGTAGTCATTTAAGATAATGACAGGCAGAATATGAGCAGGGCAGCTAAACAGTAGAGGGTAACCCCACTGCTTAGAAAGTTAATTGGTTTTAAAATGTCATAGTTAAAAAAACAATACCTGCCTCCCCCAAAAGTCTGCTTACCAGATATATGCTAAGAATGTGTTAAGAATGAAAACGTTAAAAAAAAAGCAGAAGTGCTCATTTTAAACACATGCTGGTGGAG
This sequence comes from Balearica regulorum gibbericeps, assembly GCF_011004875.1. NCBI lineage: Eukaryota > Metazoa > Chordata > Aves > Gruiformes > Gruidae > Balearica > Balearica regulorum. The sequence goes on along the minus strand of NC_046184.1, from coordinate 40,823,961 downwards.
CAGGGAAATTCCAGAAGAAGGCAGAACTGGTAAGATTATGTCAAAACTTAAAAAGTGAAAATGGGACCCATGCAGTCATAAACTACCTAGATTAATATCAGTCCTTGGCAAACCTTGTTTAAACAATCATTCCAATGTTTTCAAACACAAAAGCGGGCAGGTTCAAGTACAGACCCAGCACGTCGGTATTTACTTCCTGGGGTGTATAAAGGGTGAAACTTCCCACCAGGGTAACTTGCTGCAGCAGAAGATGGGGAAGTCAGTGGCACCGCAGGTTCCCTCAGACTCTGCTCTGAGCGAGAGTGATGTGCAAGCCGATCCCCAGTGAGATCTTGCAGTGTGCTGACTACGGGTCAGTCACAGCAGTAATAATAAAAGAAAAGGTTTGTACTTATTGGCTGATCAGCCAGTAAATTTTCCAAGAGGTCCTATAGTGGGAATGGGAACATGGAAAGGAAGCGTGAGTGCTAACAGAGTTCCTCAGGGCCATCCTAAAGCCCACCCCTTTCAGTGCTACCGAGCTGCAGCTAAGCAGTGATAATTGCATGGGTGAGGAAAGGAATGAGCTCCTCTGAGCAAAACCAGTCTGCGTTGCATCACGGAAAGCTTACTTAATCAACTATGCATCTTCGTCCAAATCATCCTCTGCATAACAGCAACCAGCCACTTCACAGACCAACTCCTTGGTAATGATAATTGTCTGTTGCGTGTAGGCTTGTACGGCCTTCTGAACACACACGGACCTTGACTCACCCGTCCTCACCATGGCATTCATACCTTCAGCTGTGGGGAGGAGCAGATGATGACATGAAGAAAAGTAATGATGCAAAAGAACAGCTAACAATTAAATGAAGCATTCGAATATTATGTGTGCCAGTCAACAAAGTCTGATGGAAAACAGGTCTCATCAGAGAAACCCGAGATGAGATTACAGGCTTCACTGATAGAAGATAGTATCATAGCTGTACTAATTTTTTAAGGTGCTTGACTTAGCACCAGATGTTAATAATCAGAAAGAAATTACTTTATAATGCAATAAAGAACAGATTCAGTGCGTCAAGAACTGATGAGTGGTTCAAGGTAGCTGTTGGTGAGACAATCGTCTTTGGAAATTGATGTTTCGTTTGAGGCTCCTTGGGTTTCCTAAATGGCTTGGAAAGTAAATATAAAATCAGTGCTAATCAAATTTGAAGTGATGTGGCACTGTCCGTGCAATAAACAGTGATAAGAATAAGGCAGCCAGCAAAACTGTATGAAAAACTATCATCTCCTGGAAAGTAGGAACATTGTAAAGGATATGAGTGATAACTCTTAGGCAATGTAAAGAATCTGAGAGTCAAAACCTAACAAGTATCTCAGTATATGAGTGCAAGAACAGGGCTGAGGTAATTTCTGGAGTTGAAATAAGGAAGTAAAGAAGAGATGACTTTATCTTGGTGTGTGGCATTGATAAAACTGCTACTGGAATTTGGCATGTAGTTTAAAAATAGGACAGAGAGCAGGAAAGGGCTCACTTTGGTCAGGTCATCAATGCCACAGCAGGAACAGGCACAAAGAAAGAACTAATAGAAGAAATCCAAAGCCAGACAAATTCAGATTCAAAATGAAACACAAGTTTTAAAACCAAGACAAAGTACGAGGTGAAGCCAATAATTCCTCAGCTTCTGGCAGCTTTGCATGAGGGTTGATGGGGAGCCTGGTCGCATGACTTTGGCCAGATACAGATTGTATTTCAGGCAGTCACCAGGCCCAGTTCACAGGAGATTGACCATCTCTGCCAGCTGTGAAACTTAATAGTAATTTTAAAATAATTTAATTTATGTTTTCAATATTGTAGTCAGCATATTTATTGCTGAAATAAAGAGATTCAGAATTATTAATGGCCCTAATGAAAATCACATCTCACTAAAATATAGTGCATTCATCTTAAGACTTCTAAAATTTGGAGGAAAACTTGCATTCTTAACCTATACTTCATGGGAATAAGTGGAGCAGTACTAGGACTACATGGTATGGTTTAAATTGAAGAAGTTTATCCTAAAGCAGCCTTCAAAACAAGGGGAAAAACAGATAAGCTATTTTTAATGATATCATTCAGTCCTTACCATTCATATAAAGCTTATTAGTGCACTCTAAAATGCATTTAATTTTATAGATTCTTTCCTTCTCAAAGTGTTGGCCAGCAGGACTGGCAAAGTGATCATCCCCCTGTACTCGGCACTGGTGAGGCCACATCGCAAGTATTCTGTTCGGTTTTGGGCCCCTCACTACAAGAAGGACATTGAGGTGCTGGAGCGTGTCCAAAGAAGGGCAACGAAGCTGGTGAAGGGTCTAGAGCACAAGTCTGATGAGGAGTGGCTGAGGGAACTGGGGCGGTTTAGCCTGGAGAAAAGGAGGCTGCTGAGGGGAGACCTTATCGCTCTCTACAACTACCTGAAAGGAGGTGGCAGCCAGGTGGGGGTTGGTCTCTTCTCCCAATTAACAAGCGATTAAACAAGATGAAATGGCCTCAAGTTGTGCCAGTGGAGGTTTAGGTTGGATATTAGGAAAAATGTCTTCATGGAAAGGGTTGTCAAGCACTGGAACAGGCTGCCCAGGGAAGTGGTTGAGTCACCATCCCTGGAGGTATTTAAAAGATGTATAGATGTGGTGCTTCGGGACATGGTTTAGTGGTGGACTTGGCAGTGTTAGGTTAACAGGTGGACTTGATGGTCTTAAAGGTTTTCTTCCAACTTAAATGATTCTATGATTCTGTGTTCCTTAAAGTGCTTTGCAGTACAGATACTGGCAATGAACAAGTAAACAAATAAGCAACAATTACATGCTCAATTATCAGTCCTGTTGAGTCCTGCATTTTAAAACAGTGTATAAAAGGCAAGTGACTGGACACCAAGATTTTCGTGTAAACTCTTAAAGCAAGTGCTTTCATTTCTGCTGACTCAACAAATAAAATAGAATCAGCTGGCCTTTTCCTTCCCATCATAATTTCTTCCCTTAGAAATTTCTAATTTAAAGTCAGTTCTTTTAATTACACTAAATAACCCAGTTTCAAGAGAGTCACATGGACACAACAGGGAAAAAGAGTATAGTTCATCAAGGCCAATTGCATATTACTGTCAGAAGAACACATCCCATAAAACCAATCACCATCTTGCTGCTTTGACCAGCAAAGTATTTTCTTTTAAAACGCAAAACTTCTTGTTGTTAGACGTGGAGAGCTGTAGTGATAGAAATATCGGTCTCATTTTCTGTCTAGAAAAATGCTTAAGTACGACTCCTGCCCCCAAGCCTGAAGCAGCTGATGGTCCAGGGCAGTATGAGGGGCTGGGAGGGGGGTTACACCCATCGCTCCAGTTCTGCAGGAAACAAGAAACCTCCTGTGCTCAGCGAGGAGATGCTTAACATGAGCCGCCCCGCTGGGTGCCAGGTTGCCCCATTTGATTTGGATTACGTTTTTGAGAACTGTGTTGTAACAAGCGACAGCAGTGATGTGTTTCTGGCCAAAAATCCTCCACCTGCCCGTGAGTGAAAGCACTACACCCAGTTGCTGTGGCATCGTACCCCAGCGGAGGCTGCCTGCCAGCGCTGGGTTAGGCAGCCTCTGGAGAGTAAGCACAGCGGTGTACGTACACTCTGTGCATGTGTATATGGAGAGATATGTTTGTATATGTAATTTTCTATTATGTGTATATAAGTTGTATATATAAAAGGTGAGATTAAGGGTAAGATTAAGCTCATTATAGTCGTTCAAATAACAACATATGGCTCTTCAAATGGGATCCCCTTCAGAAAGCCCGTTATTTACATCAAGTGGTAAAAACCATCCCCTGTGGCAGGTTCGCACATCCAGCCAGCAGAAGCTTTGGCACTGTAAGGCAAGATGTCCTTCAGGGAAGGCCGTTCGTTGGGTTCCTGCGCTTACCCCGCTGCAGCAGCGTGGGTGCCGGTGGCCCCAGCCCAGCGGGACGTGGGGAGAGGCACTTCCCCCAAGCGGGGCAGGGGGCGGAGGGGCTGCGGTGGGCACCAGCCTGCTCTGCTGCGGCTGTCGCCTGCGTGGGGTGGCACCTGCCCTCTCCTCTGCTGGGTGCATGTCTGAGGCTGCAACCCCACTCGCAGAGATGGGGTTTACAGACTCTTCAGGCCTGAAACTAAAGTCACAGAGGACAGGTCTGGAGCCAAAGACAGCAGTCCTTAGTGCTGGAGATATAAAATATGTCATTACCCATAATGAAGATGTCGTTGCAGATAAATGGTATGGGACTGTCATGGTTTCCCACACCCATTTTATCTGTGTTCCATTTTGGGGTTTATATTTTATTTTAACCTCATAGTAATAGCCCTCATACCATTACTACAAAACATCTCTCAACCCAAGTTGAGGTTTTGGGCCTCAGCCCAGTTTGTTCAATACATATTTCAAGGACAAATCATGCAAATCTTTAGTGTTTCTTTTTCTGGTAAGCTGCTTACTTTGAAACTTACTTCTGCAGTAAGTTTGAGACTTTGTAGGCTCATGGGAGTTTCACAGGAAGAGTCTGAGGTGATGAACCTCCAAACAGACCCCTTGTCCTCCACTGAATGAGCGCTTCTGGAAGACTTGTCCTCCCTAGCCTGAAGATAATGCTGATGATATGGTACTGTTAGGATGTGTTGCTTGCAGGCGAATTTATATGGAATTTTGAGGTGGCAGTGCTTCTGAACGTACATGCAAAACTTCTTTTTATATAATATTTTTTGTTCCCTTAAAGTAGTAACCTACTGGATCACAACAATAGTAATGGCTTTATAGCAGAAACAGATAGTAAAGTGGCCAACTTTTGTTAAAAACAAATTTTGTATTTCCTCAGCAAAACTCCCTGCAGGTTGTAACTTTGTTGGAAGTAGTGGCCGTATTACAGGGCATGTGTTCACTGTCAGGCCCAGCTGACCACTTGTCCCTCCAATTTAGAGTTCATGTAGGAAGACAGACAATCATCCATACTCAACCATCTACTCATGCCCCAGTTGTCCAAATTTGCACTGCTCCTGGCCCAGCATTGTGGTGTTTCGTACCTGAGTCTTGCCACATAAGGAAGGAGGTGCCAACAACAACATTGAAATAAATATATTTTTTATTATTATTAGCATCATTAAACAGTTGAGAGCTTCCTTGTTATATTGTTTAATCAAGTACTCTTCTTTCCACACACAAATTCTTTTTCTGAACCTTATACTTCTACAAACATAATTCTTCAAGTCTTTAATGGGCACAAGTTTAAAAAGACACACAAAAAGCAAATGCACAGCAACGTTTGCCTGACCTAGTGAGCATATAGGCAAATATCCCATGAGGACCTGTGACACTAAAAATCTTGGGTTGAAAAGGGAGGAATCATCTTAATTTGAGGTTATTTGGTGACTGGGAAATGTGTTGACTCAGGGACTGCTGTAGGGCTGTGGACAGGAGTGGCACAGAGATGGTAGAACCACAACCCGTGAGTTTTACCCTCAAGATCTTTGTAAAGTGAGAATTGGAGAGCACTTAGAATTGGTTTACTTGGAGTAAATCGTGAAGGAATAATTATATTACCCCAAACCTGGTGAGTGTTTCTCTAAGCCCTAATAACGTTCCCTTCCTGGGCCAGATAGATTGCACTACTTTTCCAGTAGATAAGGAGAAATGAGGGGCTCACATCTTATCCAAAAAGCATGATCCTCTCATTTCCCTCATTTGAAGCTCTCTCTGAATCTATATGGAAGAGTAAAATACTTTATATAAGACTGTACTTTTGTACATCAGAAAAAGCGACTAGTAAGATCGTAAACAGCAGTTCTCCTGTGAACTGCATTTTTTAAATGAGTGGATCCATGGTTAGGGATTGTAAATGGGTTTGCATGGCAAGGTTTTGGTAGTGGGGGGGCTACAGGGGTGGCTTCTGCGAGATGCTGCTAGAAGCTTCCCCTGTGTCTGATAGAGCCAATGCCCGCCAGCTCCAAGATGGACCTGCCGCTGGCCAAGGCTGAGCCTGTCAGTGCCTCTGTGATAACATATTTAAGAAGGGAAAAAAACAACTTAGGGAGAGCTCTTGCAGCCGGAGAGAGGAGTGAGAAGATGTAAGAAACTCTGCAGACACCAAGGTCAGTGAAGAAGGAGGGGGAGGAGGTGCTCCAGGCGCCGGAGCAGAGATCCCCCTGCAGCCCGTGGTGAAGACCATGGTGAAGCAGGCTGTCCCCCTGCAGCCCATGGAGGGAGGATGAGGGGGTGTAGAGATTCCACCCGCAGCCTGTGGAGGACCCCACACCGGAGCAGGTGGAGGCACCTGAAGGAGGCTGTGACCCCGTGGGAAGCCCGCGCTGGAGCAAGCTCCTGGCAGGACCTGTGGATCCGTGGAGAGAGGAGCCCACGCCAGAGCAGGTTTGCTGACAGGACTTGTGACCCCGTGGGGGACCCACGCTGGAGCAGTCTGCTCCTGAAGGTCTGCACCCCATGGGAGAGACTCACGTTGGAGAAGGCCGTGAAGGACTGTCTCCCGTGAGAGGGACCCCACGCTGGAGCAGGGGAACGATGAGTCCTCCCCCTGAGGATGAAGAAGAGACAGAAACACCGTGTGATGAACTGACCGTAACCCCCATTCCCTGTCCCCCTGTGCCGCTGAGGGGGGCGGAGGTTGAAGCCGGGAGTGAAGTTGAGCCTGGGAAGATGGGAGGGGTGGGGGGAGGTGTTTTAAGATTTGATTTTATTTTCTCATTCCTCTACTCTGTTTTGTTTGGTAATAAATTAGATGAATTTTTCTTTAAGTTCAGTCTGTTTTGCCCGTGACGATAATTGACGAGTGATCTCTCCTTGTCCTTACCTCGACCCATAAGCTTTTGGTTATACTTTTTCTCCCCTGTCTAGAGAAGGAGGGGAGTGATAGAGCGGCTCTGGTGGGCACCTGGCCCCCAGCCAGGGTCAACCCACCACAGGATTCTTTGCAATATTTTGGTAGATTTGTTTTTCCCTTGTGGCTACAAGACATGTCGCTGTGTTCATTAAAAACAAAGCAAAACAAACAAAATAAAACAAAACAAAACAAAACAGATTTATTAACAGATTTCTAGTAAACAAAAACATTTGCCAACTGGAACAACCAAGATCCAGCAAAAAACCCCAAACAAGCCCTCTGAGGAAAATCCAGTTTTCCAAGTCATCTTTACAAGCACTTTTATTCAAAATACCATTGCATCCTTGGATAATACATTTTTTCCCTGAGTACGAGGGGTTGAGCTTGGTAGTGTTTACTAAACAATACTTAATACAAACGAAAACATGAAGAAGGGAGGGAAGGTATGTGTGTGTGTGTGTTTATAACTCCTGTTAAGCACCGAGGGCATGGCAGTCCTGTTATGAATTGACCAAAAGGACTTTTTCTTTACCACCAGTGTCTGCCTCTAGCGCTGAAGAAGCCGCTGCTCAGGCAGGAGGAGGCAGGATGAATGAGCCAGCTGTTCCGCTCCCCAGCCCACCACGCTCGGTGGGAGTCCGGTTTGCTCAGTTCGATGTAAGACTGCAGGCAGGGAAGGAGGGTTTGTTCGCTGCAAGCCAGAGGGACGTGGAGCGCTTGTTACTCACTTTGAAATACATGCTGCTGCTTCAGAGTGAAAGTTCCTGTTAGGATCGCATTCAAATCCTGAATTTTCTCATGGAATAGCCTTTGCTGACTGAACGGAACTAGCTGCTTAATCACTTCGCCTGGCAAGGCACAGAAATCATGGCTAGTATGATTAATACTAATAAAACTTTATTTTATTCTTGATGTTTTGTAATTCAGTTGGTTTCAACTTGTTCATTGATTTAAAATATGCATACCAGTTCAAATAAAAGCTGAAGAGAGCCTTTAACAACTAATGATGACTGAGCTTGGTTTTGTGTCAGCTGGGGAGAGTTAGGAAACGTCCACTACGTGCAGGTCAACTCGTAATTGTCCAGAGCAGCTCTCTTACTTCAGGTTGATTCTTCCTTTGAGGCATCTAGCACCGGCTGGTTTCCAGGAGGGATGCTGAGACTTCTGCTCTGATTTGATGGTACATTTGATGGTTCCTAGAAAAGCTGATGTCTCTAGATGCGTTTGACAAAGGAACAATACAAGATCCAGGAACACAGGGAAGGGAAGCAGAGTACTTTCACATGGCCCGTCACAGGGATTACAGGCAACAAGCTAGTGCCTTGAAGCCTCGGGGTCTGTTCTGGTGGGTCCCTACTTCACTTTCATACAGGACACCTGTTGCTACTGTTAAAGGCAGAGATTTGTTTAAAAGGCGAAGGCTGAAATTCCCTGTGTATCTGAATTGACTCGTTCCATGGGGAAACATGAACCAATTGCTTATGTACTTCAACACAATGACAAGGTCTCTCTGATGCTACAAGTACACCATAATATCACTCACTCTCCACACATTTCCATGCATTGTTCTGTGTGCAAAAATGTTCTCTGACCAAAGGTGGAATAGATCTTCCCATCTTCAAGGCACCGATGTCCGTACCTACAGCGTGAGAGCCTCAGGCAGAAGCACTGCAGAGGAGGTGCTGATGGTGGAGGTCATGGGTCTGAGCAGATCAGGAACAAGAGCTGTAAAACAGGGTTCGCAAAACTGGAAGGATTGAGATTTTGGCATAGCAAGAAGGGAAAAAAATAGTTTCATGGACCTTTTCAGGAAATGGCCTTTATTTTGTATAAATGAAGTTAACTAGTGTCTAAAGTTTAGTATTGAAAAGTGGGTGATTGATTCTTAGGTAATGCATTTCATTAAAGATTCCCTGGGTGTTTGTCAACTTTGGTCTATGCTTTTGTACAAAATATGGTAACTTCACCAGCAGATAAAATGAGCAGGCATCACTGGAGCATGGTGACAGGGAGCTACAATATAACCTCCAGTGCAGAAAAGTTGAGGAGAAAGAAATGAACAGTGCTGCAAGCTTTTAACTCAGAACACTTATGAATGAGACTGACTGTAGTAACCCAGCATGCAAGTCGTCTAGAAGATAGTGCTAACCTCTGCTCTTTTCAATGAACTCCTCCATGTGATCTTTCATTGCAACTACCCATATATGTTATCAGTATCAGACACACCCCTATAAATAGCAGAATAAATTCGGCATTGAGGAATGAGGCTATCAAGGAACCACCCAAAATCTCTTGATTCTGTATCATGTTCACATGGGTCCTCACATCAGTACAGCCAAATTGTCCCAGGCTACACCTTCTGCCTACTCCCTCTGCGTGAATTATACAAGAGGATCCTTGGTTATGGGAGGCTATTCCATGTAAGATAATACAGTGCTCATCTGTGCAAATATAGGTGTATTCAGGTACCCAACTTCAGGCTTCTGCTTTCAGGTGCTGCAGGACCTGAGACAAAACCTATTTGCAAAAACCAGAAGAGTTCAGATAATTCACAGAAGAAAACAAAACTTCTTGAGGATCAGGAAGGTAGGAGCACTTCCCTCCTCCTCTTCGCATTGAATACTTGGGTACTGTAGAACCAGAAGCCTGTAAAATGGGCAGAGCAAGTTCTCCCCCTGGTGCTGCTGGTTCAAACCTGGTAGAAGTCAACCCAGACCTGCTGTCCCAATCCTACCTTGGGAGCTGCTGTAACACATTGAAACCGTCCTCTCAGCAAGCAGAACTAAACGGCAAGTCCCTCGGGACACAGAGCACGCAGACCTGTAGCAATAATGGAATATGGCTTGAGTTCTTCCAGCAGTGTTATTGCAGTGTTAATACCTTAGCAGAGCTCTGCTGAGGCAAACCACTTTGGAAATCCTACGGTATTTAGTAATTCTGTGTTTCTATCAGGAAATAACTTCCGCTAACCATCAAAGGCCTGCGAGTTCTTTTGGGTCTGAACACTTTAGGCTTAGGTATTTTTGTGTCCAAATAAAATTTAAATGTAGTAATATTAGCAGATGAAGAAACTATGTGTATCTAATGGCAAATTGAAGGCGAACAAATGCTTCCTTTGATATTACGCTGTGCTTCTGTCAACAGGCACCAGCTGATAACTGTGTTAATTGTAAAAGAAAAATACTTTGCTTTTTTCATGCAAAACAGAGGACAAGATGAGCTAAGGTAGCAGGATGGAGCACATTTGCATAGCTGTATAAAAATAACAAGCTGATCAAAAAACTACAGAAGATTTGTCAAATGGTAAGGCTAAGTCCTAGATTGCTGCTTATCAGTAAATTTACTTTGCTGTAGCCTGGTGATGTGATCCCACACGGTGAAAGTGGGTGAACATAGCTAAGCCATACCACGGAGCTCTCCCACCGCCGGGCAAATTGCAGAGCTTCAGGAAACAGCACTGTACTGACCACAGATTGCTGGCTAAATAGGACAGCATGAAAGGCACTTTCTGGAGGCTTGGGGAGCCAGCATTTTCATTGGGATAAAACTGAAAAATTGATCACCTTCATTGTTTAATTAGTTGATGAGTCATTTTATAAGACTGTATAATTGCACATTCTTGTCACTCATCTGCCACGTGATTAGCGTGTGGTTAAACGGCTGCATTATGCATCAACAACCTCCACCAATATCGATGAGAGTATTTTCACTCCCAGATCAGGCACACCATTTTGAGAGCCACTGCTTGTTCAGCCACATTTCTAGGCTCGTAGAAGTGGTCACTCCACAAAATTCACAGACCATCAAGCCAGAACATACTGTTGCCGTCAACTAGTCTCATCTTCAGTCTAATTTAGTTATGACGTCTTCCCTGATTAATTCTTATATGAATTAGAGCTTATCTTTTAGACAAATATTCAATCATGGTTTCAGCTTTCTCTCTGTGTAATTATAGCCACTCTCTAAATGCCCATTTTGCCTGGAGAACTTTTGGGCTGTTTTCAACCTGGATTGCTTTAGTACTATGTAATTTAAAGGAATTTTACTACACCCAGTTTCTGGGTGCAGCGATTGTAAGTAGCCTATCCCCATTAATTTCTTTAAAACCTCCTCTGAAGACTATCGAAATGCTTTTTCTGACCCTGAAAATAAATGCCAGGGTAGGGAGGATCTGAACTGATAGCAGTAAAAATACGATCATTTTGAATTAGTTACTTTATTTTTTAAGAATAAGCACAATTCATCAAAGATAAAACCAATTAACACAATCCTGCAGCTGTGCATGCTCTTAATGAACTTGACCCACAGGAGTAGGGCCCATGAGCTAGAGGTGATGCAGAGGAGCATGCTGGCTGCAGTTTGGCAAGGCTCCTCGGGGTCTGCTTAACTTTAAACAACACTAGCATGCCCCTCCATTACTAACAGCTCCGTGGGACTACTCTTGTGCTTAAAATTTACCATTTGCTTGAACATTTTGCCGGCTGGTATCTCACTGCTCTCCACTTAGGGGGGGTCAAACACTGATGAGCTTGAGCAGCACTGGAATGCCTGGTGCTGCTGGCCTTGGCAAAATGACAACAGCGTTATCGACTGTGCAAAGATTTGTACAAACTCTGTGGTGAAAACAAGGTGCAGGAAAATAACCCTGCTGAAAACTTTGATCAACCTGTGACACTTCAAGTTAAGACTGCTCTGGCGTAGTAGAGATAAAAGTGTTCTCGTTACAAGGCGTCTTTACAAAAATTACTAAGCTGACCATTTCTTACTAAGGACAATATAAGTGCAGGTGGCTTGGCAAAGCTAATTTAATTTTCTGCTTTTCAGCTTTTCTATCTGAGAAAAATGGGAGGCAATCTATTCTAGGCGCTCTTAGGTAGAGAAATAAAATAATCCTGGTACGGATGTTTCTCTGTTGAGTCCTGATATGGTCTCACACAGGACCGATGCTTCGGTTCTGGAGGAAGATGCTGAGCTGATTTTTTTAGGATTGCCTTTGAATCTAAAGGTATCTCTGCATTAAACTCTTGTACAGGAGAGAGTACCTTAGCACTCCTCAGCACCCTTAGTGCAGAAGTGGAGCTCAGCTTTCTGCAACTTTCAACCCTAGCAGTCAGCTTTGTTTAACATTTCACTTTTCCCTAAACCTGGATGGGAAGGGAGACATTATAGGGCCCAGAGGACATCAAATACTACTTTTATATGACTAGTTGCACTAGAAAGGGGAAAAAAAAAATTGCACAAAACAGATCAGTCCTGTGCCATGCACAGAAGAGTAAACACCAACTTCACATCTGCTGCTATGAAAAGAGTCACTGTTGTGTGGTTCCTCTAATTCACATTCATGAGGATAGGAGGGTAGCTGCAGAGTCCAGTCCAGGAGCTAGGGCAGTAAAACAGAGAAAGAGAGAGAGGAAACTGGAATGAAGAAAACAGATAATGGCAGAAAATAATCAGGAGAGGATATTTAACAGGAGAGTATTACAATTGCAAAGAACTAGTGATAACAACCCCAAAATGGCATATGTGCAGGTATTATTTTTGGACTTGTAAATTCTGTGAAGACACGGTTATAGACTGATGTATATTCATTATTATCACAATCCTTTTTCTCTCACCTTCTAGCTTAAATACTGAAGTAGAGCTGCTGTAACCAAGTACATACAGACATTATTTAACGAAATTTAAGTGGTATCACAGATTTAACAGTAATTTTCAATAACTTTAACTCCATTTAAATTGGAAAAAATCTCTTGGGCTTACATTTTTAACGTTTGCTTCTTGGACAAAAAGGATGAGTAACTTTTAAACAAAATGTTATCCTAGTAAAGGTGTGAAGAAAAAACCTAATCTAAAATCATAGAATCATAGAATGATTTTGGTTGGAAGGGACATGCACTGTCCCTTTCATATCAAACAAATTATTAAACCAGCAGGATTTTAACTTCAGCAAATGGCTAGTCCTGAAATAGAATAGTCTTGAGAGTTTTAATATTTGAAAGTTAGAGGTGTCAAAAAAGCAGTCTTTATAGCAGTGCCTATTAAATCTAGTAGGATTTTGCTGTTACGCTATGTACAAATGTCAGCAGCAGCTGACTGTTAACACCTTTCATTCTTCAGGACAATGCTTAAACGCTGAATATGAACATTGACGTGTGCCTGCTGGAATTCAGGCTGCCATTAAATGGTATGTTCATTTGCGTTCCTTAATGCAACATGAACTGTTGCTTTAATTAATTTCTTCTTTTCAGTTTGGCCACTTATAAAGTTCTTAAGCACTCGCTTTCTCCAATGATAGATAATGGCTTGGTACTGCCAGTAACTTAGTTTTTAGCGTAAGTATTAAGTGAGCACATGGCAGGTTTACCTTTGTCAATAAAAGGATCAATCTCAAAAATCTCAAGAAAATAGAGGGCAACAACACTGCCCTGTCACAGTGAAAATATAGCCAAGAATTGAGGGAAAAAATCTGAGATACAATATCTCTTTCACTTTAAATGTGCCAAATATGAGGAGTTGTCCTGGTTTTGGGAGGGACAGAGTTAATTTTCTTCCTAGCAGCTGGTATAGTGCTGTGTTTTGGAGTTAAGATGAGAATAACGTTGGTAACACACTGATGTTTCAGTTGTTCCCAAGCAGCCAAGGACTTTTCAGCTTCCCATACGCCCTGCCAACAGGAAGGCGGGGGGCACCCATGAAGCTGGGAGGGGACACAGCCAGGACAGCTGACCGAGACTGGCCAAGGGTTTATTCCACACCATATGATGTCATGTTCTGTATAGAACTGGGGGGTGGGCCAGCAGACTGGTCAGCTCCGGGTCTTGCAGAGCATCAACTTCAGATGGTGAGAAGTTGTCCTCTTCATCACTTGTTTTGTATATTTTTTCTCTTTTTTTTGTCCTTTTGTTGTATTAAATTGTCTTAAATTTAATTGTATTAAATCTCAACCCACAAGTTTGTTGTTTGGGTTTTTTTTTCCCTTTTCCATTTTCAATTCTCTCCTCCATCCCACTGGAAGGGGGGAGTGAGCGAACGGCTGTGTGGTTGTTTTAGCTGCCAGATGGGTTAAACCACAACAGGAGTGAAAGATAATTTATTGGCTATGAAAATACTGAAATTCTCTAACAAAGAGAAAACTTGTGGCAAAGGTCACTAGACTGGGTTGGAGAATGTTTTGGGTTGGAGAGCATTTGAATTAATCCCTTGTGTATTTTATCAATTCGGACTTTATTCTCCTTCTAAAAATGCTACTACAAGGTCACTCAAGCCATGCACTATGCAAAGCCTGCGTTCCTGCGATTGCATGGAGGGCTGGGGGCAGGAGAACAATTTGCCTAAGTACGATTTAAGAGTACAAGGTAATAAACTTGAGTGTGTTGTAAACAAGCTAGAGCTTGCACTCCAGTCCAAAACCATCTGCAAGGAAGAACTGGGGAAAGCATTTTCAAAACTACACGTAGGTTTATCCTTGCCTTGGTCCTCTTGACTTTTTTATACCTTAAGAATGACAATAGTTTCTCACATAGAACAGTAAGTGAAGACAGAGGACCAGCAGTTTTCCATTGTGGAAAAAAAAATCAAAATCTACAGTAAAAAAACTAGCTCCATTAGAGATGAGAAGATAAAAAGGAAAGGAATCCAAGCTTGAAATCTAGATTGCATTCTTATTTCAGGTGAGTTCTGAACCCAAGTGAAGTATATTTTAAACCACTCCAAACCAAACCTATCTGAACCCAGGTGGTCCATTACTCATAAATCTATAGGCAACCCAGTGTGAGACTATTTTTGTTTGTTTAACTTCAAACTCTAACGTACAATAAATTAAATTATGGTTCCATTTGGTCTTGTGATGATGACTTCAGGCAGTTTTTAGGGTTGGTTGTGGTTTTTGTTTTTCTGGCATAGCTTTGCACAGGTTAACTACAGAGCCTCTTGGGTAGACACCGGAGTGCAATGTCCCACACCAACACTCATTTCTCCTTTGTCTTTTGGTCTCTACCAAAGACATAGGGTTTCCAGAATTCCAGAGGTGAATTATACTCATGCTTCTTATCCCAATGCATCATGAATCAGTTCCTTTCACTTTTTAAATTATATTGGGAGGAGACAGTGCAATGAGATGATGAATATATATGGGCAGCACTATAACCAGAGGCATTTGGCAGTTTAAGGCAGACTGCCATTGCTGTGGAGGAGCGTCTGGTTTTAGCAGCTTTCAACAATGGAATGATTTCAGGACTTAGGAATTCAACAAATGGAATGATGAAGTATCAAGATTCATGAGGAATAGTAACAAAAAAATCAGGATGACAGAGGTCATTGCTTTTCTAGTATTGGGCTGAATTCCGCAGAAGTCACTGCAGCAAGAAACACCACCTCTACTGTCACGCCCACGATTGATACCACCCCAGTACCAATAAAGCAGTGATCTGGGCTGTTTCATGGGGATTTTAATGCTTTTATAAACGTATAGCTGTGCTGGGTTGTAAGGGTAGAGGTTGCTTGATGTATTTATCCCAAAGATGATGTTGGGAACCCAAGAGCTTCCATAAAGCCTGTAACTGGGTTAATTGAAAGAGAGAATTAGGAACGGTGTATTCTCTACAGTTTGCAGAGCAACAAGGTTGGGTGCAGAGCTCAGCCTTTGTACCAAGTTCATGCAGTGTTTACTTTTGCATTATGTACACAATGTCACTTCTTAGGGCCAACATGAGTTTATGCAATGTCCTTCTACCGTCTTAGCTTTGCAACTGGGGCTGCATTTGCAAAGTCGTTACAAAACTAATTACTGAAGTTATTAGAGGATATTAACAAATAAACACCAGAAGATTTTTCTTACCACTTTCTTGCTTGCTACTGACATTTCCTCTGACTGCAGAATGCATCCATCTTTTTCTAAACTGCTGTCATCCTTGCTAGTGGTGTGGGTTTGAACCTCCAAGTCCAACACAGATGGTGATCACATCGCGGTGTTTAATTCTGCTTTGTGCTTGCATGAACAAAGCCACAAAAAAAGCAGCCACTTGGAGAGCAAGGTGCAAACAAGGTATACAGAGCTTCACAGGTGGCTCTGCAAGTCAAACCAGGTAGCTCCCCCAAAACTGGTAGTTGTTTCTGGATTGGAGGTATTCCCCATTCCAAAACCCCTTCCATCAACATGGATCGGACTTGTTCCTCTGTATTTCAGCTAAACCCAGTCTTTTCTTCTTCACTCAACCACACAGATTAGGAATCGGCGCTTGTCCCTGCTCTAAGATCAGAGAACCCAGAGCAGCACAAAGCAGATAATTTCAAAGTGATAACATACATGACATTACTACTTCATATTAAGTCAGTCACATGGCAGGTTTCCCAGTCAGAACTCAGATAACCGTGGTCTTCTGCTTTCCTGTGTATCTGCCTTACTGTGTTTCAAGAAAATTCTGACATTTAGGGATGCGATAGAGTCTCCCTCACCAGGTTTTCAAGATGCAATTGGACAGGATGCTAATGTAATCTGGGCTCCCTTTACCACAAAAGATTGGACCATATGATCTTTTGAAGTTCCTTCCAACCTGGGGTGTTCTATGATTCAGTTCATGGTTGTAGTGGCAAGGTAATAAAATGGACCCATTTTCTCCTGGGGGATCAAAGCTGTAGAAAAGCTACTGAATAAATGCTCTCCCAGTGGCATTTCTTTACTTGGACTCAAGTTTTACAGACTTGGGAGTACCCAAGTACAGGCTGCCATTTACCTTGCAGCTCTATTTTCACACTCCCATATTTCATCTTCATTTGGGACTTGCATTAATACTTACTGAAGGCGGCTGCAGGCTTGGGAGCGCTGCAGGGATCTACATAGTCTGAGTTAATTCATGTACCTGCTCTTATTTACGCATTACAACAGGCCCATAATTGTGAGAGCTGCACCCCATCCCCCAACAGAAGCAGTCTTTAAATTGAGAGTTATTATCCAGTTATGGCAATAGCCAGAAGCACAGAATGTAATATACCTACAAAGCTTTAAGTGAATAAACTTTCTGTAAAACAGCTTAACTCCTGCTTGAAGAAGAGTGACTTATTGCAATTTAAGATGCTGGATAATGGAATTTTAAAAAAGGCTGAGTGAGGACCAAAGCACTGCAGGGGGAAACACAGAGAAAACAAATCCTATTTACAAATGCAAGACACCCAATCCTAACAGATTTTAACGTGAATATCAATCTATTGCCACATTAAACCAGTGCCCAAGTCAGGTTCTGTAAAATACCAACAGTATTTCAAGATGTTTCAGTCCTTTCTTGTCAAAGTCAGTCGTCTCAACATCAGCTAATCCTTAATGCCCAAGAGAAGTAGTATATCCCCTGCATTTCTTATACCACTTTATTTTGTTGTACCAGGGAACCACGCTTTACATCTGCAACAATGGCCCACTCCACAGCACCATGGCCAGACCCAAGACAATCTACATAGTTGCAAAATAGAAATATAAAAAAATAACTGAATATTGGTGACACTGATACTAGTATACTTCAACACTCAGGATCAAGATCTCTAAGTGAGATCTGGCTCAAGATTTCTTATATGCAATTATCTCATAATCGCAATTTTACTTGAACTTCTAACACATCTAAAACTGAAGCCAAGGACCAATCCTTCACAACTGGAACCTCTTATCCTCTTGGTACTGTGAAAATACTGGTGCCACTTCAATACTAAAGGAAAATAGTGACAGTTATCTCATATATTAAGGGTACCGATGGCTCTGAGGCAAAATATTTGAGTTTTTAAAGAATGGAATTAAATTCGCTTACTGCAGTGACCTACTTTGCACCTTCAAATCTATAATTTTCCTTGTTTTTATCTTAACTGTTGCATCTTCTGTCTCTCCAAGTAGCACATGGATAGGTGGTATCCATGCCTGCTCCTTTCTGAGCTCAGTAACTGCTTAGTGACGCACACCAATTTACAGGCAGTTTGTCACGTACTGTAACTTTGTCCCTGTACCCCTACTCCTCCCCAAGCTAACATTTTTGAGGCTACTAAATAGTTAAATGTAAAAAAAGTTTGCATAAGCTCTACCCCACTCAATATAATATACTCAGAGTTAACACTATCATTTTGAGAAAGATCTGAACACACTTGAATTCTACCGGAGATTTATGAGGGGGAATTTCAAAAGCAACTCAGTGTCATCACTGAGACATGAGAAAGAAAAAATTCTGAATAACGGCCTTTTGAAGGCCCTACCTGCAGGAGTTCACTCAGATCACATTCATTCAATGAAAACAGATCAAAGTATTTCATGCTGCTACAAATTTAAAATCACAGATGTCTTCTCACTATGGCAAGCTGTTTTTTTAAGATGAGATCCATATTAAACAGTAGTGAAAAGCTGACCAGGTCTTCTTCAGTGTTCAAAAGTACTTTGTTTTAGGAATCAAAAGAATACAAAAATAAGGCATTTAATTGAAAGAAAAAGTATCTTACAAAAATGGAGTCTTTCTTAATTCTAGAAATGACAACAGTATTAATAAAATCATAAAAGACAACTAATACAGCGCTTATTTCGAAGCAACATAATTCCAACAACACATAAAAAACTCAAGTGTTTATTGTTACAGTTTAAGTGCATATATTCCTTTTATAATTTTGTGCCTTTCCACAGGAACATACAGTAGCCACACAATTTGTTCTTTTCAGAAAGCTTTTACTAGTTTGAAATCTCATCTTTATAATTGGATAATACAGCAAATGAGTTCCAGTGATAAATTCCAGATTTATATAGACTAGATTTCAAAACAGTAAACTCAACACGAAGGTGTTAAAATTTTTGAATACTCCCATAAAAGGTGACACAATACACAATTCAAGTGATTTAAGACATGCAACATACACAAGACATTCATAAAAAAAAAAAAAATCAGATGTTAATACAAAATACTCACCTATCTCTGAAGATAAAAAGAAAAAGCTTTGTAAGTTACCAGTATGAGCTCTGCCTTCCACATGTTGACAGTGACAGTTATTACGAGGGTATCTCTAAGGTTTAAATACAATCTGTGCTGGCTAAATTACACCCACCTCTTTCATAAATTAACGATGGAGGATGGAATCACCTAACATAGGATCCTGAGCACCAGAAGTTAAATTCCGGGTTCAAAACGCTTTGTAAGTGAAACTTTCGCCATTCACTACAAGGATGACCTCTGTAACTTCTTTGGTTCAGGCCGTCATCGCTGAATAGCAACCCCTAACAAAATGGGAAACCCTTCCACTGCTCAGGAAGAACCAAAGAGTATCGTTTGGAACAATTATGGAATAATTCTATGCTTACAGAAAAAATGTTCTATTTCTAAATAGAACGTGATGAATGTGAATTCACAACTATAATCTTTAATTTTAGATAACTTAGTAAGTACCACAGTATTGACAATCTTCATAAATATCATTAGTTTTGAAATAAAGATGCCAAAAAAGCACAGACAAATTTATTATTCTTACTGGAAAAAATAGTGAGGTTTTATTTTAAATTTAGTCTTTTGCTTCAAACATTATGTAGTAGCATCACTTTTACCAACCCTGTTCTCAGGGAAGTGGAGATAGTATCAGGATACAGAATAGGCAACAAGGCTTATTTCTCTCTTCTCCCCACTCAAAAAAAAAAAAAATTTCCATAAAACCTTACATACTGTAGATTATGGGAAGTACCAGAATTCACCCATTTCACTCATGTTACCACTGCCTATATAAAGTTGTATCATACTTTGTGTCTGGCTTGGACAATAACCACCATGCTCCATCACACTGATTGACGTAGATTAGACTTCTATTTCCAGCTTCTTGCCCTTCCAGATGCTGGGGACTGGAGAGAACCTAGATGCCAACCTTTCAAGTCCATGAGGATAAATTAAGTGCTTCACCTCACTTGGCAATGATCTACATCCATCTGATGTAGATGATGCAAGAGCACGTTGACAAAACCCCTTCCTTGCTCTGACAGATGCCAATTGCCATGTGAAGCTTACAGCCTTAATAAGTTAAGATGGAAAGTCCTTTGGCTCTCTGAAAGTTTCCAATCCCTCTCTTCAAGAGAGTTCAAAGAGAACTCTTCAAAGTTTTTGAGTAACTGAGTAACATGCAGAAAATCTTAAACCATTTCAACCCCTGGGCCAGAAACACCACGCCACACCTGGAAGCACCAAAGCAATGACTATAGAAGAAAAAAGATTTACTGCGTTGTTGTCCAATATAGGTTTTCCAGATATGTGCTTGGAGTCTTTTGTTTGGTGGTTGACAACCATGCCGATATTCTGGTCAAAACCTGGGAAAGGAAAGACTTCACTTTACTAACACAACCAAGCTGAAAAGAAGCTTAGTAACCACGTGTATGCAACTCCCTAAATTTAGTTTACCATTACAGTGTTAAACCTCTGTAAGAAAAGACATTAACAGACTAAATTACAGTTTAATCTGGTAGCTCCAAGAAATGGAATATAAATGCAATACTTTACGTTAGAAGTTACTTCTTTTGAAAAGTTACACTTCTGTCAGGTCTGCTTCTCTCTTTATATAGTTTCATAGCAAAGAAAGGAATGAAACAAGCTAAATCAGAAGAGACAAAAAATATTCCAAGAGCCATTCTAAGGCAAAGGATGTTGTTTTGAACAGAACAGAAACAACTGATTAGCAACATGCATTTCCTTGTCAAGAAGATTTATTAGTTTTCAAAGCAAAATTATGGAAATAACATTATTACTTGATCTGACAGAAAACAAGCTCC
The DNA here is from genome assembly GCF_011004875.1 of Balearica regulorum gibbericeps. Lineage (NCBI taxonomy): Eukaryota > Metazoa > Chordata > Aves > Gruiformes > Gruidae > Balearica > Balearica regulorum. The sequence continues at coordinate 40,803,339 of NC_046184.1, read as the reverse complement.
TTACAGAAGCTGAATTTATCATTTCTATTTACACAGCAGTTTTGTACTACCAACAGCTGGATTTTTTTCCTAGCACTTAAGACATTTCTTGCTCTACCTCTGTATTATCAGTACTCCAGCACTGTGTTTCATTAGCTGTTACCGTACACACGCTGTTACCCTATGTTTTGTCCAGCTGCATTATTTTATATGCTGATAAAAGCATAAAATTCTAGCATGCTTGATTTTTATGCTCACACTATAATGTACATGCACCCATTTAAGGCTGACATGAAGAAACATTCCAAAACAAATCAGTCCATTTTCTGTTAACATTATTTTTCTCTGTAGATTTGAATATCTGCTAATACCCACAACATGGAAATTTCATTCTGACCTGCTGCTTTAGTACAAAAAAAATCTTCAGCACCTCAGACAAAACTTAAAAAAACCCCACACCACAAACCTGCTTGGCAGGTGTGTAGCTGGTATTACTGTTAGCTTTGAATCATACATTTAAAGCTAGCTTTGGATAATGCAAAAGAGCTACAGAAAAATAAAACTTCAAAGCCTGACAGTTTAACTCTCAACACTTGCTATGTTTTAGAAAGTCTTAAGTTTTCTTGAAAGAAAAACTGGGAATACTTGTTATAAATATATACCTCAAATGCACACAAAGATAGATGCAGAGCATAAACAAATGGGAAGGGTAATAGTAAGTCTTTCCACTAGCTTGGTTATTTACAGAATAGGTATGGTTTCAGACTGATAACATGGGAAAATTTGAATGCAATTCTACACATATATTCAAACCAAGTTTTACTTAACAAATGTGTGGGCAGGGAAGAAACAATGGGTATCACAGACTATTGCATAAACCAAATCTAGGAAGATTACCAACAGGAAAGACGCTCACAGAAGAAATAAGCAGTTGTAGCACAATATTTTCAGAAAAGACACAATTGTTTATTACCACTGCCATAATTATTTACTGTTTTTTCAAGATGCTGTAGAGGGATGGGAGTATTTCTTATGAGACCACATTGAGTAGGTATTGGAAAAGTGGGTTAAAGTAAAGAAGGACACAAAACCTAACAGTGCACACCACATGAGCAGCACTATACCACCTATATCACAGCATATATACTGTAGTATAATGTGTAGATAGTATTCATAAGCACTGCTGGAGTGGGTATATGTAAAAGAAATTGTGGAACTTGCATACTTGTCCCTGCTACAGCTAGCAAAGTTGCTGAGCATGGAAAAATATCTGAAGTGATGAAGAAATAGATGCCGATAAATGCAGGCATGCATTAGCTCAGTTTACCATACTCTCTTAATGCATCTGCCTCATTAGGAGCATGAAATATTGCCTGAGTGCTTAAGTGTTTCCTCTTTAGTACAGAAGTATTGTATCTAAAAATTCCTTAAATGGTTAAACACTCCATTAGATTTGGGACTTCCCTGGAACTATAAAGAATACAGCATAAAAACTGCTGGAAAGTCAAACCCACAGCATCAACAACAATTCACAGTTCTCACTCTGATGGTAGATTTAAAGGACTTGTATCTCTCGGGAAGCTCATCTGCACATTCAAACCTTGACCTCCAGCAAATAAGTATATTGACAACAAAATCCAAAACCTTAAGTTCTCTCTGTAAACTGGCTGTTAAACCGAAGAGCACCAGATATGGTCTTTAAACAATTTTTAAACATATGGTAAGTTTACATTTTGGCCAAAAGGTTGGTTGTAGTGTTTATTCACAGACAATGATACTTAAAGACAGTGAGTAAATAAATACTGAAATTATTTAGCAGCAGTCAACCAACAATCTTTAAAGAAAAAAAAAAAAGGTCAATTTTTAAAAAGTCACAGCTAGCTTGTGATAAGCTTAACTTATAGGAAACAGTACTCTATTAAGTGGTGAAAAAACACAACATAAAATATTGCGCACATTTTCCTGGAGCTCTTCTTATTTAATTCTTAAAGCTCAGACTATTGCTAATTCTTCAGAGTTAGAAATGGAGCTTCTGCAGTGACAACTTAATCTGAGTAAATGGATAAAATTAAGCTGACATTTTCTCTTATAAAATGTTACCATAATTAGATACATAGAAAAGGAGAGGGCAGCAATTGCTTTTTCCAAGGTAACATGTTGGAGATCTCTGGTCTCTTTCAATCATCAACAAGATAGTAACATAAGATAAACAAAACAAAATGTGGAAAAGGACCAACTGCCCTTGCTCTTGTTTTCATTATCATGTCCACCACTTTGGCTCCCTTTGTCCTTTGTGTTGCTAATTCTGTATTTTTTCCATTTAAAAACCATGTCCTCAGCCCTTCTTGAAACGCAAGTCCATTTTTAGGTCACATTAGGAGAGGGGGGAAAAAAAAAAAGAAAAAAAAAAGAGCAGTATCTTACCGCTGTATTGCATTGTAGCTCCCAAATATGAATCAACAATTGATCCCAGTAAGCCAGCTGCTGCGCCAAACACAATAATGGGCCATTGCGGAGCAGATATTTCCAGATCACTCACGAAAATGAGTTGTGTTATGAAGTAGGCTATACCTACTGCCATGCCCCCAAGCAAACTTGAGAGCAGGCCCACTAAAGTAATTGCTCCATTAGTACCTAAATCAAACAAAATCAAGCTGATTTACAAACTTTTTCTTAAAAGACTTATATTTGTACCAATGCTTTATATGAAATCAAAACTCTGTTCATAGTGATCTTCCCCCTTATATCCACAAGGCTCCTGCTACCACAGCTTTCATTTACAATTCCCTTTATGCTGCTGAGAAGCTTAACCTGTACCATTATATCCTATTACTTTTCCTGTCTCTAAGGCTAGTTATCTAGAAATATTCACTAGTATTAAATTAAATAAAAACAGATAGGACACCTCTCATTGTAACCTGGTATTTATTTGCTGTAAGATGCGTGTGGTGGGATAGGAAAAAGAGATTTGCACCAAAAAATACAGAGCTTGAGATGTGCATGTTATTAAAGCAATGCCTCTTTCAGAAGAGGTATACCAAGACACCACCATATTTAAAAGAAAGAACAAAATCCATGGAAAGGAAGATGTTTGACAGCTTACTGAATAAAAATCTGAAGAATGTTAATAAAGAGAAAAAAAATGCCCATGCATTTAAATCCTATCCCACAAGATCTAAAATTCAGATCAACATGTCAGCAAGACTCAAAAAAAGACACGCTGCTTTCAGATACCGATCTCATCCACTGTGTAGACAAGGTTTGACAGAATAATATCTCACTCTTGGTAAGATATTAAAGGAAATGAGCAATTAGGGTAAGAAGTGAGGTTTTTTGTAGTGTCTGTATTGGATATATATATTCCACTGATTAAAAATTTAATGTCTGAAAAATTCAGTTGATAACTTGTATTATTTATATTATTGGCAACATATAAACACTTTTAATAGAGCCAGAGATGAGAAGTGACAGCATTCACTAAGAAGGATTTTAGCTCCCTGAATGCTATGTTGGTGCATCTCACCAACAAGATGCAGCAGGAACACAACCGAGTATATTCCATTTCAGAAAATGCATTCCTGCTGTCCCAGATTTGTGATGTTTATTTTTCTGGGTGGTGTTTTTTTTTTTTACTTTCGGAACTTTCCAAGTTGGATGCATAATTCAAAACAGATCAGCAAAATATTAAGAACATGTAGAACAGATAACACCTTACCTACTGGAACCTTTTCCCAGGTTGTTATTAACCTTGGCTGGCTTTTACTCATAACGGTACCAATCTCTGAAGCCCATGTATCACCAGCAGAGCATGCCAAAGCTCCCAAAAGGGATAAGCACATCCATGATGCTGTGTATTGCTTTGAAAAGTCGACTGGAATTTCACCTGGTCCATTTTCTATCATATATAAGATGGCGAGCTCAGTAGGAACACCACCATTACAGAATACTTGCACCCAATTCCTCTGTCCGCCTAAAGTGACAAAAACTAAATTTCAGTATTCAGGCAAAGTATCTTGACAGGCAACAGCATGAGACAAAAGCACAGTACACATATATAAAGTTTTAAATTTAAAGAGACACACTTTCAAAACAGAAACTAGGTAACAATTTATTAAATAGAACAGAACCAAGAGCAAAGTTGGTTGCTAATGTTCATAGGGATGGGGATCAAGGGGAGGCACAACAACAGTGTTCCCTACTCTGGATGTTACATCTCATCTGGCCCTTTGAAAAGAAGAGGGACACGCAGTACTTACTCTCCACAAGGGATCAGAAAGAATTAAAATGTTATGGCTTACCTTCTTTGTATTCTGAATCTATTTGCTTCTTTCTATCTTTTTTCCATTTAGTAAGTTTTGAAGAAGTAACAAAAAATACAAGCAAAGAAGTGAAGAAACTGTAATTTGCAACTGTAAGGATAAATCCAACCACCAGTCCTATGAAGAAAAAAAAAAGTATAGAAAGTTCCTTCATGTAACAATGCCTGCTTTGTAAAGTAATTAAGTATTCTGAATCTCTTGAATATGACCAGTATCTTCATGATAAACCTAGGACAATCACACAATAAGAGAATTACGGAAGCGCCTAATACCTGTATGAGAATTCCAGAGACATCTTGGCTGAAAGAATAATAGTTATCTTTACCATTTTCTCTTAAAATTTTATTGCTAAATTGCTTATTTTATTGCTACTGCTAAAATGTGTGATTTTTAAGACCTTCTCTTGCCACAAATGAGTAATACTGTGCAAAAATAAAAGGTAGAGCAATAAAAAAAAAAAAAAGCCAAAGGATATCTAATTGAAATGGAAGCACCCTGACTGAAGGATATGATTATGAAGCACATATACAGCTGTGGCTGTGTCTCTATAGCAAGTTTATCTTCAGTTTGGGAATCAAATCCCTTCCTCAAGGTCTCTAAGATAATCTAGATAACTCTCCTCCATATCTTAACAGCTGCTACTTCTCCCTTCTGTTCTTAATTTTCTTTTTCTGTTTTTGATTTTTATGCCATCTTTTTCTTTCTGTAATTCTCTTAAGTATTTGAGCTCCTAGATGTGCTTCTTTTTTACCTCTTCCTTCAGAGGGGAGGTCTAATTCTCACTGCCTGCCTTAAGATTACGAATCTTCATGACTGAAAGAAAACTGGCTGCACTTAAAGCAAATGCCAATATAAGCCAGCTAGTAGAGCTGTTAAAGAGGTAAAAACGCAGCAGAAAAGATGGGGTTTTTTTAATTTAGAAAATGCTCCCCTTAGCTCACAGACAGAACAAGATTTGCAAAATGGGTAACATGGGAGAAACTTACTTGAGGTCCTGTTTCTTTCCATTGACCATCAAGTCAATGTCACAAGACAAGGGTGAATCACCTCCCCCAGAAATCTTGCATCAGACTTCAACAAAAACAATTGTACACTACACTGGAGTTTCTCTCACATGGTCAAGAAAAACTTTGTTAAAATGGTCAATTGCTTGAAGTGAAGTACAGATTTAATTTTCTTCTTATTTTTGGGAGGCAAAAAATGCCGGGAACTGCTCGTATTACAGTAGGGAGAACCACATTATCTTTACCGGTTTCCTAGCAGGCAGGTAGGCTGCTGACATGGGTCAGGTTTATGGTATTTCTTTACCACTGCCTCTGCCATTTCATCATCCCTATGTGAATCCATCTATATGTTAAAGCAAAACATGATTTAACTGCATATTGTACTGAAGTTTAAAAGAGTCTTCTAGGTTTATATAAATTTAATGACAATATTAATCAAATTAATTACAAACAGCAGCAAAAGTTAACTTGACTACTTAAACAGGCATGAGAAAAAAATCAGTATGAATTCAAGTATACATGCTTACATTTATACTTTTATTAGAACTAGGTAGGAAAGTCTTAAAAGAATATTACGTACAATAAAAAGGACCTTAATTCAGTTTACTAAATGTTTAGCTTAATAGTCTCAGAAAAACATACCTCCCAATGCACCACTGTGATCCAGACTCTTCTTCTTAAAACCCTGTGTTGCAATCAGTAGTGGAACCAAGATTGAAAAAAGCCAGCGCCATGGAGAAATGGGTCGTAAAGTACCTGACAAATCAAATCAAAGTGTTACAGAAGATCCTTATAAGCCTTTTTAATGCCTTTATATCTGAAAAGTCATCAGCTTCTAGTACACATTTTAAATCTGATCTTAATAGAGATTAACACTTTTTAACCTTCAGAAGAAACATGTTCTTATGAACAGAAGACCAAAATATCTGCAATTATGTACTCAATTTTTATATTCAGCTTTCACAGGGAAAAGAAAATACATTACATGAACTAAAATGAATTATCAAAAACCAGCAAATGTGACAAGAAATAAACATGGTGATATTTTCCATTCTAAAAGGGATTTATAAACTCAAAAAATTAACATTCAAAACGCTAACATCGTCTGAAACCTGATTTGGATAGAACAGATAAGTTCAAATTTTAGAAAAAAAATTACTATACAGCCACAGTAAGGTATGTAGAATTCAGTTTCAAATATGAATAAAATTCAAACTAAAATTCCAGTTAACAAAACATTAGCATTCCTCTCATGTAAAGAGACTGCAAAGCAACTTCAAGTAAATAAATTAGTGCAAGACCTTCCCTCATAGATCAAGTTATGACTGATTCACTGGTAACTATAGAAACAAATCTAAATTTATTAAGTATCAGAAAAGATGCCAACAATAAAGGGAATGAACAACACTGTCTATAGTCACTAATGGTTTTTAGCATTGTAACAGAAGGAAAGCTTTACCTTGTTTTTTCAAGTCATCCCAAATACCAGTGTTTTTAGGAAAACTCATTCTTGTTTATGAAAAACTTTAGCTTGCTAGCTCTTGGCTATAAAAAAAAAAGCAACTTTTTTCATCCCTTTTTTCATCATTTATGTATTGTGAATTATTCTTAGGATGTGCCTAATACTGTCACGTTGTTATCAATGCAAAATTCTAATTCATAGCATAATGTTGATAAAAGGACTGCTGCTACCTGGCTGACAGAAGACTTCAGAAGTAGTTTCATGTCTATGTGGAGAGAAGACATCAGCATGCCTATAAGCTAGCTAATGGCTGTTTCTATAGCTTTAATAATACTACCGTATCCTTTTCATTTTAGTTTGGAAAACTTACATATTCTGTAATACATTTAAGTGCTTAGTTGAGCTACAGTGATACTTGATGTCATCTAATAAAACTAGCAGGAAGTCCTGCAGTTCATATACATATTTATTTTATACACTGATTTTGTCCTTCTGCTCACCTGTGAACAAATCAGCAGTATAATCACAGCATTACTGATAAATTACACTGATGCAAGAAAGGAAGTTTAGATGCTTGGCCTTCTTTTATTGTTTTAAAAAGAAATATTCCTCTTTTGTTGCTATCTAAAACATCGTGATTGTTTCCACACTACACTTGGTTAAAAATACAAGAACTTCCAAACTGCATCAAGCCAAACACCTGGCTGACCCAGAATCTCACCTGGCAGTGGTGGCCTGCACATGCCTAAGGGAAGAGTACAAGGAACAGGTAAAGACTGATCTTCCTTGTTTTATTGGGAACTTTTATGTTGGCATTCCTAAAATCCCCTGTATATTTGCTCAATCCATTTTTAAAAACAGTTATAATTTTCATCTCCACAGCCACCCACAGAACTGAATTCTGGTTTAAGATGCACTGAAAACGGCCTTTCAAAAAGCCGAACAACAAAGATCCTGCTGCCTCAAATTTCATTTGGCATCTCCTAAATTTTATGCCCAACTGAATAATAATTTCCTATTCCCATTCTTCCTGCCATTCATGACCTATATAGATGTCCCCTTTCTACACTAAAATATCCTTATCTATTTAAATCCTCTTCAAACAGATGCTGGTACCTGCTCTGATCATCCTTGCTGTCTTCACTATTGCTTCCTAATTCTACTATGGGCATTTTGAAATGGGATGACTGCCAGTGCATGCAGTACTCATAGCAGAGACACACCATGATTTTTACAACTTCTATCAACCTATTGCTTTTTTGATGGAGTGAAAGGTATTTCATTTCCAAAAAAGATGAGAAAATATTAAGTAAACTGGATGATGTAATTCTCCCCTGATTACCTACCCGTACGGAACCAACCTACTGACCTCTTCAGTCATGCAGTACATTAATTATAGACAGCTTTGGTGTAAAACGTATATATTTGCCCTGCTGCTCTCTGCTCTTCTCATCATCTTTTCCTGCATTACCATCTGATTGCCTTTATCCGTGGTAACCAAGCTCTGGGGTCCCTCTCTCCAATACAGGAGCGTATCTCCTCCACAGGCAGAATTTACATCCCTCAGGACCTGAGAACACATCCATTATCCTTGCAATGGACATTCTTATGACTTTTTTAACACTAAATTTTTTAACCAAAAGAGCTAGCCCGAGAAACATTCAAAGGAAACTTAGGAACATTAGAAAAATTAAGCTTATTTCAGTAAGCCATTGCATTCTCCAAATCATAATTTTTAATAAAGAATAATATACACTATGAATTTTGTATTTAAGGAAAGGTAGCTACGTGACATACAAGTCAGGTGTTATACAGTCTGGTTTCCACCTGAATATTTATCCTCAAGTGAACCTGAAGTTATCTAATGCAGTCCTCCTTGTCCTATCTGTTTCTACAGAAAATTTGGCTTAGCGAAGAATCACAGATGATTTAGACCTCTTATTCTTTGCTTTGCACAGTCCCTCTCCACCACACGTGCATGCACACACAGCCTCTTTCCAACTTAGCAGCACTACAGACAACTAACTCCACACTTTGGTCTGGAGCGTTGCAGCAACTTGTTGAAAAGCAAGCTACATCCAACAATTCCATGTCTTGTAATACATATCTACTCTCAGAAATTTTTTCTTCTCTGAGAATTCTCTAGACTAATCATTTTCCACTTCCGTGTCCTCCTTGTTATTTTTTCTTAATTTTATCTAGAACAGCACAATCAGACAGATTTAGTGACAAGAGAATTTCTTTTTGGTTGCACAACATGTTTGCATGAGAAGCTATTTGCTCTGTGGCATGGTATAGTCAGCACAGACTGAAGACAGGTATTTACGCTAGGAGATACCCTTCTTTTTCTATGAGTTAATGTCCCCCACGTAGTGGGAGAATCCTTTCCACTGATTTTTGTTCTGTGACAGCAGCTGCAACAGAATTGCCACATTACTCAGTGTTGCCTGGTGATTTCACCTGAGTATGAATTTACATTATTTGCTAAGTGTACATGTGAATTTAGGGGTGGAAAAATTAACAAGACAGCTCTGAGCTTTCTTTTTACTTTGTTTACTGTTTAACATAATTTAATCTAACTGAGCTTCCTGTGTTACAGCTATTCAAATATTTGATTGTAGCTTATTTGTTTTGTCACAGCGCTAACTGTCCTGGTTTCAGCTGAGAGGGTTAATTTTCATCATAGTAACTAGTATGGGGCCATGTTTTGGATTTGTGCTGGAAGCAGTGTTGATAACACAGAGATGTTTTCGCTACTGCTCAGCAGTGCTGACACAGAGCCAAGGCCTTTTCTGCTTCTCACACTGCCCTGCCAGCAGGATGGCTGGGGGTGCACAAGGAGTTGGGAGGAGATACAGACAGGACAGGTGACCCAAACTGACCGAAGGGATATTCCATACCATTTGATGTCATGCTCACTTTATAAGAGGCTTGGGGAAGAGAAGGGACTGGGGGGGTGGGGGTGGCATTCAGAGTGATGGCATTTGTCTTCCCAAGTAACCATTAGGCGTGATGGAGCCCTGCTTTCCTGGGGATGGCTGAACACCTGCCTGCCCATGGGAAGTGGGGAATGAATTCCTTGCTTTGCTTGTGTGCGTGGCTTTTGCTTTACCTATTAAACTGCCTTTATCTCAACCCACGAGTTTTCTCACTTTTACTCTTCTGATTCTCTCCCCCATCGGGATGGGGGAGAGTGAGCAAGCGGCCGCATGGTGCTCAGCTGCCGGCTGGGGTAAAACCACGACACTAACAAATGCAATACACTACATGGTTTAAATCCATCAATTCCTTGCTTTCATATAAAAACATCTACATCATCAAAGCTTCTGTATTTGGAAAGTATACTGCTTTTTGGGAACTGAAGAGAAGTCAGTCATTTCAGGTCTAGTATTTACACCTATGCAAAAATGGCTTACCTGTTATCCTCCTTGTTACACAGAAAATAAACCCAACTTAAAAAGTTTTAAAGTATTTAACTGGAAACTAGTCTAAGCCAAAACTTTTTACAAGAAAGGATTGCTTTTAATTATATTCTTCACTTAAATTCTTAAACTGCCAAGACAGACTACTTGAGCTACTCCCACACAAAAAATGCCGGTTTCCAAAACTACAACAGGTTAATTTTACAAACAAAACTGAAAACAAAAAAAATCAAGCTATTTTCTCAACAAAATACCTTCTAAATAGCCTTCTAAAATGCTTTTTCTTGAGTTTCCAGTTTGTTCCCTTTGCTTAGTCATTTAAGTCACTATGATCTGAATTTAAACAAGCTCGCACAACACGAAAACAATATCCCACTCAGCTGTCATAATTCCACACCATTCCATAAAGCACTAGTGTCCATAGCAACTCACTTCGGAGGAGAATATTTATCATAGATGTCCTGAATGTATTTGTTTCCTTCTAAAATTCCAGAACACTTACAAAAAATAAAAGCAGTTAATAAAGGAGTTGTTATTGTCCAGTTAAAAGGCATATTATTACCTGACTCAATAAATTACTGCCTTAGCAGTAAGATTATTACAACCTTTATATTCTATCACCTCATTTTGATTTAAATTGCAAGACACAAATTTCACTGCAAAAGATGCGAAAATTACATCTTAAAGAACGCTGAAGAATTTCTGAGAAGAAATTGTTCTTTCCTACTACAGCTTAAAAGTCTTCCACCTTTGCAGTCACAGAGACAAGAAAGCTATTGATTATATCTTGAACTATGCTACTTACTCTGACAGAATTTCACTACCAGAAAAACAGCAAGAAAGCCAGTCGACCAGGTGACAGTGGCATGATCACCTTCTAAATCATGAGCCCTTTCAATCCTTTTAAACTTGATGTAAGGCTCTCAAAAATACACTTTAAGCTGATGACTATCTCCGCAAGATTTCAAGTGCTAGTTTTTGTTTAAAAGACCCATGAACCTTTAAAAAGTAAAGCTAGTTGTCAATGTAGCTTTTGAGCTAAAAAAACCGCCAAAATCATCAAAAGTTATCACATCCACTATACAAATACAAGACATTAAAGTAGGTCTCAATCTCACAGAAGAAAGATTTTACACCAGCACAGCACCTTCTCTTGCTGGAAAGCTAAACATGATGGTTTTTGACAAGAACTTTTGTCTTGACAGTACCTAGAGCTTTGCAGATATATGGGCTCCCTGGTGCAAAGCAGGAGAAACATATTTCTCAGTAAAACACTTGTCATTGCAAGCACAAAGATTCATAAGAGGAAAACTTCTCTTCTGTGTACTGAAAAGCCCCAATGCTGCAGGAGGTGTGCAGGAGAGTCCTGCAGCCAAGGGTTGACTCAAAAACTCAAAAAACCACCACTGGCTGTGTATGAAGAGGTCTCCAGTGCTGTAGTCTGGTATTGCTAATCATAGAATTTTCACCTTTTTAAGGTCGTTTTTCAACTGACCTTTTTTATTTTCTTGGGGGGAGGGGGGAAAGTATTGGTACTAAATTACTACTACATGTAAGTAGTTAAGACCAAGACAGAACAACTTCCTTGGTTTTTTATGGATTGTTTAACACTTTATTTTATCAACATTTTGGTCACTGGTGCTTAAGCATTACTATGAACTATAAACTGCAAATTAATAAAGGTATGTTTGTAGTATTTTCATATTTATGGTTAAAGACTGAATTTCATTGCTTTTATAGGCTGAAATTATTTAAGTTCTCCCTCCCACTTCATTAAACCCACTCCTACAACACAGATTTAATGCTGTACCAATACTAATAAAACCTAAAGCACTGAAAACCACTGATCAAAGACATCCAATTCCCACTGCAAAAGTCATCTGACACTGGTGGGATTATTTATTCCAGCTCCTTCTGGATCCAAGGTGACAGCAGGCACTTGGGGGTGTTCATAGTGCATTCCTAGGCACTTGCAGCAACACTGCAATGACACAGGAGCTCTTCCTGCATGAAATAGGCAGAGGTCTTAACAACAGGTCTTTACCTGTCCTGGGAAAGCAGTTAAACTCTTGTAGGCTTGAATAGATGCTTAGGGCAGTACTGCCACTTTTGCACTTTCCTGTAAAAATGGCCCTAGAACTGAAATGACAGACCACAGAAAGTGCTAGCATCCCTGCGACTATACACAACACACAGCCTGCCTGAGTTGCCTGAGCAGAACACAGCTGACTGTGTCAGAGACTCCATACATACATTTCTCTCTTCTTGTACCATTTCACATTTCTCCCTACCTTGCCCAAGGAATTCTTCTCACATGCCCTGTTCAAAGCCTGCACGTGCATTCTTCAAACTGTTTTGAAGGCTCGTGCGCTCCTCCCATGCTGTCACTACTTGCCCTGACAGCTCACTCTTTCTTTTAACTTTTTCATTTTTATCTTTTTTGTTTTCTTTCAGGGAGATAAATCGCAAAGGACACCAACATTTTAAATTCAACGGGATCCCTGGGCAGAGCTGCAAACAAGGGCACAGTGGCTGTTAACACCCTCTAAACCATTACCAGCTACTGTCAGGGCTGAGGTTTCCAGCGATGGAAGGGGCCTTGCACACCCCTCTTCCAATTCTCTGTCTCCAGCCTGCAGGGGCTGGCGGGAAGAGCGGTGGGGGGCCTCGCCGTGCCATGTCGGCCTCTCCCCAGCCCCCGGACTTCGGACTCACCGTAGTACGTACTTGCAGTCATGGACACGATCCAGAAAGCCAGAGAAATACAAATGAGCAAGTTCAGGACAACAATATTCGCCATCATCTTCAAGTACTCTTTGAAGAAATCCTCCTGGTAACAGGTCATAGGAAGCCAGAAGGAAAACACCTGGCGGGGAAGCACAAGGTGCAGCACATTAGCAACACCGCCGTTTCCTCCTCCTTCTGCTCCCGCCCGGCCCGCACTGCCCCCGCTGGTCCCCGGCACCTCGGGGCGCTGCGAAGCGACGACAAGGCGCTCACGGGGAGGGGGCTGCGGCCGCCCCCCGCCCGCTCGGGGCTGGGCTGAGCTGCTCGGCATTCAGTGACTGTAGGCGCCCGCCTTGCCTCCCCTCCTCGCACCGCTCAGCTCCGGCTCCGCCACCAACCTGCTCCCCCGGCCCGCCGGCGCCACCACCATCCCTCCCCGTCGCCGTTCCGCGCATGCTCCGCACCAGCGCCTGCCCCCGCCTGCGTCCTCGTCGGCGGGAGGGAGAGAGGAGGCGCTCTACGCCACGACCCGGTCCGGCGTGGGCTGCCTGCGCTGCGGCGGCAGCCGGGCTGGGCCCTCCCCACCGCAGCGACCTGGCGCCCGCGCTGTTTTCCCGTCAGTGGAGACTTTCCCCCTCTCTGGTCCTGGGGTGAGGCCACCTCCCCCCGCCAGCCGCTGCTGCTCTCTTGGCAGCGGCCCCGTCGCCGCAGCGTGGGCTCCCCTGCTCCTCCGCAGGGAGCGGCGGCTGCTCGGCTGCCGGGGGCGGCTGTTGCAGCCGAAGGGGGAGCCAGCGGGCCTCCTCATTAGGCAGGGCCGTGCCCTCCGCCCCGAGCCGCGGCGCTCCCGCGGGACACCCCACCCAAGGGCCAGGCCGGTGCGTGGGCCTGCGAGCTCATGGCTCGTCCGCAGGCCTCGGTACAGAGCCGCGGCTGTGCTCCCCCCACCCAGAGCCCTTCCGAGCCCGGTGGGCTCCGGAGTAATAATTCTCAGCGAAATCAGGGTCTGTCTTTCGCAAATCCGACGTGGTAAGCGTGCCTCCTCTGCGGCAAGCGGCCACCCCTGAGCCAGCCATGCCCCCGGCGGGCTCAGGGGCCTCTGGCTGGCCTGTATGCTGCAGCCATCAGTGCTTTCCGTGGTGGGCTCAAATAAAACATTCAGTGTACGTGCCAAACGCAGAAACGCTGGTTAAATATAAAACCCGTTTGTGAAATAAAAACAGAAATGACACCACTGTGAAAAGGATGAAATCGGTTGACAATTAGTGGTACCAGTGAGTATCTGGATGAGGTCTGAACTTGTTGGAACACTGTGAAGTTCATTAATACTAGACAAAAGAGACTTGAAACATTTCCTAAAGTTAAGTTGGGATGAAAACAAGCCAAACCTGCCTGGTAGCTTTTTTTCTGCATGCCAGAAGTACTTCCAAAACACTTGACTGTAAATCAGCTAACAGGAGTTAGTAGAAGGATTCCACGGCTCCCACTTCCACACATCAGAGGCTTTGTCAACAAAGCACTAAAAGACGTAAAAAAACCCCCCTTCCCTTCATTTTCGGGCAGCTCCCTATGAAACAAACAAGACTTTAGGCATGACAAGATAATTTTGAAGTAGCATTTATGTATTCAATGTTTGTTCAGTGGAAGGTAGACCAGAAACCTTCCAGTTTACAGATGAGTCACCTCATGAACATCAATAACCTCATGGTTATTTTCATGGACCTGAAGCAGCAGCAGAATAGAATCTTTAGTTAAGTATTCAGAGAGCAGAATAATAGGAAAAAGTGTAGCATGTTTAGTTATAGGCTGTGGTGATACTTTGAGGAAGAGGAGTAGTTTTTAGGCTTAAAAATTATAGTGAATGATTTTGGTGTAAGAGCTGATAATTTCCTGCTGAATTTAAAACTAGTTTTGGCATACTGGCTCCTGATTCATCTTTGAGGCATGTTCTATTATTTTTCATTCAGACAGTAGGCCTGTTCCAGAGGTTACACTTGGGTGTTTACAATGTATTGGCTCAAGGCAATTAGAGTCAAAATTTGGACCAGGTGCCTTAGACAAGGTTGAGCAGGCTTATCTTATCTTGTGCTATATTTATTGATAATAAAGACTGGGAACATACAAATTTTCTCTGAAGTAGAAATCCCTAAAACGTTAACACTAATGTAGCAGGACTGATGTTGGTATATCTGGTCTTCTTTCTTACCTCCAAAATTTTCATTAAACCTCCATCTGAGATCTGGATTTGAAATCTCAAAATCAGGGGCTGAGTAGCTGGGCTACTTTGTGAGCGCAGTACACCTTTTGAAGGGTAACATCGATACAACATTGCTTAGATATTCCTGCCAAAATCTAAGTCACCAAATTTTTCAACCAGAACAAGATCAACACTACTTAGACTGGCGGCTGAACAATTAGCTGCTTGTTTAGCTGTAACCAACTCCCATACAGTCATTCATTGAAATACACCCTTAACTGCAATATCGCTTTATTTAATTTATTGCTTACTTTTTATTTTCTAAACTGCAGCGTAGGCTGATCCTGGAATTTTTAGTGGAGAAACAAAGGTTCCTGCAGGAATCATACAGCGCTGGCTGTATGATACCCGTGTGACTGTGCAACTGTGGGACCAGGATTAATGGTAACACACAGGCTGGTATGAAGAGTGGGCAGGTGTGTGGAGCTCTAAAGGACCCTTCAGCTTCCTTCATAGATCCCATACCTGGGTTAAGTAGCACTTGCGCTGAGTTAGAGAGACAAGCCAGACTATTGCACTGCCTTATCCACAGACCTTGAGCCTTGGGTTAAATCTACAGATGCTGCTGCTGTAGGAGTTTATATGAACAAGAAAAACGAGAGTACTGTTCTCAACGCCTGGCACAAAAAAGGTGGTTCTAGTCGTGAAATCTGTAACAGCCATTGCATGAATAATGTTGACTTTGACTGCTCTTTGAGCTCTGAGACTTTTGTTAAATGTGGCTTCGTACATCTCTCCCAGTGTTGTCAATTACATGAAACCAATGTATTTTCCTACAGTTGTTTGGTACACATTAAATGTTCCAAGTAGATGAGAAAATGAAAAAGAAAGGAAGCTGAAGTTAGACTTCTTTCTGCATTTAGAAACTGAGAGAAGTAGCCACGTTTTTAAAGTAATGAGTCTACAGCAGTTACTGCCCTTGGCCCAAAACCTATGTTTAAAGTCCTAAATGTTGCCCTTTGTTTTTACTAGGTCCTGCAATTAAAAAAAAAAAAAATCACAGTACTTGTAATGTGGGCAAAAGTTTGGAAAAAAGTTTTAAATGTCCATCTAGATCTTTACAATATTGTGAATATAGCATTCACATACTTAAAATGCCATCTTGAATCAGTAACAAGACTAGTATGCATATTTAATACATGCAATACACAAATTTCGTAAACAATTTTTACTTACACATTCCTCATGCACGCTTATAATATTGATAGGCTTGATAATTAAAAAAAATGGCAAGTAACAGTTGCTTGAGACAAATAGACCTGAAAGTTTTCCCTACAAAAATCTGAATTTAAGTCTAAAAAAATTGTTAGAATTATAAGCTGCCCAATATTTAGAAGAAGAGTTCCTTCTTACCTTTTACCTAGATCTATAGGATGTAAAACATGACCAGCACAGAGTCTAGAAGTAAAAATAAATATGATTTAATTGGAGACAGGAATGTGAGATGAGTAAAGGCAGCATGACAAACTGAAGATAATAGCATGTTGCTGTACATAGCATGCTAATCACTCTTTTGCATTCATTATTTTCCTAGGAATATATTAGAATTTAGATTTGCCATAATATAGCATAAAATTTCCAAATTTTCATGAAGATTTTACAAGTAGACTTCTTGTTCTGTTTTACTTTTCTGCCTTTTTTTTTTTTTTTTGTAACTTTGAGATAGTACTCTCATTTTCACTGCTTAAAGCATTATTCATGTTTGTGAGGGTGCTGTTTTCATGATGCTGTTCTTTTTTGTTAGTGGTATAACATTAATAGGAAATGCTGATCTGACTACGGAATAATCCATTTCACCTCCCTCAGTAGTCTTTTTTACAGGGTAAGAAATACTGTTTATAGTAGAAGCAAGAAAAAAGATAAAGGGAGCCAACCATTGCTTTTTAACAGTTGAACAGATAGCATTATTAAATGTCTGTTTGGAGACAAGTATTGTTTGTCTAATACAGCAATGAAAGAAGAAAAACCCCTTCGAGGATCTTGATTTTTACTTTCTTTTACTTAGTTATTACAGGGGAAACCACCATAGTTGGACATGAACTTCTATGCTCTACTTTCCTTGTTAGACTCCACAAGAATTTTTATATATACATATATTTACTTGAGGGAATATTGCTGCTTTTTATCAGTTGCCTTTATAGTTTTTGTGCTTGATAGAATGCATTATGAATAATATAGCTTAAATAATAAGCATTTTTTAATTCTTCTTTGTTAAACTTGTCTTTTCAATAACAAAAAACTAATTAAAGACAAAATACTATTAAATACATGAGACTAAAAATCTGCAAACATTGTTAACATTGTTCTAAGTATAGCTACTTGCAAAGTCCTTGAATAATATTCGCACCTGTAGAAATGACAAAATAGTAAGACACTAAAATTTTATGCTGATAGCATCATTAGACAGTCTACAGAAAACAGAAGGAAAAGCATAATACTGCAGGTAAATACCCATCTCAAGTAGAGCACCCCAAATTAGTAGTCACCTGTGAAAATGCCAACCAAATTGCAATCATTTTCATGCCACAGAAGTTGCTACACATATGGATTCATAACATTTTTGAGGTAGTGAAAAATGTTAGTGATGAATACTGTGGAAAAAAAAATCACAGCAGGATTTGGATTGTGGACTATATAGCAACAAATGATGAATAGTAAACTAAATATCCAGCTGTCTCACTGAAAAGAATAGAACACTGATGCTTTAAATATTAAATTTATTCATCTAAAGTATTACTTTAAGCTTTCAAGATTGATTTGGTATTTCACAGGGCATGTCAAATTTATAAAAAAAAAAGTAATTTTTATTTCAAATTAAGCATTTTGTACACTTTGCATGCTGTGCAAAACTGAGCTTATACCAGATAGAACTATCATCTTCCTTCCTCATCTGTAACTTCAGAACCAGGACCAGGAACATTTTTCGTAAAGCTTGTGAACACATTTGAGTACTACTGGAAACAACCGTTAGAAGGTGTGGTACAGGGGAATGCTTCACAAAACTATATCGGTTATCCCAGTTTAGCAAACTTCTGCAAGCACCTGACTTTAAACATACTCGTCCTATTGGTTTATGATAAAATGCTTTGCTGCATCAGTTCTATTCCGTCTTGATCACTGATGGTCTGTGAGCCTTAACAAAGGATTTTCTTATGCTTCTTTTAGCACATGTCCCTAATGAGTGTAACAAATGATCCCAAACTGACAATGATACTGTGAGATTTTTTTATTGTTTGAAAACTTACACTTGATTAGTAGTGACCTATTTATTTCAGTTCCTTTAATTACATGAAATCAAATCTATACTGTTTTCCCTTTCAGATTCTGGGATACTTTCAGAGATGAAAGTCCATCCCCTCTGTTCTCCGATTTCCTCAATTGGACACACTTTATGATTGCATTATATGTCCAGAGACTGCCTTATATTGCAGGATAGCTTTCTGATGCAGCAAAATTACCTTTCTGTAGTGGTGGAAACATTTATAACACATGACCTACTGTTTTACTATGTGTTTACTCTGTATTTATCTACTTTAGCAAGTTATTCAGTGAAATAGGAAAGGATCGATATATTGAAAGTAGTGGGTGTTCAGGCTTCTGATACCTCCAGTATATTTGATCTGGAGAGTTTATTTTGGATGAGATGATAAAATTTGGCCCAGTGCTGCACATCTCTATTACACTTGTAGTTTGAAATTATCTGAAAGGAAGATAGCCTACAAACCTTTCTGTGGGTCCCTCTGAAAACACCAACCTCTTCATTCATTTAATTCACACCAATGACATTAACATACCAGTGCTCATATTATTATCGCTAATATAAAAAATTGCATTTAAGAGCCCTTTTAGTGTTATTATTTCTACCATTTCCAAGTGACACAAGGGCTTGTGCTGTCTGATCTACCTCCTCTGTCCAAGTTTGAACAACACACGCTGCAAGGAAGACATAGGGAAGAATAGTAGACTTAATGCAGCACCTGCAGCAGCAATGCTAGGAAGACACCATGAACAAAGTGGCCTCTAGTCCTCTGGCATGACTTTTCACTGAGGTAGCAGTGGAAGAATGTGCTTCTGAAGGCCTTGCTACCCCAGCTGCTTTCCCCATGGTTGACTGCAAGTTCATGGGGATGGGAGGTAACGTCATACTTGTGGAACTGCATAATCATAACATATGGGATAATCAACAATGGGTGTGAAATTGTCAGATGTGGAGGGGCACCTCTTGAGGGTGTCCCTGAGCTGACTGCATTCCTTTACCATTCTTGCACAATATTTTGGAATCCATACTTTTGTTCAAAAGAGTACCCACTGCCTTGTAGAGTCTTGCAACCCCCAACTTCTACTACTCAGTGGCTAACCAGCGTTGCATAGACAAGTCCACTGTGGGCAAAACAGTGATGAAAGTCTTCAGTGCCATCCATGAAACACTCTTTGTTTGAATTATGGTTCTGAGTTACATCAGTGAACTTACTCAGTTCTTTTGAGTTCCCCAAAAGTGAGTGTTAAGGGGATCCACCCTACCATCCAGTGCCCAGCCAAAGACACATCCCCCTGGAGTGTTCAGTTCTTTGAGAAGACCACCTGCTTTAAATTTAATAAATTATTGCTCACTGATCCTCTCGTATTTGGTAACAGTCCTGATCTTAGCAACTTCCTGGCACTGTCACTGAGTTAGCCTGTCGTTTTCCTGATGCCTTTGAACAACTAACATTGTTAGTGGATTTCTGAGAGGTGGAAGGCATTTTACACAGCAGGAAAGCTGAAGAGATTGAACTTGACTCTAAAAATAAGGTAATAAAAAAATAAAGAGTTCAGCAATGGGGAACAGGAACAGGAAGTAAGGCAGGTAAAGATGGAAGAGGACTATGCACAAGGAATGTGGGTGATTGAGGAAGGATCAGCAGTTGAGAGCTGGCAGCTGAGGCAATTGCTCCCACAGCATCTGGCTCTCTAGAGCATCAGACAGATCCAGGGTGTTTGAGAGCTCTGCCCTGCTTAAGGAGCTTCTGTTGGCACTCGTTAGGTACATGCTGCAGGACTTTGCGATGGCATGGTCCTCTTGAGGGGTCAGATCCCTCAGGCCTTTGAGTGTATCTGGAGGGAGACTGGGAGGTTAGGCTCCTCCAGGAGTAATCTAGCTCATGTACACCAAAACTGCTTTGAGAAATGAATCCTAGCATATGGTGGATCAGAACAACCACGGGACTGGCGACAAAGCTGCGTCGTTGTTCTGTATCACTGTGCTAGGTAGAGCATAGTCTTTGTTGACAGAATAATAGCTTTGCAAAAGAACAGGATTGGCTGGCTTTTAGATTTAGATAACTTTTAAATGATTCAGAATCATTAAGTTACATACATTTTAGCCTGTGAAAACACATACCCTTCCACGTCTGCCTCAATGCAAGTGGGTGTAACTTGTCATTCATAATGGTTCAAATCAGCAGTTTGACCTGTTTAGGCAGACTGTGCAGAAGTGATGGAACCACACACACGTATATTTTTTTTTCCTACATAGGTGAAACTGATAGATTTAAGATTTTCAGCAAAAGAACTACATCACATTTATCTCTAGTGTATTTAGCAGAATTAGAGAATTCTGGTAAATACTGCTCAGAGTTAAGATGACTGACTTTTTACTGTGTTTTAAAATCATTTGTAAGAGATACAGGGTGGGGCGTGTGTGTGTGTGTGAACCAAAGCTAAATCTACATATAAAGTCTTAATAAAAAATATTGTCGTCTAGGTTATTAGTGACTTGGCCTGGATTCTTACAGGTTTGCCAAACTCCCAGTGATTTTAGTTGGAAATAGGTGCCCAAATATTTGTGAAGACATAAGCTGCAGTCCTACAAAAGGAAAATACTTGGAAATGCAGTCCAGAGGAAAGGCAGATGGGAGCCATGAAATTGTTGAGCTGGGGCTTCATATAAAAGAAGATTGGTGGCTTCAGGTAGAAGAAAAAAATAATTAATAAAAAGCGTAGGGCAGAAATGAGGATTGCAAAGAAAAGAAGGGCAGGCAGAATGCTTGGGAACCACTGGTGGAGATAGGCTGGAACATGGGAAGAACCCTCAGGCAGAACAAGAGGTAGAAAAAGCTTTGCTGAATGACACCGGCAAGACAAAACACATAGGTAGGGAGGTAGAAGTGGTAACATAATGAGTGGATGCTCAAATGCAAAGTGGATGCTCCAGCACACCTTGACGCCAATTTTAAGACTTAAATGTGAACAGAGATCACTTACAGATCCTTTTTTTTTGTTGTTGTCTTGTCAGCAAGATCAAATGAACTGAGCTTGGGAAGAGATTTTGGCTGCAGACATGACAGTTTCATCAAAAAAATTAAATTGAGTGCATTCACCTTCAAATGATTTAATGGCTTGGGCATGTGGAAGACCAATGTTTACTGGTCTTTACTTGTCTTCACAGAACTAAGCAGAACAAGGATTGAAATTGGGTTTACTATTTTTAACTGACTACTCCAACCATCAGACTACTGGCTTTTCTAAGGGCTGTCCCTATTATAAGAGTTTTGTCCACATTCTGTCCTGACTTTAGGAGCTTCCCAACAAAAAAATTAGTCAAAACTGATAGGTTTTGATTTTAGCACAGCAACACTTCCCAAAAGGAAAAAAAAGTTTGTAAAATTCCTAAACATTTCTTCCTGATAGAGAAACCACACCAACACGCTATTAAGTCCAACTATTTGTTGAATTGATGTTTCACTGTAGAGGTTCAGAAAGTAGACCACTCTACAAGCCATTGGAAGATGAAGAGCAGCAGGGAAATACGTGACTCACATTTCAAAAATAATCTCCTTAATAGGATAGTAAACTATGCTTTCCTTGAGCAGTGGCTCGTGTACCTAAATGCAGTGTCTATATGAATAGCTTTTAACTAAGACTTTTCAAGCAGTTGCTCATCATGTCTTTATCTGCATCTGAAATACTACACAAATGGCTGTTTGCAGGGGTAGCTCTGACAGTGTAATCAGCGGGTGGTGATGTTTCACCTGCCAGGTCTCCAATCAGGACATGACTTCATATCTCTTCCTACTCCCTTTTTCCAACATTTTTTCAGTTGCTCTAAGCTATGGTGACTCGAGTTCTCTGCCTTTTCAATGTGAAGGAGGGAAGGATGCTTTTGTAACAAAACAGAGACTTACGTAAATTCTGGGATGAACCCTTTGTGCCTGTACACTGCTGCAATGCCACGCAAGTCAGGGAAGATGTGGTGTGTTATACAATGTGCAGATCTGAACCAAAAACTCAAGGCAAATGCTGTTAACACCATCAAGCGAATGTATTTGTTCACTAATTATTATTTTAAAAGTAGACTTGCTGTGAGAATTGCTTTTTATTAAAGGAGTTTGGTTCTCAAACACCACTTAAATGCATTTATTTTCTTGTCTCTACATTTTCCTGCTTGTTCCTTATTAAATTTCCAATTGACCTTTAATTTTTTTTTTAATTGCTTCTGAGAAATAAACATGGGAAGTGGTATTTTTTATTAGTGACAAATGTTTTCAGAGTGGTAAATCACAAATGCCTGGGTTTTGGGTTACCTCTACTGTCTAGATACATCTCCTTTAAACCAGAGGACGAATTATGCTGAAGTACTTACTAGACAGCAAAGCTATGGGCCACAAAGCCAGCCTTTGCTGAGCTGATAGAGATAGATGACAGCGAAGAACTGATGATGATGGCACTGTCCCTGCTAGTATATTTTGCTTTTGTTGCCTAAGCCATTACAGTTTGGACTGATATTAGACACATGAATGAAAGTGATACAATCCATATTTCCAGTGATAAGTGTGTTCATTTCAGTTGAATCATATGATGAATACCGATGTGCTCCTGGTATTTCTGATAGAAGAAATAAAGTAGTCATCCCTTCACTTTATCCATTATTGAATGTAGTCTTCATTTGTATCTGTTTCAGTTGATTAAGATTAGGGGCACAACAGAGGTTACTGCATATGTACTAACTTCAAGCCTGACTACGGAATTATAGAAAAATAGCGTTCACAACTCTTTTCTGTAGTTATATATTCTTAGCTAAAATTTATAAGCCATTATATAAAATCTAGTGAAGCATGTAAAATGCCTCTTAAATCAACTTCAAAGCAACTTTATTTCACTTTTTTAGGTTACTATAAACATGGGTTAGCTGAAAGTGAAATATCAAAAGATACCTGAATTTTGAACTGAATGAATTATGGTATGAAGGCACTATTAGTGTGACATGGCCGGATGTTACATGCATCTGGGAGGCAGGGGCATCAATTATGAAGGCATAGCTTAAGTACTGAGGGTATTCTGTCTCTTTGAAGTAGTAACACATACTTTGCATTTCTATAGCAGTTCAATCATAAGAGGTTAAAAAAACTTCACAAACATTACATTTTGGCAAAGTTTAAGGGAATGTCATGGTTTAACCCCAGCCAGCAACTAAGTACCATGCAGCTGCTCACTTGCTCCTCCCTCCCCAGTGGGATAGGGAAGAGAATTGAAAAAAAAAAAAAAAAAGTACAGCAAAGGAAGAGAAAATAATAATAATAGTGATAAAAGAATATACAAAATTAGTGGTGCACAATGCGATTCCTCACCACGCATTGACCAATGCCCAGTCCATCCCTCAGCAGTGATCCTAACCCTGGCCAGCTTCCCCCAAGTTTATATATTGAGCATGATGTCATATGGTATGGAATATCCCTTTGGTCAGGTGAGGTCGGCTGCCCTGGCTGTGTCTCCTCCCAGCTTCTTGTGCACCCTCAGCCTCCTCACCGGCATAAAGAAGCTGAAAAGTCCTTGACTTGGTGTAAACACTGCTTAGCAACAACCAAAACATCAGCGTGTTATCAACACCATTCTCATCTCAAATCCAAAACACAGCACTGTATCAGCTACTAAGAAGAAAGTTAACTCTATCTCAGCTGAAACCAGGACAGGGAGGGAAATAATATCGGTAAACATCTTGTTCCATACAACATGGGAAACTGAATCAAGAACAACATAAAATCAGATGATCTGTCAGTTCTTTCATACACAATGAAACATTATATTAAACATTTTATTAAACATTTGTAAAAGATGCTGTAAGCCCTAAGCAGAGTCTCTGGATCCTGTAATAAAATAAATGATAAAATCATCCTTCAATGTTTACCTCAATAGCTACCAAAGAAACTGTAAGGAAAGCTCATGCAGGAATTATCAGCTGAGGGGTGTACTTGAAGTAAAATCTACAGTATTATGGGTCGTTCCACACATTTCATACATTGTAGAAGCCTTATATTGATTTGGTCTCAGGACACAGAAAACCCTACATATTAGTAGTAGCCTATTAAAAACTACTACCGACCTCAGTGGTGTCTGATGTGTTTTTAAAGAGGGTTATTTTTCTTGCCTACATTGCAGCATTATTATACAGATATAAAGTTTATAATATAAATTAAACCCCATATGTCCTAGTTTTGGCTGGGATAGAGTTAATTTTCTTTCTAGTAGCTGGTATAGTGCTGGGTTTTGGATTTAGGATGAGAATAATGTTGATAACACACTGATGTTTTAGTTGTTGCTGGGTAGTTGCAGTGTCTACACCAAGTCAAGGACTTTTGACCTTCTCACTGTGCCCTGCCAGGTGCACAAGAAGCTGGGAGGGGGCACAGCCAGGACAGCTGGCCCAGGCTGGCCAGAGAGATATTCCCTACCATATGATGTCATGCCCCAGATAGAACTGGGGAAGTGAGCTGAGAGGTGGGATCGCTGTTCGGAAACAGACTGGGCATCAGGTTGTTTTCATATCACATGTGGTGAGCAAATGCATTCGTGCATCACTTGTTTTATTACTATTGCTATTGCTATTACTGTTACTGTTACTATTACTATTACTATCTTCCTTTGCTATCCTATTAAACTGTCTTTATCTCAACCCATGAGGCTTTTTTTCCATTCTCCTCCCCATCCCCTTAGGCGGGGAGGGGTGAGTGAGCAGCCACGTGGTGCTTAGGTACCGGTTGGGGTTAAACCATGACACCACCACACCATAATTCTTAGATTTACAGTAGATTGTAAATATGTATTTGTAAGGTTGTATCTGAAAAACTGTATGTTGTGTAGTACCTGGTCAGATGTTTAGTTTTCTGTTAAACCAGATAAATATTACTTACTTGGACAGATATATATTAGAAGATAACATCCGAGTTAAGCACGCTACACTTAGCTACATTTTGCAGATAGACAAAAGCAGCAAGTTCTCTCTGGCCAACATACTGGATTTCAGGAGATTTTCTTTCTAATAAAAAACAATTTTTGTATCATTAAATACTTTACTCATTCAAATACAATACTTTTGATTTTGTCAGTACAGAATTTTAGTCCTGGTTCACCCAGGACAAACACTTGCACATTTAACTTTCAACACTGTTAAGGAGCTGAAGACTTTTACCCTTCAGAAACTGGATAATTATGTAAGAAATGTGAAGACATCCTGGAAAACTAAAACTACAGACAGAGGAAAGAAAGTTTTCCCTAAAAGAGCTGGCTATGCCAATGTCCGCTCAAAAGTTAAACAGCAATATCCCTTACCTTTCAAGCCTTCTGTTCAGTCCAGATTCAGTAGGACTGGTGCAGAAAAAGTATTTCAAAAGCAAGATGACTTTAAGTCCTATGACAAAGAATTGCAGTTTCCCAACATTTTCAGCGACCGAGGTTTCTCATCAGAAAGAATATTCTGCTGCTTTGCCGTGATAATTTATTCCCATTCTTTCAGTCACAAACAGTAAAGTGATGCCACAGCAAATCATCCTGTCATGAAGCAGATGAAAAATGGAGAAATCAGAACAAACAGGGTGGAGCTCAATTCACTCTTCTTATGCCAGGACAGTGTCAATTAAAGATTTCTTTTCTTCTTGTCCTGACTTCAGAGATCCACCCAGCGTCATAAATTGGTATTGAAGTTGCAGAGCGCCCTATCACTGTACACAACACTCTAAGGTACCACTGTTTTAATCTCAGAAAAGATTGTATTTTTTACTAGCTGTGAAAAAACTCCACATTCTTAATCTGTGAAAGGAGTCTGTATTTATTCCCTAGCATGCTCATAACAAAAATAAACAAAACTTGGTGCTCTGCTTTTCCACATTAATCTGAGATACTTCAGTTTTGGGAAGTCTAGGACATCACCATAACAACAGGAGGTTACCTCATGGCTGCCAAGTCTTGCTACATTTCATATTTTTTATCCTGATGACGTAGACATTGGGTAATATGAATGCAGAAAGGAGAATTACTTGGATTCAAACAAAATCTTCTCAGGAGAAAACTGAAGACATAAATAAAAAGTGAATATTTTTAACATCCGTGATTATTTTAGTAGAACGGATCATGATTTTTTGATATATTTTGCATTCTTCTGTATTGAGACTTCACTCAGCCTACTTTTATGTTAATTATTTGATCCTCCCACCTGAAAGTCTGTTCAACTATCTGGGATTCATCTTACATGTTTAATTTCTCTTATGTCAGCCACTGATTTAGTTGTAAGCCTTAGGCACACTGGAGCTGTTCCAGTCTTTGTGAGCAAAGTACTTGCATAAAAAAACCCACCTTTTTTGCCTAGAGATTTAAACCCAAAAGAACTTTTGTCACAGGCTTTAGATTTGCGTCTTGCAAACAAGGAACATAAGAACTCTTCCAGAGTCAGTACTGCCACACAGAGACCTTCTGAATTTATTTTTTTTCCTGAAAACTGATCTTACAGTTTCACTAAAAAATGCTCACATCCAAAATATAACTAGTAATGAAAAGTTCTCTATAATGATGGGGTTACAGCATTGGTGGACAAGGGAAGAGCAACGGGCGTCATCTACCTGGACTTGTGCAAAGCATTTGACACTGTCCCGCATGACATCCTTGTCTCTAAATTGTAGAGACCCGGATTCAATGGATGGACCACTCGGCGGATAAGGAATTGGCTGGGTGGTCGCACTCAAAGAGTTGTGGTCAACGGCGCAATGTCCAAGTGGAGATCAGTGATGAGTGGCATTCCTCAGGCTCTGGAGCTGTTGCAGCGAGTCCAGAGGAGGGCCACGAAGTTGATCAGAGGGATGGAGCACCTCTCCTATGAGGACACGCTGAGAGAGTTAGGATTGTTCAGCCTGTAGAAGAGAAGGCTCCAGGGAGATCTAATTGCAGCTTTCCAGTACCTGAAGGGGCCTGCAGGAAAGATGGTGAGGGACAGTTTATCAGGGAGTGTAGTGACAGGACAAGGGGTAATGGGTTTAAGCTAAAAGAAGGTAGATTTAGATTAGATGTTAGGAAGAAATTCTTCATTGTGAGGGTGATGAGGCACTGGAACTGATTGCCCAGAGAGGTTGTGGATGCCCCATCCCTGGAAGTGTTTAAGGCCAGGCTGGATGCGGCTTTGGGCAACGTGGTCTAGTGGAGGGTGTCCCTGCCCATGGCAGGGGGGTTGGAACTAGATGATCTTTGAGGTCCCTTCCAACCCAAACCATTCTATGATTCTACAATTCTATAATCAGAATGTTAGTAGCTGCTGGCTGACCAAAACTTTTGCAGAAATGGCTCATGGTATGTTGTTCAAGGATTCGTTGTCTTAGGACACTTGTGTTTTATATATAAAAGTTAAGTTCAGCCTATGGAAGCCACTGTCCTCCTATTAATTAACACAAGATTTCTGCAATATGTCCCTCCTCTGAGATCACTTGACATAAGATGAAACAACCACTAAAGAAATTTTTCTTTCTCCATTAACTGAGAGAGGAGACTTTGATAATAAATTTATACTGCTAAATAAATAAATAGCACCTGGGTGTAGTTCAAGCACTGACCTCTCTGTAATCGACACTGCTTAATTGTAAACTTACTCTCCAACTGTATTTGGACTGCTCCAAAGAGCTGTTTCCAGGAGGTCCCTAGAGAGTGGGCTAGTCCCAAGCACCAGTTGGCCTTGAGGTCACAGATTGGACCCAAGCCCACTTATTTAGCAGCACAAAGTCAAATATTAGCCTTCTGTGCTTTAAATTGAGGCCTTTGTGAATATCATCCCTTCCACTTCTGTTTTCTTGCCAAGTTAAGGTTCCTGAGCTTTCCTGAAGATAGTGTAAAGAAAAGATGCTTGGAGCTGGACAAAACACTTCAAATTCTTTCATTTTCCTACATATTCATAGTTCAGAGTAGGTTGAAGAATAACAGTAAAGTGCTGCAAGAAAAGCTGAAAAAATTGTCCTGGCACAGAGGGTCCTGTCACACCTCTTTACATATCAGTTTAATTCTCCAGGACTGCAATCCCAACATTTTTCACAGCTACCAACTGAGAAGTAACATGCATACTCCTTTTTTTAAAAAATAACTTCCATAAAGCATTCATTTTTGAAAGTCTGGCTCCCTTGTTGGTATGTTTACTAGTATAAATATTCAGGCAGCCTGGTGGCCCAGGGATATCTTTTTCAGCTGGTATGAAAAGACATCCAATGGAAAAAAACAAAACAAAATCCAAACAAAAGAAATCACAGAAAGTCACTGCTGTGTTTTTTTGATTGAAACTCCCCACCAGACACTCTGGTCCTGGGCGATCCCCTAACTGCTGCTGTTCCCCACCCTGTTGCAGTCTTCCTTTTGAAAGGGAAAACGCAGCATAGTTCCAACTCGCACAAGCATATTTTCCAGCGAAAATGACTCTTGTCAGCAGCCAACATTTCTCTTGCTGTTCTGTCCTTAACCCTGCAGCATTGTGTCCTGCTCCTGCCTATGGAGACTGCCACAACCATCTTTCTGTCACAGAACAGCCCCTCGCACCTCTCCACAACCTTCAGAGATGTTCCCCTACAGAAGCCAGACATAATCCATTTTGTAGATGAGTCCTGTCCCCACGGCTCCACAAGACATCCAGCTGCAGGGTGTGCTGTCTGTGCTTCCACCAATGGGTTAGAAGCTTATTCATTGCCAACCATCTCTTCGGCACAAATTGCAGAACTTGTTGTCCTGACTCGTGCCTCTGTACTTGCATAAGGGCAATCAGCCACCGTTTAAATCAATTCTTGATACACCTTTGGGCTTGTGCACAACTGTGTGCAACTTGAAAAACAACTCAGATGAAGGGTCAAAACCAAAACTGTGGCACACCCAAACCCATGGGTTTCCATTGTAAATTTGTAAGTGGATGTTAAACAGATGCCCAAGTGCTGTAACTGCAAATACATCTTTTTAATCATAAACATGTCCTCAGGGTGGGTATAGGCCTGCCCATGTAGAAATGCAAATGCTACTACTGTCACCAAGAAACTTTTGAGAGAATGCTTCATTTTGGAATACCCCTTGTATTACACAGCAACCAGGGGACTAATTTCACAGGACAAGTTGTTCAGCTGGTCTGTAAGCCCTAGGAATGCAACAGCATTTACACTGTGGAGCTGTCAAAAGGAGGAATTCTGTTTAAGAAATATACTGGCCAAAATTTGTGAAGAAACTGGCCTTAAATGGCCAAATGCTTTACCATTGGCCCTAATATACATCAAGAGCACCACGAATAAAAAACACGCACTGTCCCCATATGAAGCTGTAACCCATAAGGTTATTGCATATCCCACCTAAGCCATCACATAGATCCAAGCTACAGATGACTAATGATGTTATGTTGAATTACTGCAAGGCTCTAATGAAATATGTGAGGACTATTCACTCACAGGTAAAAGAAGTCCTTCCAGAACCTGCCTCTGAACGTGACACTCTTCGTAACCTGTAGGCTTGGGTCTACACCACAACAGATGACTCAACATCAACAGAATGGAAACCACAAAGACACTCTGTCCTCCAAGAGCTGAAAGTCTGTATCTTCACATAAACTATTAAAATACCTTTCTTCAGTTGGCCTACCATTATGCTAAAGACTTAGATGTTTCAAAACGTTGGGTGTGTTCCCATATCCCTCGTCACTCTAGTGAAGGTGTCACCATGCTTCCTATAGCATGTAATTCATCAGTAAAAAGACCAGTCTGGAATCCCCAGAAGGCAGAAATTCCTTGTCGAAGATCATCCCCAGTGACAGTAAGTGGGAAGTGATCCAAGTTGATCCAATACAGGTGTGCATGAAGCTCCAACTCCTACCCACCACCTAGGATTAGTTGCCTCAGGGAACACTTGTTACTTGAAAGCAAATGCAACATACTACATGGGACAGAATAATTGTACTAAAATGATTAATTGTCAGAATGATACTAACATTTGATAACTCTCAAAACTGTGAGTTGGCATCATCTTCTATATATACTTCCTTGGGAGCCTATTTCATTCATGGTACATTAGCATACCTGTGGCTCCGACTGGACCGGTTTGGATCATGTTATATCAGGTATATAACCCCAGCTGTTCAATATTTGTTGTCTCTCCCTTCTGAATATTCCCAGAAAAAGCAAGCTATCCCAGAGCCTGAAAAATTTGGGACTATTATGCTTCCCATGTATGATGGCAAGAAGCATATACATGGGAAGCATGTGGCAAGAAACATTAAAGAATTGTTTATTAGCTATTATTTAAAGCAAATTGGTAATAACACTGTGGATTTTTCTTACCAAAAACAACTGAAATGACCACTATCTGGACAGTCACCCTTCAAAACAGGCTAACACTTGACTTTATGCTGGCTCATAAGGGTAAAATATCCACCTTAATTGGAAAATAATGTTCTATCTCTATCCCTGACAATTCTGAAACCATTCATGATTTGAGTGAACACATTAAAAAAGAGGCAGCCAAACAAAACAACCGAATAACTGGAACCCTTTCTTAAATATGCTGTCACAGAGGTGCTACCAACATTGCTCAGTTTTGGTCCGTCTTGGAGCTGGCTGGAACTGGCTCTGTTTGACACAGGGATGGCTTCTGGTATCTTCTCACAGAAGCCACCCCAGCAGCCTCCTGCCCACTACTAAAACCTTGCCACGTAACCCAGTACAACACACCACCAGTGAAACTGGTTTACTTGAAAAGCATGTTGTCAAAATACACAAGAAGTGGGGTGTGTTGGTTTTGCGTAGCAAGGTTTTGGTAGCGGGGGGGCTACAAGGGTGGCTTTTGTGAGAAGCTGCTAGAAGCTTCCCCTGTGTCTGATAGAGCCAATGCCAGCCGGCTCCAAGACAGACCCGCCGCTGGCCAAGGCCAAGCCAATCAGCACCTCTGTGATAACATATTTAAGAAAAACAGTTAGAGAGAGCTTTTGCAGCCGGAGAGAGGAGTGAGAAGATGTAAGAACATCTGCAGACACCAAGGTCAGTGAAGAAGGAAGGGGAGGAGGTGCTCCAGGCACCGGAGCAAGATTCCCCTGCAGCCCGTGGTGAAGACCATGGTGAAGCAGGCTGTCCCCCTGCAGCCCATGGAGGGAGGATGAGGGGGTGTAGAGATTCCACCTGCAGCCCGTGGAGGACCCCATGCTGGAGCAGGTGGAGACACCCGAAGGAGGCTGTGACCCCATGGGAAGCCCGCGCTGGAGCAAGCTCCTGGCAGGACCTGTGGCCCCGTGGAGAGAGGAGCCCACGCCAGAGCAGGTTTGCTGACAGGACTTGTGACCCCGTGGCGGACCCACGCTGGAGCAGTTTGCTCCTGAAGGTCTGCACCCTGTGGAGGAGACTCACGTTGGAGAAGGCCGTGAAGGACTGTCTCCCGTGAGAGGGACCCCACGCTGGAGCGGGGGAACGATGAGTCCTCCCCCTGAGGATGAAGAAGCGGCAGAAACACCGCGTGATGAACTGACCGTAACCCCCACTCCCCGTCCCCCTGTGCCGCTGGGGGGGCGGAGGTTGAAGCCGGGAGTGAAGTTGAGCCCGGGAAGATGGGAGGGGTGGGGGGAGGTGTTTTTAAGATTTGGTTTTATTTCTCATTCCTCTACTCTGTTTTGCTTAGTAATAAATAAGATGAATTCCCTCTCTAAGTTCGGTCTGTTTTGCTCGTGATGATAATTAGAGAATGATCTCTCCCTGTCCTTATCTCGACCCATAAGTTTTCTTTCATTGTACCTTTTCTCCCCTGTCTAATGAAAGAGGGGAGTGATAGAGTGGCTCTGGTGGGCACCTGGCCCTCAGCCAGGGTCAACCCATCACATGGGGTAATACATTCTGCAGTGTTTGCACCTGCGGAATTACTATTTAAGTAATATCTAGAATTCATGTAAAGTGAAATGAAAAGTCATTTATTTCCTAGCTAAAAAAAAAAAAAAATGCAGTCTCAGTCATCCAGAAATACTCACAATTCTGAAGGACAGGTTAAGATGAAGAAAATTTTCTTTCTTGGTCAAAAAGGAGGAGTTACTACTCTTATCCTGTGTGTCTCCAACAGCTACAAATCTTCACTTGTGACAAATACAAATAAATAAGTATCGTCTTGTTACCTTTCATTCCATACATCCAAAAAAATGTTTAATAAAGGCTGCTTTTATTGTTGCAACAACTAACTTGTGTCCAAGACCAATTTCGTTATCCTCTGCTTTGAGTATATGCTGTAGGAAATACTACTTTAAAAGTGTTTATATTCAGGAATTTTAAAAACTGAGGAAAACTGCAGGGCATAGTGGGTATTGCTTCTATATGTTTCTAAAGTGCTTTTAACAAAAAGAAAGATATTGTACCTTGATATACATGAAAATGCTATAGTAGAGTTTCACCCACCTCATCAGGAGAAAAAAAAGGTCTGGTGAAGTTAATGTGAGCTTTATTTTTTTCACTTCTTTTTCCTTCCAACATTCTGTGTGCAACCCAACCCATGGCAGTATTTACCTGTCAAACAGAAAAGGTACAATTGCTTATATTATTTTAAATCATGCTAATTTGAGCCCTTAGTTTCAGATTTTTGGTTTCAAGGAATATTTGAAGTATTTAAAAAGCATGTAGGAAAACCATGAAAATACCAAAATAATGGAAATTGTTCCACTTAATAATCTACTTATATACTTGCATACCTATTAAAGTGTAAAAAGTGACCACAGACATTTAATCTGTTAAATATCTCTAACATTAAATTGACTGTAGCATCCACATACTATAAATAACGACTGTTTTAATCCTTGTGGTTTAACCCGGACGGCAGCTAAAACAACCACACAACAATTCAGTCACTCCTCCTCCCTGCCCTGCTGCAGTAAGATGGAGGACAGAATTGGGAAAAAAAAAGTAAAACTTGTGGGTTGAGATAAAGACAGTTTAATAAGACAGAAAAGGAAGATTAATATTAATATTAATAATAATCATCATCAACAACAACAGCAGCACACTTGCTCACCACCTGCAGATCACCGATGCCAAGCTAGTTCCTGAGCCACAGTCTAAACCCCTGGCCAGTTTCCCCCAAGTCATATACGGAGCATGATGTCTTATGGTATGGAATATCCCTTTGGTCAGTTGGGTTCAGCTGTCCTGGCTGTGTCTCCTCCCAGCTTCTTGTGCACCCCCAGCCTCCTCGCTGGTAGGCCAGTATGAGAAGGTGAAAAGTGCTTGACTTGGTGTAAACATTGCCTAGCAACAACCAAAACATCAGTGTGTTATCAACATTATCCTCATCCTAAATCCAAAACACAGCACTATACCAGCTGGTAGGAAAAAAAAGGACTCTATCCCACCTGAAACCAGGACAGGGAGGGTAAGAATATTGGTACATGTCTTGTTTCAGACCACATGGGAAACTGAAGAGGAATTAAACTCCAATATAATTTTGCTTAGTAAAAATACATACATCTGGTAGAAAGGGAAATGAAAGGAGAAGACTACAAGAGCTTCTAGTTCTTTATTTTGATCAACTATGTAAACAATTTGAAGAATTAAGGAACACCAATCATCACATCAAAGGGCAAAAAAAAGCATTATACACTTGCCACAGCCTTTGGGGTTAACCTTGAGCTAGATGCACAAGTACAAGCCAAGTACAATACAAACTCAACAGAAAAAGCCTGCAGTTTTCTTTGCCTTAAAGAGGGCATGAGTTCCATGGTTCAGTTTCTGACCTTGCTTGCTTACTTCTCAACATGCCATTCATTTCTATGGGTCCTTACAGAGAGGCTTGTGTGGAGTCTCACGTACCAATACAGGACCCTCAGCTGTAAATCTCAGGGGATAAAGGAAAGGGCGCTGAGGTTCCCTAGAAGATACTGCAATTCTTTTTTAGGAACATCTAACAGAAGGAAGTTAACTGCTACTTGAGTAAGTGTCTTCCATCTGAAGTTATCTGCAGCGATTATTTTATGTTCCTAAAAATAGAGTGTCTTCCAAAAGAAAAAAGCTTCTTGTATCCACTTTGGGAAAGACAGAACTCACAGAACCAGCTCTTCCATCAGATGCTATTATTACCTGAGGTGAAAATCTAAAATCACATTTTAACATCTTCCAGATTTTAAAAATTTCTTGTCACTAGTAACTGACAGGTATTGAATAATTAAACGGTCATAAAAAGGAGATTTTTCTCATCACTGTGATGAGATTTTTCTCATCACTGTGATTTTCTCATCAATGTGACTGATTCATGTATTAGCATTAACTCAGCATAAATACCAAAGTAAAGATTACAGAGACTTTTTGATTTGAAACGCTCTTCTAAATTGTTTTCTGCAAAATATCTCCTTTTAATCTCATACAAATATCTCGTATTTTTATCTTGTATTTTTAACACATCCAAGGGAAGATTCCTTAAGGCATTTAATATAATTTGCTCAGATCTCTCTCGGTGAAATATTATTTGATTTTAAGCCTCTGAGGAGGCAAGTATTTTGATCTATCAAATACTGCAGCTCTGCCTTCTGTCTGAATGTGATTCTTCATTCTTTTTCTCAATCTTACTGTCTCCTCTACTTTTTACTTTGTCTTCTGAAGGCACTACTATGTTCAGTAAGAATTTGTTTGCACTTATTATTTTGAAGTTGGGTGTTCCTTCCTGGATAGAAACCTCTTTCTTCCTAGGAAGATTTCACACACATTTCTGTTAAAAAAAAAAAAAAAAGACAAAAAACCACAGAAGAAATTAGTTAGGAAACAGAAAAGCAAATTATGTGAAATAATGTAACTTGCATGCTGTCAAATTATGT
This sequence comes from Balearica regulorum gibbericeps, assembly GCF_011004875.1. NCBI lineage: Eukaryota > Metazoa > Chordata > Aves > Gruiformes > Gruidae > Balearica > Balearica regulorum. Next base: position 40,768,095 of record NC_046184.1, on the reverse strand, counting down.
ATTAATTGAACATAATTCTCAGAAATTCAAATACAATCTATACACTGCTTGTGTGAGCCAGCACAGGCAGGACGCAGGAACAACCACAAACCCACAGATGAAATGCAAAGAGTAAATTTATTTTCATTACCTCGCCAGCCGGGGGATCCCTGGAGCAGCACCTGGGCAGAGGTACGCCAGCAGGGACGCAGGCACCGTGGAGCTTGGTCCTTGCTGGAGGATCACTGAACCTGCTGGTTTTGCCTGTACCCCAAGGATCCGCGCAGGCATAGGTCACCGCTGTGCTTTGCTCTTTCCCACAGCAGGGCAGGAATCTCAAGCATGTTCAATAGCGTGCCTCTCAGTCTGTCACAGGCCTGTGTTATCTAAACACAGATGTTCTACTCCTCCAACACACAAGGCTAAACAACAATTAGTATGATAGATGTGTCTTGCTACACCCCAGCTGCAAGTCACTTGAGCATGTTGAGATTCCTCCTCACCAATCTTCTGTTATTTTCCCACAGTGTTCAACTATTTCTGTAGAATGCCTTCATCATAAAATTTGACACCCCCGCCGAACCTATGAAGCAACATTTCACAGTCCCATGCTTTGTCCTCATCATTTCTCCAAATTCAACTTTTAACCTCTTCATGTTTTCTTAAATAGAAAAAAAAATCCGCATTATTTAGAGTCCCTTGTATTTAAAATTATAGTTGTTTGAATACCAAGAAGAAAACAAATAAACAAACAGCATTGAAGTTTCTTAGTTCCAGAAACGTTTATTGTAGAATCATGTAAAAGTTATTACAGTTCAACCTCTCAGAAGTTTGGGTGGGAAAAACCAGTGAGTATGAATAAGCACTAACTAGCAGCACATAGTTGATGTATTCAGCTGTGCTGTGCTGACCCTTGCCAGCAGCTAAGTACCCACACAGCTGCTCACTTCCCCCCACCAGCAGGATGGGGGAGCTCATAGGAAGAACAAAAGCAAGAGAATTCATGGTTTGAGATAAAAACCAGTTTAAAAGGTGAGGTAAAGAGAAAAAAATAACAAGCACCAGAAAAGGAATCACTTGCCACCTCCCACAAGGAGACTGATGCCCAGCCAGTCTTTGAGCAGCCATCAGCTTGGAAGACAAGTCCCCCACCACCCTTCTTCTTCCTTGACTGGTTTTTATTGCTGAGCACAAGGTTAGATGGTGTGAAATATCCCTTTGGCTAGTTTGGGTCAGCTGTCCTGGTTGTGTCCCCTTCCCATCTCCTGCCCACCCTAGCCTGCTGGTGGGGGCACGGGCGGAGTGGAAAGAAGAGCCTTGAAGCTGTGTAGGCAGGGTCCAGCACAGCCCCAACACCCAGGTGTGAGCTATGCTGTTTTAGCCACAGACCCAGAACACAGCACCATACAGGCTGCAATGAAGAAACTCCATCCCAGCCAGACCAAATACACCAATGTAAGTTTCAATTGATTACTTCTTATGTTGGTATCAGACAATTGTAATTGATGCTTACAAAGCAGGAATGGAACAAAAATAATAATGTAATTAGCCTCAGCCAAGCATTATAGTACCAAAAGATACCGAACGTCTTCTGTATTCTGAAATTGTGGCCTGGTCCTTAAAGCTCAGATTGTGCTTCTGAAAAACAAGATTCCACTTCACTTGTAATCATTTCATTTATGTGGTAAACATGTTACTAATTTGCTGACTCACACTTTGAAAATTTTACTTTTTTAATGTTTTGTGGACCAGAAATGAGGGCACTTAAAGCAAAAACATTACTGAGACCACTAACTCCAGTATTGGTTTTCAGCCCTGGATAGAGAGCTTGAGACACATATCTTGAGAAAATGAGAACATGGTAATTTTTTATACCAGCGATATTTAAAACTTCAACAGAAATAATACTGCTAGGATTAGGATAGCTGCACTAATGGTCATAGTTCACATTTGTAAAATACGCAAATGAATCTTAGTTGCAGTAAACCTGTGTAACCATCCTGTGACCTTTGCTATTTACCTTTAAATACAGAACTTGTTACCAACTGCATGAGCGGAGTCACAGGAAGAGATCTTGAAGATATCTTTTAATTCAGCGAGTCTTAGCTGTTTATGTACACAAATTTCAGTAATTCAAGTACATCTTCACAAACAGGCTATTTCTCCAGTGCTTTTTTGCCCATGTCTAGAGATGTAGATAATATTCAGGGAATATGATAAAGAATAAATCAATTTATGTGCGCCAGTATTAAGATATATGCTTTCCTATATTTTAAATTATTCAATTTGTATTTTACTGAAAACATAATCAGTATTTAACACAAAAATTTGTGCTCCAGCAGCAATATCAGATTTCTTTCAAAGAGCAATGAAGTCAAATGCAGCTAACATAACATCTCTGTACTTAGGATTTTGTCTTAAATTTACAAATTGAAATGAAACCTCATAAAAAAAAAAATCATCTATTATTCATGCCACAAACAAGGAAGTTTTGTAACGTGTTCTCTCTGAATGGCAGCTTCCTCACAGTTTTCAAATGTTTATGGCCTCTTGTTCAAATGTGTAGATACCAAAACCACCAGACCAGATCAAAATATTCTTTTTACACATGCCATTTTCTTCCCTTTACAGACTAGAATTTAACACTATCAATTTGCCTGTTTATTAAGTGATGAATACAGTTGATGAATTCACTTCCTCCTGAAAATTTAGACATGAAATTACTTGCCTGATAACCCTAGACAAGAGAAAAAAGCAGGCAGTATCAGATGACTGAAATAAAAGAAGGGACAAATGATACGCAAAACCACTGGAAGCTTCTCAGGATCTTCTATTTCAGGTGGTTAAGTATCTCAGCTAGAAATTTATAATACAGATCATATAGCATTGTTGAATAAATTCAGCACACTTGTTGGATGAACTGCCGGCAAACATACAGTAACAATTAACAGAGTGGGAATAGCCACATCAGGTTAATTTCCCATAGAACTGGTGCTTCTTCGCCAATACCTTACAGTTCTATGAACATTTTACTTCCCACTCTAAAAGATGCTAATTTGCTACTGGTGTGGGAAAACACTTAGAAATAAAGATAATTGTACAAAGGAAACTGGAATCAAATATATGCAAAGCTCTGAGATACCTGAGTAAGCAAACGACTGCTGGGAGGGCAATTTCTGCAGCTGACATGTAGTGCTATTGAAACTTCTTTGTAACTACAGCAGATCAGATTTCAGACACGGACATAGGCACCTAGCACCATTTAAGAAACCTGCCTGACCTCCAGCTGCTACTTCAGAAAGTCTTCAGTAGGTCCTGTGTCTTATCTGCAGGTCCTTTGTGGATGTTTTTAGTACTGTGGGATATGTAAAGTGGTATAAGCCATCGATAAAGCATGATTTCTAGAGGCAACATCTATTTGAATAGAAGAATTGAAACAATGCATTACTGTAGTATGCTGGATATCTGTTAAAAAAAACTTGCCTCATTCTTCCTTGTAAATATCTTCATAGAATCCACACTGGTTTAAATAGAAGAAATTAGAGAAATTTAGGACATGATATACACATTCCATTACTCTACCCTGATTTTCAATGAAGTCAAGCCATCGGAATGGTATCTATTCTAAGTCATGTTGTTTGTCCAGTTACGTCTAAACAAGAAGATGCAAAGTATTTTGAGCAAAGAAAAGTAATTTGGTTGGCACAACATTTTTGACTTTACAAAGCATATCCATTATCCACTCTCCTATCCTTGTTGGATCTAAAGAAAACCTGGAAAGGCGAAGAAGAAAAATAAATAGTAACATGATTGTATTGGGTTTATGTGGCAAGGTTTTAGTGGTGGTGGGGCTACAGAGGTGGCTTCTGTGAGAAGGTGCTAGGAGCTTCCCCCCATGTCCAATAGAGCCAATGCCAGCTGGCTCCAAGATGGACCCACTCATGGCCAAGGCTGAGCCCATCAGTGACATGGGTAGTGCCTTGGGGATAAGAAGGGGAAAAATTAATTAAATTGATTTCCCCGCGCTGCATTTGTTTTGCCCATGACAGTAATTGGTGAATGATCTCTCCCTGTCCTTATCTTGCCCCGTGAGCCTTTAATTGTATTTTCTCTCCCCTGTCCAGCTGAGGAGGGGAGTGATAGAGCGGCTTTGGGGAGCACCTGGCCTCCAGCCAGGGTCAACCCACTAGACACAATACTGAGTTTTATTTTTGGTACTTAGAATCACAGAGTGGTTTGGGTTGGAAGGGACCTTAAAGACCATCTGGTTCCAACCCCCCTGCCATGGGCAGGGACATCCTCCACTAGACCAGGTTGCTCAAAGCCCCACCCAACCTGGCCACAAACGTGTGCTTTCATAGCGTATTTTTAACTGATTAAAAACCCCTTCATAATTCACTGTCAGGAAAAACACAAAAAGGCAGCAGTTTTTCTTCAGGTTTTAGAACCACGGCAAGTCTGCAATGACATTAAAGATGCATGATCACTGTGAATAAATTCTCAGGGACTTTAAGTTTTAAAAGTCAAGTTTTCTGAGTTTTCCAGGAGACACCAATTTGACTTAGAAAGGTTGAAACACTTTAATTAAAATACGGTTCCTTCTTCTACCTAAGAAAGCCATCACCGCTCGCCTGACACCGCTTCAGTAGGAAGCCAAGTCCCTGAAACAGACAAGGTGGCACCAGAATACTCAAAGAAATGAAACCAAATTATTTAAGGAGTTTATGTAATTGCTTTACCCTCTCCAATGCTTTTCACTCCGGTCACAGAAGTCATTAGGGCCAATCTGAACTCCAAAGCAATTACTGGTTGGGAGAGCTTCCCAGAAACCTCCCTCTTAATAATTTTAACAGCAACTTAGCTACTGGGAGGAAGCTGGTGGGGTAATGTCTACCATGGCGCTGGGCGCTGCCAGGACACCCGCTTCTTTTCCTTCTTTAGAAGCCTGTGCAGCATTTGGGCAGGACACGGGCCCCACCAAAGGAAACAAGTCTGTGTCTCAGAAGAACAAGCCCCCAATATCAGCGCCCCAGAGGGGCCCAGAAGGGCCGTGGTTGGCGCTGCCCCGGGCGGTGCGAAGGGCAGTTGCCATCGATACTTTTGTAGTGGAAAGCAGGGCGGCCCGCCGCCATGCAGCGGCTCAGCATCACTTCACCACACTCCTTCCCTTCAACAAGATGGCGGCCTTCCCACTGACCTCCTCTACCAACATGGCGGGTCGAACCCTCATTGGTGCCCGCCCCCCTCCACCGCCCCTCTATAGGCTGAGCCATCGGCTTTCCCCGCCCACTGCCTTGCGCGGCCTCGCCCCGAGCTGGGAACTACATTACCCAGGATACCCCGCGCTCGGGGAGGCCCCCTTCCCACCTCTTTTCTCTTTTTTCTTATGTAACGCCCCTCCCGAGCGCGGAGGGAGTGGGGTGTGGTCTCGCGAGAGCCTGCGCGGGGCCGGGCAGAGCCGGGCGGGCGGCGGGGAGGGGGCGAGGCGGGGCGGGGCCGCCCTGCGCAGGAAACGAAACAGCTCGAGCGGCCGGGGCGGGCCGCGCTGTGCCTCACCGAGACCGTTGGCTTGGGCCCCATGGCGGCCGCGGAGGCGGTGGCCGCGGCCGCGCCTGTGGAGGCGGCGTTGGATCCTAGCGGGCTCTCTCCGAAGGAAGAAGGGGAGCTGGAAGACAGCGAAATCAGCGACGATGACAACAACGGCTTCGGGCCCTGTGGCGGCGGCGGCGGCTCCGAGCCCGGCGGCGGCCTCGTCAGCAGCAGGCCCTACTCGAGGCGCAGGTCGCCTCCCGGCCTCCGCGGGGGTACCTCCCTCTCCTCCTCCGGTCGGCGCTTCCCCCGCTCGCGGCACCAGCCCCCGCCGGAGATGGGGCACCTGCACGGCCACGGCGGGTATCGGCCCAAGGACTCGTTCCGCTCCCATCCGCCGCCCATGCCGGCGCCGCGGATGCCGTCGGGGTCGCATTCCGAGACGGGCCCCCGGCTCTCCTTCTGGGAGCGCAGCCACAATGCCCTGGACCGATTCCGCTTCCGCGGTTGGCCCTATAGGGGCGGAGGGCGCTGGGGTAGGAGCCGCGGCGGCGGTGATCGGGGAGGCAGCCCTCCGGGGCGGCCGCCCGGAGGGGGAGGCGGTGCCGGATTCAGTAGCAGCCAGGGCTGGAGGGAGCCATCGCCTCGGAAATGTATCCTTGAGACGTGAGAGCGGAGGCGGGGAGGCCGTACTGCCGGGGTGGGCCTGAGTGTGTCAGAGCTGCGTTACGTGGCCGAAAGCCGTGGGAACAGGCGCTTTGCCTTCCCGCCCGGGCACTAGGGCTCCCGTAGGGCTAACGGAGAGGGAGGTTCCCCTGCCAGTTCCAGGGCTTGGCTGGGGCAGCGGGTCCTGCTTCTCAAGGAGAGGCTACTGGGAAGGCGGATTACTGCCATGACCTGGTTTGCAACCTTGCCGATCAGTCCCGTGTAGGGTAAAAGTGTAGCCTGAAACAAAGCCTTAGTTTGTTGGATCCTAGGTGGCTGCTTTTCTAGCCTGAAGTGTGAATATTGTGAAGTGGGGTCAGTCTTTGGTGCGGCAGTTTTAATGTATATAATTAAAAGTGTCACAGTTGTAAAACTAAAACCCTAAGCTTGTTAATTTCCCTTATTGGGCAATGAAGGATCCACTGTTTTTTTCATTTTTGCTTCCAGCCCTTCAGAGGCTGTTGCACACAGCTAATGCAGATGTTAAAGCTAAACCTAAGTTGAACTGGGACTGTACGCAGAGGGTGGTTTATATGGGAGTTTGGGTAACATAGGAAAGCTCTACTTCTCTATAAAGTCATACCCAGCATTCCTGGTAGGATGTTCTCTGCTGCTCTTAGAGTTAAGTGACTTTTAGTAGAGTTCTAATATTTCCTCCTTCTCGGAGTAGGAGCTGTGAAAGTGATGGAAAAAGCTCCTTATATTTTCTAGGTTTGCTATAGAAAAAAACATGAAAGAACTGATGCCGAGTATAAGCCTGGTACTGAAAATTGATGTAACTGAGACAAGTGTGGAAAAACCCTAAAACACTGAGCAAGAGAACTAGTGGTTAAAACCTATTCTCCAGAATCTTTTTTTATTTGTTTTATTGTCCTCCGTACCAATAGTCAAAGGATGTGCATTTGTTTCACTGTGTTGGTTGATCCTAGGAACAGGAAGTTTTCCTGCTTGTGCCAAAATGTAAAACTTTGAAAGCTGCTCATTGGATCCTTGTGTTATTTAACTGCAAGATTATTTATCCATGTAATTTTTTTTTTTTTTAATGTGTAATGGAATATGTAAGCTACTGATAAAGAGATGCTTTTATTTTAGTCTTTTCTGGTAACATCACAGCATTACCGAAGTCTTCATAAGAACTCTTGATTCAAGGATTTTATCTTGAGAGGCAGCGAGTGAAGATGTGATTTGCCCAAGGTTGCACAGTAAGATGGTTCTGTAGTGCTGAAAACGGATTTTAAATCTCTTAATTTGCAGTGTTAGTCTGAGTACCAGAAAATGGTTACTTTATGTGTAATGAGGAATTTGCAGGGCAAACATCGATCATCCTAAACAGACCTTGCCGTGCTTCTTAATATTGAGAGAGTCTCCTTCTTGCTTTTAATTAAAAGAGCATTCAGAAACTGATAATTCTATTTTCAGACCAAAAGCAGAACATGAGGAATTCTTTATTTCCCTAATACTTAAGATGCACTCTTCTGTTTAAACATGGTAGGAAAGGTTTGAATACTATTGCTCTTTATTAAGTGCCATTCAATTGTTTATGGATCATATAGTTAAGAAAGGCCCACAATTTTCTCTCAATGTAAGTTCTTTTCTGTATTTTTCATCTCTTTGCCACCTAAAGGAGTCACTATTATAGTATTCCTAGTGTTGCTAATATTAACGGAGTTGGGGCGTAGTTCGTGGGCATGTGACTTCAGAAGAGACCTTCACATTAGCTCGTACAAGGAGGCTTGTGGCCTGGAGTGGTATTTGGAATTCCCCCAGGAAAATGAAATGTTTAAGTGTCCGCTAAGAGAACGAGATGGGTTTTTTCTTTATCGTTAGAACTAGTACTTTACACAGTGTTGTGTAGAAGTGTATGTATAAATGGAGTAAATGATGTGGCGGAACAGTTCAAGAATTCTTGTTACTTTGGGTATTAGCTTTCAATAGACTTTTCTCTTTTAATACCTAGCAACTTAACATGAAGCTGTTGGATAGTCATTCTGCAGGAATTCTTGCGTAGAGAATTGTGGAACTTTGAGTCTGAAATATAGGACCAAAATGTGACTTTCTGTTTCCATTGAATTCTAAACTCTTTCCTTGTATGTTTTTCTTCACTTTTAAGCCCTCCCAGTTTCTTCAGTTGGTCTCTTTTTTTTTTTTTGGTTGTAGGTTGAAGTTTCTCTTCAATTGATATAACTTTTAATGTATATGTGCCTGTCTGCCTTTCATAGCACTCCATTAAGTCTTGGATTCTGTGTGTAGAACCACATATAAAACCAATTTCTACATATGTGAAAAACAGAATTTCTAACTAATTCTCATTGTGGTAGCTCTAGCAATTTTATTATCCTGAACACAAAAAACATCTCAAAGCTTTGTCTTGTTACCCAACTCCAGAAGCTATAGAGGTATTTCAATATCAAATAATAGTTGATTATTTTTATAAATGATGTTAAATCACTTAGCTTCAGACTTTTCTGTGACTCACAAAATTGCTAATGCGGTTGTCTTTTTGGAAGTCAAAATGTGTTGGAAGTGAATTTGGCAAATACGCTTATTACGTGATTTGATGGTGTACTGCACACAGCTCTTGGTATTTTCAGCGTATTTATAGATTGTTTGATTACCTTCTGGATTTTATTTAGTTTAATAGTTTCTGCTTTTTGTGCTGAAGCTTAAAGCAAGCATTGTATAGCAAAACATTTCCTCATATTACTGAGGTTGATTTTGTAGGATACTTACCAAGATTCTTCATACTTATGTTGGATGTTTTGCTATAGTAGCTTCTAAGTTGTTGATGCAAGTTGTGAGCAGAAGACAAATAAGTTATCTTCCTCTGGATTCAGTGTGTCTGCATTCAAAGGACACCTATTTTAGCTTTCAGTTTTACTCCATTTGTTGTTTTAAGAGATGATGTTGATGAAAAAGCATTTCACATAATTGGGTGTGAGTCAGCTGTTAGCACAGCGGGATTGATAACTGAAAGTCGAATGAGTCAAACCTGACTTGGTGTCCTAAAAGATTTCCCCTCAAGCATGATTGTTTTACAGGATAGTTTAACTTTTCAAGTGTCACGTTAAGGTAAGAGGAAGTGAATCTGTAATTGTGAGAACTTTTATTCTGGATATAGTTGCCAAAGAATATTTCCATTGCCTGCCTTAGACAACATGTTGTCAAGAAAATCTATCCCTTGGGCGTGCCTAGACAGCATTTTCTGAGTAATTAGTAATTCCCAATCTTCTTTGAGCATTTTTGAATGTTTTGATTACAAGTCTTTAGCCACACTTTTTATTTCCTTCAGTTGTTGATTATTGTGTGCCTTACCTCAATTGTTGAGCTACAGCTACTTCAGTGTGTAATTGTGGTGTGGCTAGACTTAGCATTTTATGAAAGGATAAAATGAGTGAGGATGAATTTAACCTGTTTTTTTTCAGAATGTCAGGCAGAGAGTCAATACTTGAGAATTTTGCAAGTCTGACTTACCCTTTGTGATAGGGAACCTTCTCAGCATTACAGCTGTTGTTTCTGGCAGGATGGTGGGAGCAAGGGACAAGACTTCTCAGTAATTCATGAAATTCTTGTCATAAGTAGGATATTTTAAATTGTTGATTTGATAAAATGTTTATTTAAGCTGTCAGTATATAATAATGGATAAATCTTTTGCATGCTATTCATATTTATAAGGGATATTTTTCAAGCTAGCCTTAAGGTAAAATATATGAGAATGTTTGTTTTTCTTCTGTTTGTCATAATTTAGTTTTCAGTGGTAATATCGCCACTGTTTTAAGGGTGTACATGTTCTTGTCTCAGTTTTCTTGACCAGTAATTCAGCCAAAACTTTTGGAAAATCCCCATCTAGAAAGCAGAACTACTCTTCTAAAAACGAAAACTCTGTGGAAGAAAGTTTTGAGGATCTGCTCTTGAAGTATAAGCAGATACAGTTAGAGCTTGAATACATTAATAAAGATGAAAGACTGGCTTTGAGCAACAGGGAAGAAAATGAACACCAAGATGATAAAACAGTGGACACTGAGGACCAAATAACTGTAGAAAATAACAGTATTACAACGGATGCTATAAAAGAAGTATCTCCTGAGGAGAAAAATCCGGTTATAGCCTTTCAGGCATTTGAACTGAAACCTCTCAGGCAAAAACTACCTACACCAGCTGAGAGGAGCAGATTAAAAAAAGGCAAAGAAGGAGCGAAACCGTCATCACAAAAATCTGAAGTCACAGAATCCTGCCAAGGTAAATAATTGTAAAGTTGTTTTAGCTTGTAAAGTTCTTTTTGCTTGCCATTATCTGTCACATTTATTAGGAGTGGGGAAAACTTTACTTTACTTTGAATTTTAATTAAAATGTTAGACTTTTTAAGTTATAGATTTAATGTACTTAATTCCTGTTTTATGTAATTCCTTGAATTACATAAAAATGCTTCCAAGTATGTTTAGTTTGGGGTTTTTTTAACTAAAGTATTTTCTTAGACTAACTGATAGTTTGGCAGAAAGTGCAAGGGCAAGACTTGAAGGTTTTAATTGCTGTTGACAGCAGAAATTACTGGCTTTCACTTAGTCTTCCTTCTTTTTTTTCTCTTGTTCTTTTTTGCAGAAGTGTAAAATGTGGGGGTGTTTTTTAGCTGAAAAGAGAACGTTTAGTGACATCTCTTTCTACATTTCATCTTTGTTATGTGTTTCTTCAGTGTAACAAGCCTGTATGAGATTTTCACCAGAATTATTTTGGTCATAATTAATATTCATGAATCATGAAGAGATCATGGGCCAGAAATAGAAAGGATTTGTAGAAGAAATGTAGCCGAAGGGTATAATAAGTATCTTGTCCAGGTGGTTCTGGACTGTGGGCCAAAGAGCATAATTGCTCAGATGCATGAACCAGTTAGTGAGAAACAAGTTATTGTGTTCAGTTGACTTGGGGTAAAAGTCCTTGAGCTTACTTTTAAGTGTGCAGCAAAATAAGGCAGCTGGCTTAAACTTCCTATTCTGAGGCTTCATCTAGTTCTAATAAGTGTTTGCTGTGGCTGAGGGTGTGCTCATGGATATCACTTGTCATCTTACGTTAGCTAATTTGTTAATGTGTGTAAACTATCAATTTGAGTGGGAAGAGGCAAAGTAGTAAATGGATGGATTAAGAACACAGGTGGGTAATTAGTAGGAACATGAAGAAAGGTAGGACTAGAACAGTGGAAGTGATAATGACTTATACGTAACTTCAGAATGAGAATTTAGAAGATAAAGCCTGTAAAAAAACAGAGAAAACTGATAATAGTCAAACTACCTCATTCTAAGATTCCCCCCCTTGTGTCTTTCCTATTAATAATAATAATAGTAATTAAAAAAAAGTTGTGGTATTCTTTAAGAGGTAGTGTAGTTTTTAATGGGAGACATGAGGAAAAACAACAGGTCTTGACCATAGAAGAAAAGTAAGTAGTCTGCAGGAAGAGAACATAGGAAGGTTATTTAAAAAGCAAAACAGTCTCAAAAAAAAAAATCTTGCTTCAAAACTTGGAAGAACTGAAGATAAGTTCATATGCTAGTGGAAATAGATGCTGTGGAATGCACATTAAGAACATCCTAATCTTTGTACACCACTCAAATGTATGACATAAAAATGATCTGAAAGCTGACGGATTATGTATGAGAGACTGTTTATGACAGTGTAATACGGGCTTCCAAAGTAGAAAACCCCAGCTGATTTCAGTTACTGCAGATTTATGTGTATCAGGTGAATGTATACTATGTGATAATACATATATTAGGAAACAGGAAAAAATTTGTTTTTCCCATAGTGCTTATTTGTAAGTGGTGTACTGGATGTTTCTTCAGACCTGTTCAAATTGAAGAGCTTGGCTTAAAATTCAGGGAAGTTTGTGTGTCTTTGTAGAATGAATTCCCTATGGTTCAACTACTCTGATAAAGGCTTTACAGTATTCCCTGCTTTCCTTCCTTTGTTGCCCATTAGTCTGTTCTGCCTGTGTTGTCCCCTTCTGGTTTGAAAGAGTGTTTTAGTTTGTGTGGTATATCCCTGCATATGTCTGTCTGCATCACAGAAACTACTGTACCAGCTGTGTCTCCCTACTTCCATCCTATGGACTGTGTGGTTAGGATCTTTGCACAGTGTAATAACTTTTTATTTTTCTTTGAGAATACATATGGGTATTACATGTTATTTTTTTCTTGTGTGTGTGCTTTTAGAAAATGCGTGCATGTGCAAGCAGGAAGAGCTTCAACAGTTGCTATGTACCATTTTTGTTTAGATATAAGATCTTGGGATATTTTAAACAGCACCTTTCTGAATGTGACTTTTCATAAAATGCTAGGAAGAGTAAAAGATGTATGGAGTGCAAACTTATTTTCTACCAATCTGAATTGTGGGAATGAATCTCTCTTTGAAGAAAGGCTGATATAGGAAAAGATCTCTAAGCTTCACTCTAAATGCTTATTTCCTTCCTCTGATGCAGATGAACATATACATGTGTAGTTATATATAAATTATATCATTATAATTTTGCTATCAATAACACTATTAGATATAATTAAATTATGTACTTGTATATACAGCATTATGTATATTATATACACATTAATGCATATTTTATACATTATATAATAATTAGATGTATATATGGCTTTTGGTCAGTCTAACAAATTAATGTGCCAACATCTTACTAAGCAGCAGGAAAGCATTATTATTTACTATTCATAGGATAACTCTCCTCTGGTTTCCTTCGGCATGAAATGGAGCAAGTGTGTTCTTCCTGCAGCTTTGGGCCTTTATATTTAATTCTGCAAAAGACTGACCAGTTACTCAAAATAGCTGCCAGTGGAATCCGAGATGCTCAGGACAGCAGCTGATATTAGATGGTAGCATAAAACAGATGGCAAGAAGTTGTCTTTTCCCCTTGTCTCCAAATCTGTTTTTCTCTGCTTCTTGAGGAAGTACGTCAACCTTAAGACAGAGAATTATTAAAAAATGACAAATCTAGTCTTAGGCTTGTGGCATCATAGTGATGTGGATTTTATCAGACATGCCAAGCTTATATTAATATTTGTTAATGTGATCTTATACATAAAATTGCTATTCTGTTTTACACTATGTACCAAGGATACTGATAAAAAATGTTTGGATTAAAGTCTGCACATCATTTTAACGTAGCTCTGTGTTATGAGAAACAGTTCGCTCAAAGGTATGGTATTTTTCTTTCGGAAGGTACAGAAGACAAAGAACCAACATCAGTGCGAAAGCTTAGCAGTTCAGAAGTTCCATCTGAAAAGGTAAGAAAGTATTCCTTTTATGTAGGTTGAGATAAAGGCAGTTCAATATGACAGAAAAGGAAGAGAATAATAACAGTGATAAAAGAATATATAAAGTGGTGCACAGCACAGTTGCTCACTACCTGGAACCGATGCTCAGCTAGTTCCTGAGCTGCACTGCCTCCCGGCCAACTCCCCAAACTTATATACTGAGCATGACATAATGTGGTATGGAATATCTGTTTGGACAGTGTGGGTCAGCTGTCCTGGCTGCGTCCCCTCCCAGCTTCTTGGGCACCCCTGCCCACCCCCCTTAGCTTCTTGTTGGCAGGGCAGTATAAGAAGCTGAAAAATTCTTGACTGCTTGGTAACAACTAAAATATCAGTGTGTTATCAACATTATTCTCATCCTAAATCTGAAACGTGTCACTGTACCAGCTGCTAGGAAGAAAATTAACTCTATCCCAGCTGAAAACAGGACAATGAGGCATAATTGCATTGCGATACTCTAGCTTTTTCCAAATTGCAGTGCAGAAATGTTTCAGTAATAGAAACAGTTCATTCGTAAGGAATACACTTACCAGTATAGCAGGTTTTTCAAGCTTTTAGGACAGACTTCAAGAGACTTTTTTGAAAAAAATTTAGTTATTAAATGATGTTTCTTGATGACTTTTTGTCCTATCCTTTCTTCTTTTTTCTTCTCAAGAAGCTGCTTGATGATGAGGAGGAGATGTCTGAATTGCAACTTAGGCTTCTTGCACTTCAGTCTGCTAGTAAAAAATGGCAGCAAAAGGAACAACAGGTGATGAAGGAAAGCAAAGAAAAGTTAACAAAAACGAGAAGTGTGACACAGAAGGTCAAAGCCAGTACAAAAGCATATTCAACAAAAAAGCCGAGTGCTACAGGTAATAAGTTTAATGTTACTGAACTAGCTATCAATGGTATAGTCTCTGAAATAAAAAAAAAACCCCATAGTATGTTATGTGAAATGTTGGGCAATGACCCTTACACCTTCTAAAACCCCATACATCTACTCAAAACTCTTGAACAATCTAGAATTAGGGGGAGCTATTTAGGTAAGGTGGAGTTAATCACATATTTTTTTATTTAAAGCCAAGCAAGCTTTGAGGAAACAACCGACAAAGACGTCAAAGAAGATGCAGCAGCAAAAGGAACAAGACAGGCGTCAGAAAGAGGAAGACCAGAGGAAACAAGAAGAGGAAGAGGAGAGAAGAAAGAGAGAAGAAGAAATCAGAAAAATTAGGGACCTCTCAAATCAAGAAGAGCAGTACAATCGATTTATGAAGCTAGTTGGAGGAAAGAGGAGATCGAGAAACAGGGTAACAAATTTGTTATATGTATTCAGGTGTTATATTTGGGGCTTATGAGTGATTTCTGTCTTGTCCTTCCTTTCCCCCCTTCTTCCCCTTAAAAAAAAGAAGCTCAAAGTATTTCAGTGTTTACAGTGTTTTAATCCCATGCTAGGCAAGCATTGCCTTTGGGTTTAGTAAGATCAGATATGTATGAGTTGTACATTTGCAAGTCAATGGTGAAGCATTTTCCTCCTAAAGATATTTTGAATGTGATGATCAAAGAGCAGTCTGTAACTTAACACAAACCAATCAACCAAGCTTTTTTGGGCTTTTTTCTCTTGGATTGCAGTGTTGTCTCTATACTTTCAAATTTTTTGTGTCTATACCACTTCAGTGGCCTGCTTCTTTCAAAGTGTCATCTGAGGTTTGGTTTCTCTGTAGTATTTTTTTCATTTGTCAAGGTACAAAATATGGCCAGACACAAAAGATAATTAATTACTTTATCCTGATTACAGGATGACATAATTGTGTCAAATTTATGAACAAATAGAGTTACTGCAGTGGTTGTCATGTTGCACTTGCAGGCTGTCTTCCTTCTTTCATCTTGAGATTAGCAAAAGGCACTTGAATTGCTGTTGTTCTCTCTAAAACATTGGTACGTTACAGAAAAATGACAGTGTTTCTTCAGCTTTAATACTTTCTTTGTGGAAGGAGTACTGCTGCTGCAGCTAGAAGCTTCAAATGTTTGGAGCTACTGATGCTGTAAGGAGAAATGAAAGTGCAACTAAGGGAACTGGGACTCCCTATTTGAGATCATGGTATAGAAGAGTTCCATTTGTAATAATGAGTGGAAAATTTAGGCTGCAAGTGTTTAATGGTAAGCAATAGAAATTCTAAAAGCTGCCAGAATGTCTACTGTATGCCTCTAAGGAGTCATGCTTAGTTGTTCTGTGTATTTCCAGTGTTCACTGAACATTGATTGGCATCCATACAATATTAGACATTCTTTAAACAATCTGATTTATTAGTTGACAGTCTCTGGACGTGTTTCAGTGTGGTATGTGGTCCCTTCTGGGACAATAAAAGGATTTTCCACCTGAGACATCAGTCTTAGAACAATTCAAAGCATGTTTCACCTAAACACACAAACTTTGTCATAGTGAAGGTGATCCTTGTGCAACTTTGTGTTTTGTAACGAGTAGTTCAAGTGCTCTTGGTAGTTGCCATGACAGATTAAGAAGTAATCAAGCATTTAACTTTCTTTCAGTGTTTCAGAAATATATAACCATGGCAATTTACCAGATACATTATGACCTAATAGGTATTTAAAAATTGCTTCTGTGTATCATGACAGTCCTCCACCCCTCCCTCCTCAAAGAGATCAGTTTTAAAACTGCCTGTTAATTTGTCAAGTCACTACCTGCAGTAGATGTGGTTAAAAGGTAATCTTCAGTTTGCTTTTTTGTACAAGCTAAGTAAATTGTATTTATAAAGCAATTAGAAGATGAAATTATAAGGGCCTGTTTCTAAAATTTACTGTTAATTGGTTTGCTCTAAAAGGATAACATAAGACCAGCTAAATAAAATAGACTTTTTTCCTATGTGTTTAGTCTTCGGATATGGACTTGAGATGGTCTTTGGATAAGCAGTCTACAGATAGTGCAGGAGGCATATATCAGTATGATAATTATGATGAAGTCGCTATGGATACAGATAGTGAAACTAACTCTCCAGGTAAGACTTATTTACAGTTTTCTTGTTTTATGCTGACTCTTGGCTCTCCATCTCTGCTGTAGTGGTATTTTGAAGGTCTTCAATGTTACACCGTTGTCATTGCAGTACTGTAGAGTTTATTCTTTCACATTCCCAAGCAACTGTGTAGAAAGTAAGAGCCCCAGGATGTTGACTGGCCAGACAGCAGCTTTGCAAAAAAGGGCCTGGGGGCCCCAATGGACATCAAGTGAAATGCAAGTCAGCTGTGTGGCTTTGGATGGTAAAGGCAAACTGCAGCCTGGGTTGTAGCACTGTGACTACAATGGGT
This sequence comes from Balearica regulorum gibbericeps, assembly GCF_011004875.1. NCBI lineage: Eukaryota > Metazoa > Chordata > Aves > Gruiformes > Gruidae > Balearica > Balearica regulorum. The sequence goes on along the minus strand of NC_046184.1, from coordinate 40,751,272 downwards.
GGGTGTTTGGAGAGGGCGGTTAGGCACTGATGAGACTTCATCAGTTTTCTGTTTTCATGGTAGGAGAGGGATAGTGACCTGCTAGAAGGAATCTAGCAAAGGACCTTTTTTACTAAGGTCTGTTTTTCATAAAGTTCCTTTTTTAAAGAAACTGAGGCCTGTTTTTCATAAAGTTCATTGGGGACCGGAGTGCTTGATTTATGGAAAGAGGCTGGGAGAGCTGAACTTCTGTTGAGAAGGCTAAGAAAGGCTTTTGCTGCTGTCTTGAACTGCCTAGTGGGCACTTACAGGGAGGACAGACCTAAACTCTTCTGTGGAGTTTGCAACAGAAGGACAAGGGGCAACACTTAATTTGTAATAGAATAAATTGTAGTTAGATATAAGGGAAAACTTTCACAGAACATGGTCAAACACTAGATCAGGTTAACTGGAAATGTTGTGGAATCCCCATCCTCTAATATACTTGGAACTTGCAATTTGAGTTGCACAAGGCCCTTAGCAACCTGACTTTGGAAGCAGCTCTGCTTTGAGTACATGCTGGGGCATGTGCCTTCCAGAGGTCTGTTCCAGCTTAAATAATTTATTGACTCTGAATTTGAGGTGCATTTAAGATATTCAGGTTTTCTCGCTTCATCTCCATTTCTGGAGTGTTGAGAAAGCTTCATTAAGCATCCTACTTTATTGGCCATTTTTATTCTCTTGCTTTTCATCTTCCATCTTTTTCTTTTTTCTTCTTTCTTGTAAGCCTATGTGGTGGGTTGACCCTGGCTGAGGGCCAGGTGCCCACCAGAGCTGCTCTATCACTCCCCTCTTTCATTAGACAGGGGAGAAAAAGTACAATGAAAAAAAAAACTTACGGGTCGAGATAAGGACAGGGAGAGATCATTCTCTAATTATCATCACGAGCAAAACAGACCGAACTTAGAGAGGGAATTCATCTTATTTATTACTAAGCAAAACAGAGTAGAGGAATGAGAAATAAAACCAAATCTTAAAAACACCTCCCCCCACCCCTCCCATCTTCCCGGGCTCAACTTCACTCCCGGCTTCAACCTCCGCCCCCCCCAGCGGCACAGGGGGACGGGGAGTGGGGGTTACGGTCAGTTCCTCACGCGGTGTTTCTGCCGCTTCTTCATCCTCAGGGGGAGGACTCATTGTTCCCCCGCTCCAGCGTGGGGTCCCTCTCACGGGAGACAGTCCTTCACGGCCTTCTCCAACGTGAGTCTCCTCCACGGGGTGCAGACCTTCAGGAGCAAACTGCTCCAGCGTGGGTCCCCCACGGGGTCACAAGTCCTGTCAGCAAACCTGCTCTGGCGTGGCCTCCTCTCTCCACGGATCCACAGGTCCTGCCAGGAGCTTGCTCCAGCATGGGCTTCCCACGGGGTCACAGCCTCCTTCAGGTGCCTCCACCTGCTCTGGTGTGGGGTCCTCCATGGGCTGCAGGTGGAATCTCTACACCCCCTCATCCTCCCTCCATGGGCTGCAGGGGGACAGCCTGCTTCACCATGGTCTTCACCACAGGCTGCAGGGGAATCTTGCTCCGGCACCTGGAGCACCTCCTGCCCCTCCTTCTTCACTGACCTTGGTGTCTGCAGAGTTTCTTACATCTTCTTACTCCTCTCTCTGGCTGCAAAAGCTCTCTCTAACTGTTTTTGTCTTTCTTAAATATGTTATCACAGAGGCGCTGATTGGCTTGGCCTTGGCCAGCAGCGGGTCCGTCTTGGAGCCGGCTGGCATTGGCTCTATCAGACACAGGGGAAGCTTCTAACAGCTTCTCACAGAAGCCACCCCTGTAGCCCCCCCCGCTACCAAAACCTTGCCACGCAAAACCAACACAGCCTACCTTATATATTAGTTTGCTAAAATACTGCACCTGCTGTTTTGGACATGTAAGCTACATGAATTTTCTCTTGATGAAGCACCTCAAGCTCTAGTTTTATGTTTCAGAATTCAGTATCGGCTGTGCATTTGGTCTGCTTCTGTCTTAATTCGTATTGTATTTGTGGTAGCCAGTAATCAGGAGTCTCTGAGATACCTAGTTTAAGAAGGTAGATTCTTGCAAGTTAAATCAAACATGAGGGCAGAATCATTACCTTAGTAGTATTGTTTGACTGTACTTGCATTTTGTATGTAAAATAGAAAAAGGGCAGGTAACTGCTCTCTTTATAAACATATATGTAAGAAATAAATGCACTGTACTATGTTTGGTGTTGCCTTTCAAATTGGTGCATAGTAAAAACATTTGTTATCTCCTGCTGCATGAAATCATTTGAAGTATAAGCATGAGTTTGTGTTTAGTAATTACCTGCCAGATTTCTTACACTCAATTTTTTTAATTGCAGCTTCTTCTCCAGTGCAGCCTCCTTTCTTTGAGTGTCCAATAGGATATTTTCCACCTCCGGTCCCACCAATTTCCTTGCCACTGCCACCTCCAATTCCAGTAAGTAACCTTGGAAGGAGTGAGTTTTTGAAAATGTTGATAATTCTCACTTCGTATCTTACTTCTAATGTTAAAGCTAAAGTTAAATTTAGGTTCTGCTTTTGATACAATTCTCTATTTGGTGATTCCCTGGAACTATCTGATAAACTTGTGGTTGCTTTTTTAAAAGTCTCTATTTCAGCTGGTTTTTGGCTGATCCAATTCATGTTTAATTGAGGTTCTTCCTATCAAACTAAAGTTTTCTCTTTTCAGTTAGAGCCATGCTGTTTCATAACAAAGAAAAATTGCCTGAAGCACATAAGGAAAAGTAATCAATTGGAATTCTTAGCACAAGGCAACTTTACCTCTTATCTCTAGGCCATGTATGTAGATAAGCTTATTCTCTGACTTGCTACCTAGAGGGGAAGAAACAACCAAAAATGTAGCTTGTCACAGTCCTTCTTTCAAACTTTGTGTATTTTGACTATATGCTGTCTATCCTCTCACCTGAGAGTCCATGTGGAAATTGAGTGTGGCTTTTTCCCACCATTTCACTGAATGATTGTTACCCTTCTTAATAAAGCAGTAGAAAGTTGTCATTCCCTGCCATGACAGCTTCTGAATTGTTGGCAAAGGGAAATTGTAGTGTTCTTAGCTAAGATAAACTCATAAAACTGTTCAAGAACAGTTTTTTTGGTGTGGGAGGTATTTGTGGTGGTGTTTCTTTGTTGTTGTGTGGTGGGGTTGATTGTTGGGGTTTTTTTTTCCTCCAAGCAATGTGAACCTGTCTGGTCAGCCATATTTTTGTGGCTACACTATGTCTGGTTCTGAATTGTCATTTACGTTTAGTTTGTATGTCTGCACTACTCTACTATCCAAATGGAACCTTGTTTTCATTATCTTCTGTGATTAATTACTACCCATCTAGCACCAGCTTTTGACAGTGATCTAAATCCACTGCAGTTTGAATTAGTTTTAAGCCATGACATAATTTAGGTCTCAACCTCTGCAAAATAGTCATAAAGTAGTAGTAATTTTCACATTTCAATTCCTTTTTTTTCCTTTTTATCTCAGCCTGTACCATCTTTGAACCATCTTTATGTGGAGGGTATTTCTTGTGTTTCTCTTGAGCCACCTCCACCTCTTCCACCTCTTCCCCCTGAAGAGCCTGAACAGCCACCGAAACCTCCATTTGCCGATGAGGAAGAAGAAGAGGAGATGCTCTTAAGAGAAGAATTACTCAAGTCTCTAGCCAACAAACGAGCTTTCAGATCTGAGGTACTCCATTGGTTTTTTTGAATGTAAACCTCTAGATGGCAATCTTGACCAAAACTTAAATGTGACTTGCTAAGTGAAGATTACAGGCTTTTTTTATGCTGCCTTTCTAATGACTTGAAAAAAGAATATTTAAAAAAAATCTGAATTTCCATTACCCTCTATCCCCCAAAAGAAACTGAAGCAAAAGCCACCCCTTTGAATTATAATTTGCAGCTTGTCTTTTATTTCTGAAGAAATTATGAAACTTCAAGGTACTGAAAACTGAGTATGTTCAGGGCAATGGGGATTTTATTTTCTGGAACAAAAAAAAAAAGCTTGTTATTAGGGGTCAGTTAGAAAACAAGACATTAAACTTTGTTTCAGCCTTCTAGGAAAAGGAGTTAGAGGTTAACTTTTTTTTGGTTTTTTGGTGAGAAATGAAGTTTATGGTTTTAGATTGTCTTTGACCTCATTAAAAGGTCACGAATCTTTAGCAGTTGACCTGTTATATTCTTGTGTGCCTCTTTGATATTATTGCAGAATTGCAAGATCTAATACATTTGGATAGTCTGCCTAAATCACAATTCCATGTGCCAAGACACATATTGAACAATCTGATTTATGCTTACGTCTTTTAAAATAGCCGTATGTAGTGTGTATTTTTATGACCGTATTTTTGTTTTATTTTGTTAGGAAACTTCAAGTAACAGTGGTCCACCTTCTCCTCCTGTTCCAGATAATTTGCAATCTGTGCCAAGAAGCAATCTGTCTGCTGTCAGTATTAATACTGTGTCTCAGCCACGGGTACAAAATACAAAGTTTGTTAGAGTACCGAGGCTTCCACGAGCAGTGATCACAGTAAGGAAATATTGGTGCTTTCTATTAATAAGACTGTGAGTTGAAGTTTTCCTCAGTTCAAGTGAACAGTAGACTTAAGGCTTTCTAGTGATACAGCACAGAACAGTGGAGCTTCAATTAAACATTTGAATTATTAGTAACTTCGATAATCCATATGCTCTTCTAGAAAGAATTTGACACTGAAGTAAGAATTTATGGCTTAAGAGAGGGTTAAAACATGCCAGCACTCATCTGAACTAAAAGAGACTGTAGATAATTGAATTAATTTCTTTTCCAGATTAGCACAGACTAAAGGGTTCTGTTCAGTGGTAGCTGAGCCAATCTCATAATCACTGTGCATTGCAAAAAAAGAGGTGGTCTTGTTCTTTCTCCTGCTCCTGGCCAAATGGTGTCTCCCTTCTTTTAAACTGGGGTCTGGAGCATCAGTCCTGTTGCTTAACTTATTTAACATGTTGAACTGGTTAGAAAACCAGCCTTGGGGGGAGGGAAAGTACTTTTCCTTCTAGGGGGAAGTTAAATTTTTTTCAGTGAACAGCGTGTGAGCATCAGAGCTAGCACAGAAGTGGTGGCAGATGGCATGTCTGTGAGTGCGGGTGGAATACAGAGGAGAGAGTATTCTCTTTAGGCAGCCAACAGGCTTCATTACATTAGCTCAAGCCATATTCAGTAACTTGACCTTCGTTTGAATGGTCGTGGGAGGTACGTGCAGCTAACATTTGATTTGTGAAGTCTGCAGTCTCCTTGGATTGTTGGAAATGTGTTATAAGAACATATTTGCCTGTGTTATACCAGACTGGAAGCCCATGTAATCTACTGTTCATGGCAGTGAACCATACATAGTGGATAGTTTGCAATTATTTTAACAACACACCTTACAAAGCTTGGTTCGTTGTAGCTTTTTACTGAGCGGATTCTCTAACGAACAGTATGATTGAATCATAGAATGGTTTGGGTTGGAAGGGACTTTAAAGATCATCTAGTTCCAACCCCCCCTGCTGCAGGCAGGGACACCCTCTGCTAGACCATGTTGCCCAAAGCCCCATCCAGCCTGGCCTTGAACACTGCCAGGGATGGGGCATTCACAACCTCTCTGGGCAACCTGTTCCACTGACTCACCACTCTAACAGTGAAGAATTTCTTTCTCACATCTAGTCTAAATCAACCTTCCTTCAGCTTAAACCCATTACCCCTTGTCCTGTCACTACACTCCCTGATAAACAGTCCCTCACCATCTTTCCTGTAGGCCCCCTCCAGGTACTGGTAAGCCACAATTAGATCTCCCCAGAGCCGCCTTTTCTCCCAGCTGAACAACCCCAACTCTCTCAGCCTGTCCTCACAGGAAAGGTGCTCCATCCCTCTGATCAGCTTCGTGGCCCTCCTCTGGACTCTCTCCAACAGCTCCATGTCTCTCCTGTATTGGGGCCCCCAGAGCTGGACGCAGTACTCCAGGTGGGGTCTCACATGAGTGGAGTAGAGGGGCAGGATCACCTCCCTTGACCTGCTGGTCACACCTCTTTTGATGCAGCCCAGGACATGGTTGCCTTTCTGGGCTGCAGGTGCACACTGCCGGCTCATGTTGAGCTTCTCATCAATCGATACCCCCAAGTCCTTCTCCTCCGGGCTGCTTTCAATCCATTCCTTTGCCTTTCTGTCAGTGAATGCTGCCTCTACTAAACTTAATTTTTTTACTGTATTTGGAGGAATATACAGTATCTTTGAGACTATTATATCGCTATCAATATAGCTGTAGCTGGCCAACAGCTTTCTTGCTCATAAATATGGACTGTATGATCACTTGGCCACCTGATGCCATAATGAAAAAAAAAAGCTTAAGATGATAGAGACCTGAAAGTTCCTTTTTTGGTCATTCTGAGGCCTGCTTTCCTTTCTGAAGGAAAATTGTGCTGTTGAGTTTGAGGTAGATATGGTTATTTGTCTACATCCATCTTCACAATCTACTTTAAATTCTAGATATAGGTAGAAATACTTGTTCAATTTGGGCATGCTTATGTCCTTTCTATAATTATTTCATGTTTACTTACATTTAAGTGTTCTTATGTTTAAATACTAAACCTATTTGGGGAAAAAAATTACCACATATTCTATTGTTCTGAGACTTCATTCACTGCTGTTGCATAAATGAGGGAGAACACATGTTACTAGGCAGCTGTTGGTTTGTTGTAGTAACATAATGTCTCTTATCAGCTGTGCTGTTGAAAGGCATTATGTAAATATTAAAAAACCTGCAACTCAAATTCAGTGCCTGTTGCTAGTGATGGTTATCTTAGTTAAAGCTGACAGATTAATACCTTGCATTTGAATCAGCTAGCTTGGCTAGTGTCTTTTTTGCAAAAATGATTATAGAAACAAAGCATTTTGCATTTGTTATTTTTTTTAAATAGCTTAGGATATAGAATATTTATGTATAAAATAGATGTGTGTGTGTTTGTCATGGTTTAACCCCAGTGGGTAACTAAGCACCACGCAGCTGCTTGCTCACCTCTCCCTGCCCCCTCGCCAAAGGTGATGGGGAGGAGAATGGAAAAAACCCCAAACTCATAGGTTGAGATAAAGACAGTTTAATAGCATAACAAAGGAAGAGAATAATAATAATGCATATAAAACAAGTGATGCACAAATGCAATTGCTCACCACATGTGATATGAAAACAACCTGATGCCCAGTCTGTTTCTGAGCGGCGATTTCACCTCCCAGCTTGCTTCCCCAGTTACATATGGAGCATGACATTCTATGTCTGGCCAAGTCCGGGTCAGCTGTCCTGGCTGTGCTCTCCCAGTTTCTTGTGCACCTGGCAGGGCCTGGGAAGCTAAAAAGTCCTTGACTTGGTGTAAACGCTGCAACTACCCAGCAACAACTAAAATATCAGTGTGTTATCAACATTATTCTCATGCTAAATCCAAAATCCAATACTATACTGGCTGCTAGAAAGAAAATTAACTCTATCTCAGCTGAAACCAGGACAGTTTTAAAGAACTTATTGCCAAATAATTCTCACAGGAGACCAGTCACAAGGTATTTCTGTCCTCTGTAAAAACAATTTGATGTGAAAACAATATCAATTACTCCTCTTAGTTTAAGCTTTTAGAAATAATTTGTATTGAATGCTTATGTTTTTTTAGCTTTTGTAGTATTTGATATTTCTTACTAGAGCCTAAAAAAGTGAAATCTGGAGAATTTAATTTTGAACTAATAGTTTTTTGTGGATATATCCAGAAATTAAAAAAAAAAATCAAAGATATAGAAAATGCAAATTGTTCATTTTTTAAAAATCTGATTTCATAGTGTTGAGGGTGTTGTAGCTTTTGACTGTTTGAATATGCTGTACCATTCTTCAGAAGAGGTTTTAAATTTAAGAACCTTGGGATTTCTTCTGTGGAGTTGAGGACCTCTGCATAGTGAAATAGCTTACACACGTGGTTTGCCTATTCAATGACATCTTGTAACCCTTTTTCAACGTAGTCATGGACACAGAGGGGTCTGTTCACCACAGATGGAAAATGTGTCTTAGAGCATTGTGGGGAGATCCTGCTGGGTCTGTGATTCCCCTGCAGTAGAATCTAATCTTACTGAAGGCACTGTGATGGTAGTTGCCTGGTGTTACTTTACTGATTGTTAAACGTTTTGCTGAACCACATCAAAAAATAACACCTTGGAAGAAACACCTGGAGAAAAGCTGACTTCTACGCTCCCCACTATCAGCTTTTTCCTAGAAGAAAAATGGGGAAGGCAGTTAGAGACAGTTTACCCTGCTGAACTGTTCCAAAAGCATCTTGGTAACTATTGCCTGTTAATACTGAGAGCCAGTGATAGGGAAGGGATGTATTGGGCATCTGAAGATAAGGAAGAGGGTGGGGTACCTTGCCTGATTAATCTAGGTTTCCATGGAGCTACAGCCAGAGAATATTTTTGAGGAGAGGACCAGTGCCTTATTCTGTTTTCTTGTACCAATGTACATTGGAATTTCACCTAGCTGTGCTGTGGTGGTGCAAAAATGATGCAGCATTCAGAAGTAGTAGAGACAGTCCTTATTTTAAGAACTGTCCAGAAAGAGAATATCAAAAAGAAATTACTTGGAAATTGGGTATTTTTTACTTTAAAAAGTATAGGGGTGTCTGTGGGGTGTGTGTTTTAAGACACTTAAAGCTTTGAAGAGGTCCTGTCCTGAGGTAAAGGTTTAAATATATGACTGTAATTGTCAAGACCTACACTGGGAGATGGGAAGAGCAGTCCTGGAAATGTGAACTAAGTTGCTTTTTTTTTCCAGGCTGTAACTCCGGAACATTCGAGGTTAATCTAAATTGTTTGCTTGTTTCTGCATCTTTTTGTGCTGGAATTGGCAGTCATCTGATCTTCAGTGAGCTGTTTCAGTTAGTGATGTTGGCAAAAAGTGATTAATCTTGTTTCATTTGTTCTTTATGTCCCATTGATGTTCTGCTAGTTGAACTGCCTGAGCAGCTCACTGTAAGGTCAGCTAAGTATAACTGTGGCACAAGAGGCATTGCAACTGTGTGGCAGAAAGGTGAAGGAGTTCTGGTATGTCTGCCATAGCATTTCTAATGCAGACTTGATTGATTGATTGTTACCTCTCAGTTACTTAAAATTGCTTGCAAATGGCAGATGATACTTTTCATTACAATTGAAATAATTCATGAAGTATAGGAGTCAAAGGTTTGAGATTTGTATGTGATGACCATGGAGATGTAAATATGCTGCAGATACTTGGGAATAGGTTGAAAATGTTGGAGTACCTTTCATGTTACTGTATCATAAATGAGTACCGTATTTCTGTCTATAGTGGAGATGCACAAATGCTTAGATTTTTTTTCTTGCAATGTGGAATTGATATGCCATGATAACAAAAGGAGTTAACTTCCTCTTTCTCTTCCAGTAAATATATGCTCAGTTTTATCAGTCTCTCTAACTTTTTCTTCTTGCTATAAAACTTTTTTCATTCTCTCCACAGCTTCCAAAACATAAGTCTGTTGTGGTTACATTAAATGACTCTGATGATAGTGAGTCTGATGGAGAGCCATCTAACTCAACTAACAGTGTATTTGGAGGACTAGAATCTATGATAAAAGAAGCAAGGAGAAATGTTGAGGTAAACATCAGCATTTAATAGGTTTATTTTGTGATGATTTTGCTTTGTATATGGAATTTAGAATTTGGTCAAGAAATACTGTATTACATCAGAAACAGGCAAGAGTGAGTGCATTACTCCTGTCTACCATTACATTGTAATTTGGATTGCACAAGCTAATCAAAATGATTTTTTTGGTTAAGATGGCATCTGGAAGATAGAATTTGTGATGTATTTTGGTTCCATTTTTTCAAGTAAAATTCAATGCATATTTAATTACTAGCCAAAAAATCTGGCTTAAAAGATCTTATTAACCTTGAACAGCTTTAAGTTTGTGCTGAAATGCCTCCTAAAAATAGTATGTATTGGTTGTATTTTAAATTAGTGTGACTAGTATTGACTTGAACCTTGTTATAACAGGCCTCAAAAATCAAAGCCCCTCCAAAATCAGAAAAAGAAAATGATCCAATGAGAACTCCAGAGGCTCTACCAGAAGATAAGAAGATAGAATACAGACTCTTAAAAGAAGAGATTGCCAGGTACAACTAAAGTTAACAATTAAAGTAAAATATATATTCTTTGTAGTCCTTTACTAGTCTATTTTTGTAACTAGAAGGAAAATCCTAGTTTGAAAACATTTGTCATTTAGGTTTCCCCCCCCGCTCAATATTTAGTAAGACACCGTAGCAGTCTAAGAGTCCTTGGATTTGAACTGACAGTAGTTGATTGCAGTTGTGGAAAGTTCTTTTTAATTTGAAATGTTGTCCTGCTACTTCTTGGAAGATTTTAAAACTATTGGGAATACACAACAGAATGAATGTTGTAGTTACTGAACATCTTTGCTTTTAACATCTATGTTTTAGTCGTGAGAAGCAGCGTTTAGTTAAATCTGATCCACTGAGGAACAACTCGTCCCCTGCAAATTCTGATGCTGAAGTTGATGGAATTGGGAGAATAGCAGTAGTGACAAAACAAGTTACAGAAGCAGAAGCAAAGCTTAAGAAAAACAAGTAGGTATTTCACTGTTGTAAGTCCTAGCTTGTTTGCTTAGCAAGATGAAAATATAAATAACTTTTTTGAGCACGTAGCATTTGAAGTACAGCAAACAGTTGGTTTTCCATCTTGAACTATTCAGTCTTGGATTCTGTTGCTGTACAGAAGTTGTGTTGTAGTGCCAATGTGGTGTTTGGTAACTTTTAAGTATGATTTGTCATGCGAGCTATTTTCAGCAGTGTTTATGTTCAGTGACTAGAATATCATCTGTGCCACCTCCTAACTGAAATATGAAAAAATGAGTGTGCTTTTCACTACTCAATAAACTTTGAGGGTAGCATTTTTCAATGGGATATGCCTGGTATATATATGATATGAATGAATGAATGTTTCTGCAGAATAGGTATGCTGTTTGAAGCTTTTCCTGTATGCCTTTTCTCTTTTTAGCATACCACTTCCATGTTTCTCAGTCTTCTTCCAAGTCACTGTGGAAAATAAGTGCTTTGCATCCTTCTTCTCAGCTTCTGTTGCCACTTGATTATTTCTGTGTGGTCTTATGAACAAACTGGTTGGTGATCAGACATCAATTGAAGGACGTTCATCCCCCTCCCTTTATTCACACCTATCTATCTTGCTTCATTTAATGTATAGCTTCTTATATTTAACTACTTTGCTATTGTGCCATAATACTACATCTTGTAGTCTGCTCCTGTATGTATGCACCATAAGGAAGAATTGGGCTGTTACTTAACAAAAAGCAAGAATGTGTGTGGTTTGGATGTCTCAATGTTAAAAGCAGTATTAACTTGCTTACCTTCCCCAGTCCTCATAACTAGAATGTTTTCATCTGGTTTATACTGACATGCTGAACTTGGGATACTGAAATCTGTATGAACTACCAGTATTTACTGTCTCATGGATGTTAAGGCTATCTGAAGAAACGTAGAATGTTGTTTGATGAGTGGAAAAAGAGCTGGGTTCTTAAATAACTAGAGTTTCAGAGGAGCAGTGACAGCTCTGAGAAACTTCCTTTTGGAAAAAAATTCATGTGGCTTTTCTACTTTTAGACTTCTGTTGATGAAGGATGAATCTGTCTTGAAACATTTGTTGCAACAAGAGGCCAAGAAGAGAGAGAATGTTCGAATTGCTGAAAATAAAATTAACAAACTGGCTGAACAGCTACAAGCAACAGAGAAGATCTTGAATGCTAATAAAATATTTCTCAAGAAGCTTCAGGAACAAGTAACTTGAATTTTGAAATGTTTCTGTTTCCTAGAGCTGAAATCTTGAAATGAGAAGCCTGATTGTTGGAGGCAGTAGGCTTTCTTTCAATTAATTAATGATTAATTCCCATGTCTTTTCTGATTATATCTTATTACATGGTCATATCTGAAAATTTGCATCTTAATATCTTTTTTTTCTTTTTCAGATTCATAAAGTTCAACAACGAGTTACAGTAAAAAAAGCTCTGGCATTAAAATATGGGGAAGAACTTGCTCGAGCAAAAGCAGTAGCGAGTAAGGAAATTGGGAAACGAAAACTGGAGCAAGATCATCTTGGAGTAAGTCTGCATGCTTTTAAACCATACTGTACTTGAAAAGCAGTAGCAATTTTGATCAGGAAACTTTAGTTCAAATGAGATTTCAGGAGAATAGGAAAACATTTCAAAAGCACTGCAGGAATCTTCCTATTGGTTTCCTGTATTTCTGAGAAATCAACAGAAAAAACATTAATGATTTAAAAAATTGTTCAAAGCCTTACACATCTGTGCCAGGGGAGTGTCATTAATAGATAAATAATAAGAGGAACTATTATATGCCTGTGAAGGAAATACTTTATAGACATCAGTGATCTTGTTAAAACTGCCTAGCAAAGATGCTGAAGAGGGGATCTGATCTTGTTCACTTTTTTCTATATTTCGTTTTCCAAAACATTTCTGTAAACTCTTCTTGTTGTGTTTCCCCCTGCCCCCCACCCCTGCAACACCGCCTGTTTTATAGCTTACCTTTTAAATGTGGCCAGAACTTCTGTTGAAGCCCCATACATGATGTAGGGTAAACTTAATCAAAAAACCTACAAACCAGCCAGGTGAATTGTGGCAAACTCTTTTGTGGTTTTCCTGCTGTTTACTCAAATTTTCCGGCAAGAGTTTAAAATATGTTTTTATAAACTCTGAATTAAATATCCTGCCCATGTTTCATTTACCTCCTGTAAATAGATCAGTGAATGTGAAAATGAAATAAAGGGAATTTTTTCCTTTTCAGCCAAGCAAAATGTTGAAATTGGAGAACTCCCCTGCATCAAGTCCAAAAAAACATTCAGCAGAATTGATTGCACTAGAGAAAAAACGACTACAGCAGCTAGAGTATGAATATGCTCTAAAGATTCAGAAATTGAAAGAGGCCCGTGCACTTCAAACCAAGGAACAATCAAACGTTGCACCTCATGCAGAAGAGGAATCTGAATTTGCATTACCTCAGCCATCGCTTCATGATCTTACGCAGGATAAATTGTCTTTGGACAGTGGAGAAAACTACTTTGATGATGAAGTTCTGTCTAATTCAAACCGAGAACGAAGGAGATCTTTCAGAGAATCTAATTCTTTCACTAAACCAAATCTTAAACACATGGACACACCAAAACAAGAAACTATAAACAAACTTTCTAAAAAGGCATCAGAGGAGCCTGAGCTGTTCCTTGGGTTGAATATTGATGAACTGAAAAAACTTTATGCTAAAGCTGACAGCTTGAAAGAGCTGCTAGTGAAAAGCACTGCCTTTATAGTACCGAAGGAAGATCTGCTGTGTGGTCAGGTAAATGCTTTAAATACGAAGGTTGTCTTTATTAGGTGGTACTGCAATTGCTGTATATCTGTTTATCTGTTTCCTAGGAAATTTCAGTGGATGCAGATCTTGTTACATCGCAAAGTAAACAAACTGAAACAAAACCATTTCCATTTGGACCATATCATAGTCCTCTTCTACTATTCAAATCCTACAGGTATGAAGGCTGTAGCAGTTCTCTGACTTCTGTGTGTATGTGTTCTTGTTCAAGTATTCTTCACTGCTTTTCCTTGATACCCAGATGTGTACAGGAAGACAAGCTGCAGTGAGAAACTTGACTATCCTGAAACAATTTTGTCTAGTTTTGGGAGCCTAATGATTTTAGTTACTTTTTCGGGTATGCAGGAGTCCCTTGCTTTTGTGCAGTATGCTGCTTTTACGTTGTATTGCATCCTGTTCCCTGCAACTGGATTGTTGTTTGGTATAATCAAATTAAAAAAAAATAGTAGTTAAGCATTTGAAAACAGGATTTTACATCCAATATGAAGCAAGCTAAAATCCAGGAAAAATTAACAGAAGTGTGTTTCAATAATGCAGTCTTTAAACTTGGCTAGGATTTGCATTGAGTCAAGATTGAGCCAATCACCTATTTTTGGATTCCTGCTCAGTGGAAAGAGGCATGACTGCAGTGATTCATCTTGATTTAAAGGCACCTGCAAGTGTAATCAATTTGACGCATCTGGCTTTTTGACTAAAGAGAACTTTGTTCCTACACATTAAATTTTAGAAAACAAAAGTCTGGAATTTAAACGAACAGTTGAATCCTACCATGTGCTTCAGGTTTTTTATTTCTATAATCTTAAGTAGCAAAAGATGGAGGAAGTTACGTTTACAGGAGTATTCATTTTAACTTCTTGTAAGTTATGGCTTCAATTCCTTGAGGAGCTAGAAATCCCAAAATTGATATAGTCAAATTTTAGCTAAAAATATTTAAAACAAGAATTAATCTGCTCAGCTCCGACCAGTTTTTGCTTGTTTATATAATCTAAAATCTGATGTGGATTTTCTCACTTTTTTCAGGTTAATCTTTAATGGTTCTCTTTATATTTCTATTTGACACTAAATTTCAGTTTAGTTCTAGAAAAACTGCACTCATGTTGTAGTCAGCATTAGATCCATTTCAGTAGTTTGCTTTCCCTACTGGGTAACTGCTACACTTCCTGCTTTTATATGAATGAATCTCTTCTCTTTTACGTACAGAACATGCTAGAACAGAATCTATTTAGATTGAGAAGTACTGTTTTGTTCCCTCCCTCTCTCCCTGTTTTCACCTTTTTACCTCATAGGTTAGCTAGTGATGCTTGTGGTTAGCAGTAGGGTTTTGGAAATGATATTTAATACAGAAGAAAGTGATTATTTTTTAAAATGTTTTGTTTAGTAAAACAGATATCTTGCCTTGTATGCTTTGTCACAGTAGTTCACTGTTTCATTTTAGGTTTAGTCCGTATTTTCGAACAAAGGAAAAACTGTACCTCAGTTCAGTAACATACAGCAATATGATTGAGCCAAAACAGTGTTTCTGCCGTTTTGATTTAACAGGCACATGTAACGATGATGACTGTCAGTGGTGAGTTAACTTTAACTTTGTTTGAACTAAACCTCTCCTCTAAACCTCCTTTTGGTCTCAAAGACCAAAATAGGCATGTTTTAAAAAAGTTTCATTTCTTTAAAAAGATTTATGATTCTATGCACAGGTTCTAGAAAGCAAAGCTATTTTTAATACCTGATTGCAGATACTCTTGTTGGCAGGAAAAAAACCCACATTTCATCTAAGCCATGAAGAAAGAAGGCTATTTAGATATAAATTTAGAAAAGCAATATAGACTGTTAAAGAATACTTCACTTTTTGTTTGCCTTGTAATTCAGACAGGATTCCTCTTTATAACTTCAGCATAACTTCAGACAATCACGGAATCTCAGGTTGTGGTTGATACTATTAAGCATGCTAGAGATGAATCGTGCTGCTAACCACAATAAAGCATATACCAAATATTATGTGATTATGTAAAAAATAAATAAGCAAAAAACCCCAAAACCAACCAAACAAAAAACAACACCCAAAACCCCACAACTATTGTAGTAGTGGAATTCTAGTTTTCTGGGAAAATACTGGTTAAGTTTGTTTCTTTGAAGCCTGGTGTTAAACTACATTAAAAATAGTTTGTTAAACAATGTTGTACAATATAGTTAAAAAGTTGGTACAAGAGGAAATGGATATGAATTTGTCAGGAATAAACTCAAGTTGGAAATTTTTAATTACTGGAAACATGTAATAGGAGTGGACTTAAGCTCTTTTTTTGCCCTTTTTGGTGGCAGACAGCTTTTTGGATCAGCTTTTAGCTGTTACCATCAAACCATAGTTTGAATCTTTTAAATACAAAGTGATACCTAATTCTTAACTACCTTGTTTGAACTGGAAAGTTCTAAATACTGTGTTTTTGTGTTAGTATGAAGCAAGTGTGTAGAATTTTATTTTAAAGAGTAAGGCTATAGTGAAATAACGAAAACTAGAATTAAGTTACTGATGCAGGATTAAGTTTTGAGAAGACCTAGACACATTTGGCAGAAATTTTGAAGCAGGCTATAGTGTTTTCTGTGTGTATCATTTCCTTATGCCTCACCTTAGTATGTACTAAAACCAACTTTCAAGTTACAAGGCTTATTAAATTGTTGCTGTGATAAATAGATTAATTGCTTGCTTGTTTGTTTTAGGCAGCACATGAAAGACTGCACTCTTAGCCGTAACCAGCTGTTTCAGGATATTCTGTCTTACAATTTAGAACTGATTGGTTGTTCAGAAAAAAGCACTGATGAGGAAATCAACACTGCCACAGGTTTTTAAGAGTCTTTTGTTCGCTTTTGTATGTGAAGATTCATTTCTGAAGGGAATGGCTGTCACTAAAAGCTCTGGGTGCAAGGACTTTTGATGTAAAGCAATGTATAAGATACAGCTATAAGGAAAAAATACATTTCTGTTGTTGTCCAGTTCAGTCTTTTGTAGTGAGTAGTTTACCTTGGTGTCTTTACAGGAAGAAAAAAGTGATTGATCTGTGGAACATTTAAGCAAACCCGAACAAGTAAAAAACTTCTAAAAAAACCCAAATAAAACCAAACTATTGCTGGGATTTAGGGGATTGAGGAGCAATAGGCATGGAATCCTTTCCTCTCCCTTCCTCACTACTTTTTGTAATTACTGGACCAGTCTGTTTCAGTGGAGCTGGAATTTTATAACAATGCTGTTGCCATATAGGCAAATTGCCAAACACAACTTTCTCAGTTTTTCATTTCTTCTAGTATGTTAAATTACCATACCTCTTGGAGCAGTCATGTTTCATGAATTCAGCAGAGGTTGTGCTAAATTGCTGTTAAGTTACCTATCCATTTTTGTTTCTGTGTTTACCTAAGATACAAATATTCTTGTTTCAGAAAAATATGTTGAAAAACTTTTTGGTATAAACAGAGATCGTATGTCAGTGGATCAGATGGCTGTTCTTCTGGCCAGCAATGTCAATGAGAGTAAAAGTCACAGTAAGTAACTTGGTAGATTAAATACAATACAACCTTTTTTAATTATATAAGTACCTGCATGATTTTGTAAACAAAAAATATTTTTTGTTGTTGCTTAGTTTATTTGTTTCAGTATTATAAATTCTACTTAAGGTAAAATAAAGGCAGCAGAGTTTGTTTTAAGGCAACAATATAATAGTTTGAGTCCAATTTGGAAAAGTGACTTATTTTCTAAAAAGAAAAGTAAGTGTTGAAACTTACATACTCACGCAATGTTTTTATATAAATTCTTTTTTAGTAGCGATGTTTTAATCTTGAATACAGAAAAGAATTTCTACTACTTTGCTTGTTTACAGCACCTCCATTTACAACATGGAAAGATAAAAGGAAATGGAGACCAAAGTACTGGAGAAAACCTCTGTTGGATAGTAGCAGCAGTGAAGAGGAACAGTCTGTTGGACCCATTAAATATGGTAATCTGGATGTGTGGCATCCATTAAAAAAGTATGGGGGGGAAATACCTACCAACACCTAATTTTTAAAGTGGTTCTTAAGAAAAACAATGCTTTTGATAGCTCTCTTGACTTGTTATTTCCTGCAAATTTCATTTTGTATAAAGTTTTGGGTAAAATTTGGCCTGAATTTGTTGTATTTAAGGAAAAAAATAATCTAGTATAATGTATGACTTGAAGTTAAGGTGGAATTGCTACTTTCCTGTTCTTAAAAGGAGCATAAGGAACTATTTCTCTAGAATGTTTCAGCTTTGCCCATAGACCATTAGGATTGGTTTTCATTTTTATTTTTCCGTCCCATAACTATAAGTAGTAAAACTTCATGTGTTCAGTTATCTTAAATTTGTACAGAGTTAAAATTTGTTGCTGAGGTCAGGAGTTAAAAAAAGCTGCTGTTAAATGGCATTTGAGACTTGGAATCTTGCTAGAGTGTCACTAACCCAACAGTGTTTCACATGTGACTCGTGCAGGTGGAAGCTTTAGGATTTGTTAGCAAATCCTGTAAAAAGGATTTTTAGAGAGTCCGAATTGAGACAAATATTTTTGTCAGATGTGGCTATTTCCTAATGTTGCCTAATGAACTGCCTTAATTGGTGTCTGATCAAAGCACCCTTTTACTGCTATTTAGTTCTTGCCTTCACATATGAAATATAATCAGTTTTCTTTGTTACTGGCTACCAAAGCCAGGTTGGGTCACTGCTGCACTTGCACTGCTTCCTGTAAGGCTTGTCCTCCATTGGTTCAGATGGTTCCTGCTACAGTAATTCCCATACCATGCAACTGAAATCATGGGTTACAACAATTTAAAGGTATTTCCATTACAGTCTCCACCCCTGGTCCCTTTGGACCAGACCATCAGGTTTAGCATTGCAATGAACTCCTCCCCTTGCCCCTGATCCAGCTGGGGCTTATCCGCAGGCTGCAGTGCCTTAGGGGTGTACCTGCTCCAAGGGGAGCCTCATCTATGAGCCACAGTCTCTCCAGGGGTATACCTGCTGCGGCACAGACTTAACCGCAGGTGCTTTGAGGTGCACCTGTTCTAGCGTGGCCTTCTCCATGGGTGATAATGCCTTCAGAGACATACCTGCTCCGACATGGCGGTACCCATAGCTGCAGTCCCTCCAGGAGTGTACCTGCTCTGTTGTGGGCTCATCCACGGCCACACGCTTTGAGGTGCTCCAGCATGCCCTCACGCGCAGGCACTGATGTTTCAAGGTATACCTGCTGAAGCATGGGCTTGCCCACAGCTGCAGATGCTTTGAGGTGTACCTTCTCCAGTGTGGACTTATCCTTGGGCCACAGTCCCTTCAGAGCTATATCTGCTGTGGCACAGGCATAACCACGGCCACAGATGCTTCGGGGTGTCCTGCTCCCACGTGGACTCATCCACAGGTCACAGTCCCTTTGACTCGAGCTCACACAGGAGTCCCAGCCTGCCCAGTACAGCAGCACAGAAACAGCAGCGATGCCCTGGCCATCTGCCAGCCCAGGCGCATCGCCATCGCTGTTATCAGAATGTTCCCAGGCACAGCATGGTAAGGTGATCAGCAGTACAGCACTACGGCAAGCAACGAAAGCAAAGAGCAGCCCCTAATGAGCTCTAGACTCTACTGTACAGGAAGGCAAACAAGCCCCATGGCAAGCACAGGAGCCTGCCAATTAATAGCCATAACAGCTATAAATTCGGTCTAGCACATTCCAATCAGACCTGTCGTTATCTCAAACTCTTTGAGCCCCACGTTGGGCGCCAAAAAGGACTGTTGTGCTTTAATCCTGGCTGGCAGCTCAGCACCACACAGCTGCCTGCTCAATCCATCCCTGGCAGGATGGGGAAGAGAATCGGAAGAGTGAAAGCGAGGAAACTCGTGGGTTGAGATAACGACAGTTTAATAAGTAAAGGAAAAACCGCTCATGCAAGCAAAGCAAAACAAGGAATTCATTCACCGCTTCCCATCACAGGCAGGTGTTCAGCCATCTCCAGGAAAGCGGGGTTCCATCATGTGTAACAGTTTCTTGGGGAGACAAAGGCTGTCACTCAAAACATGCTCCCTGCCCCCCCCTTCCCTCAGCTGTATATGCTGAGCATGACATCATATGGTATGGAATATCCCCTTGGTCAGTTGGGGTCAACTGTCCCAGCTGTGTCCCCTCCTAACTTCTTGTGCAGTCATAGTCTGCTCACTGGTGGGGTACTTGACTCTGTGTAAGCACTACTCAGCAATAACCAAAATATCTCTCTATTGTCAATGCTGTTTTCAGCATAAATCCAAATCATAGCCCTGTACTACTTACTATGAAGAAAATTAACTCTATCCCAACAAAAACCAGCATGAGACTGCACAGTTTAAAGCATTAGAGGATGTTGAAATAATCATTTTACTCTGGTCAATGGCTATGCTTGAATAAATGCCACCCCTTGTGTGAGTTCTAATCTTACAGGTTGCTTCTGTTTTGAAAAGAAACATATTTTTAATTTTATTATTTGCAGCTCATCCAACAGAGCATAAAAAAAGAGTTCCAGCTCTTGATACCGTAGTGACTCCTGATGATGTCCGTTATTTCACAAGTGAGACTGATGACATTTCCAACTTAGAGGCAAGTGTCCAAGAAAACCCCTGTGATGTACAGCTTTGGATTAAACTTGCATACAAATACTTGAATCAAAATGAAGGGTAAGTCTGCTACATTTTAGGCTTGATTTTGTACTTTACCTGTGCTGCTACGATCAAGTTTCCTTTCTGATGTTAAAGAACTCTCTTTAACAATGCCACAAACTAATAAATTATTTAAAAGTAGGTGTAAAAAATAGATTAGATTTTCTACTATATGCAGCCTAGTATGCAAGTAATAAATTACACTGATGGTTTATCTTTAGGTAGGTTCTGATTCAGAATGGACATTGATGGAAAATAGTGTGGGAGGAATAATTTCTTGTGTTTGAAAAGTGTACAATGTAATGTATTCCCAAGATTACAATGGAATGTTGTACATCCAGTGATAAAGTAGTGCACCAATAAACTCAAATCAGTTTCTCCTCTACAGAGTGAATGGTTAGAAGAATGTGTGAAAAGACTTTAAATCAGAAATCTTTGTTATATAGCATAACTGTTTTTATGGTTTTATCCTTGTAGAAATGGTCCAGTTGAACACTCAGTTTCTTATTTTGTAATTTTTTTAACTTTGAGTTTTATAAGTTTCTCTAGTTTCTGTTTAAATTTATTATGAAGGGAATTCAGTAGCAATTCAGTCATGATGGTTTTATTCTAGAGATTGACTTTTTTAATAGTGAGGTACTGGCTTAAGCAGTGGCAGCAGGGAGGAAGAGGAATGTGGAGAGGAGCAAATCTCTTTTGAAAGCATTGTGTGAACTGGATAGTGGAAAATACAGCAGCAGATCAGTTTAGCTTTATCCATACCTGCCTGAACACTAAAAGGGATAGAACTGGAAGGGCCAACACTCGAAGAAAATACCACCAGTAATTGGCAGGGTGAGAAGAGCACATTTTCTAAAGGAAATCCAAATAAGTGTACTTGGAAAAAGATCAAGAAAAGAAGGGAGAAAACCTAATGAAAGACAGTACATCCTTTTCTTAAAGCAGCTGCCTTCCGCCCTGCCAGAGATACTGAGTGGTTTAGTAGGTGGCTGTGGTGATAGAAGGGGTTGAGAAAGCTTCAGATTTATACATGGCTAACTATGTTAGTTTTATTTTGGGATGTGTGTTCTTCCTCTCATAAATGTCTATGCAAAGTAATCTCTAAAGATGTTTTCAGAATAAATGTGACCTCAGAAGCTTTCTGTGGTTTTATGGAAGTTTGTTTATCAATTAAAGCTCAGCTCTGTGGTTTGCAATATGGTCAGTTATTTGATATAATCTTGTATTACTTTGCTGGTATCATCTCATGATAGTTATATCAAAAAGAAAAATCTTCTTTTTTAATGGTTTAAAGGCAGGGAAAACCTGTATGGCATGCAGAGAAACCTGAACTAAAGGCTTTTATTTGATGACTGTAGAAAGTAAATTAAATATGTAACACAAATATTCTGAGTTACTTTATGAAGCCTTTGAAACTTCTATTTAAGTCTATGATGTAAATGCCTTTATGTGATTACACCTTGACACTTCTGCTTACAGGTGAACCTCACCCTTTCCAATTAAATCAGATTCTTACTTGAATTGGTGCTCTTTTTCTAGATAACATTTTTCCATGCACTATGGTAATTGCACCTAATAATAACCTTTGAAGGATGAAAACTTACTGGAACTTTGAAACTTTCACAGTTCATGTTAAAAAATAAAGATGGCTGACCGTCAGCAGCCACTTTCATATTTGATATTGTGTAAATCATAATACTAACAGTTGATGTGAGTGCTTTTTTCATTTTTACAGCTCATCGTCTGAGTGTTTAGATTCTACTTTAAATGTTTTGGCTCGAGCCCTTGAGAACAACAAAGAAAATCCTGAAATTTGGTGTCATTACCTCAGACTCTTCTCAAAAAGAGGAACCAAGGAGGAGATACAGGAAATGTGTGAAACAGCAGTGGAATATGCTCCTTCTTATCAGATCTGGTGGACAGTAAGTTAAAAGTATATATGAAATTTTCATGTAAGTGTGCATTTTCTACTATAGGAGACCACTATGTATGACAGGGGAAGTGTGAAATGAAAAACACTATAGCTTTTTGAAAACTCAAAAGTTGTTCAGAAAATGAAGTGATTCAAAGTTCTATTAGCAAAATATTTGTAGAAATCATCATTTTTCCTCAGGTAATTCAAAGTTCTATTAGCAAAATATTTGTAGAAATCATCATTTTTCCTCAGGTAATAAGTGTTATTTAAAATCAAGATGTTACTTAAGCTTGCAAAATTATAGTGTAACAAAAAGTAACTTTGACTATTTGATCTGTAATATTTAAACGGGTTTTTTTGAGGTTTAATGTGAAAATTTGGTTTGAGGGAGGGAAATGCAGTTCAAAAGGTGTTGAAAGACATTATCCGAAGTTTGTGTTTCATGTGATTTTAAACTTTAACCTAGAAGCTTTACTAGTATTCTGATTGTTGTTATTATTACTATTAATATGAATTATTTTTCTCTAGTTTTTGAATTTGGAGAATTCCTTTGAGGGAAAAGACTACGTATGTGGGAGGATGCTCCAGTTCCTGATGGAAGCGAGTGGGAGAGAAGGAAATCCAAATCTTGTGTCCTTTCAGCTGCTGGAGACTCTCTTGTACAGGGTTCACTTAAGCCTGTTTACAGGAAGACATCAGAATGCTCTTGTTCTGCTGCAGGTAACTTCAAGGTTACCACCCCAGGAGACTTCTGTTTTGAGATGTGATGCCATTACAAAATTTGGATATACCTGTGGGGTTTTTAGTACCTATTTTGTGTTACTTGTGTAGCTAATAGTCTAGACTACTAAGTCTCAAAATAATTCCCAGGGAATTGCTTTACTTGATTTCTGGTAAGCCGTAGAATGCTTTTCTGCAGTCAAGGGCCTCTGAGTAATGTATTGCCTCAGATACTCAAATGTTTATTGTTACAGAAATTATCAAACCAGTAGTTCTTGGGAAAGAGCATAGTATGATGTTACTTAACAGTACTGCCCTGCTCTGAAATTTGAAAACTGTTAAATCAGGCTTTATTGATTCCGTCGACTCCAAAGTCATGGAGTTCTCAGGCTTTTGTTGTGACTGTAGAAAGAATTTAGGTTACTGTTACAGGTCTGTAGACAATAGAAGTGGTGGATGAGGGTGAGAAATCGAGTGCTGACATCAGCTCCTACTAAAAGTGGGAGCTACTGTAGTTTCAATTGCAAGTTTTTTCATTCCTACCAGCAGGTGGCACCTGTTGCTTGCTACACCCTGAAACATTTTTCTCAGTTGTGTGCTTTAGGGCTGTAATGCTTTTTATTAGCTCCAGTTTAAATAAAAAAGTGTAATGCTCTGTTGACTTCCTCCAAAAGCTATTCTTAACACAGCAGTACTGATAAATGGAACTCTGAATGCTTGACTGAACAAACAAAAAGAACAGAGGGAGAAAAAACTCAGTTTGTGTCAAATTGATGTGGAAATCCAGTATATATGGGAGAATAACATTGGCTGGTTTCCCTTACCTTTCTCCAGAGCATCATCACAAAATCAGACTTTTCTGGGTTTTTTATATTTGTCTGAAATGTGTAGTTGAAAAGAATGTCTTGGGGAGAGATTTAACCATATTTAAGAGAAGATAATTTCTAAGTAAATGCTACTTCAGAGTAAGTAGCAATGTGTCTCTCTGAAAACTTGAAAGCAAATTTTCTGAAGTAAATATTTTGAAGGGTGAATAAATGTTTTTGAAACTTCAGTTTGCACCTACTACAGGACAAATGTCCTGCTGAATTTTGGCCTAAATTTGCAAGTACTTTTGTTCCCTTGAAAGTACATTCTTTGATAGTGCTGCATTTATCCAGAAAAATGCTGGCACATCACTAGCCATGAAATTCTGTTCTGGTTTATGAGCAGTTGTGTTTAGACTTTGTCTAATTGTATGCTATAATGATTTTTATTTGGTATCTGCCAATTTAAGTGGGCTGTTCTAGTTTTGCGTATGACTGGTAGGAAAATTTGAAGCAATATCTTTATTCTCAGTAACATTTCCAACACTTTTTTAAACAATATGTCTAGAGATGGTGGTGCTCTCAGTAAACTTGAATAGCTGTAACTTGGTAGCTGGATAACTAGAACTCAATAAAAAACAAAACCCAACAACAAAAAAACCCCCAACCCATAAAACCCAGTAGGATGTAGCAAACTGAATCCAACTTGTAGATGAGTTGTCTCTAAAGCCTAATGTAGTATTTTTGTGCAACTAGAAGTAATTGTCCAAGAATTAAGTAGAAAAGTGGAACACATGTTGGGGGACACTATCAAAGTCTATCTCCATTCACCTTTCAAAATAACAATCTTCTACAGTTTTTCTAAACCTGTTACTAGAAATTATGCATGGAATTTGAATACTGTCACACTTTTACGTAAGCCAAATATAATCATGATTGATGTAAAAATTAGTTCCTGTCTTTTCTATGGAAAAGACTTGAGAATATTAAAACTTATTCTTCCTATTTCCTTTTCTCATTCTTAAGTCTGAAAGATTTTAATGGTTGAAACATTATATTTCTTCTAACCTTTACAGAATGCTTTAAAAACTGCAAATGAAAAGGTAATATCAGAACACCTTACTGTAAGTGACCGTTGCTTGGCTTGGCTGGCTTACATACATCTAACTGAATTCGGCATTCTCCCAGTCAAGTTCTATGATCCAGCTAATGTCAGTCCTTCAAGGATCATGAACAAAGAGCCATTTTTGATACCATGGCAAACGGTTCAAGATGTGAAGACTGATCCTGATATGCTATTAGCTATGTTTGAAGGTAAGATTAAAGAGGTAAACTACTTAATACATTACTCAGGTGTTGTAAGTCAAGAAATATTATCCAACTTTTGGATTTTCAAGGCAGTGCAATATTGCTGATGACTATGTTAAGCCATTGGGATTAATCCAGTGAATATTTCATCTGAATTTGAACAGAGCAGTGAGGAAAGTCTGTGTTCTCAGATACTCAACACACACACACTGAGGTTTTTCATCTATGGTTCAAAGCCATAGTTTTTTCTCTGAAATATGATATTCTATCAAGATAAAGACTGGTGGCTTGTGACAGTATGACACTGCTAGTTTTCTTGGGCTTCTGCAGGCGTAAAGCCAAATTTCTGTTGGAGTTCTCTCTTAACCCTCTGTCCCTGCAATGGGATGTGTTT
Source organism: Balearica regulorum gibbericeps (assembly GCF_011004875.1). NCBI lineage: Eukaryota > Metazoa > Chordata > Aves > Gruiformes > Gruidae > Balearica > Balearica regulorum. Next base: position 40,725,985 of record NC_046184.1, on the reverse strand, counting down.
ATTGGAAAATTACTTTCCTGGAAGATTAGTGTGTTGCCTTAGAGGCAGAGCAATGCATGTGTTTGTCTTCATTCAAAGTTTAAGTAAACTGATTAATTTTTTTAAAATATGTAAAATGAAGATACTAGAAGAAATTGAATTCTTGTGCTGCCAGAGGTAGACTTTATAATAGCATTGTATAAATGTCAGTACTTTGCATGTTAGCTAGCACTAACGTTGAATTGCCACTGAGAATATATCTGTGCTGCAAGTAGTAATGCAGTATGGAAGTAATCAAAGACAGATTGAGTAGCCCAATTGTGGGAGTGAAGGCAGTCTAGCCATGATAATGGGGTGTTCATTGTTGGGTAACTTTTTATTATGCTAAGAAGAAAAATAATATCTTGTATTAGCTTTTGTCTCAATAGCTTTCAGCTATGCTGGAAATCCTGGAATGTAGTTTTAAATATAATAATAACTGTTATCTGTAGTGTGGCTTGAATGTTTAATGGGTAGGATGTTTCCTGTTTTTTAAACAAATGAGGGATGGAACTTCTGAAAGACTTTTGTCTTTGCGGTGATAAGTGTTAAGAAAGCTTTTCCAAAGATGGTCATCTTCCTTTTTTTAATAATTTGCAAAAGCAGCACACTCAGAAATATCTTTCCACACTTAAGTATTTTTAGTATGTTAAATGAGACTTTTTATTATGTTAAGGCTTCAAATAACTTTGACATTGCTTGAGGTTTAAAGACTTGATTTTATACTTCTGTTTTGAAGATGCAGTCAAAGCATGTACCGATGAAAGCCTTGAGGCTGACAAAAGAATAGCTATCTGCTTTCCTCTCTATAGAAACATGATAGCTTTGCTGAAACTTCTTGAAAGGTAAGTTGTTTCAAGACATTTTTAATTGGAGTACTCAACTCTGTTCTTTTGAAAACTTACCTTTACTTTTCTTAAAGGTGGGAGTCTGCTGCAGAACTCTGTAGATCTTTATTGGAGCTCTGCCCTGACAACTGCCACCTCTTGGAGAGTTTGGCCACCTTGTATTTGCAGATGGATCAGAGTGACAATGCCTACAAAGTGTGGATTGGAGCTTTTGAGAGGAATCCTCAGAATGCAGAAATCTTTTATCAGTTGTGTAAATTCCTTGTTTCACAGGTAATAGTCCACGACTAATTTTGTTGGTCTGCAGGCTTTATAGAGTTTGGGTTTTGTGTGATGTTTCAAACACTTACCACAGTAAGTGATCCTCATGATATTTTTTGTAACATCTAGTACTGCTTTATATAGATGGGAAAAATAAATTGGCAAGATTAGTGATGTGGTCAAAGGTAGTCAAAGAAATTACATAAAATCATAAACGTATAGTTCAGATTGTTCTAATCCAGTGTTAATATCCTTAGGCAAGAAAATAGACATTAACAGTAAACCCTGGAATGTTTTCAGCTTTTTTCTGCTACTTGCTGACTGACCCAGTGAGACGTCCTTCTTGAGAAAATTTAGACAACGGAGCATTGCAGAGATAGACACACCACTTGCTAGTTATTGTGCTTAAATTGTTCTTGTCACTTTCAGATTGATGTCTGATTTTCATATTTTTCTTTTTAAAAAATAAAACACCAAAACAGGAAAGGTCAAGCAGTATTCTTCCACTGTTGCAAGATTTTGTGGCAGCTTTCTTTGAGAATATGTGCCAAGAGCATGGTCCTATGGATCTCTTAAGGTACATTTAGAATATTTTTTCTATTTAAACTTTGGTAATACTGGTATTTTCTTGAAAAAACAAGACAGCCCAGAACTTTTGAACTCATCTATTTTTAGCTTGGAGTGTTTTGCTAAATCTTCAGTGGATTATAATTTGGTGGTTTATAAAGGCTTATACTTGTTGTTTGTGCATGTACACTAAATTGTAAAACCATGAGCACTTAAAAATGAAACAGCCAGCAAGTTTAACATCTGGATTTGGGGAATGAAAATCAAATCACATGTATGCCAAAATTGGTGTGGATTTTGTTGGTTTTCTGGTTTTTTTCAAAGCTAGGAGCCTAAAATTGCATACCTAAAGTACTACATTTAAGCACTTGCAAAAGCCCTAAATCTAGAGGTCCAGCATGCTATTAATCAGCAGATTATTATTGGTGAAAAGGCTCAGGTTTCTATCTAGCCTGCTGATTTTTCCACTTGAATTTTAGCACCTAATTGAGAGACTTACTGAAGTTTTGAAATATATGAGTTCCCTATAGTCTTAGAATCATAGAGTGGTTTGGGTTGGAAGGGACCTCAAAGACCATCTAGTTCCAGCTCCCCTGCCATGGGCAGGGACACCCTCCACTAGACCAGGTTGCCCCCATCCAACCTGGCCTTTGCCCCCCTCCCTGGAAGTGTTCTCCACAGCTCTTCTGGGCAGCCTGTTCCAGTGTCTCACCATCCTCACAGAGAAGAATTTCTTCTTGATATCTAACTTAATAACCCTCCTTCAGTTTAACACTATTACTCCTTGTCCTATCACTATGCCCTTGTAAACAGTCCCTGTCCAGCTTTTGTGTAGGCCCCATTTAGGTACTGGAAGGCTGCTGTAAGGTCTCCCCAGAGCCTTCTCTTCTCCAGGCTGAACAACTTCAACTCTCTGAGCCTGTCTGCATAGGAGAGGTGCTCCAGCCCTCTGATCATCTTCATGGCCCTCCTCTAGGCTCACTCCAACAAAAATAGATGTCTCTGAAGGCCTTCAAAGGAAGACTTTCTGTCCTGATGCTTGTGCAGATGAGACTTTTTGAAATGTTTTTATCTCCAAGTTAGGTGTTATGTTTTATTGCTGTTTACATTAAATGTAGTACTGGCAATGTAGCTTAGCTGACTGTATAGACTGTGCCTTACTCGATGTATTTTATGTGGGGAGGGGGAAGTCTGAGATATAAAGCAACATTTAACTTTGTACATAATGGAGTAAATGGTTTCTATATTAACTGTCTCTATAGTTACATGTAATGGTTTCTGTATAAATTCTATCTGGATAGAGTTAAACTAAGATCTAAGAAAAGTGTGTCTCTAATACATACCACAAACTGAATTTCATAAGTAAATGTTACATCCACATAGCACTCTTCCATGTAGAGGGATCTTCTCATTTATTATACTTTTTTTTTCTTGTAGATATCTCTTGAATTTTCCAATGCCAATTGAATTTACATCACCTCTCTATAAAGAACATCTTACAGATGATACTGTAAACCAGCAAATCCCTTATCTGTGGCAGATCTACTGGTGAGACTTTCTAAAGTGTTTCTGAGAAACAGCTATTGGGTCAGAGTAAATTGCATTTTCAACAGCAGAACATTCATTATTTGCCTAAGGGTATATCACTTTGGGTTCTTTCAATAATAAATCATCTGCTAGTCCTTAGAGAACCTACCTGCCTGCTGCACAACAGAGACAATTTCATGGAACTGTGAATTGCACATCAACTTAAATTCTCCACTTGAGAAATCTTTCAGAAATTCTGTCCTATGGGAACAGTAACAGGTGTGTTCATCTCAGAAAACAATTTTTTTTTTTACTTTTGTTTTAGGTCACTTTCTTTTGGCTTTCAGTTGTCTCCCATTTATTTTACAATAGTTTCCCCCACTGTGTTTAACATTATTTAGCCCTGGTCTCCCCACCTTCCTTGACCCACTGTTTCAGCTGTTTATGGAGCTACTATCAACAGACTATAAAAGTTGAAACTAGCTACAGATGCCCCTCCGTAGCAAAGTAATACAGCAAAGTGACCTTTTGCTCTGCAAGAGATTGCAAAGGTGACAGATCCTTGTCATGTATACACATTTTTTGTTTTGTTTCTTCCACCATTTTTTTGTTTCTTTTGATAGCAGCAGTATCTAGGGTTGGGAAGCACCAAAGTATTAGTCATCTGTAACTTACACTAGTATAAATGTGTTACTGAGATGTTGATTTAAGCTATTTAAGAAGTTTATCACTTTGGTCTGGATTTGTCAGTCTTCACAAGTAGCTATTTGGCCTTTCAGATAAGTAAAGGGGCAAAGATGATAATGCTTCAGATACTGAGTGAGGACTCCTCAGAACTCCTTCAACACTGTTGATTATAGTTTTTAATTGGTGGACAACTTATAAGCAGGTAAAATGTATGGTTTTCAAGAAAATCTTTTATATAAGGTTTAGATAAGTTATCCTAATATTTTCTTTTTATGTTGTCCATTAATACCAATTTAAATTTTTAGAAAATAACTCAAAGTTCAATTTTAAGTTTGGTACTTCCACAGTAGAAACATTGTTAGAAAGGCACTTGAGGTCACACATTAGGGACCTTAACTTAAGCTCAGATGCATCTATTTTAGCACCTGCTTCTAAGAAGAAAATTGGTGCTTTTGAAATAAGGGCCAAAATTACTTTCAGAGCTAATAATCGAGCGTTTCTGTGGTTGAGTTTTGTTACAGTAAGTGCCGAGGTCTTTGGGCCTATGTATCTGTCTTTTTTTTTTTTTTCAGGTACAGAGGACAAAAGACATAAAAGTTCACCTTTACCAAGTAAAAATCGTCAGGTTGAAATCAGCAAAGCCTCAAAGCTCAAGGAACAATGTTTTCTTGGAAATATCATTGTGTGTGTACACGTGTATGTGTGAGCACAAATGTATACACACTTTTTTAGAAAGAATAGTGAATCGGTGATTTAGCTTGTAGTTCTTGGGGAAAGCAGGGGTAAAATCAGGCACACTGATTGTGTGACCCTAGTTCGGAGGATTCTGTAGCAAGGTGGCAACATCAGCCCTGCCTTATTTTGCATTTCTGTAGTCTTCCTCTTTGTGAGGTGGGTTTTTTTTTTCCCCTTCTTATGATTTATTGAAAATTTTGCTGTTTTTTCACTGTTACCTTACACTTTGAAATAAGGATTGTTCACTGAATCTTAGTCAAAAAATGTATCTACTTTTGTCTTCGGCAAGGTCCTATATATATTGGTCTGACCATATGCTTCTTTGAGTACCTGTGGAATAACATTAAGGGTTTTTTTACTATTTTCTTTTTCCTGACATAATCGGCATATTTCTACCCTAGATCCCCAGTAGCTTTTGTTTCAGAACACTAATTTTGTTGCTACAGTCTGATACCATTTCTCAAGTGGTTGTAATCTGACTTTGAAATTTATTGTTCTGGAGCTTTCCAAATGGAAACTCAAGACTTGTCTCCATTCTGTAGCAGTCAGAGCAATCCCTATTAAAAGGATTAGTAAAAGGGTACTTTACAAAAGTATAAGACAATTCATAATATTTCATTTCTATGTAAGAGTTGCATTTTAAACTGCATGGTTTCTGCATTATTCCTTATTACCTGGTAAATTAGTCCATAATGCTGCTAAACTGAAACCACTGTTTTTTCTTGCATCTTAGAATGGGAAATTCTTTGTTGTTTCTTACTCCTAATATGTAAGAACATGCATTGTTTATGACATGCAAAACTTTTTAACTTTTAATATAAACAGCTTGTGCCAGTCTCTTCACGCGAGTTTTGGGGAAGCACTGGATGCTTATGAAGCAGCTCTGGGGGCAGTGATGCAGCAGGAAACTGTTCAGAACATCTGGCTGGAGTAAGTTCTTAAGGGAGGAAAGTAAATTAATCTCAAAACTATTAAGTGAAGGCTACCAGAACCATCTTTTTTCTTTTTTTTTTTTTTCTTCCAGTTACCTTGTTTTTATCAATAGCAAAGTTGTTGGATCCAACAACAAAGTTCAAGAATTCAAGCTTTTTACTGACCTAGTGAACAGATGTCTGGTTACAGTCCCCACACGATACCCAATTCCTTTTAGTACTGCTGATTATTGGACCAATTATGAGTTTCATAATAAGGTAAAAATGTGTCTGTGGATAGTACTAATTAAGCAAAGAGATGGATGACCTTTTAGCAGGTACCTGTAATTTACTTGTTCAAATATGCACCAGTAGTGTAGGAACACTGAGAGCTAGGAGTTAGTAGGAAAAGAAACAAGTATCTGACAACAGTAGTGTTCTGAGCAGAAGACTATCTAGCAGTAACCTTTTGAAGAAAGGGTGTGTAAGGAAAAGAGAAACTTAGTACAATATCCTTAATACTGTAAATACAGCTGTTAATGACAAACTGTTCTGTCCTAGAGAAAATGAGCAAGAGGGGTCTGCAGTGCTGTAACACTGGCAGATGGAAACTGTATTTAAGCTGTCAGTTTTGATCATAGAAATTACAGTGGTTGAGAAACAGAAGAAATAAAGTAGAAGTTGGATTATAAAGTTGAGCACTTATGTAGACAGTGCATTTCTCCTTACTCATTAAATGCAGGCTAGAAAGGACTAAAATATGTGGTGTTAGCAACTTGACACTAACTTTTTATTATACAGATTGATTTCTGTACCCTTGAGGGATAGGGTTTATAGTTGATAAGGTTTGTAGGTGGTAACTCACTTTAGTCATAATGTTCATAGTTTATCATTCCATTATTCTTAGAAAAATTAGACAGCTATAAAGTGGATTAATGTTTATAATTCAAATTCTGCAGGTAATTCTTTTTTATTTGAGCTGCATTCCAAAATCTCAACATTCCAAAACCTTGGAACGGTTTTGTTCTACCATGCCTGCTAATCCTGGACTTGCACTGAGGTATGTAAAAATACTTGTAATCAAGACAAATAGCTGGTTAACAAAGCTATTGGGTTTTGTGCAAGACATGCATGACTTGCTTTCTACTACAAAAGTAAAACTTTTCTTCTATTATTGCATGTTGCTTGAGGCATATTGTGCCTTCTGACATAATCTCAATCTTTCTTGTATTTGACAGGGTTCTGTTCTATCTACAGAAAGGTTATAATTATACAGGAATTAACTCTGCATTGTAAATGATGAGTACAAATGGTCAAAATTTCAAGTGTATAGAGAAATGTCAATAAATATTAAAATCTTGTTACTTAACAGTGTATTAAAAGTATAGTTCCAGCATAGAACAAATAAAAATGGATACACCAGTGTATAACAGTGCTACCTTAAGGCTTAACTTGACATTTATTTAGCAAAGCATTCTTAGTTTTTGAAAAAATCTTACTGGAAACAAAAACGGTTAATGTAAGTATCACAGTGATTCTTACTTGAACAGTATTTCAAAATGTACTCTTTCAGGATTAGAGAGTCCATGTTTTACCGTATTCAGCTGCAGTGAACTCATGAACATTTGATTGAATAATTGTGAAAAGTCCCCAAACACTTACTGTTCATCATCAACAGTGACCCCAAAGAATTCAAAGCAAGATTTGAAATAAGTGTGTGTGGTTGGGGGCATGGGGAGAGTATGACACACCTTCCTTTGGCACAGGAAGTTGAATTGCTGCATTTTAAACCAAGTTGCGATTCTGTCTAGATGGAACTTGCAGCTTCCTTAGACAATGTTGATACTACATGAAATGGGTGAGCAGAACTGACTGAACAGTATCTCCTAACCACATGACTATAATTAGCCTCCTTTCAAATATACTGTTACCTTTTGCATGCTAAAAATGGATGATCTTTTCTCTCTGATTTCATGCTTCTTAGTTGTTCTTCTGGAAGTGTATCTTTGTTTTGTTCTGAGAGCGTGTTCAGTCAATTATTGTATATGGTGGCTTGGGTTTTTTTCCTACTTGCAAGTCTCGGCTCAATTTAGGTAGAATATATTTTGTTTAATGTGTTTGTATCTTTGGATTGCTTTTCTGTTCCCAGTGATTAGAGCAGTGTTTCTCATGAATGCCTTTTACAGACTGCTTCTGCAATACTGGGAGGAGAGCAATGTTCAAATTCTGAAACTGCAAGCCAAGATGTTTACATATAATATCCCAACATGCCTGGCCATCTGGAAAATGTAATGCAACAGTCATACATCTGTTTTCATAGATATTGCTTTTGTTTATAAGGTTTACATCACAAAGGTAAATCTTAAATGTCCTTCCAATTGGGCTTGTACTGGAAGTCTCTCTTTTGTTAGTTTATTATTTAAATGGTAACTGTTCATTACAACAGACAGAGGTACTGTCTCTCTTTAAAATGAGAAATGGAATTTCCCTCTTGGGAAAACTTATGTGGATGGATATTACGCGGATAAATATGAATGATGTATTTACACGTTGTCTTTTTAATTCAATTATTGACTTCTGTCTCCCCCTCTCTACCCTCCCCTTTATATATCACAATAGCAGTAATCTCCATTATCCAGTGATGCTGAACTGATCTTTTTCTTCAGTGTTTGTTCATAATGGGGAACCACTGAAATGTCTTGCTCATGTAAGGTTGTTTTTAAAAAATGGCTTTTTTTATCTTTTCACTGTAGAGTAACATCATTGGAAGCTAGTCAGTTTCTTCTCAAGGAATTTGTAATTCCATTCCACAGTCAGTATTCTGCCATTAATGGCATTTAAAATCATTCAAGAATAAATATTTGTGTATATTTCTTTTCCTCAGAGCCATTGCTGCCGAATGCTTTCTAATGGGACAAAGAGAAGTAAGTCAACACAGCTTACTAAAATGAGTAATTATTCTGTAAAACTTGCATACTTTGGCTTTATCCAAACCAATGGTCATCTCTTAAACCGAAGATTTCTAGAGTTGAAATACTCTATGAATAAACAGCGAAGCATTTGCCTCAAGTGTGAAAAATATCTTTGGTAATCAAGGTAGAATGGATTATATCATGAGTACTTGTGCATACTGGTTGTGTGTATCTTTCCCTTACCAGGGGGACTGTATTCTTCTCCCACTTTTGGTGGGGTACTTTTCTGGTTTGGGTTTTTTGGGGTGGTTTGGGGGTTTGTTTTTTTTAACCTAGAGGAGATTGCTAGCACTTAAAATACAGTAGAGGGAAGGAAGGATTGCTCTGCTGGAAGACGCTAACAACTATCTTTACAAGTAGTTGGAAGGGTGGGTCTGCCAAGTCAATGCATGTAGAGTTTGAGTAGTTCCTCACCCCACCAAAGACATCAGTGTTTTTTTCTCCATAAATAACAAGTTTACTCATTGGTACTTTGGAGAGGGAAATATTTTTATCACTCTCTATACAACTACAAGAGTTTTTCAGCACAGCAACTGAGTCACTTTTCAGTTCAAACAGAATGATCTTCCTGGTACTGTAACTGTCACCTTCAAAATATGTGGAAACATGGTGTGTATTGGGGGGATCATGAGGCCCTGGGTTTGACTCACCACTTGGTTGTGGTGTTTCTGAGCCACTTCTCTGCTGTATCTTGTTTTGTGTCATTCTTGTAGTGGCTGATTCTCAGCATCCTTCTTTTCTGTCAGTGGTCTGTCTTTTGGAATGGTATTAAAGCTTTAACTGATCCATAATGGGTAGCATGGCTATTGTTAGACTCACATATGAAATCTTTTCTTTCCTTTTTTACTGTCTTCTAGAATGTTTAAAGGGAACACACACACCCCCAAACAGACAGTTATTTGGTTTGTAAGATCAAATAGTTCAAAGTCAGGAGATATCAAAGGCATGGTTGCCTGTTCAACCTTAATTCTGTCTCTGTGTTGATGGTTTGGTGTAATCTGTAATTAGTCACAGATCCCTGCTTCAGTCATTGTATTAGATGGACTACATTTTAAGGCACTGCCTATAGTGAGGCTGGTGACTTAAAAGATAGCTGCTTTGTTTGGTTAGAAAGTTAGAAAAATATATTTCAAATGAATCAAAAAGGCTCCTTAAAGAAAATGAACCAATTAAAATGAAGGCATACGTAAAACACAGTAGCTGGATTACACCCAGAAGAAATCTTGTGGTTTTCTTCTGCAACCACCTGACTATATAGTGTGGAGTAAATCACTTGGCTAGGCACACACAGTGTAGTTGGGTTTGTGTGTGTGTGTGAGGGGAGCTTAGTTTGGGATGTAGTGAGCACTTACAACTGTTTATGCAAATCAGTGACTGTTCCAGATAACTGGATTTTCTAGTAGGATATTGTTTTAAAATGGAATTGTGATTCAGATTCTGGATATCCTGTTCCTGGAGAACCTGTCATTTATTCCCTTCAGAGGTCATGTAAAGGTTTGCTAAAGGAATATAAAAATGAGTATGAGTATTTAAAATGCCAACACATACCTCCCCTAATGACTGTCTGATTGAAGTTGGTACTTTAGATACCAGTAGCTGAAGGAGACTTGAGTAAATACTTGGATTAAACATTTTGGTCCTCTATTTCCACCCATAAACCCCCCCATTTTTTCTTTTTAGAGAGTTGCAAGGATGCACACCGATTGTTAAAGCACAGCTAGATGATGAAGAAGAAAAACCTGTGAAAGTTATTTTCATTGCAGGGCTGGGATGGTATGCAATAAGCAAGACCTTGAGACTACATATTCAGTGGTTAAAGAGAAATATTCAGTAAGCTGCTTCATTCCCTGAGAGTTCCATCCTGTGCAATGAATGAGGCAAGAGTCTTGTGAAGCAAAATAGAATGTCCTCATCTAGTTAATCATGTGCATACAAGGGTCAGAATTAAGGTCAGACGTTAACTTGCCTTTGCATTTAGTAGCAACTTAATGCTTAACTTTGAAACTTTAAAAAACATTTTTAAAATTATTGCAAAACTATTTTTGTGCTTCACATCACTCACTTCTGAGTGCATGAAATTGTGGTGACTTCTAATACTTGTTTTTATTTTACAGGTCCATCATTTATATCAGAGAGCCCTTCAGAAGTTACCTCTATGTGCAACACTGTGGAAAGATGTAATGTTTTCTCCTTATGATTCAGTTTGAGGTTTCATATAAATTTTCTGCATATCCCATATCCATAGATGTGGTGATGCTCAAGCTCTGGCTAAATCTTATATCTGCTTCCCCATCTCTTACAGCAACTCTTGTTTGAAGCATCAGGAGGAGGTAAAACTGATAACCTGAGAAAACTAGTTTCCAAGTGCCAAGAGGTTGGAGTCAGCCTAGATGAGCTTTTAAATTTAAACACTTACAGAACAGAAAGCAAGAATCACTGAACGCTGGGTACGGTCAGCCATAAGTCCTATTAAATGCCAAAATCAGTTGAATGATTCTTCAGGCTGATCCATGCCTAAGATCTGTGTAAGGCAGATGAGTATTGCTGAGCGTATTGAGTCTCCAATCTGCTTTCCTTGAACCTGGAAACAATTAACATGACCCTCCTCTGGAAAAATGAACTCCCTGTCTGGCCTTGCTTCTGGGCCCTGCCAGATTCTCATAACGTCATCTACGTAAGTATAGTTAATCAAAATGACAGACATTATTTTTTTATGTTTTTATTTTCTGTTTTCTTTGTTTTGCTGTTCCTGATTCACTTGACACTCTCACTGATGCCTGAGAGATCTGTGTTTGGGATTAATTTACTGGGCTGTGTTTACAGTAAAAAGCAAGTAGTCCATTTTGGGTTTTTCCTTTTTTTTAAACCTTTTTTGAGACTTTTTCATTACAGGATTTAAAACAAAAGCAGCCGCTCTTAAGGAAAATGTAACTGCCGTGGCCACAAGTATGCTTCTTGCACTTGAAGGCTCTAAGAGGGTTGCTTACTGCCCTTTTCTGCATTGGACTCACGGCAGAGACTATTAAACTTGAAGATTAAAGAAACTATTGCAAATGCCAGTGCATCAGAACCTAAGAGTGGTCAATTATGTGCAATTTTTTGTAAAGAAATTTTAATTTATAATAAAGTTTAACAATTTAAAGAAAGTTAATATTGATCTGTTTTGTATTGGTACTACCTTGTAGCATTACAGGTGTTTTTACAGAGATATTTTCAATACAAGCTGACCTTTTTTAAAAAAATGTGTTGTCTTTTTGTTATTTTGATCAAAAGGTAGGCAAATGTGGTTAAGCTACCTGTTGTGGATGTAGAATAACTACATCTCCATGGGTTTTTTCCTCCTCTTACCTCAGGTACACAGATGTCTGTCCCATAACAACTATTCCTGTCAATAATACCACTTCAGTAACGGAAAGTACATTTTCTATGTTGTCCTTTTCACCTTTAATGGGATGAGGTCCGCTTTCCAAAGTCATTACGTGTACATTGCAGAGGGATACTGTTAGCCCACTGAAACAGTGGTGGGGCTGTTCACATCAGGTTGGCTTTCCCCCTGTTTATCCATCTGTGTCAAATCATACCAAAAGATGGCTGTAGAACCTTTTGCAAGTTGACTTACGAAGATGCCATGAAGACAGTGAAGGAGTGCTCTTTGAGACTGTTGTGGTTTTACCCCAGCTGGCAGCTGAGCACCACGCAGCTGCTCGTTCACTCCCCCCCCCCCATCAGGATGGGGGAGAGAATCAGAAGAGTAAAAGTGAGAAAACTCATGGGTTGAGATAAAGACAGTTTAATAGGTAAAGCAAAAGCTGCGCGCACAAGCAAAGCAAGGCAAGGAATTCATTCACCACTTCCCATGGGCAGGCAGGTGTTCAGCCATCTCCAGGAAAGCAGGGCTCTGTCATGCGTAACGGTTACTTGGGAAGACAAACGCAATCACTCCGAACGCTGCTGCCCCCCCCCCCCCCCCCTTTCTTCCTCCAAGCTCCTTATAAACTGAGCATGACGTCATATAGTATGGAATATCCCTTTGGTCAGTTTGGGTCACCTGTCCTGTCTGTGTCTCCTCCCAACTTCTTGTCCACCCCCAGCCATCCCGCTGGCAGGGCAGTGCGAGAAGCAGAAAAGGCCTTGGCCCCGTGTAAACACTGCTCAACAATAAGTCCATAGAACAAAAACATCTCTATATTATCAATGCTGTCTCCAGCACAAATCCGAAACATATCCCCACACTAGCTACTATGAAGAAAAATCAATCCTCTCAGCTGAAACCAGGACAGAGACAAAGTGGTTTGTGACATGTAACTTCCAGGAACTTTCAAAACACTTCATCTGAAGTTATGCATGAAGCAGCCCTCTTGAAGGAAGGTGGGAAATGGTGGGTTTTAGCCAGGGGGATGGAGGGTGATTCTGCACCTTAAATAGACAACTATATTTAAGCATGAATTTTAAGTAAAACTTCAACTACCCATTTTAAAGGCCTGATTTTCCTGCAGACTACACAACCAGTATCAGACAAGCTGACTCAAACCCATTGTTCATGGTAGTAGAATGGTATCCTGATTTCTGCAGACCTGTGGTACAGATCAGAATTAAGAAGTTATAGACCATTTAAGTGCAGTATTTACTACTTTTCTTAAAAACATGTCAAGTGTGGTAAATGCTGGCTCACACATGTTGCTCAAATAATTTTTCAAGATTTGTCTTTGAAACTTTGCGGATAAACAGTTTAACTTTGTGTAGCAACACCTAAATAGCTGCAGTGTTTATTCTAGTGTGACACCATCTTACCTATTCTGCTGTTAAAAATAGAAAAGCTTAACCCTGTCAGGAGTTGCAGCACTTCCAATGCTGTCTTACATGTTCCTTAGCTTAGGCTTGTCTTATGCTTAGGACTGTTACTTTGTTACCTTTCTTGCCTGGCTGTACAGTGACTTGATAACAAAAGGCCTAGTGTCCCTTTCTAAGGAGACCTTAAGCTTCAAATTTTCATCAAGGATTAATCACAGTTAGATACTCTGCCTTAATGGCTTCTCCATACTTGGAGATAAGGGGAGGGGGAACCAAAAACCTACAGTGTTCTGTCTTCCATTGGCCTTAATCCATATTTTTTTAATTAAAATACTTCCAGCTTATATGTGACCTTTTGACCCTATTTTGCTTGGCTTGATGGTATGTGATGGCTAATCATGATGGAAATGATGGAGCTGGAATGAAGTGTGAGGAAGCTGTATAGTCTTTAAGAGCAGCCCAAGCACTTTTTTTTCTTTTCTTTTCTTTTCTTCCCTTCCCCCCCCCCCCCCCCCCCCCCAAGTAAGAACCAAAACGCATTGCTGGGTAATGCAGAACTGCTGGGAAGAATTGAGTGCTTCCACAGATCTGCAGTTGGCATTGAATCCTTTCTGTGCTTTGCTATTCCCCTAGTTAAGGCATTCCGTTTAAGGAACAAACAAGGTGGTTTCTTTGTCATTTGCAAAATTTCATTAATTCATCACCAGGAAGAATGAAATTTAACCAAGGGTATTAAATGAATCTACTTATTAGTCTTTTAAATTAGTGATCTCTCCTGAGTGCTTCTGTTCTATAAGAAATAAATTTCAGATTATAGGCAATAATAATAACTGGGAAGGAAAGGATAACTTGAGTCAATCAAGCAAAGTACTAGCTCCTTAAGAAGAAAAATAGCAGGCAAAGATAGTAATTTTTAACATAAGGTTGTGGTGCTACTTCTATGCTCAGAATGGCTTCTTTATGAATAGTGGTGATTATTTAGTTTAAGTCTTTCTGGAAGCAAAGTTTAGGTATTTAATAGTACTGTACCAAACTATTATTGCTGAAGTATTTTTCATTTACTGGCTATTGCAAAGACAACAATATGAACAAAACATTCCATCAATGAAAGTTATTCATTGTTTGCTTTGTTAGTTCATTCAGTGAAAACCTACATGTCATTTTACTGGTCATCAAGACAATTGTCAATTTGTGAGATGGCATGCTGTTTACTTTTCACTAAAGTTCAATTTTAACCTAGCTTTGTTACACATGTGCTTTCAACAACTGCAAGGTGAAGGTGTGCTGGAAAGTAAGCACAGAGGTGCCATGGTTTGACCCCAGTAGGTACCTGAGCACCACACAGCTGCTCATTCACACCCCCCAGGCAAGGGGGAGGAGAATGGAAAAAAGGTGGTGGGTTGTGATAAAGAGAGTTTAATAGGATAACAAAGAGAATAATAATGTAAAAAACAAGTGATGCACAAATACAATTGCTCACCACATGCAGAAAAAAACAACACCCCATGTCCAGTCCGTTTCCAAGCAGCGATCTCACCTCCTGGCTCACTTCCCCAGTTATAGACAGAGGATGTTGTCACATAGTAGGGAGTATCCCTCTGGCCAGTCCGGGTCAGCTGTCCTGGCTGTGCTTCCTGTGCACCTGGCAGGGCACAGTGAGAAGCTGAAAAGACTTGGTGTAGACACTACAACTACCCCGCAACAGCTAAAAACCTCAGTGTGTTATCAACATTATTCTCATCCTGAATTCAAAACACAGCACTATACCAGCTACTAGAAAGAAAATTAACTCTATCCCAGCCAAAACCCCTTATTCCATATCATCTACATCATGTTCAGGTCCTATATTTCCCAATACATTCCAATTAATCACTATCACTTTTCCTGTCTTGATACGTAACACACAGATACCATTTCCTTAGTCTATGGGCCATCCCTCTAAAACGTCCATTGAGTTCATTTAGTCCATGACTTTGGGCTCCATCTGTCATAACAGTCTGTGAAGGCAGGGGAGACGGTGTGTGCTGTTGGATTGTTGCATGCTACATCCAGAGCTCGTAGCTGACATATCTGGCATGGTCCATGCTCACATCTGTGTCTGGAAGATGTCACTCTCCAGGAAGTTGCTGGACGCTTGTTGCTGAAGCCAGTTCTGGTTTTATCACCTCTGCACCTTGCTCATTTTCATCAAAGTTCATTCTTCTTTAGCCTGGATGACTCTTACTGTAATACCATTGTTATGGCATGTAACAGTCATAGTAGACATGCAGTATTATGTAGCAACTAACATCATACAATTTAAATCATTGATTATTCTCACCCAAAATCAGATCCCCTTAAGGTACACATCAGACTTCCCCATCCTTCCGCATCACCCACCAAGTGCACCCAGGTCTTTGAGCAAAAGCAATCCCACAGATGGGTTTGCCTTTCCCTGAAGCAGGGCTAACTCAGACTGTCTTCCCCAACATATTCATGTGCACTGTGGGGACTTTATCCCCTTCTACAGAATGTGCAGGGCCAGCTCGACTGGCAGACCCCCTAGTGTTAACTAATCAGGTGGCCTTTGCTAAATGTGTTCCCCAATGTTTGAAAGCCCCATTAGCAGTCCATTGTATCATTTGATGTTCCCAGAGGCTGGTGCATGATAGGGGATGTGATACACCCACTCAATGCCATGCTCTTTGGCCCAGGTGTCTATGAGGTTTTTTGGAAAACGAGTCCCATTGTCTGACTCAATTCTTTCTGGGGTGCCATGTCACCACAGGACTTGCTTTTCAAGCCCCAGGATAGTGTTCTGGGCAGTGGCATGGGACACAGGATATGTTTCCAAACACCTGGTGGTTGCTTCCACCATTGTAAGCACATGGTGCTTACCCTGGCGAGTTTGTGGGAGTGTGATGTAATCAATCTGCCAGGCCTCCCCATATTTCTATTAAAGCCATTGTCCTCCATACAAGAGAGGCTTTAGCTGCTTGACTTGCTTGATTGCAGCACGTTTCACATTCATGGATAACCTGTGTGATAGTGTTCATGGTTAAATCCACGCCTCGATCACGGGCCCATCTATATGTTCCATCCCTTCCTTGATGGCCTGAAGTGTCATGGGCCCACTGAGCTATAAATAATTCACCCTTACGTTGACAGTCCAAATCCACCTGAGCCACTTCGGTCTTCACAGCCTGATCCACTGCTGGTTGTTTTGATATTCCTTAGTGGCCTGACTCTTGGGTAGGTGGGCATCTACATGACGTACCTTTACAACCAGCTTCTCTAGCTGGGCAGCAATATCTTGCCACAAAGGGGCCCCAGCCCAGATGGGTTTGCCTCTGTGCCTCTGTCACCTCCTCCTCTGGCAACATTCCAAAATCTTTCCCTTCTGGCCAGTCTGAGATCACTTCTAGAATTCCTGGGAGACTGGGGTTTCCTATTTAAGCCCAGTGATGTGATCAGTGTGATCCATTTACTCCACGTAGCATCAGTTTCATGGTGTGTAGAGGGGGCCCTCTCTTTGAACATCCAGCCCAGCACCAGCAGTCAGGGTGCCAGGAGGAGCTGTGCTTCAGTACCAATCACTTCTGAAGCAGCTCAAACCCCTTGATAGGCTGCCAATATCTCTTTTTCAGTGGGAGTGTAGCGGGCCTCAGGTCCTCTGTATCCCCAAGCCCAAAACCCCAGGGGTCGGCCTTGAGTCTCCCCATGTGCTTTCTGCCAGAGACTCCAGGTAGGGCCAGTCTCCCCAGCTGTGCTGTACAGCACAATTTTTACGTCTGGTCCTGCCTGGACTGGCCCAAGGGCCACTGCATGAACTATTTCCTGTTTAATTTGTTCAAAGGCTTGTTGTTGCTCAGGGCCCCATTTGAAATCGTTCTTCTGAGTCACCTGATAGTGTTTATGATTGTAATTTGGGATATGCATCCTCCAGAAAGTTTGTGTTTCCTTTTTGTTAGTTGTTGGAGACATGGCTGCTATTTTGTTGATCACATCCATTGGGATCTGATGGCGTCCATCTTGACATTTTATTCCTAAAAACTGGATGTCCTGTGCAGGCCCCTTGACCTTACTTCATTTTATGGTGAAACCAGCTTTCAGAAGGTTTTGGGCTATTTTCTTCCCTTTCTCAGAAACTTCTGCTGTGTTGCCCCATACAATGATGTTGTCAATGTATTGCAGGTGCTCTGGAGCTTCACTCTGTTCCAGTGCAGTCTGGATCAGCCCATGGCAAATGGTGGGGCTGTGTTTCCACCCTTGGGGCAGTCAGTTCCAGGTGTACTGGACCCCCCTCCAGATGAAAGCAAACTGTGGCCTGCGCTCTGCTGCCAAAGGGATTGAGAAGAATGTATTTGCGATATCAGATGCCGAGACAAGGGAGGAAGAAAGACTCTCTTCATATTGCCAGAGTCGGCCAGCACCTTCATGTGCTGTTGGTGCCTCTTCACTTGGCTGCCTTTGACTCTAGTTCATATTGAAGTTCCAGCATGTCTGGCCTGGCAGCATTAATGGGCATCATGTCTTCATTCAGGCCACGATAGTCTACTGCCAGCCTCCACTCTCCATTGGACTTCCACACTGGCCATATGGGACTGTTAAAGGGTGAGTGGGTTCTGCTGATCACTCCGTGGCTCTCCAGTTGATGAATCACCTTATGGATGGGAACCAGGGAGTCTGTGTTGGTGCGGTATTGCCGCTGGTGCACAGCTGTGGTAGCAATTGGCACCTGTTGCTCTTCAACCTTCAGCAACCGCACAACAGAAGGGGCCTCCAAGAGTCCAGGCAAGGTAGA
This sequence comes from Balearica regulorum gibbericeps, assembly GCF_011004875.1. Classification (NCBI taxonomy): domain Eukaryota; kingdom Metazoa; phylum Chordata; class Aves; order Gruiformes; family Gruidae; genus Balearica; species Balearica regulorum. Next base: position 40,707,885 of record NC_046184.1, on the reverse strand, counting down.
CAACTGTTCAATTTCCTCTGTCTCCAAAGCAGCTATTCCAAGGCCTTTGGGTCCTTGAAATACCCTCTCTGGAGGTAGTCTATGCCAAGGATGTACGGAGCCTCTGGGCCAGTCACAATGGGGTGCTTTTTCCACACATTCCCAGTTAGGCTCACTTCAGTCTCCATCAGAATCAACTGTTGGGATCCCCCTGTCACTCCAGAAATAGAGATGATCTCTGCCCCTTTATAGTTTGATGACATTAGAGTACACTGTGCACTGGTGTCCACTAGAGGTTTATACTCTTGTGGGTCTGACATGGCAGGCCATCGGATCCACACAGTCCAGTAAACCCAGTTGTCCATTTCCTCCAGCTGGCTGGAGGCAGGGCCCCTCTAGTCCTGGTCATCATATTTGTTACCAACAAATGGGTTCGTGTGATGCACGTGGGTTCAAATCCCATCCTTGTTACTAACTTCTCATAAGTACGAATCAGAAGCTCCTTCCATAAGATCAGAAGTAAGATCAGTCCTCCTACTCTGTCTGGGGAACTGCACACTGGAGACTGGAGCAGCAATTTTCCTGGAAGAATCCCCATTTGAGATTGTTTTTCCCTGCCACTCATGTACCCATGCCTCTAGGGTTGAGGTAGGTTTTCCATCCCACTTTCTCATGTCCTCTCTGTGGTCACGCAGGTAAAAACCACAGAATGTCTTGTGGTGTGTACCCTCTATATCCTCTCTCTTGAGCAGAGGAGCACTTTCTCCTAGTAGCTGAGATACTGGTCTGTACAAGCAGGGAATTGGACATATCCTCTTTGAGTTGCTGGACCTGCTGGGACAATTTCTCAAACAGGCTTTCAGATTTTTCAGGTAGTCTTTCCACAGCTGAGACACAGGCCTGTAGGGAGGAAGAAAGATTTTCTTCATATTGCCAGGACAAGAGGGAAGCAATAACGGGAGATAAGCAGAGTTTTTAATCCTTTAGGGTAAGAAATTTAGATACAAAAGTAGTCTTAACCTTTCTGAAATAAATGACACTTGTCTTTTCCTATCTTTTTTTTTAAGTTTTGGGATAAGAAGTAGTATTTTTGTGCAAGACACATCTTCTTTTCACTGGGTTCAAGGTTGAGCCTAGTCATTCTTCTGGACCCACTGGTTAATTGCATTTTATATAGCGTTATTTATTGGGAATTAGCAACTCCTAAAAGCAGATGTAGATTCCCTTTCATGTTCTCAGGCCATTTCAGGCGAAAGATATAAAAACTTGTAGTACATGTTTTGTGTTTATACATAAAAACAATCCAGGAATTTTCAGTGTCACAGGAATGTTACCTAAAATGAATGAGTGTGCAGGTTTACCTGATTTCAACTGCAGCAGAGGTATGAACCTTTTAAGAGAGATATGAAGAGGTTGGCAAACTAAAGAGGTGCAGTGCAGGTGTACAGGAAGCTGGGAACATGAAGACACAAAATAGGAAGGAAGAGTAGGGAAGAATCCCAAATTTGTTTGGTTATGTAGGGTTTTGGAAGTGAGAACAGAAAGCATGACTGTAGTACTGAGAGAAAAACTGGAGCTTACGTGTGCTGTTAAGACTGGAAAAGACTGCTTCAATTAGACAAGAACAGTAGGTAAATTTGAACCATACTGTAAAAACTATACATAATCAGCATGCTATAGATGTCAGCTGGGCACCTCTTGTTCAGCTGCTGAGCTTGTGGAAGCTCTTCAGAAGAGCGCTCTAGTCTTGCAAGAAGCTTGATGCACCATCCAGCTTGCTATTAGCTTTAGCTGTTGCCAGCTGTTGTGCTACCTCCTGTAAGTCTTGGTGTTCTCCTGAACGCAGTGGACAGCTGGTGCTCTTACATTCTTACAATTAGAGGTCAATACCTGGGGGCCTACGTGACCATCTGTAAATGAGACAAAACAGATTTCTCACACTGTGACTTACAAACTTCTTTTCTGTGCTTCTAGAAATAACTTATTTTCATTGAATTATAGCAATTTCACTTTCATCATGCTTCTGGTGTTTGGGGGCCCTTGCTCCTCCTGTTATCCAAAGTGTAAAAATGAGAAAAGACTCGAACCGTTCTTACTGCCTGGGATTGTGAGGCAGAACCCTGTGATGTCCGTTTCCCTCTACTTACGTGATTCTCCAATTCATCTGCAAGTTTCTCAAACTTTTGCGAGAGGAAAGGAGAAAGGGAGCAGTGAGTAAGTCAAATAAAAAACCAGGAAGAAAGATCCCACTAGGAGTTACCTTCTTGTAAAGAATATAGGGAGCATTTACACCTTAACTTCAGGCATCATTCATGACAGCTTTTTTTTTTTTTAGCAGTGCTAAAAATAGCTTAAATTCCACTCTTCAGTTTTTCTTAGAGCAAAACATTGTCAGATATTGAGCTATGCCCACCTCTTTTCTGTTTCACTTTTTTGAGGTCATTCTGAATGACTGGCTTTGCTCTGAGCTTGAGGCTGCTTGTGAGCCCTTACTTTTCTCTGGGATTCAGAAAAGAAGGAATTTTTCTCCAAGATCTCAACTGATCAGTGTTTCAAATCTAAGCAGCCTTCAACTATGAAAGCAGACCCACCAACAAACAGGATTCCCATCACTAACATTTATACAATTAGTGTTGTTCTGAAACACTGGGCTAGTATTGGGAGGTGCAGAGATGGCTACACTGGTGTCGAATACAGTCATTCTGGATAACTGTGCCATGGGTTTATTGGCTCTGAACATTTGGCATTGGTATCTGTGGGTGCCAAAAGGGGATGGGCTCTGATCTGATTCAAATCCCTAGTTAGCTAAAAGTACACTGATGTCCCCATGGGCAGGGACACCCTCCACTAGACCAGGTTGCCCAAAGCCCCATCCAACCTGGCCTTGAACACTGCCAGGGATGGGGCATCCACAGCTTCTCTGGGCAACCTGTTCCAGTGTCTCACCATCCTCACAGTGAAGAATTTCTTCCTTATGTGCAATCTAAATCTACCCTCTTTCAGTTTAAAACCATTGCCCCTTGTCCTATCACTACAGGTAAATGTCTCCATCTTTCTTATAAACTCTAGTTCTTAAGCCCTACTGCATGTCAGATGTCAGTAGTAAGTGTTGGGCTATGAGTGATCTTCAGGCTCTGAAGCTCAGAAGTTTTGAATGCTACGAGTTAAAGCTGTTGGCCTCCACACATAAGTTGTTTTGCAGCAGCATCCAGGCTTTTGAATTGCAGTCACTGGTCATATAAGTGTACCTAGTCGGGGTTTATTTCTGCTCATAGTGCTGAGTTAATGCTGTTGCCATATGAATTGCATTCTGTGCTTTGATGGTAGATTCCTGAGCTGCTTACCCTTTTCATGCTTCTAGTACATACTGTGAAGACAGGGACAAGCTTTTTTATCTTTTCTATCCAGATTACAAGCCTTGAATTAGGAATGAAGAGAGGGAAAACAAAGCCTTGGCTGAACTCATTAATTGGTTGACAGTTTTTCCTGGTTGGGTTATATAAAACTGCAAAGATACCAAAAGTATAATCACATAAAGAATAAGACTTTTTACCCAATTAAAACATGCTTCCTCCTGTTCATCCATGCTGACTATTAATAGCCTGGTACCTTTGTTTTTTTTGAGTACTGATTTATATTGAGACTACAAGAGATGTTAGAGCTGTGCATCAAAACCTGACCAGTACTTATAAGTGTAAGTGGATGCTGGTATTTGATATTAAAGATTTCAGAAGCAATTTCTTTCATATCTGACAACCCACTTAACAGCCACTGTGATGTTGTCACTCTCATACCAAATTAGGTGTCTGTAATGAATCTGCACTTGCAGGATTATGTAGGGAGAAGATGCAGAGTTCTTCCATGAACAATACACGTGGGAAGTGGTATACCACCATCATAGAGAAGCTGATGAAGTACAGAGTGGATGAGCAGACAGTGAGGTAGACTGAAAACTGATTCAACAGCTGGGCCCAGAGGATGGTGATCAGTGGTACAAAGTCTAGTTGGAGGTCAGTCACTAGTGGTGTAGCCCAGGGGTCAATACTGGGTCCAGTCCTGTTTAACATCTTCATTAATCATTTGGATGATGGGGCAGGGTGTACCCACAGCACATTTGCTGATGACACAAAATTGTGAGAAGTGACATGATATGCCAGAGGGTCATGCTGCCATCCAGAGAGACCTTGACAGGCTGGAGAAATGGGCCGACAGGAACCTTATAAAGTTCAATAAAGGGAAGTGCAAAGTCCTGCACCTGGGGAGAAATAACCCCAGGCACCAGCACAGGCTGGAAAGCAGCTTTGTAGAAAAGGACCTGGGAGCCTGGTGGACATCAAGCTGAACATGAGCCAACAATATGCCCCCGTGGCAAAGGCAGCCAACAGCCTCCTGTACTTCATTGGGAAGAGCATTGCCATCAGGTTGAGGTAGCACTGATGAGGCCACACCTGGAGTGATGTGTCCAGGTCCGGCTCCCCAGTACAAGAGGTGTGGAGCTATTGGAGAGAGCCCACTGAAGGGCCACAAAGATAATTAAGGGACTGGGGCATCTCATGTATAAGGAAAGGCTGTGAGACCTGGGACTTGAGGGAGGATCTTAGCTAGGTGTACTGATTTATATCAGGAGGCTGCAAAGAGTATGGAGCCAAGCTCTTCTTAGTGGTGCCCAGTGACAGGACTAGAAGCAATGAGCACAAACTGAAACATAGGAGGTTTTGGCTGAACATCAGGAAACACTTTTTTACTGTGAAAATGACTGAGCAGTGACACAGATTGGCCAGAGAGGTGGTGGAGTCTCCATCCTTGAAGATATTCAAACCCCATCTGGACATGGTCCTGGGCAACTGGCTCTGCATGGCTCTGCTTGAGCAGGGGGTTGGACCAGATGACCTCCAGAGGCCCCTTCCAGCCTCAACTATTCTGTGATTCTGTGACGTTCATGGTTAAATTTGTGTATTTTCACCATGTTTGTCTAATCAGCTGCACCTGGCCCCTAATTGCCTTCACACTCCTTTAGTCAAGGGCAGAAAGCATGGAGCCAGGCCAGCAGTCTAGGTTCTTTCCTACCATCTCTGGCTGAGACAAAGCTGTGAGCAGGTGATCTTTTGCACTTGACTAACTTAGTTTGTAAATACTTCTTATCTTAGTGTATACAGTAGCTTAAGAGCTAGCTATGGACTTTATAGTTTCTTTAGTGCTTTCATTGAGATGTTCTCCCACTGCAGACCCTTTATTTTACAGTCAGCACAGGGACTGCAGTTACTGATAGAGACTTTCTGCCCAGCTTTATTCTTTCTAGAGGTAACCATGGCCTTCAATGAAAGATGTATTTTAGTTTTTGTTTAGGTGATTGGCAGAAACAATAAAAATAATGGTTTAAATTGAGAAGACTAAGGACACTTGTTGATCTAGCATGGCAGGTGTCTCAACCACCCTGCCTCAGATCTGTGAGGTTCACGTGTAGAATTGGCTTGGTCTCAAAATCCTTCAGGCATATTTCTTGTGCACCTGTGCTGGTTCTGCCCTCAGTGCTCATTAACTACTACTCAAAGGAGTAGCTAACTTGTCAAAGTCACAATATCCTACCAAACATTAGAAATTCACATAATCTTCAGAGGAGCTAAGTGAAAAGGGGCAGTGAAAACTTCCACATCCTCCAACTTCCCTGCTCAAGCCCCTGTACATTCACTAGGCTGTGGTACTGTCCTGTATGTATACCATTTCCAGCTGGATGCTTGGAACCAATTCCACAATAACTGAAGTTGAGATAGTGTTGATAATGGAAGACTGTGTCCATTTCTGTCTAATCAGGAAGCATTAGCTCCTAGTTTTTTTCCAGGCTTTTACTATAAATGTCACCAAAAATCTTACCCAGCCTTGAAGATTCTCTGTAATTGTCACCTAGGGCCTAGGATTAAAAACCTTTGAAGGATTAATCATTGTTTTACAGTCCTAAGGGTCTGAACAACAGCTATGTGGTGAGAAACAAATCCAATGAGAAATAGCAGAGGTCATCCTTGCTGCCATTTCTTCCTCATTCTTCCAGTTCTTCATCTGCTGATGATAACCTTTTACTCTAACATTTGATAAACATAATGGCCAAATCTCTGTAAGAAGATGACAAAACAGTCTGAAACTTTTGCCTGTTCTTCAGGCCTTAATGCTGGAAATACTGTCTATGCCAGCTAAAATTTGCTGAAATTTCCATGCCACCTATTGCTGATGGCAGAATCTGTATTTATTTGAGAAAAATGATGAACTACTAGCATCCTAGGGTTTTGGGGTTTGTTGTTTTTTTAAAAAAAAAAAACCCACAACAAAACACAACCCACCAAACTTACCCACAACTATATTTTACTAACTTACTGTATCAAATTGAACACTCCTTCACCCCTGTGCTGGTTTTGGCTGGGATAGAGTTAATTTTCTTCATAGTAGCTAGTACGGGGCTATGTTTTGGGTTTGTGCTGAAAACAGTGTTGATGATAACACAGAGATGTTTTCATTACTGCTGAGCAGTGCTGACACAGAGCCAAGGCCTTTTCTGCTTCTCACCCCACCCCACCAGCGAGGAGGCTGGGGGTGCACAAGGAGCTGGGAGGGGACACAGCCAGGACAGTTGACCCCAACTGACCAAGGGGATATTCCATACCATATGATGTCATGCTCAGCATATACAGCTGAGGGAAGAAGGAGAAAGGGGGTGGGCATGTTCGGAGTGATAGCCTTTGTCTTCCCAAGAAACCGTTACGCATGATGGAACCCCGCTTTCCTGGAGATGGCTGAACACCTGCCTGTGATGGGAAGCGGTGAATGAATTCCTTGTTTTGCTTTGCTTGCATGAGCGGTTTTTCCTTTACTTATTAAACTGTCGTTATCTCAACCCACGAGTTTCCTCGCTTTCACTCTTCCGATTCTCTTCCCCATCCCGCCAGGGATGGATTGAGCAGGCAGCTGTGTGGTGCTGAGCTGCCAGCCAGGATTAAAGCACAACAGTCCTTTTTGGTGCCCAACGTGGGGCTCAAAGAGTTTGAGATAACGACAGGTCTGATTGGAATGTGCTAGATCGAATTTATAGCTGTTATGGCTATTAATTGGCAGGCTCCTGTGCTTGCCATGGGGCTTGTTTGCCTTCCTGTACAGTAGAGTCTAGAGCTCATTAGGGGCTGCTCTTTGCTTTCGTTGCTTGCCGTACTGCTGTACTGCTGATCACCTTACCGTGCTGTGCCTGGGAACATTCTGATAACAGCGATGGCGATGCGCCTGGGCTGGCAGATGGCCAGGGCATCGCTGCTGTTTCTGTGCTGCTGTACTGGGCAGGCTGGGACTCCTGTGTGAGCTCGAGTCAAAGGGACTGTGACCTGTGGATGAGTCCACGTGGGAGCAGGACACCCCAAAGCATCTGTGGCCGTGGTTATGCCTGTGCCACAGCAGATATAGCTCTGAAGGGACTGTGGCCCAAGGATAAGTCCACACTGGAGAAGGTACACCTCAAAGCATCTGCAGCTGTGGGCAAGCCCATGCTTCAGCAGGTATACCTTGAAACATCAGTGCCTGCGCGTGAGGGCATGCTGGAGCACCTCAAAGCGTGTGGCCGTGGATGAGCCCACGACAGAGCAGGTACACTCCTGGAGGGACTGCAGCTATGGGTACCGCCATGTCGGAGCAGGTATGTCTCTGAAGGCATTATCACCCATGGAGAAGGCCACGCTAGAACAGGTGCACCTCAAAGCACCTGTGGATAAGTCTGTGCCGCAGCAGGTATACCCCTGGAGAGACTGTGGCTCATAGATAAGGCTCCCCTTGGAGCAGGTACACCCCTAAGGCACTGCAGCCTGCGGATAAGCCCCAGCTGGATCAGGGGCAAGGGGAGGAGTTCATTGCAATGCTAAACCTGATGGTCTGGTCCAGAGGGACCAGGGCTGGAGACTGTAATGGAAATATCTTTAAATTGTTGTAACCCATGATTTCAGTTGCATGGTATGGGAATTACTGTAGCAGGAACCATCTGAACCAATGGAGAACAAGCCTTACAGGAAGCAGTGCAAGTGCAGCAGTGACCCAACCTGAGCTGGGTTTTGTGCCCAGTAACTCCACATCATAACACATCACCTCTCCTGACCTGAGTGATCACCATAACAGATGGAGCCCAAAGGCATGGGCTAAATGAACTCAATGGACATTTTGTGGACTTTTGTGGACATTTTATGGACATTTTACAAAGGTTGTCCATAGACTAAGAGAATTATATCTGCGTATTATATCAAAGGATAAGAAGGGTGGTGGTGGTTAATGAGGTTGTGTCGGATAGTGTGGTACCTCAGCATGATGTAAATGGTATGGAATAAGGGGTGGAGAATGTGCTGGTTTTGGCTGGGATAGTGTTAATTTTCTTCATAGTAGCTAGTATGGAGCTGTGTTTTGGGTTTGTGCTGGAAACAGCATTGATAACATAGAGATGTTTTTGTTAGTGCTGAGCAGTGCTTACACAGAGTCAAGGCCTTTTCTGCTTCTCACCCCACCCCACCAGCAAGTAGGCTGGGGGTACACAAAAAGTTGGGAGGGCACACAGCCAGGGCAGCTGACCTCAACTGACCAAAGGGATATTCCATACCATATGACATCATGCTCAGAATATAAATCTGGGGGAAAGAAGAAAGAAGAGGGAGGATGTTTGGAGTGATGGCGTTTGTCTTCCCAAGTAACCATTAGGTGTGATGGAGCCCTGCTTTCCTGGAGATGGCTGAACACCTGCCTGCGATGGGAAGTGGTGAATGAATTCCTTGTTTTGCTTTGCTTGTGTGCGCAGCTTTTGCTTTACTTATTAAGCTGTCTTTATCTCAACCCATGAGTTTTTCTCACTTTCACTCTTCCAATTCTCTCCCCTATCCCACTGGCGGTGGGATTGAGTGAGCAGCTGCATCGCGCTCAGCTGCTGGCTGGGCAAAACCATGACAACTCCTTTTCTCCAAACTCTAGGTATTTAGCAAGTGTCAAAGGAAACCTTCCTGAGACAAGCAGCAGTGATCAGACTTGGAACACTCTTGAGCTAGGCTGTTGTAAAACTGCAAACCATGATGACTGTTACAGAGGTGCAATTATCCCAGTAGAGTTAATGACCATGAGCACATTTCTCCTAGCAATGTATGCATAGCAATGTACAGATGAGTTGAAATTTCCTTGATCAAGGAAAATTTACTTGTAACATGTCTGAGGAAGCAATTGATTGTCCTGATGTGGCCTTAAGATATATAACTTTGTTAAGATATATAACTCTTCATTGTCACTGCAGTTGCTGTCATGGTTGTACCCTTCAAAATCTGGAAGCTGCAGATCTCTAGAGAAATTCTCTGCTTTGGGATAATCACTCATACAATGATTAAACTGGAGGAGCCTTTCACTCAGAGAGGACTATCAGAGACTCTGGCCTCTAATGAGGAGGAGCAATAGGAAACATGCACCATAAACAGGCAGCAATCACAGAAAGCTGCCCCTTGGAAGCAGGTAAATCATCAGTGAAGCAAGTAAATCATCACAAAATAAAAATCTCTTCCTTGCAGAAGCTGGTTTCTTTGTGTTCCTGAGAACCACTTGGTCTGGCCCTCTGTTAGTTCTTCGGTTCTTTTCTAGCAATTTTGGACATTGCCTGGTTTTGTTTTTCCTTTGGTCCATAAGGAAAACCACCTCAAGATTTTGGAAATCATCAAAATAGATTATATTTATCAAGTAATAGGATAGACTTGAATGAATTTTCTGGTAGTAGAAAAAAAAAAAGTTTCTCAACTTGCCCATCAGTCTTGTGTAATGGGTTCATGTCCCTGAGTCTCCAGAATGCTCATGGACCTGCATCTCTCCTTAAACTGGTCACGCCCTGACTAAGCCCCTTCCTCCTCACAGGTAATTTGAGCTTGTGTTCCATGAAATGCCATTCAGAATTACAGAGCAACAAAGTTTCTGGTTTATGTGAATAAATTAGAAGTCTGACCACCCAAAATTATGTCATGGAACAATTCAGCTAAGGGATGAGTATGTACATCGGTCATCTGATCAGCTTTTTAGGATTATGAGCAGACTTCCATATGAACATGGAAAGACAATATCTGATTAATAATGAAATTTTTCCCCACTAGTAATATTTCTTTGGATTTAAAATATGAGGTTCCCAAGTGATGGTCAGCTAGTCAAACCAATTGCAAACCCATTTCTCTTTGCAGTTTTATGTTGACTGATGCTGGTCACATCTCTGCTATATAGCTTTCTGTGCTTTGGTTTTGTCGTCTTCTTCCCTGATAGCCATTATCTTCCTGAACTGTTGTGGAACAAACTGAACTCCATCCTCTTGGTTTGAAGGACACCATATGTATATCCACAGAAAATCACAGGCTGTTGACACTGATTTTGGGATAGGGACAATGCATGGTATTTACATTGTTTTAGGAATGCAGAATTTTTAACAAACTGCATGTAATCAAGACCATTTATGTCTATGGAGTTTCCTTGTCAGTTGTTTCTTAAAACCTAGCTTTCAGCATCTGGCTAATAAAGTGATTTGTTTCCTTGCTGCTTGGAATTTCAAAAGGAAATAATTTGAATAATTTTACTAGATGCTGTGTCACATCTTTGCATCTGAAAGATTTCAAAGATTCTAAGTTGAATGTAAACATCTATGCCTTGGTGGTATTTAGTTACAAAATAGTAACTGTGGGTTATGCATCCAATGAAAAGACTGTAGTTGACTATCTCTACCTACTTTATCTAACATGTAAGATATACTAGTTATATCTCTATCCTGTAATGGGAGTGTAATTGTAGATGTGGCAATGCTCCTAACTAGCTTGGATAGAGTACAAACAAAGATGTAGCAGCATTGACTGCAAAATTTTTCAACACCTTTCAGATCCTTTAGAAATTCCAAGTAGGTTACTGAAGTAGTTATAGTGCATAGAAATAGACAGAGCTGTATCTTAGCTGAGGAATCCAGACTAAAACCAGCAGATGTCCTTACACGTCCTGCCATTTCACCTGAGACTGGGGGGTCATCCGGCCACTGGTTCTAGGGAGTGGTCAGGAATGAGATGAGAACAGAAAAGGACTGTTTTCCAGAGCCTGTCAGTATTTCATGCCAGGGGATGTCTGTTGCTCCGAAGAACAGAGCAGGGGTGTTAGCTTATCCTTATCTGTAAGGGCTTGATGTTTGCAAGGAAGCTAAGATAAAATTTTGGCTTGAAAGAGGATATAGACGTTAACTGCTACTTTTCTCTTTTATTGCATACTACTATTTATTGTTGTCCTACCTGAATAGCAGATAATGAAGCAGAGTATGGCTTGTAACTGAAACTTATCATTGTAAAATTGTTGGCAATGAATTATCTATGTGTCTGTTTGCTCTCTGTTAATGGGAGCATAAAATCCAATCATAAAGTCTGCGGTGCTGCACCTGGGGTACTGGCAGAAGTGACTGTATCATGGCTCAGTAAAATGTTGATGAAGAGTAAACGGGAAGAAGCCTTTCAGTGCAGACAGCAGGGCCTGATCTAGCAGAAAGTAGCATAGAAAATATAGTGATGCTGTTGTATAAGTGACTTGCTTCAAAGAGTCTGAGCTGGGGAAAACTCCACATCTTTGAAAAAGGGAATGATTTTTAACTAATTTCTCACTGCTACCACAGCACATGATGGCCACACGTCGTGATCTGTGAGGAACATTTGCTCTTTGAGATGATAATCCTCATTGATTTCTATATCTGCTTTTTATTTTCATGACAACTGTTAATCTAACTCTCATTTACGACCCTTATAGTTAGCTCAGTCCCTTTTCTGGGCAGTTTGAGAAAACTGCGTGGCCGAAGAAAGGTCGAGAATTTTCTAAGTACGGGTCTTGAGGGCAACGATGCTTTCTCTTGTATTGACCAGAGCAGAAAAACTGCTCCTACAAGCTTGCATGAGGAAGTTTTAGTTGTGATATGGAATAGCCTATATTTTTCAGCCCCTGCCTCCTGTAATCACATCTGCCTTTCCTGTCAGCTTTCACCTTTCTCTCCTGAGGCTTCCTTCTCCCTCTGAAACCTTCTGTGAACTTCCTTTCTCTTCTAGAAGAGATGTTACAACACCTTTTTCTGCCAGGAGTGGTTGGATAGATTTTGGTAGGAATGTCACCACCAAGACCTGCACTGTTCAGATCTCTGTACAGTCAAGAAAAGCCAAATTTTGTCTAATGTCTTGTTGGGCCAGCAGGAAGGGGTGGCAGTGCATTCCTTACATGGCCCTAGGCAGACTAACAAGACTGAAGCATGCTTTCAAAAGGGCAGTGGCTCTAAACTGTGTGATTACAGCTATGAAACCATCGTTCCTGTAAAGTGATTGAGGGAGGATCAACTAAAAATCTGCCTACACAGAAGACAAACTCAGTAGTTTAAAAAATGATATTCACAAAAGTCCTAAGATAGCTGAGGCTATGCCTAAAGACACCAGCGCAGGGTATGCCAGAGGTTTGATGATGGATGCAGGAGATGGTGTATAGCAAGACCAGATTCTGAATTCAGCAAGACTGAATTATGGGCAACAATCTTGTTTAGACTGCAAAGAACTTCTGCTCCTTGTTTTTATAGTGGGTCTGTTTGTTCCAGCTGAGCAATGTTCAGGGGGACTGGCATGTGGCGCTTGTGACCAACACTGCATGGAGTAGTTTTGACTCAGTAAGTAGTAAGTCCTGCTTCCACGTGTTTTCTGTCTGTAAAGCCCCAGTCTAATCTGATGGATTGTCTGGAGAATAGTGTGGAGAAGAAAGATATAGCACCATAAATAATGTAAGTGCATTTATAATTGCATGATGTGAGATAGGAAAATGACCGTTGGAATTCATTCAAAAAAGTCAATGTTTTTGTCTGAAATCAGCATGTGAATGGGTCAGTGTCTGTAGTGTCAATGAACACAAAGACTGTGCTTTTATCACTTGTTCAGCATAATCCTTCCAGACTGATATGTTGAGTTGTTTTTGAAGGCCATGTGCCAGGGCTTTATCACATCAACCTAGATCAAAGGTTATGCTTGATTATTCTATTTGTATATCTTTCTGCCTTTTTTTCTGTCCAATTCTACTAAGCAGTCCAGAGGCTTTAAATTAGAAAAAGTGTTTGTTGAAATGGAACAATGAAAACTGTTTCAGCCTGGCCTTCTCTCACCCGAGATGTAGATGAGTAGAGAACACAGAGGTACAACGCTGGGACCCGAGCTCACTCCCTGTATTGTACACACACTGATTTCTGATGTGGTGGAAGTCTTAAATAATAATTGGGACAAATGGTTGCATAGAGAATCTGTCCATAGAAACTTGGAGTCAAGAAGCCTTGATCCAGCCACAAAGCACCTACTGGACCTTATCCAAAATTGGCTTTTCTGTTTGCTAGATCACAGGCAATTGGACAATGGAGTGGACCGGGAAGTCTCTAAGCAAAGTCAGAAATCAACCCAGTTGCCTGGGATATAGTGCTTCCAGGTCTGCTGGACACACTGATAGGATGCTAAACTTAAACCCTGGACCCTATCCCTCTGAGCTATCTGATTTGTGACAGAAACTCCAGAAACACTGGTTGTATTAGTGTGGTTGGGCAAGATATGGACTCGAGCACAGGCTAACAGTTCCACATGCTGTTAGCAGGCTCCCTGGCATGGTTTTGGCCCATGCAGCATCCGTTGCAGGTATTGTTTGGTGAATTAAGATGGACCAGACACTGTTCCCAATATGGTTTATGGACAAGAGCACTCCATTTTGAGGGAAAGAGGGATTAGAGGGAGTGTAAGTGTGTAGACCTGGATTATGCCCTGAGAGCAGAGACTAACCCCAGACTGTTTAATTCACAGTATAGATGTAGCCACTGCATTTGGAGGCATGAGTTAGGTTGTGTGCTGGTACTCTAGAGCCAGAAGAGCTCATAGAGCCAAGCACACTGAACGAAGCCTCCTGGCTTCCTGATGGATGGAGCTGAGATCCTGGAAGTCCTCAGTGCCCATACTGCCAAAGACAGGATCCTGATGCTTTTTCCTGGAGGCAGCAAGACATAGCAGCTGGGCTGCTGGCACTGCCTGAGTGCCCTTCCAGCTGAAGCCCTCCAGTGCAGCTCACCTCTCTTTTCCTTCAGGTCCGTTGAGCCAGTGGGAAATGTCAATCTTCTCAAGACTGTAGTGATTAAAGAACAAGTATGTAAACAGTTATGCAAGGTGAAAGAGGAGATGCTTTCCTAATAGAGTGGTTATTTTTCCATATGGCTTGTAGAAACTGCGGTGCTAATGGCAATGAAGATCCTAGTTTTACTGAGCAGTCAAATATGTGCAGATTGTGGTACATTCTAGGACATTTTCGCTTTTGAGCAGTGTAAGTCTCGTCATACATCCCTGCCCTAATTTGCCCACCTGTACACTTGCTAGGCTGCAGTATTTAGGTTGCTCACGTGGGTTGGGACACTGCTGTCAAAGTGGGCTGCAGTACTGACTGTTTTCTTGGCTTCTCCAGCACACTTTCTAATATCCCACCTGCCTTAGGATTTTGGAATTGGGAAGTGTAACACTTCAACAGGTTCAGGACATCCTTCTCCCATATACAGTCTTCCAAATACTTTGGGTTTAAAGCTTGCCTTTTTAGATAGCTGAAGCAAACAGGAACATGTGCTTTTGACAGAATAGTGAATGCATATATTGAACAAAAGTAAGTCCCAATAAAATTAGTTTCCTTGATTTCTTGACCACTCTTCTGTATGGACATAAGAGTCCTCTGTACATATTTTTCTAGTCCCCATTTCCCCACAAGTGCTTGGCTGGGGTCTGTTTTCTATGCCTTTGGCTTTCCTGCCACTGTTTTCCTCAGCATGGCTGATGAGATTCTATTAGCTTATAATGCTGGAGGTCTTGATCAGTTTTATCAGTTGATCTCTTCATTGGTTATTTCCTTTCTGCAATTCAGAGTGTTTTGTCATGACTGGCAACCATCTTGCTGATCAAGGATGCCGTCTTTTGGATAGAAAACCATTGAAGCCGAAGGGGTCCCATTGCCAGCCTTGTGCCCATCTCCACAACCACCAATGTGGGAGAGCCTGGGAGCATCTGTTCTGCCAGAATTCCCAAAATCTGCACAGGCAGTTTCCTCAAATTGTCCTTATGAGATTTCCAGAAGAGGGATGGCTCACTGAACCAGAAACTGAAAAGGGAAAGAAGTGTTTCACAGCGGCAGCGAGGCATGCTTGGGCACATGGTGGCACTAGGTGCCTGACAAAACAAGACCAGCTTTCGCCAGCTGGCCCTAACTGCCTGCGACCTCAGATCTACACCTCTGATGGAAGAGGCAAAAGCCTGAATATCACATGGCAAGACAAAATAAGAAATCTAGGTTTCCAATGGGATGTCTGGGAATACTCTCCTAGCAAGTGTCTTCCTCCGTCTGTCATCTGTCGTACGAATTCTGTTTCTGGTCATATTACACCCACAAATCCCTTGGGGCAAGCTTTTCCTGTAATGCTTTCTCATGCTTCCCTTGCAAACAAACCCAGGGCATATTTCTGCTACCTTATTAAAAGATCTATGACATAGTTATCTAAAATCTTGATCACATTAAAAAAACCCCTAGCTTTTTAAAAGGTGATGGCTTAATTTTCAGTCTGGGTCCCTCTTCAGAATCTTTTAATGGTTGGTTAACCTTACATTGGCAGCCTAAATTTCTGAGCCATAAATGTGAAACTTTTAAATTTTTTCCTTATGGCAGAGGTATTTGGGGTAGAAAATCTGAATGACACGAAAGGAGAAATTTGCCAGGGAGTTCTAAGGGGGAAATAGAGCTGAACAATCTTTTTCTAATTATCCTAATAGAGTGCCATTATCAGGAATGCTCTGTGCTCCATTGGGAAAGAAAGTTATGTTAATAGGAAACAAAGATATTTGATCCTTCACAGATCAAAGCACTTTTATGATGCTACTGTCATTATGAAAGGCTCTTGGTGTAAGAATGGTACTTAGTGGACAATGGCTTTATTGTTTGTCACTTATTTACCTTCAAAAAAAAAAAAAAATGGACCTAGTGTATCATTTATGAGGTCCCAGACTTGATGAGAAATGCTTCACTCTGCCATAAAGCAACAGCTTTTTGGACTATGCTGTAGTTCACTGCCTCCTAATGTGAGTTCAACTGTGCAAAAAGGAATATTTGGTATGGAAATAAAAACTTGCTGAAATCCACTGAAGTGCCAAATGTCCTTGCAAAGCTTCTGAATTCCCCATTGGAAAGGCCTGAGAGCTTTCTTACCCAATTTTCCCCTTTCTGTTTATGCATATTTTCATTCAGAGTTTAGCCCTGAGAATTTCCAAGCAGCCTTTTTCCTTCTGTATTTATGCAGCGCTTGGAGCAGAGGGATGCTGGTCCATGACCAAAGCTCCAAAGTGCTCTCCTAACACAGATAATAATAAAAGTAGCGAGAGATCAATACTGAGAACAGTTCACCTATGGCTCACAAAATGGATTTCTTACTGCTGTAAAACCCTCCAAGGAGGGAACAAGTGCTTAAAGACCTGGAAAGTCCTACGTACACCAGCAGTGTTGTGTAAAGAATAGTGTCAAGAGTATGGGAAAAGGAGAGAAAATGTTTTTCGAGGGAAAGCCTATCAATTTTTATAGGTGGAAAAGCGGTGTTCAGGGATAGAACTAAATAATTAATACTGATAATTTACTTTGACCTGTATTTCTGTTCTGTACAAACTAATATCACCAATTTCTATTTAAGTGCAGTGAATAGAAGAAAAAAAGTATTTGAATTTTGAATCATTTGTCAGTTCACCAAACTTAGCACTTGATGAACCCAATAAAACACAATGATTTATTGCTTGGTCTGTTTTCTACTGACCTTCATATAAAGGTGTTTTAAAATTATTTTTTCATGGAAATGCTTTGTTTCTGCACAAGTATCTTTATCCTCTGTCTTTGACTGATGCACCACAAATATTCTCATACTGTGGATGCACATACATCTCTTTATTTAAGACTGGAGATCTTTCTTGACCTTTTTGCAATACCAATAAAGGGTTCTGTCCAATCTTCCCCTGTGTCCAGCTCATGGGCATGTACACAGTTTGCATACTGCCATTTTGGTTTCTCTTTGCTGCTTTTTGGAATGAAACACTTTGTGACTATGAGATTTTTAAATTGCTTTTGCTCTGGCTTCTTCAGAGGCTATCGTTTGTTGTGTTTCTTCCAAGAGCCAAATTCCACCTTTCAACCTCTATACAAGCTGTGTTTGCTGTCTCAGAGATGGACAAATTTCTGTTAAGTGTTCCGCTTGCAGTACTTTTAAGCCTAGAGCAAGGAGGGCTCAGGCCTTTCAGTTGCAAAGTTGCTTGCTCAGGAAGTCACAGAGACTGCTGCATCCAGTCCCAGAGGTGGCATTTCCTGGGGCAGATGTTTTGGCACCACTCACTGCACAGGCAAAAGCCTCCAACACAAGGGCTTGGGCTGGAGAGCCGGGGCATGTTCTCTGGAGAAATATACTCCAAAATAGAATCATAGAATTGTTTTGGTTGGAAAAGACCTTTAAGATCATCAAGTCCAACTGTTAACCTAACACTGCCAAGTCCACCAATAAACTATGTCCCTAAACACAATACCTCCAGGGATGGTGACTCAACCACTTCCCTGGGCAGCCTGTTCCAGTGCTTGACAACCCTTTCCAGGAAGATATTTTTTTCTAATATCCAACCTAAACCTCCCCTGGTACAACTTGAGGCCATTTTCTTCTGTCTTATCGCTTGTTCTTTGGGAGAAGAGACCAACCCCCACCTGGCTACAACCTCCTTTCAGGTAGTTGTAGGGACCAATAAGGTCTCCCCTCAGCAGCCTCCTTTTCTCCAGGCTAAACCGCCCCAGTTCCCTCAGCCACTCCTCATCACACTTGTGCTCGAGACCCTTCACCAGCTTCATTGCCCTTCTCTGGACACACTCCAGCACCTCAATGTCCTTCTTGTAGTGAGGGGCCCAAAACTGAACACAGCACTGAAGGTGTGGCCTCATCAGTGCCGAGTACAGGGGGACGGTCACTTCCCTGGTCCTGCTGGCCACACTGTTTCTGATACAAATAATTTTCTTCTGACCTGTCATTTCCATTTTCCTATGGTAATTGCACAACCTTTCTGGCCCATGGGAATCTTAGTGTTTCCAGTCTGTCCTGACTTTACCTCGTTGCCAGCTACTACAGTGAAATGGTATTTTTCTCTCAGATATTGACTCTGTGATACTGAATACATACATACCAAACTCTGCTGTATGTGTTCCTGCCTATGCTTCCATCCTGTGTCCTTTGTCGCCTTACATCAGCAAAGCAAGAATGTCATCGTCCCTTAGATACATACTGTCTCCCATTGTCTCAAGGGTTGGTGTCTTTAGCTCCCCCTGTTCTTCAGAATAGGATACATCCCTCTGAATGGAGAAGCCCACTTGGGTGGCCAGATTGAGCAGGACTGGGCCTTCAGGGGAGCAGAAGCTTTGTGCTAGTGTTAGACTTTCAGGCAGTTCAAAATCAAGGCTGAAAAATCTCACAGTGAATGCTTACATACCCAAGTGATGACGAGCAGCTCAATTACCATGAACTACATCGAAAAATAGCATGCTAGGAGGACCGCTCTTTTATTTTGGAAAATGTTAGTTATGGAGGACAGATGCCTAGAGGATAAATCTGTGTCTTATATTGCTCAAGCCTGCCAATTTTCAGATAGATAAACCATACACTTCTGTATCATACCTGAGATCTACTCCTATATTCACATATGGCCCTTTCAGGAGTAGCATCAATTTAATGCAGACCTCTTTGCTTTCCTTCTCAGCAGGAAGCACCATCGCTTTTTTGCAATAGGCATAATTGCTGAGGTTTCCTCCAGATATTCCCCCCATACCACATCTGTACAACCTGATGGTTATAGTTCCCTCAATGTCTTTATTGGAAAATGCTCTGGTTAAAGTAAGCAAGAGAAGTGCGTGGTCATCAACAGGTGGCTGAGGAAGTTTTGGTGTCAGATCTTTGTTCCTTGGTAAGATCTGCAAGACTGCTGTTATTTCCAGATTGGCTCAGTGAGAACTGGGTCATCTGACTCCCTCTGTTTTTGAAGTGCTTGGTTTCACAAGGTAGGTATTGGCTGGCTCTCTTTCCTAGTGTACTCCTCCAATAAGAGAGTAATAGAGAGGAATAACTCCTTCACAAGGGATAGAAATGATGTATTAGTTGTAGTTACTCTGTTATGTGACTTAGCCCCTGGTCCTGATAACCTATCTCCTCTTTTAAAGTAATCAGTTTTGCTTACTGGAGTTATTTCCCAAATAATACCTTTATCCATCCAGTTAGGATCAGTTTACCACCATTGTGCTTCACGACCCTCCCTGTAGATTGATTCTTTGCTTTCTCTAATCATGCCGTTTGCCGATTATTTCAAGACAGGGGTGTTTAACCCGTGCAGGGGACTCCATGTTTCTGCAAGATTAGACCCTGTGCTGTGCATTTGTGCGGATTCTTTTGAACTGATTCCTGCTTGCTCATTTCATTTTCCTATTGATATGGTTTTCTCAACTATAATGTTTTTTGCTAGAAGAGTGAGAAAAAGTTTTGACTGATCTTCTTTATAGCTTAGTTACTTGAAACTAAGAGGTGATATAGGGTCCCCTTCACCTGGATAAATGCAAGCAAGAGCTCAGGTCTCCAAAACTGCAAAGCCTTCTGGAATCTAAACTGGTCAGCCAGAGGCACATCTTGGGTATTACTTAGCCAGAAGCATGAGAGGAGTAGGGCAGAGAAACAGGTAAGAGATGACAGTGAGGAAGTACCAGCATCACCCAGAGAAGCAGATTTTGTACGAAAAGGAAGGTAACAGATTTTTGGTGAAATTGGTTGAGCAATTTCCAAACAGCATTTTGGAGTGTACAGTAGATGAATCGCATAGTGCCAAAAGGTATCCTTATTCTCTCAGGATGTCCCCTCCTCACTGGGCTTACACAACCAGGGTATTCCACCATATCAGGGCATTTTACAATGCATGGGAGTTTCTGCATAGGCACAGGGGGATTGCTATTCTCCAAACAGGAAGCCTTGATTGACTTTAGTTGTTGCTGGAGTTCTACTGTGCTGTAAATGAAGTGTCTAAATTCTGCTCAAGGTGGGGAGAACTAGGCCCTGGCCTTAAGAAAGTCATACTTAAGTTGAATGGACTGTCATGAATGTAGTCCTATTTTTGTCTTTTTAAACATGAAGTTAGTGAATTGGGTCAGAATGAAAATTGCTAAATTAAAAACTGTTCCTGAACGTGAGCTGAGACGCTTTCTTGCAAGATAGGGCTTGCAAAGTTTGACTTGCTGTACTGTCTTGTATTTTGGAGTAGGACCTAGTATGATGGATTTTAGATCTTCAGGTATGAACATAAGCAATGACCATCCTGGCAGCTGGAGCATCTCAAGCCTCTCTATATTCCACAGACTGGAGATAGATGTGGGCTGGTGTTAAATTTGTTTGCAAAATGGAGACAAGTCCAGTGGAAAATTTGATGCTTAAGTGTTTTCTTCAAGCATCTTACAATTTTCAAGGAGCTGTAGGTGAAACTTGAGGTAAGTATATAAACCCCATTTTTAAGGAAATTGCTTTCTGTCTCATTCAGTTCTACAAATGGGCCTTCCACCTTGCTCATCTATTACACTGAATTTAACAAGTATCAAATATACCATGTCATCACCAAACAAAAGAGCAAGCATGTAGAACTATGGCTAGCTTAGCGGCAAGCAACGGTCAGTTTCCTTGAGGAATAGTCAGTTCAGAGAAATCTGTATATAAAATTTGTATGCAGTTACACTTTAGTATTGAGGATATGCTGAAATGTCATGAACTCCAGAATATCGCCAGTTGCCCAAACCCACCAAAAAAAAAAAAAAAGAAAGAAACCCATGGGAAAATCCAACAATATGGAGGGTTGTCTGTATACTGGGACAAGTATATATCAAATAAAGCAAAACTCCTCATACTTTGCATTCATAGGGGGGCATTCAGTTAAGTCAGGGAACTATCTCCCCACTTCATGAATTAAGATGCCAATGGCTGTCTCTTCTAGTTGGCTAGTTAGCCATGGCTTAGACATGATCTCATCAATCATCTCTTCTATGTACTTCCCTGGAACAATGATCTCGGCTCCTCTTTTGTTTGCTGACTGATGACGATGTTCAGGGAGAGAGGTGCTGAGGCATTTGTTAATGTTGCAGACTTGAGACTGATTTCATATCCTAGAATTCATTCCCTGGCCACACAAAACTTTCTGAAGTTCATTTTCATAGTTAACCAGAAAAGAGGCCTAGGAGGATTTCACAGAAGGCTGTGGTACCTCCTACAGGACACAAAACCTCTGGTTTTAGTAGAACAATCTCCCCAATTACTTTTTTCTTAGAAGGCCGGGAGAGCTCCTTCCTCCAGGAAAAGGTCAGTTCATAAACTGAAAATGCTGATAGTAACTGCAGTGACATCCATAGCTGAGAAGCTGTTGTTATGCATGGAACCAAATTAATAACTGCAAACACCTGTCAAAACAGTGATTACATATCAAGAATGACACCAGACGAAAAAGGAGATGTTTGAAACTTCCTTCAAGTATTAGTTTTGGAGTCCTGAGACTTCCAAGGCTAGTTGGAGAAGACTCTTGGTATGCGCATGCATAATACTTAGTGGAAGTCTTTAGATTCACAGATGGACAGGTTTTTTCCCTTGTTAATGAAGCATATTTTTTGCTTGACAAGTGGAAAATGTTGCCACCTGTGAAAAGATTAAATAGGGATTTTGAGTGGACTCTTTGTCTGTGACTGAGTTTTTTAGAAATCCTGGCTGCGGGC
Organism: Balearica regulorum gibbericeps; assembly: GCF_011004875.1. Lineage (NCBI taxonomy): Eukaryota > Metazoa > Chordata > Aves > Gruiformes > Gruidae > Balearica > Balearica regulorum. The sequence goes on along the minus strand of NC_046184.1, from coordinate 40,686,024 downwards.
CAGGTCTCAAGAGGAATATTCTTAATGTTTGTTTTTTCCTATGACTGAGATCGGATCCTTAGATAATTTTGACAATGCCACAACAAATCGTTTTATGGAGGGAACATACTCATATTTTCTATGTCTCCAGAGTCACTGGAGCACAGGTCTGTGATTCTCATTATGCGAACAATATGTTCTTAATGTTGATGTTGCCTTTTCTTTCCAGTAGGCTTGCAAGTGGTAGGTATAACACATGGAATTCCTTCTACTTTATTTATTAGCACAGGTAAATTTGCATTTTTCTTTAAAATTTCTAATCTCATGTAGCTGGGACTCTGTTAAAGCAAAGACAGATAAAGAGTTGAATCTATTTCCTGCGCTTAGTTTAGATAATATATAATAATACCCACATTATTTTTTACAGTAACATTGTTGGAGAATGACAGATTTTTGTCCCTTGATTGGCACATGTTCTTGAAAGAGAACATGAGGTGCTTATTGCAGTTGGTGAGGATGCTGGTCCATCCTTTGCTGGTGGAAGGAGTGCAGCTATGCAGGAGTTTGAGAGCAATGTTCTGCAGCACCTGAGCATCTGCACAGTTGCTGTGTCTCATGGATCTGGAAAGGATTTTCTAACACTGTTGTTGTGGCTGCTGTGATCCTACTTCTGGTCTTTTATTGTTAGCTTTTCCGTATTCATATTCTTACTTTTCTGTCTCCACTTCCCTGTCTTCCAGTGCTTTCCTGAAGGAAGAACATTAATTTTGCTACAAATATTTTTAATTATTTGAGCCTTTCTTAAGTGGCTGAGTAATGAGGATTTCAGCAATACCTTAATTTTCATACACCAACCTAAACTGATGTCAGAGAAATGTCTGATTATGAGATTATTGTTCCAGAACAGTCAGAGGAAATAAGTAGTGCCCAATACTGTAAAGCTGAAATTCCTATTACAGACGATATGGATAGGACAGAGTTTGATTCGTTGTGCAGCAGCAGCAGCTTTCTTGCTGTCTAGCTTATGTAGGCCACTAAGGTGGAAAGCAAACATGGAGCAGCAGCAGCAGCAAGGACTGTGCAAGTGGTTGGTCTCAAATCAAGATCAAGTATGACCAGCAAATTACTAAGGGATGTTCTCTCCTGTTTTGGGAACAAGTTCCGAAGCCGCATGCCCTGCTGATGCAGCATTTCTTCTGCAGCATCGTTCTCTGTGCTTCTCTGCTAGTGTCTGCTAAGGCTCCGCCTCATCTCATCTATTTTTCTTACAGGTGATTCCAACTTCTTTATGGCTTTCACTTGTATCTCTGACTGGCTCTTTTTCCTTGGCCATTCACATATCTGCATCTTCCCTGAGGACTGAGTTCCCAGATAAAACTCAGTAATGTATCTAGTGTGCCACAGTAGGTGGTGTGCTCTGTCAGCTCCACCTGAACGACCCATCACATCAGGCTGCAGTAAACCCTCCTTCAGCTGTTATTGCAGATAACACTACATGTCTGTGGCGTGAGTGCTTTAAGGGAGAAGTCATCTATACTCATGCGTGATAGCACATTGCCCAGAACACCGAAGTTGTGACCACAGGCACTACTGCTCACTATTTAGTACATAAACTAATAAAAATCTTTCTTCTACATACCAAGATGTATAACCTTGATGCCTCTTTTTCCCTTCTGCACTGAGACTTTCACTAACCAGCCCATTCTTCCTTTATAGTTCTTCTCTTTCCCTTCCATGTTCAAGCTATAGTACTTCCCTCCTCAAATAACACAATTCCATTTTGCTCCCTGATGGCCCCCAGCTCTAAAATTGTTTATGCTGCCTGGTGCAAGTGTGTGCATGTGAAAGCATCCTCACTGCCTGCTTTTGTACCATTTCAATCTCTTCAGCCATCAGACTGCTTCCATCCTTTTGTATCCACTCCGAGCTCTTCATCCTTCACAAAACTCCACCACGCTTCTTCATACCCTATAAAACTCTGCCCCTGTTTGCATATTGTCTCTTGCAAGCCCTCTCTCCTCCCTGGCTTAATGCACTCCCCCTATGCTATCTTTGTCATGTTTCTGTTTTTTTCCTCCCACAGATAATTAATGCCTTTCTCATCCTCATTCACTGCTGGTTCTGTCCCACCTCAATAATACTATTCTGAAACTCACCCACCAAAATTACTTCTCCACTGGCCCTTCTGGCTGAAATGACCCCATCCACTCTAGCTGAGAACCTGCACACTCCCTGCTAAAATCAATTTACATCCATGACTCTTTCTCTTCCTTTCCCTTTCCCTCCCTCCTTCCTTCCTTCCTTTGTAATTTGTTACTTACCATATGGAGTGAATTCCTGACTAAATGATTGCTTTCTCACATTTTATCTCTTTCTTTCATGTACTTTACAGAATCACGGTCTCTGAAAAACCAAGCACATACAACTGTTCTAAGCTGCAGTCCCTCCCTCCTAACAAGAATACATCCGCTGTCTCACCTTTCCTCGATGCCTAGATGATGACATGACTGTGCTCAGCTGCTGCCTGTCTTTAAAATTCAACTCAGCTGTCACTTCTAGTGCAGCCTGAGCAACCTGTCTCTTGCCAAGCACCATGTTTTGGGCCTCACCTTTCATTTGCTCTTAGCATCTGCATCCTATGCATTTCATATGTGATGATGCTACTGCCTCTCTGCCATGTATCAGATGAATGTTGCCAGCTGTTCGGTAATCCCGTTTGCTTCATCTGCCACATAAGGGATTGGAGAGAAAATAAGGAAGTATGTGGGAGAATTTGCTGTCTCACCAAAAGCAGCAGCTTAAAGAAGCAGAACCTCATCTTTCACGTAGTCCAGTATGGTGTGAAGCCTGCTGGTACCTCAGGCACGTTCATTGCCTGACCTGATGCGCGCCCTTGTTGCATGGTTGGACATGCCAGTCTCGCACGTGTCAATTGTGAGAGGTCATCACTGAGATACAGGCGGCGTGCACAGGGAGCAGGATGTGTTCATAAGGGTCTGTGAGTGAAGTTTTGGTAAAAGACTTAGTCTGTGTTGAAATGAAACACTATTCTTTATATTTTTGCTCCCTGGGCACCTAATGAGAGCACGCAACCTGTAAGTCACAATTTGCCAAGAATTTTGAACATCTGGGGAGGTTGGTGTAAGTATTATAACAACTTCAGAGGGATTAATTGAGGATGCACACAATTTTGTGAGGTGTTAGGTCCTGATTAAATGCTCTTTACTGTTTAGTCACATTTTATTACAACTTACATATGTTTGGAACACTGATAGAAAAGAAAGCATGTCACCTATTTACAATCACTACACATTTACATTATATTATTTACAGATAATGAATTTAGTAATATATATGAGCAGAAAATATAGCAAATATCAATACGAAACTGTACAGGGCTTAATCTCATGTCCTTTACTGTGGTTGCATTTCACTGTAATAATAAATACAGTTCTATATTTACACATTTTACTTTAAAAATCTATTAAATGAATTTTAACAATTTCAAGTTTAAAATATCTGATCAAAATATTTCAAACATGCTTATAAAAATAAGACACAAAGCCTTTAGGACTTTCTGCAAGCTAAAAAAGTTCTGATAAAAGAAGCTTTCTTTAACTACTCTTTAGAACTATAACATTATTTTGCTTCTCAAATCACTTTACAAACTTCTTAAATATAGCGAGCTGAAAGGAATTTCACTGACATTAAGCAGTGCAGCACAGATGGACCCCGGTTAAATTAAAGCTAAGTAAACATGGTAATAGGTATTGTGCAATGGTTGACTGATCCTCTGTTTAATCCAAAGTGGTTTCAGGCATCATTCTCCAGCTGTATGCTGCACTGCTTCAAAAGCCACAAGAGATAAAGGATTAAGATAAGTACTCAGCTGACTTTATCATACATAATTTCAGCATTGGTTCATTTTTTTTTCCTGAAGGATGAACATGTCAGCCAAAGTCAACTGATGCCATCTGTAGCTGCAAAACTAAAAATATGCCAGTGTGAATGGACAAGAAAATCAAGGCATATCCATTGTTGGCAACAAATTCTTCATTGTGAAAATCTGTCCTTTGAGTCCCAGGAAGTTTTATATATAGTACCAGATGAACAACAGAGATCATCTGTAACTGATTACCTTAATTACTGGGCTAGCCTAGCCTTGGTAATGTTAAAAAATTAGTCTCATTCACCTGGAAGTTGAGTGGCCATTAACTGAGCAGTGAGTACTGGGCTATTAAATGTTACTCCTCAGGGAGCTATTTTTAACAACAAAAACAAAGTAAATTTGTGCACTTTTGTGTCCTAAATGATCAGCTTGAGCAAAAAGTGCCAGCTCTGAGAAAAGAATACTGGAATATCCCCTGATGGCTTGGCCAAGGTCAAAGACTGATATCCTAGAGAAGTGACGGTGGCTCTGTTGTCTGAGAATTTTAACAGTACACTTAGCAAAGTCCTGAAGTCTCTTCTCTGTAACTGGGATGCTTAGGATGTGTAAACATACATGCCTTGATTCAGCAGAGTACTAACAGATTTAAAGCCAGAAAGGAACTCTGTGTTAACCTAATCTAACCTTTTCCTAAACTAAAGCCATCAGAAGTCCCTGAATTCCAATAGCTGCCCCAATACCTTTTTTGGCAATATATCCAATTTGAATTTAGACATTTTTGGTGACAGATAGTTCCACTAGCTAACGTCCATCACTGTCAACCACTTGCACATTTATTTCTACGCTGCATATCCCTAATGTCAACTTCTAGTTGATCTTACCAGACTCTTCTCCTCTTGACTGTGTTCCTCTGCTTTCAAACTTCTGTTTCCCAGAAGCAGCTACTTATAAACTGTGATAAAATAACTTCTTTCTTAAGCTGCTTTAAATTTATGATATTCATATTCTTTTCAACTTCACAATATTCTTTACAGCATGCCAATGCAAGAACTGTTTGAAATAGTCCAGTAGTGCTTGCATCAGCACTAAGAACACCGATCATACAATCTCTTCACTCCTACTTGATACTGCCTTGGACACAGTGGCCTCTAAATTTTCAACCGACTAGTGACCGTGAGCTAGAGGCTTTCTAGGATCATGCTTCACAGGACAGAGATCATGCCATAAGTAAGACTACAGCTTTTGTTCCTAGACAAATGACCTTAAATGAATGTTTCTATGCGAGTGTCTTTGGTGTCCTTTCATTGCCTTCAGCATGCCAGTTGTCTTGTATTGATGACTTTCTATGCAGTATTTTCCACACTCAAATTCTACGAGTCATCTGCCAATTTTATCAGCAGTAATTCTGAGAGTAATTCTACTGGTATGGTAGCAATTCAGGACCAAACTGTGCAGAACCTCAATAGAAAAACATCCATGTGACAATGGCTTGCTATTTACAATTATATTTGAAGTGCTTAACAGGATCTTGATTAACTTCTTTCACACCATGTTAATTTTGTAGGTTTAGCTGACAATTAAAAATGCTTTGTCAAGTCAAATGACTTCTACAAACCAAACCCAATGCCAGTTAAACTATTAAGTCAGCTTTATCAAACATGGAAAGTCATCAGAGTCTCTTCTGCAGAAACCTTTAGGACTTCAACAGGACTACTCTTCCATTTAGGTACCTTGCTGAAAGAGGGTCATACATAGATGCTTATAAAAACCACCATGGCACTGAAAAACTATTATTAAAACCAAATTACAATAAAAGGGAAAAAAACCCCAACCAATCCCTGAAAATAAACTGTACCAGGTGATGCTCTGAAAAAAAGCTTACCGATTCAACATGGTATTTTTGCTCTTGACCAACTGATGCCCTTTCTGAGTAGTGCTACTTTAAAAGAGAGCAGCTGATACAACTGCACAAACTGCAGCAGCTTTCAGTTTCTCTCTTCATCCCAGCATTTTGTAAACAGGCTGAGAAGGCTCAAGTATTGAATTTTCAGCCTGCTGCAAGTTTTGTCATTGTCTGTTTTCTGATGTGTGTAACCATAATTCAGAGGCACTCTCTAGCTTGTATACACACACCCATACTTACTTTCGGGATTAAAGAAATTGTAAACATAGATATTTTCTGTATTGCCACTGAAGCTAGCGACATGGAACAAATGCGACTGATGAAAGATTGCAGCTTTCTGTCATTTGATAAGACAATGGCATTAGTGAATTGCTGGTAGGCATGTCATATGATATGCTGGCACTTGTGAAGGTTACCAATGCTTGTGTTGAGTCACAAGATTGTTTTTCTATGTCTTCTGAATTCACAGAGATCAGACTAGCATGTTTTGATCTCCTCCATAACAAGGTTTGCTTTCGCAGACTTCCCAAGTCCTCCTTAAAGTGTGGATTGAAAAGTATATAAAGGAGCGGGTTTAGACATGCAGGCAGTGGGACGATCACTAGCAGTATTGATTTAATCACTTCTGGGCTGATAAAAGTGAGGTTTAGTAAGGAGGAAAAAGATAAGAAGGCCACAGGGCAATAAAGAATGCAATTAGTAAAAAGTAGCAAGGCTATATGTTTGACCATAGAGCAATCCCAAATGTTGTCTAGTTCTCCCTTTTCTAAAGTACAGTAGAGCTTTGTATAAGCAATAGTCATTACCAGAAAACAAAGGGAGTTCAGCAATACCAATGCCACCATGTAGCCCATAGCAGTGGGTTCTCCAAATGGTAGTGGTAAACAAAGCGGGGAAACCCCATACTCACTCCCAGTGAGGAGTGGTATCACTGCAATGATTAGTGCCAACATAAAACAAAAGAAAATGGCAATTTTTACACTAGCAATGGAGGATTTTGTTTCAAACTTTGTAGCGTGCTTTACAGAGAATGCACGTTCAAGTGCAGCTAGGGTAAGGAGGAAAATGGAAGCCTCAGAAGCAAAAATGGAGAGAAGCCCAGTTATTTGGCAACCAATTCCACTTTCCCACTGCGCTCCATACTGAGCAAAGCTACCAAAAGTTGATGCATCCACGCCAGCTAGTACTCCACTGGCCAGACCCATCAAGGCATTTACGATAGCTATTAAACTGATCAAAAGTTTTATGGAGGACATATACAATGGAGATCGGAAAACTGTAGCAGACACCAGTGCGTTGCAAGTAAAGGTCAAACCCACTATGGTCCACACTCCAATTCTGATCAGCCAGCTACCAAACAGATGATCACATGGTTTGAAGGGACCTGAAATGACAAAATAAAAAGGGCAAGGGAAATCCATGTAAGTTAAAAAATAATTTTGTGCTTTCCAAGACATTACATTTCATGCTTCTTGCATGTTCCCAGCACAGTCAAGCAGTGAATTTCAGTCAAAAGGGGAGCTGGAAATTTGTTCTTCCTTTGGAGTAATCCAAGACCTTGATAACATGCTGCTTATATGCGTGCTGCATTACTGGTACATGAGTCTTTGTCCCTCAACCCAAACCCTATGGGTTTCTTTTTTTGCCTAGCAGTACAAGTGCAATGTGGATGTCCAGTCTGTAGTTTCAAGAAATGCTGTGATGGTTGTCAGTATGTGAAAAAAGCTGAAAAAGATACCTCTCACTAAACTAGGACAGGTTGCTAATGAGTCTTGGTGAAGGGTGATGTAATGGGTATGGACAGACGCACTTTGGCTACCTTATAACACAGTCCAAGAAAATTGAGGCTGTCTTTGCATTTGGAAGTGCTGCCTTTTTGGAGGGGCTTCTGATGACCTGTGGCCAAAGTCAGGTCATTAAGATTGAAGCCTGCTATGTATTCTCATAGAACTGAGGTGCACATGTTGTGTGGTTGAAACTGAATGCTCTCCAGTCTGAGAAACATTATTTATCTTGGTACGAGCCAGCTACGCTCTCTCAAAGCAAGTCCTTCACAGTGGTCCGTGCTTCTCCATGAAGACACAAACCCCGCAGCTGAGATGTGCTCCATATGACTACAGCTGCTGTCATCAAGTAGGCATAAGCATCTAGTGTGTCAGTTTTCAGGTTTTTCTAAGATACCATTTGAAAGATCAACATGGAAACTCAATTTTCTCTTGGGTCTGGTGATAACTGACCTTGAAGACAGCAACGTTTTTGTGAACTCAGTAGTTTATTTAGGCCATAGGAGAATATGTGATGGTCAAACGGTTCTTAATTCTTTGGCTTCCTGCCTTTCCTATTCCTCTTTACATAACTTAAAAATTTATTATTATTTGCTGTTACAGACAAGAATCTTGGCTTGGAATGAATGCTGAAGTTGGGTGTTTTGTCCATGTTTCACAATGAAAGAATGGCTAGGGAAGATGTTTGCTAAATCAAGCAAGCACAGCTTAGGACTATGGCTGCTAAAGCTAGAGGCGACCTTCCAAAGACATGTTTTTCTCCTTGCCTTAAAGGAGACTTTCAGTGGAATTGGTGGCCTGTAGCTTTGCAATTCAATCAAGGCATTTCTTTTTCCTTACTGCCACACTGAGAAACCAGGGATGCACTACTCTATAAAGAAAATGACAGTGTCGGGGGTCCTTTGTGATAGACTGTGTACATCAATACAGTAGTGTTTGGTATTTCCTAGGCATTAAACTAACCTGTGTGTTGTTCAGTAAGCTCAAGTGTAGAATAACTCAGTGAAGTTCAGAAGAATTACTTTAGCTTTGCAAAAGACTGCGCGAACAAAGATTCCGCTCCCCTTTATCATCTGTGAAGTGGTAGAACACAGTCTTTGGTCTCTCATTCCCTTGATAAAGGGATCAATTCCTGTGAAAAGGGGCCTGGAGTGAGGATCTGTCTGAAGACTGGCTAAAACTTTTGTTACACCCATAGATGAATTTAGTAGTGCAATAGTTTTCTGGACTGCAGTGCAAAATTTTATATTATTGTGCAATGTATTTGTATTAATCTTATCAAATTATTGAAGAACATCATGTTACTGTCCTAGTCTCTGAATGAGAATTTGTTCTGCATCTAGAACATCTGGTAGCACTGTGCTTGGATTCCTATCTGTCTGGCAGTTTCATACCTGGAGAAGGTGAGCATTGCACTGAATGATGAGCTTTCAAATCTTCTTCAAAGTCAAGAAAAAAATCTTCAAAGTCACGGTCATCTATGGGAGACAAAATACTCAGATTTGATACTGCAATTTTCAGGAAAAATTTAGTACAAATTGCAAAAATGCCTGCGGCATTTAAAGCCTGGTTTTGTCCCTTTGCCTGCCAAACTATGAGCAGAAGCAGACTTGCCTACTTGGTTTTGAATTACTGTACTCAGGATTATTTAAAAAGTTGGCACCATCACTTCTCTGAAAATAATCACTTACAGGTACATTCGCCATTATGTAATTTGCAGTGTGACGACTGCCTAGGAAGGACTTTAAAATATGAATCCTGCTGTTGTGCCAGGCTACTAAGAATTAACCCAAGTTTTTCCATGTTTCTTATGCTATCACTCTACCATGTGTTCTTGGCTCTATTCTTGCTGGGGCTAGCCCTGAACGCTGAGACTTACTGGTTTGCAGGAGCGGAGATAGCGCAGAAAGCAGCAGGATGGTGTAACATGTATGTGCGCATCTACATAACAGGTAACAGGTCTAGTAACAGACCTTATAGAATCATAGAATCATTTAGGTTGGAAAAGACCTTGAAGATCAACAAGTCCAACCGTTAACCTAACACTGCCAAGTCCACCAATAAACTATGTCCCTAAGCATAATACCTCCAGGGATGGTGACTCAACCACTTCCCTGGGCAGCCTGTTCCAGTGCTTGACAACCCTTTCCAGGAAGATATTTTTTTCTAATATCCAACCTAAACCTCCCCTGGTACAACTTGAGGCCATTTTCTTCCGTCTTATCGCTTGTTCTTTGGGAGAAGAGACCAACCCCCACCTGGTTACAACCTCCTTTCAGGTAGTTGTAGGGACCAATAAGGTCTCCCCTCAGCAGCCTCCTTTTCTCCAGGCTAAACCGCCCCAGTTCCCTCAGGCACTCCTCATAAGACTTGTGCTCGAGACCCTTCACCAGCTTCGTTGCCCTTCTTTGGACACACTCCAGCACCTCAATGTCCTTCTTGTAGTGAGGGGCCCAAAACTGAACACAGCACTCGAGGTGCGGCCTCATCAGTGCCGAGTACAGGGGGACAATCACTTCCCTGGTCCTGCTGGCCACACTGTTTCTGATACAAGCCAGGATGCTGTTGGCCGCCTTGGCCACCTGTGCACACTGCTGGCTCATAGCTGGCTGTCAACCAACACCCCCAGGTCCTTTTCTACTGAGCAGCTTTCCTTTATGCTAAAGGGGAAGAAAAATACACTAGTCTTCTGTCCTGGAGAGCAGATACACTCTGGTACCCAGGAAGTGCCAGGAAAGATATCAGCAGCCATGCCAAAGTAGCCACATAAGCTCTGTGACTCATCCTGAAGCATGTGGACAGCAGGAGAGCCAAGGATGTGTTGCTGCTTCCAAGGCTGGCAAGAAACTGGATCTTTGCTGGCCTGTTCTTGTATGGGGTTACATACCAGCACCAATTCCTTGTCTCTCAAATGAAGGGAAGATTTCCCTTCCCACATTATTATAGTTATTATTTGGACAGAAAGATGAGCGAGTGAGAATTTTGAAAGGTAGAGCTGAAAAAATGAGTTTGCTAAGCACAGGAATGCTTGAATAACATATTATCGGGCAAGAGAGAGGGAGAGGCTGCCTCTGTGACTGTAAAAGAGTACTGGATTTGTTTAACATCACAGGTTGCTCACAGCCTTCAGGTAGGTTTAAAAGCCAAAGATGCCAATTACCTTGAATTTGTAACAACCCAGCATCCTTCCTGTGAAAATCGTCAATGCTGCTATTCTCATCTTTGTTCCATTGGCTGGAGATTTTGTAGTGGCTCTCACAAACTCCAAAGGCACAGCACTGATAAGCATAAGGCATTTCCATGACCCTGTAGAAGAATAAGGAAGCACACCATGATACTGGTCTAGCACCAGAGTTACTGCATTGAACTGCTCCTCTACTTATAGCACAAAGGAACTTGTTTAAATAACCATGACTGAAAGTAAAAATACCTATGGCTAAAAATCAGTCATGATAAAAAATGAGGACTCACGAATAAAATTCCACATCAGAAATGTAGATGATTTATAGGCTAATTTTAGTAAAGGCACAATGAAGTTTCCTTATGCACTTCCATGGGAGACATGAAAGTGGGAGATACACGCCTTGTGGTTGAGTGAATGTTACTCTTAGAGCTGTATTTCTATTTTATTATTTTGAATGATTTTACAGTGTAACTCAACAGTTTCCCCATGTTACTTTCTTAATGGTTTCTTTCAAAAAGCAGATCTAAAGATCACAACTGCATCTACCTGCCTAACAGGCAAAAACAAAACATCACTTCTCAAATGGAACTTCTCCAGTGTGGGGAGAATGAGAACTTTTCAAAATACAAATTTTATCCACCTCTTTCCACATCCCACTCTTTTCACAGTAAGATGGCAAAAAGGAGATTGTCTTTTGTGCACAGATCAAGAAAGTAGTGTTCTAAACCAAAAGGTGAATGAATCAGAAAGGCACTGTGTGTGAAAACAGATGTCACTGAGGAAAAGGTTTTACTTTATTAATTGTCTTAGAAATGAGCACGGTCACTGCAGGACACTGGGTGCTCATTCCTAACTCTTTTAAGATCATTGGTATTCCTAACACCTAACTGAATATAGGTCAGTGAGTTTCAATGATTTTGAGGGTTTCTTTTGTCAGAAAATTGGTTATTTCTAGTATGTTTTGAGTTTAATTCCTTTGGGGATGTGCAAATTCTGGGATAGCATGGAAGAACTACATATATTCAAGTTCTATAGACTACTTCTACTCCTTAGATATATTTTATGCTCTGGAAGTAGAGAAATTTAATTTAGTTTGCCAATTGTACACAGAAAAACCTAACAACTCACCTTAATTCCAAAAGCCCAATAAACCAAAAACTTCAAAGATAAAGAGGTGATTAGAAGTTATTCTGACTTAACTTAAAAGGAATAAAATAGAACTATATTCTCCTATCAGATTACTTTCAACAGGTTAATCATGGAAATTAACATAATGAGCACTCCAAGCAACCTCTAACCCTCTGGGAAATCTGCAAAGAAGTTAGTCTGAATCAGGCCCAGTGCCAACAGGACTTAAACTTGTGCGCTAGCCAAAACCTTGGTACAGAAGGGAACAAATGGAACCCTAAGCTCTGAAGTGACTTTTAAATTAGTGCATTTTGGGGTACTTAGATTCTATATACTTACATTTCCATTGGGAATTAGCAACAATTATCTGTACCCTTGTACACAATACAAAAAGCTACATAAGGTATTTTTAAGGTACTCCAATAAAGGTTCAAGGTAACCAAGATCTATCAAGCAATTTCATGCCAGCAGATTTAAATACTTAATTTCTAACTCATTTCTGTGCATGCCATCTTCTAAAATAAGGAGATTATCTTGATTAAACATTTTTGAACACATTTCCCAGAAGGTCGTCTTAAATAAACTATTATTAAGCCCATAGATTACTAGACTAACAAACACATAGCTAGTCACCTGGTCTAAAACCAACCCCAATCCCCAACTAGAAATTCCCTTTTTGTGAAAAAAATCCCCACAAACAAGAATAAAAAACTTATCAAAAGAAACAATGACAGTTCTGCAAGGTGATCACTGCAACTTGTGGCTTCAGACCTTTTTGAAGACATTGGTACAGCTGGGGAAATGAACAGCTAGTGGATACTTTAGGCTCCAGGGACCAACAGAAATGTATTCTCTGGCTATTCAAACAGCTCTTGTGCTTAATAATGACAGATTTCCAGATGCTGTTGCACTTCTACCATCCTGCTGGCCTGTCATACAGTGGAAATGTGGACCTCTCACATTGTGTTGGTCCACTGCTTTGATAAAGCAGCCAAAAAAAAGCACTGCTTTTAAATTATCTTTAAAGAGCAAGACTCCAATTTCTTATCCTCTCTGTGGATCTTTCTAGCATCTTTTGTTAAATCTGCAGTGGTTTTGGTTTCTTTTTCCCCTGGGTTACCAGGACATACATATAGACGTCAAATTGGTGAATGCTTCTGATTCTTTGTGCAAACTGTAACTGCACAGAATGACTGGGACCCAGAACACAGAAGACAAAACATACTTTGTACCGCAGAGAAATTAGTATCAGCTCTTCTTGGTGACAGAGGAATTCCTTTCTTGCAAAAGCGACTTTTAACAAAAAAAAAAAAAAAAAAGGCAGCAAGTCTCAGCCATGCAGTGCTGGAAGCAGTCCTTTTTATGGCTGGCGCTTATTTGATGTGGATGATTAGATTTAGACTTTGTCAAATTAAACTCTTTTAGAAACACTGGCTAAATTTATTTTTATATACTGCTTATCTTACTGATGATATCTGTATCCTTGATAATTTTTTTCCTGCAGCAAGGAATGCCTCTTTTTTTTCTGTTTTTAGATTAAGCAGCAGAGAACACAAGGTTGTTTTCTACCTCACAAAGCTATGGGGTTGATGGTGATCGGGAAGGTACAGTTATGATGGATGGTGCAAATCACTGAGCTCTTTACAGCGTTAAATCAAAGCATCAGATAAAGAAGGAAGGAGAGGCTGGCAGCCTGACTTTACTTCCTCATAGCTTGCCATAGCAGGCTGGGCTCGGCTCTGTAGAGTGTTCTTGTGCCATTGCTGAAGGTGGGGCAGAGGATGCTCAGCTCTTTGATGTGTCTGTGTATTGAACAGCAATGACCCATTTAGATGAGCAGGAAGCTTTTATACAGGAATTTGTCTTTAATGTTGTAACCAGTGTCTAGTTCCAACAATTACAAAGGATGAAATTTCATTCTGTTTTAGATCTCTGTTCAAGTTTGGTGCTTCATGCATTGTCTGTGCAGTGATCTTGTGTGAAGTCCTGGACTCATTTTGATTCATGGTAAAAGTCCTGCAGACTCCAGGTCAGGATTTTACCCCATTCTCTCCTGACTGGATATAATTTGTTCTTGCAGATGTTAATCAACTCTAGAAATATTAATCATACATACTTTTTATACCTTTTTTTAAGACTTAAGCTACTGCCTGACATATCCTTATTAACTCCTTACCCAGAGTAAATACACTATAGTTGCATTTGAACAATGCACATAATTTTACTGGTGGAAAAATCATATAAAGTATAATTTTGATAAAAGAATCAAAAAATCTTAGTTGCATATAATTCAGTTGAATAGTGGATTATTCTAGGACTATTGCAGCACCTCTTATGCCTCTAGGTCATGGAATATACATCACTATATATTTGCTAGGTTGGAGTAATCCATTTTCCTGTGTTTACATTCTTTTAAGGAACCTTCAAGTATTTGAGAATTGTCACGTGCCTCAACATGCGGGCAAAGTCAATGAGAGAAGAAAAACTATGGCAGAAGCTCAGCCTCAACCATTCACGATTTCTTATGGAACTTGCTTCTTGATCTCTGAAACTCATCTGAAGGTTTCTAGTGTAGGAGAGGTGCTATGCCTTTGCCAATGTACTTTAAATGTTTATGTTATATTTTCATACACTGTGATGAAGTCACTGCCCAATCTCCTCTGTAACAAACCACAAATATTTGGTTTTTTAAGTCTTTTAAGGCATTGTTTCCTAACCTTGGAAGCACTTTTTGCAGCTCTTCTCTCTGTTTATATCTGTATTCTAGTGTGGATCCCTCCAGGGCTGTATGCAGAGGTTTAATCCTCTCCACACGTCTACTCATGACTCCTCTACTGATAACTCCAAACACTCCAGTCCTTTTTATTAGTGGTAACGTCTCCTTGAGTTGTCTGCCTGCTAAGACGCATGAGACTTTTCCAGTGCAAAAGGCAAATCTAGTGAGGACATAAGGATGGAGTCTCCATCCTTGGAGATATTCAATAGCCATGTGTGGCTGGGCAACCTGCTGTAGGTGACCCCACTTGAGCAGAGGAGGTTGGACAAGATGACCTCCAGAGGCCCCTTCCAAACTCAACCATTCTGTGATTCTGTGCACACTGTTTAATTGTTTCAAATTTTATGATATCAAACCTTTTACAGTAAAACATGGAAAAAATATGTGTTGCACTTGGCATCCTTTAATTAAAATATAAAAACCAAAGGAGAGTTAGGGGACACTCCCTAATACCCTGAAGTCAGAGGCAAAACTCTTTTTACTGTGATGTCTTTATGGTCATCCAGTGACTGGCAGAGCTGCAAATAATCTCTACAGAACATTTCCTTCCTGTATCAGAGAGCATCTAGCAGTAAATTACTAGCATCAAAATGTTTTAGAAATAATGGCAAAGTATTATCTGAATCTTAATCAAAAGATTACACAAAAAACGTGTTCAAACAAAAGAGGGCAAATATTTTGGAACTTCAGGAGTATATTCTTCCCTTGATATTTGCTGTGTTCTCATTAAGTGTAATGGAAGTTTTGTAAACACAGTCCAATAGAAGAACATATCACTAAGCTGCTAGCAATATTGTTTTAACAGCTTTTGAAACATATCACCAGGAAGCAGATGTGGCTCGTATTAAGCAAGTACTGGGGTTAATATTTCAAAACCCTTCATAGTTTCTTCAGTTAAAAGTGAGCATAATAAAAGAAGTCTATCATTTTAATCATATTTGCTTTAGTTTTAATAGCACAGATCAAAGACTGACAATACGAAGTAACATGCGTTACACACTGACACACCTTCCATTGCACATGAACACAAATGTGGCTTATTAGTTTTAATGATATACTCACTTGAGTTCTGGAAAATTTTCAGATGATATCAAACTTTGTAGGGCATGATTTCCTGTTAATTTTAAATGAGTTAAACCATGTAGCCCCGTCACAGGAAAAGAAGACAAAAGGTTGGATGACACATCCCTGTGTAACAGCAAATAAAAATCAGCTTACAGGCTTTCATTTTTTTTCATCAGTACTAGAAGTGTCATGTTTGAAAAACAGGTTAGACTTTTCTAACTCAATCCAAAATGACTGCATTAAACAGAGGCCCCAGTCAGCATAGCGAAGCTGCAGCACTACTCAGGAGTATGCACCTGTGTGTCTAGCAGAAAGCTAACAGTAGTACCTCGCAGTTAGCTAAGTCTCTGTTGCCAAATCTTGCCTCCAAACATTCATAGTGTCAGTTTTGAGACCAGCAAATTAATTTAAAACCTGTTCACTAGATTGTTTCAATCAAAGGGACCCAGTACCAGAACAGCTTCCCACAGTTTAAAAGATTCAGTCGGATGCTGGAGGGCACGGCGGCCCTGAAAGCTCCACAGGGAGCAGGTCAGGTGTACGGGGAAGACGTGTGTTTCAGGGTAGGATGGGTCTGGGCTGCAGCAGATGAAGGCGACAGTTCTAAGCTGAGGTTTGTTTGAGGAGCTGAAGAAAGCTCAAAGCACGGATCTGTAACAGGGCAAGTAAAACCAGTGAATGAAAAAGTGACTGTGATCAAGGAGAAATTAAAGAAGGGGAGGGCCAGAGGTATTCTATTTTCTATTTCTCCCTCTCTCCTTTATTCCCTAAGTCTTTTCAGTTCTCTTCACAATTACCTATGCTGCAATACTTAAGATGGTGAACAGTCAAGAAGGAGGAAGAAGGGGAGTCTGATGATGCTGAAATGCTTTTATGCCTAAGGGTTAATAGCAAAGTTCCCGTCTCTTGAACTATCTACTGAAGTTGAAGGGCCTAGACATAACATAAAAGCTATGTTGATAGACTGGTCTTCTATCTTTTCTGATTTAGTGTGTTTGTGTGTGTGCACTTGTGTGTCCTCCTGCTAACAACATAAATACAAATGGTGAAATTCTGCTCCTGCTGAAGGGTAAAAATGACCACTGACTGCGGTCACACCAGGGTTACAGACTAGCATTTCAGGAGACACTGGTACGCGGCGTTGCTCTGTGTGTGTGTGTGTTAAAGGGCTTTTTCTTTAACCCTCCCTGAATGTTCTGTGCTACTGACCAAAGCTACAATGTCTTGCTGGCAGTATGTTCCCTCACCCTTTCTTCCATAGGAAAGTCCTGAGGAGGGCCCCCAAAAAGGGATGCCATAGGCAATATTCTCTTTATGGACATTTTTCAGTGCAGCATTCAGAGGGGAGGCTTTGCACATCAACAGAAATGAACACCCCTTTCCAAATTTAGGTTTCCCAGCAGCTACTGGATTATCTGTGAGCAGGTGCCCACCAGTGTATCTTTGTGACAACCACGGAGCAGGATGTTTCCAGAGGAATCTTCTTTCACGTCTTTCCCATACACCCAACGCCTCAGGGATTCACCTTAAAGAGGCATTACAGTGACAGTGGGAAACAGGAACAAGTTAGTGAGGACTGAGCACTGCTTGTGAACAAGGCCTGCAATACTGGACTGCCAATGTTTTGACCACTAACTACTCTGGCTGATGTTGCTAAAGAAGAAAAACTGTTTCATCAGATGAAGAACAATGAAATAAAGAAGCTTACTGGAAAATGTTTCTTATTTAATTTTGAATCCAATTCCTTAATCCTGATACACAACAGGAAATATTCCCCACTGCTAAGAGAGACTAAACTGCTAACAAATTGAATGAAGAAAGGCAGATACACTGATATGCTTCATGGTCCCCAAATCACTCTGATTACACAGTGTTACATGCAGCTTTGCCATAATACCTATGGGAGTTGAACTACATGAAAGCAGGCATTTAAATACGGATTCAACAGACCAGAAGATTAGAATAGAGAAAGCCTCAATTTCTGCTGAGTGGGGCACTAAGTTATTAAATCTTTTGTATGCTCTTGCAAGAAAAATGTGAAAATTTGAATGTCGAAGATATACAATACTTACAGTTTGATCAGAGATGGTAAAGAGGAGAAGGCATTGGGGTGAATAATTTTAATTTTGTTCCAAGCTAAATCCCTACAAGAAAAGTGAGTGGAAAATTACATACCCACTGAGTGAATATGGAAGTTTTCATAAACTTGATTAGGAGGCCTAAATATAAAAAAGGTATTAATTACATGCAAATATTTTCAATAAGCTTCTGCATATCTCAAGTGCAAAATCTTTTTTCAGTTTTTAAATTACATTAGTCAGTTGTTAATGTTAGTTATTAAACTGACAAGTTTCTCTAGAACTTCTTAATGCCTTCTGCAGTCTCAGAGAGTTATTTTTCAGTCTGCTTCACAGCTCCCCGAGGCAGCAGAAAGAAGGGTGGGGTATATGGACTACTTCTAAGAGGTCCCCATGATGTGACTAAGAACAGCAAATGCTGTCAATAGGCTTAACTTCCTAATCTCAATCTTCACTGTCCCTGAAAAGTCAAAAAACTGAAATGAACTCTTAAAAAGATGTATGGGTTTGATCCTGCAAAGACTCTTTTCAATTTCTCAACAAAATTACTCTGCTAGCATACGCATCTGCATGAAAACTATAAACTGACACATGATTAGAATCTATTTCTTAAGCCACTGTTCTCTATAAAAAGATTTCACGCTCCCCAGAGCTGATTATTACATGAATCTGCCAATAGATACTAGCGCTGGCTCAGTGTCTCTCTCAATAGAGAGAGTAGAATAGAATAGAACAGGTCAGTTGGAGGGACCGGCAATGATCATCTAGTCCAACTGCGAAAAGTTTAGAAGTAGCAGGTTTTATAGCTCTAAGTTTACATCTTCAAATTCATTGTCGCAGACGCTAAACTTCACAGTGTTCATTCTGCTTTCACAGTTATAACCTAATGGGTGAAAGATCTAAGAAAAACAGAAACAAGCATGTTTTGGGGCAGATAGTGAGCGGATGGTGTATAATAGCCCATGTTTTTGAGAACCCGAGTGAATGGCTGCCAGGGCAGTACTCACAGAGACCGAAGAGCAGCCAGCTGCCGAAACGTGTCCGCTTTGATTTCACTGATTTCATTGTGATGCAAGTCACTGAAAAAGCAGTAAGAATCTCCTCAGTTTCAAAGGACACTTCAGGGTGTTTTAGACTGTGTTTATTATCCACTTCTATATACTATAAGAGTATGTATTTTGGATATGTCAAATTGGCCAGCAATAACCAAGTTAATGATGCTCAAACAAATTTGTATATAGATGGCTCTTTTTACACTTTTTAGGATAGTTTGGCGCTTACATTTTTTGGAGTTTTTTACATGCAGTAAAACAGGGTAAATCTTCCAGCAGGTTATAGGACAGATCCCTGTAATACACAAGAGAAATAAAAAGATTAACATCAAAGTAATCTTAAAAGAAAAAGATCTTTCATTGTCTACCTTCATGCTCAATTTAAAATAAGTTCCTTTTATCTACACTCACAGAAGAATAGAAATGTGCAAACTCAGTTACCATCTCTCATCTGTGAGATTTTCATTTCTAACTGAGGAGGAGAGAGGAGAGGAAAAGGCAGTATGTATTAACTCCGAATCCTATGTTTGCAAATTCCTTGCATTGTCTGAAGATTTCCTGCCTGAAGTGTAGACTTCTGAGTATTTTACAGTAACGATATTGGTCATCTGCCCATAGGGAATACTGGATTTGCATCACAGACTTCATATTCATCATGTTTAAATTCTGACAAATATTTAAACCATTTAAAATAATCTACTAAATATATATATCTCCATATTTTTTCAGAGAAGATCCTGTATTTTTCTGGTAATAATCACAATGAAGTGTAATCAGCTTTCCATTCTACATTTTTAATTAAGCAGTATTGCCTCTGATCTTTAGACTGTTATATCTTATAACTGAGGGAAGTGGTTAAACAAAATATTGGAACTAACTTTGAAATCAATCACTACATGGAGGAAAAAAACCTTAAAAAGACTTGAGCCAAAACTCAACAAATTACAGAATAACTGAAACATCTGGACTGATTTATAGTATAACATAACTAATCAAAACCAAGCCCAGGCAATTTGCAGAAATTGGAGGGGAAAAAAAAAAAAAAAAGGAACCAAACACCCGCCCCCACGACCCGACAGTCTCATCCTATATATACATCTTGCTCAGGGAAAACTGAATGGGAAATTTGCTAGTGAAAAGACTATAGAAAAAAAAGCTTATGTCTATAATTAGGAAATATGTCCTTTTCCAGTTATCCAATATTATCATGTAAAAGAGTAATCTCTTTTCACTCCTGTTTCAAATTCTTTAAAAATGGTTCATCTCCACCCACGTACTTCCTTGGTAAAATTTGATTTTCACTGTTACTATTCCAACAGAGGCATTTAGAATATTCTATATTTGATTTGTGGAAGTGGTGCAAGTAATGACCGTGTGTGTTTTTAAGGTATTCCACTCTGCTTTTACTATGCATGAAGGCTAGCATCAATATATGTATAATTTCTGTTAGAGCAGGGAAGATTACAGCCTCTGGGTTTGTATTTTTCACAGGTATTCAGTGGTCCAAATCAGACATGACAGAGGAGAATTCAAGTGAGCTGGAGGCTTTTAGGCCAAGGTCAAAGATGTTTGGTATGTCTGGTGGACTGCGGCTATTCTGTCATGCCCAGATTTGTGACTTAGGTCTTCTTAAAATCACATTATCAGCTTCAATTTCGTACATACACTCCCTCTTCACATTCAGAAAAAAACCCAAAATACAACCCAAAACTGAAACTCTTCTCCCCTCAGTTTCTGTTAGAGCTCCAGGAAATATTTCACTTGTTTATTTTTAAGGATTTTTTTCCCCCCACTTTGTTAATACATGCGACTCTTTGCAGCAGCAGAGGGCAAGTGGTTTTGGTCCCTGTGTTGAGATGCACACCCAACCGTGCTGAGGGTAGTCTCTCGAGGACTGCTGGGACCTTTACCGCAGGTGCACAGACACCCAGGAAGCCTCCGTGTACATTAATCCACGTTTGGAAGTATTGGTGGCTAGGTAGGATGCACAAATTCTCTTTCAAAGCAGTGTTTGCACTTGTAGTGTCTGTGCACGTGTCTGAGCCAGGAAGCCCCTTCCAGAACGCAATCTCCAATAACTTGTGGGGTTGAGTGCACCGTTATACTTCATGGCACAGGCAAAACTAATGTGCAAACCTAAATGTGGGCTTGGCAGGCTCATTCCAATCTGATGGGAATAGGGAAAGAGCAACTCTTTCATGTACTCAAGAGTACACGAAATTGCTGTCAAATTGGTTCCCCACCCTTTTAAATTTCAGCTCTAATAATACAGGGTGATACTCAAAAATAAAAAATGTGCATTTCCAATGGACAATCCTACTCTACTATAAACTGTACAAGTTATTAATTACTATAGTATTTATTTGCCTTCTGTTTTGAGATTATTTATTGGTTTTGAATAATACAGAACATATTTAAACTTAAGTCTGTGTGCAGACTTTCTTCTGGCAACAGACTCTTTTTCTGCCTTTTATCATTCTGGAAATGATTATATTGAATCCATCAACTAAAACTTAATTTTTTCTGGAAATGTTCATGACATCCATACTGGTATTCAAATAATGTGTTATAATTAGTGCTATTTCAATGTTGGCCAGAGAACTAATACCAAATACATTCCTAGTGATGTAATACATAGAGGAAAGTGCTGTTGGCTCATTCTCAAAGAAGCAGACACAATGATTACTTTCGTTAGTGATTAAGCAAACTCCAAGGAAATTTCCAAGCTAAAATAATATTGGATATTTAGTACAAAAACTATGCCCCGACTATGCCAAGGAATAGTCTATTAAAATTTCAGTCAGCTAGTTATGTCTGGTTGGAAAAGAAACTAAAAGAGGAACATAACAAGGACTCAAAACTGCACTCCTGACTCAGTTATATTTTCCATTCACTTCACTGAATTATCTGCCTCAGTGAGGAAAAAAACCCCCAGACTACTGTAGGAGAGACAGAATGAATGAAAATAAGGTAGCTCTGTTGGTTTTTAAACAAAATAAAGAACCGTTTTACCCTTTCCTAAAAATATGCAAAGTAATTATCTTTTTCCGCAACGTATGGGAAATCCTGACTGATAAGTGGGTTGTGAACTTTTTGAGTAACTCCCTGAGCTGGATTCCTAAGAAGTAACATGATACACACGAATAGCAGTAATTGGATAATTTTGAAATCATAATGATTTAATTTGTCCATTAATTTCTTGCATTAATGTAATGTTAATAATCTTACTGAAACGTACAGCATTTGGAGATTAGGTAACTGGTCACAAGCTGATTTGGGGAGAGAGGTGATCTGTGCTCCTGTGAGTGTCCTGTTGAAAGTATTTATAGGAAAAAAAAAAAGACAAAAAAAGACTACTTTTTAAAGATTGTAAACCAAATATATTTTAGGACATTCTTTAGAATAAGTCAGTATGCAAAAAAAATAAAACAAAGCAAAAATACTTCTCTAGCACTTACAAACTCTCCAGACTTGTAGTCCCTGTCAGATCAGGAAACTCTGTTATCTGTGAAGCACCATTTAAAGTCCTAGAATTAAAAACATTATTTCAATACAACTGTGGTGAGGGAAGTGTGGGACAACTCTAATATTGCAATATATAAAGACAATTAACATAAAAAAGTAAATACATACAGAGTTCTGAGTTCTGGTAAGTGTTGAAAAGCAGATTTTCCAACAAGCTGGATAGGGTTATCATAAAAACGTCTGCAGAAAGAGGATAAAAAGACATTTTATGAAAACTATTTTAAAAGATTCTAAATACATTACATGATTATACTATAAGCAAGTGAGTAAACTCTCTATGATGAATCACAGACTGTGCACCTCTGGTTGTAGCCGAGGTGCATCTCTGGGCTTTTCTTACCCATTAATCTATATCCATCAACCATATTTCACATTTTGAATATTCAAGTAGTCACTGTTTTCTTGGTTTTAAAGCCAGAAAGCAGTCAGGAAAATATTCCCTCTTCCTCCCAGGTTTGCAAAGATAGAAATCCAAATATGAAGAACTTTGTTATGACCTGAGTGAGACAAATTTAAGGTTAGCAGGTGAAGAAGTCAGAACTTCACATGCTCAGAAGAGGTTCCCTTGCACTTTTGAAGCCATGCTGCTTTTGCTCATAGAATTATATTGCTCAAGATGAGTCACTATTTTTCTTACATTTACAATTTCTTATTTTGAGGTTTGCCCATTAAATGCATTCTCATGTAAAACAATGGAAACTTAGCCTGGAATCCATCAAGAGTAATTTTTGCTAGCTTCTACATTGCCAGTAATGCTGAGGCTTAGAAAAAGTAGTTAAAATAGAAGGTCAAAGGCCAAAGACCACTACTTGCTTCCCTTAAACAGGGCATGCAAACTGCCATTTTTTCCACAAAGTTGGAAAGATATGAACTTGTTTGCTTGTGTAATGATGTGCTACACCGTACGCTGACAAGGAGACCTATTTGACAATTAGCTACAAATACAAGACTTAGTTCCACGTTCTCTAACAAGAAAAACCATTGAAAAGACTATTATCACTTACATTGTAATAAGTGATGGATTACCCACAAATGCACGCTCAGGTATTGACTTGATGTTATTGCTATGAAATCCCCTACAAAAGGAAAAATGGTTTACACAATAAGAATAAAAAAGTGAAGGCACAATCTGTATTCACAATGCAAAACATTTTTTTTTTTTGTTTGTATGTAAAGGTATGACCTTGTTTTCTGGAATAAGACAACTGAAAAAAGCAAAAGAAAAGAAAAGCGATGAAATGCTGGAATTCTGCACTTTTCTGAATGAACAAACCCATTGAGATAAAGTAAACTGTAAAAGGGCATTTTAAAATTTGGATGTCCTCAGTAGGAAACTGCTTTGTAGCTGTCTGTCATGTATCTATGAATCTATGTATATAGAGGTAATGTAAATTTACACACATACACATACACACACATCTGAACTAACAGCATTAATAGTTAAATATTAATAATTAAACAAATAGCAATAAAGTAGTGTATCTATATTTCACCCTGTACTTGTTAAACTGCAACTATTTCTTTTGCTGGGATAGTAATGGATTGCACAAGTCTATCAAGTAAATGATTTTATTCATTATATTGTAATATGTTGAGCCTCCCATGACCACCTTTTTGTTGAAATATTTTAAATGTGTACATGATCAAACTATCCAATGTAGTTGTGCCTGCTGGATGGAGGGCCAGATATTTGCCTCATCATTAATTACTGGATTTTATTCATATGAGTAATTCTCCATTGTGAAAAACAAAAGAAACAACTAAGATTTCAAAAGAACAATGATGATTTGTGTGGGAAACTCCCATTAGTTCAGTCGGGTATGAAAAAGGCTTCCCAGCTTAAATTTATGCATTTAGAAAGCCTCAAATTGTTCACTGAGGCAAGCACACTTGCCCATTACTTGAACAGGTCCCACATTATTGGTTTTACTTGTTCAGGCATCGTGCTACTGCTGATGAGCTACAGAGCAAGGCTCTAAATCCTGAGTTCTTTTGCATGCAGTAAAAACTGCACCCATGCAGATGCAGACTCTAAGCAGTAAAGGGATCCCATTTAATCTAGAACCAGTAAACAGACTGGTTTGGTGGCTGTATTGCACAGGACTCCTTCTTGGCATAAAAGCTAAGGAAATGCCATGACTACTTCCCAGGGCAGTATCTGGCCCCTCGTCACCATTCGGACTTGAGTCAGGGTGAGGAAGAAGCCCTCTCATCAGCCAGGAGCAGACTCCAGAGCATTTCTGCACAGAAGAGCCTGAAGCACATGTGAGCTGGTTGGAAGAGGGTGCGCTCACGGCTGCAGCCTGCGTCCCGGGGCGCTGTACCCGAGTGATGCACCCTGTCTGAACTGAGGGCGCTTTATGGCCCGTCAGTTCACATACTGAGCGAAAGAGCAGTAAAATCTATCTGCACCCCTGGGTAAAAAGACTATAGTAAGGCCACACTGGGAAAAACGCTTCAAAGGTATCTTCAAAATCCAGTCTGGAAAACATTACGTATGCATTAACTTTAGCTAACAGCTATACCCATATAACTACTCCTATAGCTAAGACCTTGACGTGCAGAGCATCTGGGACAATGGTGTCCCTGCAGCATCAAGCAGATATGGCCTTGACTCGCTGGCCACTTGCCAGCAGATCTCCAGCTCTGACTGGCTGCCTTGGATACCTCCAAGCTGTAGAGAAAAAGCCATAGTCTGTGTTTTCATCCCAGACACGAATTCTGAGAGAGAAATGAGGTCCCACCCAGAAACACCCTTCCTAAGGTGGCCCTGCAACGAGCTGAACCTCTGTGGGCCGGGGCTCCCACTTGGGTGAGAACGGCGCGGTGTGCACAGCCTCGTGGGAGACACGTTGCGAGTATGAGATCAGCTTCCAGGGCCCAAACAAAGCACTGAAGCACATGGTATCATGGTCTGTGCTGGATTTGGGACGTCAGGTTGCAATTTCACACTCCAAAGATTCTTGCACCTAGGACCTTATCTGAAACAACAAGTTTGATACTTAGAGGTGAAGTCCTGCAGGGCCAGTAAGTAATCTCAAGCACATCAGGCAGTTTGCTGGACTGGACAAGGTGCATTTACTGCAAACCTGGGTTATCCATGTTTGGCTGCTGATTCCAGAGGTCAGCAAAAAGGCAATCCTTTGAGGCTGCTGTTTTCATACCAATTATTTTAGCTGACAGCAGCAGAGAACAGTTGGGCTGAGAACCCCATAGCCCCAGTGCCTCCTCCAGAGCAGCACTCTCTGCCAGCACTGGAGGTGCTGAGCTGCAGTCAACACTGCCTGGGCATCCCTGCTTTGGAAAAAATCCCAGGTAGCTACTGAAAGTGGCTTTAGGATCAGTTTGTGATGTAGCAGGGGTTCAACCATGGCCAACTAGTACATGATTACCTAGGTTTGTTCCAAAATCTATGCTGATGGTACCAGTATCATGGTAACTAATTCAAATAGGAAGAATTCTGAACATATGCATTGATGTGTACATTGTGTGCATGATGTGCAAATGTAATTTCATTCACTTTTTATAATACAGCTGTTTCTTACAATAAACTTGGCTAGTTTCTTTTCATGGTTGATTTTTTAAAATGCAAACTACATCTGTGCATCCAGAAGTGTTTTATTTACAGCAGTACAAAGGACTATTTATATTGAAAAGAAACTGCTTTAATTTAATGAGGGAAGGGAAGGGAGAATACATTTAAAACTGATGGACTAATTAGATGGCCATACCTTTTCTTAGACTAGAAGACTGTGATATATTGAATTGTTTGCAAAATGCAACTGCTGTGTTTAGGACTCAAGTGAATCAATTGTGTTTATTATTTACTGTATTCCAAGGATGAAGTTCCTGGAAAACCCCACTGCACAATGAAGTATAAAAGTAAAAGTTGTCGTAACTTGAATGCTCTAAATTTAATGTTGAAAATGATGTTTTATGCATGTTGACATGTTTATTAGTTTTTCCCAGGATATCAGTTTTAAGGATTACTGATAAAATCACCAGCATTAAAAAAAAATAATCACACACTAGACAAAACATCCTCCTTCCTAATATGAGCTTTGTACTTACAGTTCTTTTAGGTTTGTTAGTGTCCTGATAGCAGTGGGGAACTCGTCCAGACTGTTGTAATTTAAATCTCTGTGTGAAAATATATTTTATTATTTAGGTTATGCACTGCATAACGGATAACATAGAATTGTTGGCATTTGTAATGAAATATCATCTCCCATGCATTGAATAAATACATACAGCCAAAAGCCAGGAAATCCTCAAAAGTGTATGGATGTTTTCCAACAAACTCTATTTAGGGCACATTATCATTCCTGGTTTTTTTTATCAGCATCCTATTTTTAGTTATATCTTAGCTATTCTGCAATAAAGAAAGATAAGTATATTCAGATACTACTAAGGGATTTGCTGTTTTGTAAATTGCCCATCCTTTTCATTACTTGAAAGTATTAACCAGAAAAAAAAGAATCCTTCAAACAAAGTATTCAACAACTTTTTATGGTGAGCTGCATTTTACATGGCTAACGCATCTCACTATAAAGGTTTCATTTGCCTCTGACTCACTGTCTAGTTGTAGTAGTCTATCTTTTTTTTTTTTTTTTCTGATAAAAAATCTCTGAAGAGATTTTTCCCAATTGTTAAGTCGTAAAAATAAGAGATACTGGACTTTGGAGGGTAAAAATGATTGGGGGAAATCTTCCTCTGGCTAAAACAAGTGGGAAAACATACAGTAAGTTCAACATTACTATTAACTGTGCCATTAATTTTAAGATTTTTCAATATTCATATGGAGAATGTTTCTAACCACACAAATTGTAAAAACAGTACTTTAGCTAGGGTAGTGACTCCTGCTTTAAGAACTGCTCACGGTGCAGCGGTAATTAGACTTAATTCTGGTAGGCTGAATGGACTATAAGCCTGCTTCTGCCCCCAGCGTGACATGTGCATCCTTCAGCATTCAGGAGACACTTGAAACTAAAACTGAGACATGCCAGTTGACTGGGATGCTCTCTGGCACTGCTTTGTGAAGAATATAGTCTGAAAAACTTGAGCAAAAGCCGTTTTGAACAGGCAAAACACAAATCACAGTTTACAATAGATTGAAATTGAAATAGTATCAGGCTGAAGTAATGCAGGCAGGAAACTGCTGTCTGAACTCAACAAGGCTTTCCTTCCTGCTTGCAAATCTCCCTCTCCTGCTTATTGACAAAAAGAGATTACAGGCATGTATGGTTTGGTTTTGCCCTCCAGTGATATGTGATTTCCAGACCTATGTGTCGATGCAAACAAATGATCTTAAAGCTGGCGTCCATCATTTACACTGAGATCTCTTTAGATTATCTTGAAACTATCTGGAAACCGGTCTACACAGTACGCAATTACTGTGCTTGAGGCAAGCGCTACATTCTCCTATTGCAGTGAAGTGGCTGCACCTACACTTAGTCCCAGGTTCATGACTGTCCTCTGTGTTTTCATCTCTCTCATGCCAGGTGGCTGGGACTGGGTTTGCAATTACTTATTCCATTGTTCTGTTTTTCCCCATTTTTGACCAAGTGCCATGTGAATCTCACTTAAAAAAACAAAGCAAATGATTACATTTTCCTTCTCCCTTTCCCGTCCCCCTTTCCGGTGCTACACTAAGGGACTTCCTCTCAACTCACAGCCGGCTAAAAGTCAAAATTATAAAATTGCAATGCAGTGCCAAGGGATCAATGTAATCAAAAGTAGTGATAAAAAAATAAAAAAGCCCAAAACTTCTTGCTTTCTGATCTTAAGGACACGTGAAAGCGGGCAATACGTAGTTCTGTGGATGAGAAAACAAATAGTCACCTTCAGACTAGCCTTATTCATGTTTGAAACTTTGTTTATTTGTACCTCATAACAGGCCTTTTAGCCTCAGTCCTGCTTGGGTGAAATATCCAAAATGTCTAAAAATGATGCAACTGATTCTGGCAGGTCCCAGGGGGAAGGATATGCAAGGTTTTACTGTCCCTGTAGCACTTTTTGGGTCTGTGGTCTACTCTAGCAGACAACATCTTTATTTGATTACTCTGTAGCAAAATACTTTGCGCTAACTATCAGCACTGTGTTCCCTATCAGCACTGTGTTCCTGTTTGGTGTTCTTCTGTAGAATTATTTTTTGCTACAGAACTGAAGAAAATTTGAATTTGTCTGAACAGAACTATGGTAAAAAACTTCACCAGTGTTACTCTTTATCAGACCTCTTTAAATACAAAAACTTGGATACAACTGAAACATTCCTCTTCCCCCCTTGTAAAACACAAGCATAATTTGGCTACCTGGCGCTTTTGCTTCTTCCAACGATAAAAAAATAAAACCATCTAATTTTATAGCCCTTCTCTATGGCAAGACAGTTTCTTAATGTTAAAGATTTTCATTGTGATAATTACCCAATCTAGCTATTAGCTTTATTGATTAAACAAGACAAATACATAATACTAAACTAGGCTAACATAACTGTTCATGAATAGCCAGGTTTTTTTTCAATGCTCAGTACAGTTTTCAACTGTCCTTCAAACAATTTATCAATTGACAATGCTTATTAAAAAGGCAAACTGATTTTATAGTCAAAAATAGGATCTGGTACATAGAGTCATTGTAAACCATCACTTAGATCCTGTAGCGATTAGGCAAGCCAAAACCCGCATTTGGCTTTTACGCGATTTTTATTCTTTCAGAATATTAATGCAAACACTGAAAAAAAAAGGGAAACAAGTAAGAGGTCAACTCACAAAGTCTCTAGGCTGTGGAGCCCATCAAAGCATTTCTTTCCCAGGGAGTAGATTCTATTGTTATGGAGATGTCTGCGGGGGAACATTAAGCACACAGTCAGGAAAGCACACTGCACACAGTGGACTTAAGCAAAACATTTTGATGGTTAAATCAAAAGAAACTCATTTTCAGGCATGCACTGATTATATGCAAGTCATGCTTTTGCAAGAGCATGTATAGGAGGCACCTCTGCCGCCTTCCCCCCTCTTCCCCACTATCTCCCCATCCACGCAGGCTTCCATTTGGTTTCATAGAAGGGATTTGTTTTAAAACCACCTAGATTGTTTAAAAAAGGGTATATACTGGAGTTCCGGGTTGGGGTTTGCATATTGAGTCCTGGAAAATTGTAGACATATTCTCAGTGGCGGTTAAGCAACAGGTAGCCTTAAAAACTGAGTTTGGGGTGTGAGGTCTATATTTGGAAGATGTATATTCAGAAGGTGTTAGAGGATGTTGGCACAGAAGAGGAGCAGGTGAGGACAATGGTAATACGGCAGACAGGAAAGGGGTGTTAGGCTTGCAGAATGAAAGAAGACACAAAGTCATAGGACAAAAAAGTCATAGATTCACTGAGTAAGCTAACCAATCTTAAAAGTGCTGTAACTTGCCTTCCTTTGAAACTATAAAAATTGACAACTATTTTCTCAAACGTTTAGCAATTGAAAGTAATTTTGTTATACGTTTCAACCACCCGCTCTACACAAAGGCTCAGAGTGCTGCCTATGTCTAAGTCTTTTATACCGGCATGGAAAAAACCCACTCTGTGCGAAACTCATTAATGTGAGTAGATACAACTTGGAGCCACTTCAGGTTGTCTTTTAAAAAGAATGCCTTTTTCCCAGATTTTTCCTTTTATTTTATTCTTGACACTCTACCCTTATAGTGGAGGGAAACAGGAGTAGCACTTTAAAAGAAAAGAAGGGCCGTGAATGAGGGGCTGCCAGGCACTTCTCCTTCAATGCTTCATTCTGCTCTGAAAATAATGTAAAGGTCAGAGGCTCTCTGAATGTTCTGCAGAACCTACAGAACTTGAGTCTACCTGTCCATAAAAGGCAGCGATTCTGATGGCAAAATGCAAATGTTCTGTGGGTTTTTCCTTTCCTAGGAAGAAAACTAATCAACTTTTTTTTTTTTTTAATGACTACACTGACCTTTAATGCTTTACTTAGCATGAAGAGTGCATCTCCAAATTCCAATTATGTTTGATCTATAATGACAGAGCTTCAAACCTGCCTCGACTGACCATGCATTTTTGCACTGAGTTGAAAATTTGCCGGACTGAATGGAGTAGCAAACAAAAGAAAGGAGAACCACACACATAGATTTTGATGAGCCAAATACATCAAATATTGTAGATCACAAGGAATGATTCAATTATTAATCAATATGAAGCCCAGAAGATTAGAAATAAGCAAGGCAGATCTCAAATAAGGAAACCTGACTGAGCAGAAGCAATCAGGGCATGAAAAGAAGTAATTTTCTCCTTAACTCTTATCACTGTATTTCTCGTAGAGATCTAGAGAATGACGTTCAAGACAGTCTCTTCTCTTTAGCATTACTGAGATGAGTCTAGAAGCTCAAACTACAAGTTTATCCACTCTTTAACTTGAATGGGATTGATACTTAATGCAAACAGAAGGCAAAGATTTTGCATCACTAGGCAGCTGTTACCTTCCAATTCCAGTGCCCTATATGCCTATATGAATATATTAAGCACTAGGCAAAGATAGTGATTATAACTGCCAGTAGAGAACCCTGGCGTGCGCCAGGTTCAGTGCTTACATTGGGGCTCGAATATGCTGAAATATGCTAAGTGTCTTATGGACTGTGCTTTCAGACTTGAAGGCAAGTAAGCCTTGAACATATTATTCTCTCTTTAATAATGCTAGCATTTTCCACAGCATACTGACATAGCTTCTCCACCTCGGTTCTCCTCCTCAGTTTCCCCAGCCAGTCTAGAATTTTTTCCACTTGGTACATTCCCAGAAGATAAAAAGCTGAAACTGCGTCCCATAGTATTCCTTCCAGATTTTGGTGCAAGCTACGCATGTTTCATTTGGTTGAACTGGTACGCAAAAATAACAAAATACAAAACTATATATACTTTCTATGAAGGGAAATGCATACTTTTTCTACTGGACAGCATTCTTTCCAAGTCACCCAGAAAGCTTACAGTTCATTTCCTTTTTCAAATCTTCCCTCATTCAGTAGAGGGCACACAAGTCATCTCTTCCTGTTTGTTTTGCTGACCAGGTAGGGTGATTTTTTTAATTCCCTGACATAGTTCTTTACTGGAGATGGAAACTTTTAAGCTAGATCAAAACAAGTGATTTAGCAAATGCTGGCTCTACTGTAGGAAGATGTAAAAAATCTGTTTATCCGAGACAATTGTTAAAAATTTTGTTTTGCAGTACATATACAATCCAGAAAATTTATTTTGCAAAAAGAAAATTTTCTGCAAGAAATGGAATTGACCTCTTAGTAAAGGAATATCACTAAGGCTAATGCAAATGTAGAAAGGAAATGGTAGATTTATAGCCCCAAGTTGTCAATTTAATACTAAGACCAAACTAACTAACCCATGTATATATCTGGGTTTATCATTTGCCAACTGGGGAGGGACTAGGGGAATATTTAATTATTAAAATTTGTCTCAGGCAGCCTCTAATTTAAATACTGTATCTTCAAGTAATTCATCACAAAATGGTCCAAGTCCTGCAAAGAAGCAGAGATTGTGGCTAAAAACAATCAACAAAACTTACAGAACTACCAAACTAGAGAGGTTTCCAAAAGCATAATCCGGTATGTAATGAATTTTATTCAGCGCCAATGTCATTGCCTGAAGTGCTGGTAAACTTCTAAAAGCTTGGACGGGAATTTCTGTCAAAGAATTATCATCTAGCCACAGGTGTCTAAGGGAGACCAACCCATTGAAGCAGTTGGGGGGCACATAGTTGATGTGGTTGGCATCCAGACGTCTAGAAGAAAAAGAAATAGAGAAAATTGACTCCGAGAAAAGAACAGTGGACTTCTTACACAATGGATATTAGAAGTTATCACCAAGAACACAACCCCAAAGGATGGACATGAGTTGCCATATCCATTTTTCATTTTCTGGAGATTCTACATTTCCATCTTGTTTGCAACCTCACCCCTGAGACCTGACATACTGTTTACAAGTCTCCTCGTCAGCGGGCTCTCCACAGGCAGCTCTCCTTTGGAGCCATCACCTCACTCACGCTGATCGTCTTTGAGCAGAGCCCCTCTACAGACCGGGTATGAATTTGTTTCCTTTCCCAATTATTTGAAAGTATGGAATAAAAAAGTGTAAGAAACTCAGGCAGAGATTCTCTTTCAGGACCTGTAAATCACTGAGCTGCAAGCTGATTTGGATTTCCACACGCTAGACATCCATTCTAAGAGCAAAAAGTAAAACTGACTTCTGAGTCTCTGTGCTCGTTTTACCTTTTCTTACATATTGTTTATTCCAACGATTCTACGCAGCACTGAGGTTCACATTTTTTAGCAGTGGAAGAAAAAGTTTTTTTAAATAGAGATTAGTGTTGCTAATGCGATGTATTTGTTTTGAAAAAGAAGTTATTAAATACAGTTCAGTTGCTGCAGAGCCAACAGAGGGAGCTCAGCTGCGCGTCGTAGCTCTTCAGAGTCTGCAGGTGATACGCAAGCTCTCACGCTTGTGTTAAAAAGGATGAAGTCTACTGAACCTTTTGCAGATATGGTGCTAGAAATATTGTCATATATTCATTGGCTTTTGCTTTTCCTCTGTTTTGCTTTACCATTGTGATGCTTTCAGGAAAATATTTAAAAGTGTGCTTCAGATTTCTGAAACTTCATGAAACATCCAGATGGTGATCTGTACTCTGATACACTTTTTCTGCTTTTAATGTGTTGTAGTGACTTGTACCTTTTTCGGAACATGAAAGCCACGCTCTAAAACTTTTCTTGAAAATGTCTCCACAGAGGAGTAATTAAGTGAATGGTGAAACAGAAATAAATTTAAATAGATGTTGGAAAACATTACAGAACAAACAGACACACCCAGGGTACAAAGAAGTATTTCTGTACAACCTAAATTTGGCCTGTTTGAGAGAAACGCAATACTCCTTGTGGCGGGCATACTAATCTCTTTATTTAAAGCTGCTTCTTCATTTACAGTCATGTACAATGTCAGGTCCATTCTATCTCCTGCTCCATGCTGCTCCTACCTACTACATGAGAACAAATAATGACCGCTAAGGCTCCGTGCCAGGCTGGCAAATAGCTGAGACAAGGTCAGTTGGAACAAATTTATAAAGTTCAGTGTCAAAGCCCTTGTACAATTAAATTTTCAATATAATAACTGACATGGCAGGCGGCAGAGACGGAGCTTCCAAAATAACTCAAGGGTCTGTCAACAAATGGGTGAGGCTGGAAATGTTTAGAAATACTCATGCTGTACCTCCTCCATTCCCCAGGCAACAACCATGCTACGCCTGTGTTTTCAAATAAGGTATAATTTGAGTAGATGAGGTTTCTTTGTGTTCAGTCAGAGGTAAATTTCTTCCCTGGGTGATGCTGGTATGTAAACTAAGAAGTTACAGTTGCCTTAGTTTGACAGCTACACTGATTAAAGAATGGAGGCTTTATTCAACCTAAATGTGTTACTGTATTCCAGCTAACATCTTGTTTAATACAAAGCTTGCCTGTGCAGCTCTGACGTCCCCATTGACTCCACAGGAGTTACTCACAGGACGCCTGCCTGCGTGGCAAAGCCAACAGTTGGTTGTTTATATGTGACCCTGCGGCTGAAATGGCAATAGTTCTGCTGTCCTCAGTGAGACCAGGATCTTTACCTTACCAATATTCGATAGCAAATCAAGGAATTGATTTTGTTTATAGCTGAAGTTCCCAAATATAAACCCACCACTGGCTATGTAAACAAAATACACAACATACATAGAAAGAAAACCAGGACTGCTGTAATATAAATGAGATTCTAGGTAGTTGGATTATTGCTTGAATAAACTTTGGAAGAAATCAAGAAGCTACGATGATTTGTGCTGCAGGTCCTGTAACTGGATTACATATCCTGCAAGTGCTTGTAAGGAGTACTGCCTCAAGTGCTCTTTTGTTATCTAATCTCTTTAAAATTTCCAAGTACCGTTTTCCCTCTTGCAGATATTAAAAGGTTTCAGCAGTGGTTATGTTTCCTGTCATGCGGCAGGTAATGCACACTGATGTATAAAGCATTGATCAAAATCGCTGTTTTCAGCCAATTGTTTTACATGTGTTGATCAAAGTTTTGGCACTTCCAGAACTAAACCCATTAACTCACAAACATGACCCTATTTATAACTGAAAATACATAGATAACATGTGGCCAGCTTGAAAGCTGCTATTATATTCCAAAGAGAGCCAGGAAAACAGAAATGCTTGATCTCTTCTGATAGGCAGCATGTAAATAAAGCAGCCAGTATGAAATTCACCATGAGCTCACTTTAAATGTCCAAACCTTTCAAAGTAAACGCTTGAGCTCTGCGGGCTGTATCCCACTGGTGATTCCTGTGACATGCTGCAAATGCTACAACCACGTGCACAAATTATGAGATGATATCATTCGTATAGAATTGTAAACAGGACTTATTTATCGGTACTCTAGAACATGTGAAGGTAGATGTTTGAAAAATATTTGATTTGCATTTTTTTTTCAATTGAGTATGACCGGATACTTAGTTTTACACCACTAGTAGGTTTCTAAGGGAATATATATTTTTTCCTCTTTCTGAGTCTCCTCTCAAGTGCAAGCCCAGCTACAGCCTGCATGTACCTTGCGATCGAGAAATTCCTTAATGTCTTGCTCGTTCATTCAGGGTTAAATCAAATGCTAGACATGGGATTAGGACATTTCTCCCAGGTCATTCTCCCCTCAGAAATCAGCAGCTATTACACGGATTGCCTCTTCTTGCAATGGATGACGGCCTGCGCACGACAAAGGGACCGGAGAAGAGCAAAGCCACAAAGACAGATAAAAAAGTCAAGGCGAAAATATTTCTTCTGACATTTAAGTTTAACACAGGAGAGGTAAAACCAAATGCAAAAGGGGCTGTATGTGACAGGCAGGGGAGACAGAGAAGTGAGAGCACGTGGCAGATTAAAGATGGGGCACGCTCCTCCCTTTCCTGCCACCTTGGTCCTCTCCTGGCCTGGCTCTGTTGCACGGGGAGCCGCAGCCAAGCCTCTCCACAAGGTACGGAGCCATGATGGACAGAGGCTGGGGACAGGGCCTGTCTGGGGGGGTGTAACAGGCAGGAGGGGGTCACCTGCAGCCCCACCATCTTTGCTAGCGTGTGGTGACACGGACCCTCTCAAGGGTTTGTTCACTTGAGTTGGGCTAAAGCCCCGTTTAAGTAATGGCTAGTGGCATCAAAACTGCCTCTGAAAAGTGCATGTAATGAAAATATAGCTGGCTATCGTGAGCCATGTTTTTCAAACATGGCCCTGTACGCAGGATAACCCCTTCATTCCACAGGCAAAAATGCTAGGACTATTGTAAAAGCTTAATTACAACACACCAGCACAGCAGTTCCCACAGCTCACTTTCAGCTCTGCCCTTCTACAGGCTTCTGGGGGGCAGATACAGAGAACCCTGTGTGGCAACAGCAAGACCAAAAGAGAAAAGTCACAAGTCACAGTTTAGGAGCATTTGTTTCTGTCCCACTGCTCAGTTTTACATGGGGAGGTCTCTGCAGCTCTGGGAGTTTCAATCCTTAGGATTTCTCTTCATAGCCAAACATGCTGCTCAAGTGTTTTGGTAAACCTGCGTTCACGATGGTGAGCCAGGACACTAGCCCATTGCATAAAGCACAAACAGCTGGTTGCAATGCTGTTTTCAGACAAAGATTGGCTCTGATAACAGGTACTGTCAAGCCCCATGGGTGAAAAAACTGGGGGCCAGCAGGAGCAGTTGGGTTATATTAGGAACCTGGCTGCAGACTCAGATCAGGAGTTAGACTGGCACATTTGGTGGGGCAGGGAACAGTCCCAGGTCCTGCAGCCAACTGACTCGGAGCGGCCCGCGCCACGCTAGTGACCTCTCCTAGCCTCCCAGAAGAGGTGGCTGTATGCCTACCGGGGACGGTCCCAGGGACGTGCCTACTGCCAGATGGCCTCGGGAAACAGGTCAAGCAAATGTTAGTTGGCACGGGTCAAAAGTGTGCCAAGGACCCGTTAACTGCAGCAGGCCAGACGGTCGTGGCCGGTGCCTGGGAGCACTCTGAAGCACAGTTTGCTTTGCTAGGCTGGCTGTAGCAGCCATCTGTGACTGTACGGTGCTCAGGAGGATCTCTTCGGAAATCTAGTGTGATGCCCCACACTGCTAACCACTCCAACAGCGGCTTCTTGTCTTCCTTCCACTTACGGTGTATGTCCTGGTGGTCTTCAGCCATACAGGATGATTTTGGGCTACCAGTTCTGAGGTTGAGAAATTTGTCTGCCCCTTACAAATGTGATAAAGACCCCTCTTTTGAGATTGCTCAGAAGACAGAAAAGAGTTAGATCCCTAATAGCTTCTACTGGATGAAAGAAAACATCACCCAGTGGCCTGGAATTGATGATCAAGTTCAGCCTATTTGCACCCCACTTTGAAAGCAATTGGCCCTACAGCTGGTTGAGTTAGGGACTGCACCCAAATAAAATAGTAGCACATGCATTTCAGGGCACCTTGCACCCCTGTCTTCCTCCCAGCTGGTTATCAAGCTAGAAAAGTGTCCGTGACTGAGAGGGGTGGTCTGATATTGTACTGGTGCTCCATGTTTCAGTGACTCTTCTGTTACTAGTGCACCCCAGGGCTCTAGTAGCTCGGATGGGTAAGATGTGCAATAAAATGAGGAGACTGCAACGGTGATTTTTGAGACATCTTCGCGTATGTGTACAGACACCTGCCTGGGTACAC
Source organism: Balearica regulorum gibbericeps (assembly GCF_011004875.1). Classification (NCBI taxonomy): domain Eukaryota; kingdom Metazoa; phylum Chordata; class Aves; order Gruiformes; family Gruidae; genus Balearica; species Balearica regulorum. Next base: position 40,648,906 of record NC_046184.1, on the reverse strand, counting down.
ACAACCTTGATTTAAACTGTGGGAAATTCCTCCTCAAGGAGTTTGTGGGTACCTGTTGAGGTACTGGGTTTCCTAAGAAGGAAAATGCCTTCTGTAGGCTTCATTATCATGGGGTGTGACATGGAAAACCACAACTAAAGCTCCTGTCTTTTCATGAAAACAGTTCCCTTGGGAGAATGTGATTTCATCAAAGTTGTTTCGTCTTTTAAATAAAAATCAGGATTAGCACAAGCATCAAAATTGAAAACAAAAATGTTTAAAGTTAACATTTCTGAAAAAAAGGCTTCTTAATTTCAAGCCTGGACTGGAAGCATTTCAGAACTCTGTGCCCTCAAAGTCTTCAACTCTTTGTTCAGATTAAGAATGGAAACTTCTCTTGAAATGTCAAATATTTTGAGGAGTAGGGAGAAGATTAAAAAATCCATTTTCTGACCTGTTCCAGCCAGGCAATTACTAAGAACATCCGAGATGATTTCTAGATAATCTTTTATGTAAAACTCTGTGTCACCATCAGGTGCTCCACAAATACTGAAATGTCTTAAAAATAAAATTCAAGTGATTTACAAATTCTGTTAGGAAATTTAAAACAAATTTCATTGATACTATTTTCTTATCTTGTTACTTGTCAAGTCAAATTAATTTGCTTCACTAAATTCCAACTTTGCAGGTTGTCAAGGAGAAAAGATGGTTTATTTTCCTCCTCTATCAACTGTTTCCAGCGCTTTGGAAGACCGGCTATGTTGTATTCTGTCCTATTTTGTACTATTAAAGTAAAAGTCCTCTTAAATTTTACAGGAACGAAAGCAGGTGATGCAGTAAATAACGCTTGCTTGTAAATGTCCTTCATGACTGGTTTGGCAGGGGCAGTGAGATAGCACCTGATCTGTTTTTGATTTTGACTGTTTCTATGCCTGACAACACAGCAGTAAAAGCTGTTCATTAACACTGATGTTTAAACAGGAAAATAAACAGGGAGCGAAGTTTCACCTGTAGTATTCACTGTAAAGGGTTGTATCACAATAGTCCCAATAAAAGAATGGCAGAAGCTTTGCTTTTCCATCAGCAATGCCAATTACATTTTCCTCCTTTATTTAGCAACAATCGCGAATGGACATCTGCAACTTATCGGTTGTTAGCAATGTAAAATTTGTGTTAACATGTTCAGGGAAAAAATAAAAAGAAATTATTGATATGTCATTGCCTGCTTTACCAACCCCTTCTTGTTCAAAAATACTTAAATTATATGCCAATTCTGATACATAAGGGATGTCATTAGAAATGACAAGACAGTTACACAAGAGAAAAAAGATTCCTGTTTAAACAAGTACATACATTAAATGAAAAAAGTTGGACAGAAAATAAGCTGTTAATTAATAACGACATTTGAAAAACAAATCAATATACATATGTAAAAAGTTTTTGGACTATACAGGGATATTCAAAATCACTAAAAGGCTTCCTGATTTAAAAGCATAATGGAGATATTGATGCTGTGGGAAACACAAAATCCAGAGACCATCTGCTTGTAGTCGGTTCTAAAGAAATACCTTTGCTCAAGATGAGTAACAGGGAAGACAGCATTCAAGTGACACTTCAAACCCTGCTGCCAAGATCTACGTTGTGACACATCAGTGACTGTGTGTTTGTCCCTTTCAATCATGGAACTTGTGAACATATTTTCCTCTTTTTGGCTCAACAGAAAAAAATGCCATTTGAATTGTTAGGACTAGTAATCTAGATAATTTGTATTCACACTAGATTTCAGAGGAAAATTATAGCCCGTATCATAATTTGAAGATATCCTCCTGCTGAACTTGGAGATTAAAACCACATCTCAACATCAACATGTTCTGGTTACTTCCTTAAATCCTCCTGCCACAAAGGGAACTGGAGTCTTATGCAATCATTGTCTAAGCTCTGGTAGGTGAACTCATTTATTAATCAAAATAGCACGTCACTATTGTTGACTATTGAACTACAAAGACTTTTCCAAAATTGGAGAAGTTTTTAGTATTGTTGAATCTTATTTTTTGCTTCAATGATAGAAAAAGCCATATTGTTGTTTGTTTTTGAGGCAACAGTTTTCTCATAGATTTTTGCTGTTGAAGATGAAATTCACAACTCTTATGGGTTTTTGGGTCATTTTTTGTGCCCATTTCTCATTTTATAGTATTTATTGAATAATGTCTTCTGTCTGAAGAAGACCGATCTATTCTAGGGATAGGTCAAACCACAAGAAGTTTAGGAATATTTATCACTCAAACTCATCAGGCCATTCTGCATGCCAGCAACATTGCAACTTGGACAAGAAAGTAGAAGAAATTGTTTCTCGTTCCTGCAATACATCAGTTCTTGTTCTGTGTGCCACAGGCCATTAAACATCAATTAACGTATCTATCAGTATTGATACCTGTACTGTCATTTTTGGGCCTGGAACTAGATAATAAGGAAAGCATATCACCCGGAAATACCATTTTGTGCAAAAATTTGTGATGAATTTGCATTACAAGTGAACATGGAAAACGTGTGTGTGTATATATATGCACACACCCATATATTGTGCATGTACACACACACAATTATATATGTTTACTTATATAAAAATGATTTTAACATAATCCTCTTCACCTTGATTAAGGTAGCAAGGCAGTTAGTATGGCTTGCCCTTCTACATGACTGCCTTGAGTAAAACGACAAAAGGCAGAGATTTGAGTCCTGTCACCTGTTTTCAGTTTTTCGCATCTATGCTAACCTAAAGCAAAGGGTTAATGAGGCTTCCAGAAATCATGCCACCTGCATAGTTAAACATAATAAATACAAGAAGTTGTTATCTTATAGGAATTGCCTTTGTGAAGGCTTTTAACCTCTTAATTACACTTTTGAAAAGACTCCTGCTATTTCAAAGGTTTCAAGAAATAATTCCTATTGTAAATCAGAAACCAATGCAAGAACCACCTTGTGAACAGAAAATTCCTAGACCGTACGAAACAAGAAACCAAATCTGTGCACACCTTTATCTGACAGGCACAACCCCGTTTTAGCAAACAAAAGAATAATAGTTTTCTTTTCCTCAAAGAGGTCTCTTTTGCTGGTGATCGTCTTTCAGGTGATAGTAGCTTTTCTGTACAAACCCGTATCATTCCATCTTGGGTCTGCTACACAGCTGTCTAAAAGTTTCCACTGACCACTCCTCTCTCTGTTTTAATTCTGTCACAAAATACCGGTCCTTTACATGGACTGTACAAACTATGTTTGGTTTACTTCTTCAACTTCTTCACCCAAGGAAAAAAATATTTGCAAGAAAGCCTGAGTGAGACTGTCATTTTGTTTAGAAACTGTGCTGAAAATTCAACAGTCTCTTTCAAAGCAACAAAGGAAGTCTTGTTTGCTTGGCTTATCGTGTTTTGGTCCAGAATGTGTATAGAGTGATGTGATCTCAGCAAGATTTTTTTTGTTTGTTTAGCAGAAAGAAAATCTAATATAGTCACTAGACCAGCATTTTCTCATGACTTTTTCAAAGATCAAAGGAAAGAACTGTAACCTCAAAAGTATATGGCTGAGATATTTCAGTCTGTGTCTGGTCAATAAAGAAAAAAGGCACTGACCAAATAACAATTATAAGATAATTAATTCTTAGGTCTGTTTCACCTTTAGAAACCTTAACAAATGCTTTGTATATTAAGGAGGTAAATGTTCAAGACGGACATAAGAACCTGGGAGCTAATAGAGTATAATGTGTGTCTGTGTAGTGGTGAGTTATATACAGATGACATAATTTTGCTGAAAATCAATCCATTTCATTAATTCTGTTCTTCAGGTTTGGGCTGAATTGAATGTATGCAAAAGATGTTAACCTTCTGGTGGAACTTCTTTATACACACAAAAAAGAAGAGCATGTTCAACACAGTACATTTCTCAACCAATACATCTTAACTCTAACCAGACTGGTTAGCTTGGTACAGATGCTCACTCTATCCTTGTCATCGTTAAGACTTTTACTAGCGACACTGGTGATCAGTGCACATGGTAGCAACATTTTTTGTGAACTTCCAGATTTACCTCCACATTTGGATCTTGGAACTTTTTAGGAAAATATTTTTATTGCAATGTAATTCTGTGAAATAGAAGGTGGCCAACTAAAGCACAAGGAAGTCTGTTGACATTTTCCTCTGTCCAAAGAACCTGCCTGCCTGTCTTCGATCATCTAGATATTTTCTGCTGCACATTCAAAATCAGTAGATACGTTAGAAAATTTAGTAATTTTTTTTTGTATCGGGTGACAATGGAATTATGTGGATAATTCAGAAACATATTCTATTTATTTACTGCATCCTGCACTAAGACAGCAAGAGTGGCCTTGTGGTTGCAAAATGTGAACTGCAAGTGCAGCAGAAGCAGCTCATGATATTCAACTGACTGAAGAACATGGCAGATGAATTTCGGTACAGGTAAGTGTCAAGTGAGGCACTTATGGAAAAGGCAATTCAAACGCTTGAGCAGCTACTAATGTGCTAGAAAGAGGTCCTGCAGTTGTAATAAGTATGAAAACAACAGCTCAGTGTTCAGTAAAGGTTAAAAAAATTAAGCAAAACAAAGTTTGGGGTGCTAGTAGGAAAGCAAACAAAAAAGCATCCATAATTCCCCTCTATAAATCCATGGCGTGCAAACACTTAAACATGCTGTGCAAGTCTGATCCCTCCTTGCCTTATGAGAACTGAAAAAAAGTTCAGTAAGAGTGACAAGGATGACCACAGGAAGGGAATAGCTCCCACGTGAGAAACAATCCTAACAGCCTACATCTAAAACATGACTAATGGAGATACAACAGAGGTCTGCACAATCTGGCGTACGTCAGTAAGGAACTGCTGTTTCCACTTTCTCCCAATGCTGCACTTAGGGGACATCAAACGCGGTGGGAAGCTCCAAGTAAATAACAGTAGGTACTTCACCATGCTACACAAATGCTGCCACAAAAAATCATGAGTGTTACATTGGCTCAAAAAGCAATCATACAAACTCATAGAAGAAAATTCTTTAAGAGCTATTACATTCAAAGAAGCCACAATAGGCTCAGAGAATCCCTGAGTGCAAACCGCCAGCAGCTGGGACAGTTTACCAAGGGAGTATTACTATATTCTCTGTCTGACCTTCTAGTTTTCCTTTGGCATCTAGTGTTGAAGACTGGATACTGGGCTAGGTCAGCTTTTAGCATGACTTGGTACAACCATCCTTACGTTATGGGGCAGAAGCACATCAAAATAATTTCATTCATACCACAAAGCAGCCAATCCTCACTCCTGGTCTAGCAGTTCTGGCAGGAGTTCTGTTAAAACTGAAGCTCGTGGACTGAGTCAGCACAGCACAGTCAAGAACTATAAATACGGAGACCTGCCTGAAGCACAGAACATAATTAAGCATCCTCTAGTACACTTTGTTTCATGAGTTAATAGTGTTTTCCATACTGCTTAAAAAGAAAAAAATTACACCAAATGAGAAAAAACACCCAGGGAGTCATTTGGGATTCTTTCCTTTCCCCTGTAAAGAATCTTAACAAGAAACCATGGGAAAGACCAGTGCTCAGGGGACCATATTCTTGACAGACAGAAAGCATTGCATGGCAAGGAGTGTCTTCTCAGATGGTGAATCAGTTTATAACACTCCAAAGAAGCTGCTGGTGTCATGAAATTACTGAAATTAAATCAGTCACTTTTGATGTTTAATTGAAAGTACAATTCTGTTGAAAAGCAGCTCAAAGAGAGTTAAAAGAAAGGTGATTCAGCACATTATTAAGTGATATTAACAGGTAATTAATAGGTTATCAAATAGTTTTGTTCATGCAAGGTTACAAATTGATTTATCAAGTATACTCACAGAGATTGCAGGCTGCGCAAGTTCTGGAGTGCTTCAGTAGGAACCTGGCGGAGCTGGTTATTCTGCAGCATCCTACATTGTAAATAGCACAAAAACCAGAATCAACACAACAAACGTAATTTCCTTCTATTTTCAATTTTCTTCCAAGCTTACCTCCTTCGTACTGGTTCTACTTCAAGATTACAAACAAAGGAAAGCTACACAAACACTCCGTTCCCCTGACCCTGTCAAATGCCAGGTCTCTTCAAAGCAAACAAATACCTGCAGCATATTAGCTTTGTTAACAGCTACACATCAGCTTTTAGCAGCATTTTCAAAGCGGCCGAGGAAGTTAAAAGAATAAATCTGATTTGCTTTCAATAAGGCTTGAGCTCCTAATTGCCTCCTGTGATTCTGAAATGGTCATCCTCATGGATTGATTTTGTTTTCCTTCTGAAGTGCTTCAGATTCTTACTCTGATAAAGCTGTGAAGGATTGACTCTTGAAATCCTTACTCAGGAAAATGCTACTATGGCAAACAGAACTTTTAACTGTATGAGGAGTTTATGATTTGGTTTGAATAAAATTTTATCACTGTAAAAACTGCTGAATTTTTCCCAATGAAATCAATTTTCTCAGGTTGTTAACAATGACCTGACACACCTCTTTTCTGAAATATCACATCATTTAGCTTTCAAAGATTGCAAAAATCACTTTTCATTCCAAAAGAGTTTTTTTCTCCCTTTGAATATAGCCTAATATCCTTGTTTGGACCAACTCCTACATATATGAAAGGATTCTATTGTGGGTAAAACTGAAGTAGTACACGCTGCCTTCAAAATGAAGCACACTCGATGGGACATTGTAAATGAAATAATTTCTTGCAGGCCTAAGTCTTCTTAGGCCAACAAGAGCTACAGCTGGCCAACTTAAGAGTAGATGGAATGGGAAACTCTTCATACTTCTTTCCCATTTACTTACACATCTTTTCAGTAGAGCTTTGTATACTCTTACAGTAGAATCTGGCTTGGGTTGACGCTGCCCAGGAGGTTGGCGTTCTTGCTAATAATACAGTTTCTGTGAACTTTACATAGGCAAAGATCCCCTCTAGTATAAATATTGTGAGATGCGGCTTGCTAATAATTTTAGTAACTATATGTACTGTCTGATTACTGCAAATAATACAGGGTTTTGTCATATTTTCTTGCAATTTATCTTATAGTAATTACATTGCAAAGAACAAGATATGAAATACAAACTGCATTTTAAATTATATGGTGTTCTATAATAATGTTTTTTCCCCCAGCTCTCAAGAAAAGGAGAAGGCAATTTACCCTGTTTTGTGTGATCGTGAAAAGTCCACTATGAGTTTTAGCCTTGAAATCAGAACTTTTGAGACAATTAAAGAAACTATTAACCAAACCAATTTTTACCTTTGATATTGTACAGAGACATCTACTTGATGAGCAAGTTGTTTTTAGAATGCCATTAATGTTTTCCAACCTTTGTGTTTAGGATATTTTCTATATGAAAAAACAAAGATTTAATGATGTTCATATGTATCTTCACTTCACTTGACTTGTTCAAAATGAGCTGATCAAAATATGTAATTTACTTGATCAAAACTTCACTGGTTAATTAGTTCCCTGGAGCATTTAGGAAATCAGAAATATATCAAACAACACACAGTTTACTTACAGCACTTTAAGACTGAAAAGGCCAGCAAATGCTCCCTTAGGAATGTATGTCAAACCATTTCCTGCAAGACGTCTGCAAAGATTGAAAAAGGAAAAGAAAGAGAGTGAATACTTTTTCTCTTCATGTGGAATTAATTTGGTTGTTAAAAAGTGCAATACAGCTATGTTTGAGCGACTGATGCCAGAGGCAGTAGTTTAAGAGCCTTGTTTTGTCATTAATACACTTTTAAAGAAAAAAAAGAAGAAAAAAAAAAAAAAGAGAAGCCCTTAACTGTACATTTGATTTACTGACAGCTGGACTGCAGAGAAAGAAATGCAATTTCATTGCAAACCGAGCTTATGGTTTAGAATGCACATCTTATTCTTCATACTGTTCTTTTTTAAGGATTAGAGCAATCTCAGCAACAAAAATACAGATACACTGACAACAATTAGAATAATTGGGTTTACAGGCATACGCTTTTTGGAATTGCACATGTAGGATGTCTGCACACATTTAACTCATTTGCACTAATATCAAAATATATACACATAGTAATGACTAGAGTTCTTTTCAAAATAACTACACATAAAACTGCTGTACTGGTGGAATCATAGTTTTCCCTGTGAGCAGATGTATAATAGGCTGGCATAAAGTGTATTTGTTAAAATTTGCAGGGCTTTTTTCCCTACTTCTGTTGTATTTTCCTTCTCAGAATGCTTGAAAGTGCTTTACAGACCTAGGTAAGTACAGCAAATGCCTCTGTAAAGCGTGTTACTCAGAGAAAAAAAGAATGCATTGTGTAAGGTTTGTGCCTAGGAAAGAGATCATGTATTTGATGTGAAACCAGGTTTTAGGCATTTTCAATTTGTGGAAAAGCCCCTTCCCTGTACACACACACCTGCTGAGCGATGTGACCTGTGACTCCGAGCAAGCGGCTCTTCCTCGCTCTGTTCAATGCATTTAATTGTGCTCTGCGGAGGCGCTCAGCTTCAGACAGAGCTGCTGAGCTTGTCTCACTTTGGAGTACGCCGGAGTGCGATGTTCAGACACCGGAGAATTGGGCACGAGCACCTGAATTCCTGCAGGCAGAGGAGTGAACCGAACCTGGCTCACTTGCTCCAAGGTGAGGCACTCACAGGCTGAGCCTATCTCTTTTCAGATGTGTGAGGGGCTTCCCAGCTTCAGCCTTCCTTCTGAACAGAAATGGCAATGACTTTTGGGTTGTTTCTGGCTCAAGCAGGTGTGTGCTGGGTCAGGCACACCACACCACGTCCCTGAAATTAAGTGCCCTTTGTGGATCACTGACTGGTAGAGGCTCAGGACCTATCTAATGCTGATCTCAGTTTATGATACGAATTTTTCGAAAGACTAAAGACTGATTCACCCCTAAAGAATCTTTTTACTCTGTTATTTTAATGACATGAGCAGACATCAGTCTGGACATGAGTCCGGCATAAACCAGAAAGTGAGGAGTCTCCAAAACTGCACTGGAAAAAAAGTAAGTACAGGTACCGAGGTTTTCACTTACAGCTATGTTACTGCTTTGAGTGTCATACAGAAAGCTTGAAAAAGAGCAGAGGACTAACCTCACGTGTCTAAAGACTCAAGCTGGTGCTCTGTCAGGCCACCATCCCTTCTTAAGAGTGGCTGTGTGGCAGCAATTTTCATAATTGTTGCAGTGCAAACTGCCAAACACACTACGTGTTCATGCTGCCCCTTTGAACTGGAATACTCTTCATAAAATGGGCTAGCATTGAAAATCAGACCAGTCTAAGAGCTCCTGGAGAAGGTCTCTGGCAATTACCAGGCATGCTCCTCCCTGTTCCAAATGCAGGACTGCAGCAATTTAATTGGGACACGATGCGGCTTTAAAGTTTTGTTTCAATGTGTAATAATCACTTTTCCCAGCTTCAGAGCATCATCAAGGATTTTTGTGGTACTCTTAATGTTTGGCATTTTTTGAAAATGGACTGTCATAATTTTAAAGACATTTTTATGGTACCTGCAATGTGTATCTAATATATTTAGAAAGAAATACCTAAGTACAGAGACACATTTATACATGTACATGCCACACATCTCACTGACATTCAGGATGGTTTTAGTGAGACTGTACTGCATTGGGCTGTCTTTGAGCTAGTCTCTGATGGCTAAAACTTTTCCATGTAACTTTTTCCCCTCCTTCCTTTTGTCGCTAGTTTTTCTGTCAAACTGTCTTCAGGAGTAGATTTTTTTCAGAGATAACTGTTGTCATTCTTATTGTAACGTCCATTTGGATCATCTGGCCACCCACAATATCCCACCCTAAGGGCATGACCCCCACTGCATGGCCCTGGCTCCAACACCTTTCAGAAGAATATCCGAAGCTGACAGACCGTTGTGAGGGATGCTGAGCCGTGCTCCTGAGCTGTTCTGAGCAACAGTTTCCTGCACTGCTGAACTGAAATGTCATTTCTTCCTCTTTTCTTTTATTTGTTTCAGATTCCAACCCTTGTTTTATATTCTGCTGTTTTTCCTTTTAGATCACAACTTCTCCATTACTAAATATGTCTTGTACACTTTAGGTAGATGAAACCACATGTTAATCTTCTTTTTGGTAGACATAGCTTCTGCATTTACTCTTAATGAGTTTTTCAAACCTCATTCTTGAAGTTCTGCTTTGAATATTTTTCAGTTTGGAAACAGCTCTCACTAATTTTGCAGACAGTGATTAATGCTATTTTATATGATACTCCTCTGCTTATGCAGCAGAAGGTCATGGTCATCATGTATAGCCCTACGTATTACAGTAGAGGCCTACATCAAATGTATCACAACGCCAAAATACATATATGTCGTGTAATTCTCTCACCAAGCAAAATGACAACGTCAGCAAAGGTAGACATCTGGCAACAATTATTTTCTATGCAACGATGTCGTCTGACCTTCAGTCACCATATTAAATTCTTTCTCATGATGCCCTTTTCATGATTTTCTGTGGAACTGACTTCAGGCAAACCACCTATCTATTCCCAAGACACTCCATGAGACCACTTCTGAACACTGGCACAGCAGTAGCATCTTCCCAGCCCTTTGGAACTCCCCAGCATTGTGGTATTTGGTAAAAATCAGCAAAAATTATTCACTTGGATTGTTGTATAATTCTTTCAATATTCTTGGATGAAAGTTAGCACACCAGCTCTTTAAGGCATGCTGCAAAGCTCATTAAGTTTGGCTTATTTGTTTCTGACCACTTTTAATGCCTTCCTTGCGTTATTACTGTTTCTATTCCCAGTCTTGCCATAGGGGAAAATTAATCCCCTTGTTGACACTACAGTAACTATCAAGTTATCTGTCAGGGTTTACTCTTCTCCACTTCAGGGATTTTGTTTTCCATTGCCCTAAATTATTTGAGGGAAGCTGCCCAGTATTTTACTGAACTTTGGATGGACTTTGAGTAGTGATTTCAGTCTGGACGGGTAAATATCGCTTTCCCTGAACAGATGAGGATGGACATACTATCTGTCTCTATAGTTCAGCATTTAGTTAATGATTTCTGAGAGCAGGAATGAACTAGCTTGTTTATAGCGCTGTCCTGGTGTCAGCTGGGATAATTTTCTTCCTAGCAGCTGTTTTAATGCTGTGGTTTGGAGTTAGGATGAGAATAACATTGATAACACACTGATGTTTTTAGTTGTTGCCAAGCAGTCAAGGACCTTTCAGCTTCTCATACTGCCCTGCCAACGAGAAGGCAGGGGCACCCAAGAAGCTGGGAGGGGACACAGCCAGGACAGCTGACCCAGACTGGCCAAAGGGATATTCCATACCATATGATGTCATGCTCTGTATATAAATGGGGGGTGGTCTGGGAGGCAGGGCAGCTCAGGGTCCTGTGGAGCATCGACTTCAGGTGGTGAGAAATTGAGCTTATCATCGCTTGTTTTGTATAATAATAATAATTATTATTATTATCATCTTCCTTTTCTGTCCTATTAAACTGTCTTTATCTCAACCCACAAGTTTTACTTTTTTTTCTCCTTTTTGATTCTCTCCCCCATCCCACTGCAGGGGGAGCGAGCGAATGGCTGTGTGGTTGTTTTAGCTGCTGGCTGGGTTAAACCACTACAAGCGCTTGCATAACCAAATGGATGGCTTCTATGGTTTGAACAACTTTGAATCTCAATTTTTAAAAGTTATTTATTTTATTTCTAGCATTTCTGACATCATTTTAGAAATATCTCATTAAGTATATTCAGGCTTAAATGTATCACATCTCTTTAATAAGGAAGTAATCAAAAGTACCCAGCATTACTGATTTTGAATCATATTTTTTGAGCTATATTATTTTAGAACTAGATTTTACTTATGCTGCTTCAGATAATCTTTCAAATTAATGGAAGCTGGAAAAGTTTATGGAGAGGTGTTACCACCTGCTTCCCTCAGTACCTGCTACTTGCCACTGTTGGAGTCAAGATACCAGGTTACTTTTGGCTTAAGCATAAGCTAAGTTTTTATAGACCTGTATGTTTCTTCCTAAAAGATGTAAAATAAACGAGCTGAGAGAAAAACATGTTGCCTCCACCATTTCAATGGCAGCAATTTATGAAATATCTTTCAATGCAGTTCAGCCCAGCTGGCAATCTCTGCTCACCATTGGAAGAGCTGCAGGGCTGCAGGTCAGGTTTGTGGCCTACAGTCGGACCCAAGAAAAGGTGTGTCTGAGGTCTCCTTTGAGTGTTCCCCATCTATTTACCCCTTTGGTGTGTTCTGACCTCTCCTGCAGTGTCATAGTACTGAGAAATGGTGGTCACCAAGTCAGGAGAACATTCCCAAAGACAACAAAACTAATGAGAGACCCACAGAAAGTTCTGAAAATGATCAGAAACTTTTTTTGTTTTCCTTTGATTGTTGCTCATGTCTGCAAAGAAAAAACATTCCTCAGAAAGAAGCAAATAAACATGAAGTTGTGACTGAGCACAGTCAACTATTTCCTTTACGTTTCTAGTACAATAATTTTTCTTCACCAACTCAAACCTGCTTTATGCGTGGATGTTTTCTTCATCGGGACAAGCCTTGCCTGGTACCAAGCGTCTCCTCATCACCTTCTGGAATGGAAGGTGAACTTGAAACATGAAAAAGTCTTCTCTCTACAGCTGTCAAACTGTGGCATTTAATAACGAAAGCACCTCTTCGCTAACCATGGAAAGAAGCTGTGGCAAATCTAGCCCAGCTACTCCTCATTGTCTGCAGCGGCTAGTGACAGTATGATACAGGTAGTGACTGCTTTTCTTCTTTCCTTGAGTAAGAAGACCTAGTCCAGCAAATGCTGAACAAGCACCTGTAAAGTGTATTTCAAAATCTAGTAGTATCAAACCTGTAGGAAAGGCATGAAAGGAAGATAATAGTCTCCTTGGGAAAAAGCATACATTTACATTAATTCATATTCATGCCATGCTCTAACAGGATTAGCACAACAGAATTTTCTGGAACAGGTTACTGATCAAATCTTGCAAGGTGCTGAAACATAGGAGAATAGATGGCACTCTGGATCTTGGTGTGGCTCAACATATGACAGGAGTAAGCAATACAAAAGGGGTCAAGTTCCACTATTAAGAAGTGAAAATCAGTGAAATCTGTTGTAATTCTATTTCAAAACAGATACAGTTACGTAGAACTTAATTGCACTCAAATTTATGATCAATATATTGGACTCATTATTACGCCAGTAAACTATAACAGCAATACCAGTCTGACTCAATGTTTCTAGAGTAGTGCCAGTGCATGCCCTTTAATACAGGTGAGGTTATATATCATTGCATCACTTGTGTTGCATTATATGTAATCAGTCCACATTCACTGCAATATCCTATACAGAATGTAATTGTGAGGGCAATTTGACATCATCCTTCAACTGTGCAAAGATACTGTGGGATTTCCACAAAATAATTCCGTGAACTTCTACCTTGCCTTGATGCCCCTTTGACTCTGCATTTTACTTCTGTTCACTAACTGGTTTGCTGATTTTATATAAGGAATGAGAGCAAAGACTGCACATGCTAAGAGAATGCTATCATGAATTTGGTTTTATATATATACAGATATATATGTTTAAAGATAAGTATGTTAACATCAATAATGTCACAGTTCAGTCAGTTTTATATTTGCCTGTTTTCTTGGAAAACAGATGTTTCATTCCGTATTTGTTACATTATATACTACAGGTAACCAACTCTCCAGACAGAAAATTGAAAAGGAGTTATATAGAAGAACCTAGAGATTGGTGAAAAAATATCTTTGCCTTTGTGAATAGAAATTGAAAGTACAGAAGGCCTGAGACAGTGAAAAACCCAAACAGTTGGGACAGTTCTCTGCTACATGGCCCTAACCTTCCTGAATTTGGTGCTAAAACACTAGTATGCCGTGTAGAAAATTCCATTAAAATTCATGTAATCGTGGATTGTGTCTTTTATACCTGGGGTACAGATAAGAAATTCTCTTTTGTAATTTAAAACTTCTTTCTTAAAAGCCTGGTCTGCCTCTCCAACTGCCATAATTGTTCTGAATAACTGATAAAGATCCGTGGTGAAATCTTAGTCTCATTGATGTCTGCGGAAAAATTTGTGCTGACACAAGTAGAAATAGGACTCTCATTTGCATCCTACCCCAGTATCGTATTTGCCAGTAATTTACTCTTCTCTGAGGAGTTGTACCAATAGCACTACTACTGATCCTAAAACTATTATCTCAATTTCTAAAAAAGGAAATGGCTGTTTGTGGAGCAACAACGTGGAAGCGTAACACGAAAATATAAATTTCCGAATCTTTTTCTAAAACAACTTCTTCTGGATATAAAAAATTGCCTCTGTTCAAGGAAGAATTACTGATCTTGAATCTTTTGCTTCTGTTTTGTTTCCTGTCAAGCTTAATCAAAGATACACAAGCACTACACATATATTTAGTCCCACTACACAAATATATAGCCAATACATAATTTATACATTTCTACAACCATCATTTTCTTCAGCTTACATACACATATGTAAATAGGTAAAACAAAATGTTGTTGCTTCTTACATCAAAAAAGCTTTGACAATATGGATACTCATCAAGCACTTACCCAAAGTCAACTAAAATTTGGAGATAAGAGTTTAATTTGATATTTATTAGTGATTATTCTTGGGCCAATGCAATAGAAATGTATGAATTAATGGGTGATTAATTATTGTGTTAATTATTAGTTAATTAATGGATTATATCAACATATATATTTCAAAATGTTTTTGAGGAGTTACTTTGTTAGACTAGGAATTTAAATGTTACTATGTATTTTAATTATCTTTTTATATTTCAATCTGTCATGTTAATTAAAACTGTAATCATTATAGTAATATAAAAAGAAATGTGGGTCAAATGATATATTAAAAAATGTAATGTTCAGAGAGATCAAAGAAGAAAATGTAAAGATATTCTCCTTTCTTTAAAAAAGGGGAGGGGAGTGTGCATGTCGTAATTGTGCTGTATATTATATTTATTGCTACTTACAGTATAGTTGGAAATTCAAATATAACACAGTCTGCTCTTGCTTTAGGGCCTAATTGCCTTTTAAAATGCATGTGCCAAATTCTCATAGGGTGTAAACTGGAATAACTCCAAATGACCTCAAGCAGTTGGAATGAAATCAGCGTGTATTTGATCTCGAGCTGGCTTTGATAAAACAGATCATAGATTTTTGTCAGTTAAGGATATGGTCTAAAGCGTACTATTTCTTTCTCCGCTTATGAAAGGCAGAGACTCTGCACCTGGCACGAGTGTGATCCAATAACTGCTAAAGACAACTGATCTCCCCCTTTGTGAAGCTGTCCACGGCCAGCGCTGAGAACAAGCAGAAGGCAGTGCCCTTCTAGAGGGCTCCAACGGCGCCCTTCCTTCTGCCCAACGGGCAGCCAGGCACCTGCCTTTGGGTGGCCGCAAGACCAGCTCTCGGGACCTACTCCAGCATCAGCCAGGAAATCCCACCTTGTTCCCAGCAGAGGATCCCAAGGATACAACCAGTAAGAGACATCACTTCACTTCTGTGTTTGAAGAATGCTGTCACCAAATCGCTACTCCCACAACAATCTTACATTTGTGAAAAGTCCTTTCTCAGTGTTTAAATGTTACAGCAAGATGGAGCACCAAATGGTGGATCACAGACATTACATTTCCTAGGCTGGGTCTTCCAAGAGTCATTTACACTTCTGATGATGGTTTTGGTTTTATTCCAATAGTGCCAGTATCACCAGAAAAGTTAAGAACTAATAATCATTAATAACAGGAATTGGCTGAAGTATACTGCAATACAACACACCATGATCAAATTATCAATAATGAAAAATGTGTTAACTGTTTTGTCATTCCTGTGTGATAGGCAAAGGACACAAATTACGTAGATCCAAGTTTCGAGGTTACTACCATTCTCCAAGTGGTACAACGAAGCAACATGAAAGAATTACTGGAGAAATTATTGCTAGTCCTGTTTGGAAATTCCAAAAAAACAACTTAAGAGAGAAGAAGTTTGGTTTTCTGTGCTTGCGAACCTATTAGATACAACGTAATAGTGGCTGAATTCATTACCCATAATCCTAAGCAAGTGGAAAATTCAACAGTGTCGGTATCAGAAGTGTTCACTGCACTGAAACCAAGCAGTCCACAAACAAGCTGAACTTCCACTGACAAAAAAAGGAAATAATTTCTGCCTACTTGTTATTGCAGTACACACAGAATGTGTAAGACTTAAATTAAAATCCTGCCTCAGGATCTATAGATATATAGCATGTTTAATAAAGCACCATTTCACCATAGTTTAATTAAGTATAATTTCACTATCTATATTGATCGCAAAACACAAAAAGCTCTTCCTATGACTTTTTTTTTACATTCTAAACTAGTTCCTAACGAATATTGCTGGATAATAAATTACAAATTCCAGAAAGCATTTACAAGCTACAAGCCAAAAATAAACTTCAGCACGCGCTCAGTAAGAGCAACGCAGCAGCACTGACAAGGTTTCTTGGATATCAACCTAGAACATTTATTGTTTCCGCTTGCATGAATATCTTACTATTTTAACTTCTCTTTTATCTTCTTCCTTCCTCCATCTTCTCCCCTTCTGCCCCTTTACACCCCAGATGCACAGCGGTTCCAGTGTCAAGGCTTCTCCGGGCAATTTGCATTAACATTTCCAGAATAATTGTCTGTCAGCACAAGCTATTCAACAAGCAATGCAAGCAGCTCTGATTTAGTAAGGCATTTGCTCTGTTGTTTCTCTTTTTTTTGTTCCTCATCTTGTCATTCTTGATAAGACAGCAAAAAGGGCAGTTTGGAGGGTGCCAGGCTGACACATCCACATGGGAGAGTTCTTTGTTGTTACTCGCTTTTGTGGCATCAAAGGGACAGCAACAAAGGCAGTGACAACTCCAGAACATCAGGGCCCTTGTTTTGTGAGTGTAAAGGTTACAAGTTGGTTTATCTTGTACAGTAGGAATATTCTGCATTTGGGTTTGTTCTTTTCTAGTAAATCAAAATAACTGTGTATGCAAAAACTAGGGGAGAAAACTACCATAACTGCTTCCAACTGATTAACTAGATAAACATCTCACTGTTTCTACTGACATATGGTTAATTTCAAGGTGACCAGTGCACTTCCCTCTGTCAGGACTTTGAGTGCCTCCCTGGCTGTACTAAAGCGAAGTTGGGGACCCAGCGCCCTGAGTTATCAACAAACTCTGTCTTACAGCAACAGAATTTGAAAGCTGGAGAGGGACTGTTTACAAGGGCATGTAGTGATAGGACAAGGGGTAATGGCTTTAAACTGAAAGAGGGTAGATTTACATTAGATTTAGATTAGATTTAGATATTAGGAAGAAATTCTTCACTGTGAAGGTGGTGAGGCACTGGAACAGGTTGCCCAGAGAAGCTGTGGATGCCCCGTCCCTGGAAGTGTTCAAGGCCAGGTTGGATGGGGCTTTGGGCAACCTGGTCTAGTGGAGGGTGTCCCTGCCCATGGCAGGGGGGTTGGAACTAGATGATCTTTGCGGTCCCTTCCAACCCAAACCATTCTATGATTCTATGAATTTACCATGTGCCACGGGCCACTTGCCTGGCTGGTGACAGGTACCTCTCACTGACAAACACTACATATCAAACACAGTGGTGTAGTCTAAACAGCTCACCTCTACATGTATGCATGTATGCACTGAAGAAACCAAATTCAAAATTCAGTTGCAGGTATTTTTACTTTTTTGCCTTGGAGGTTTTTAAATCTATGCAGATTAATCTTTGGGAAAGATTTTAGTATTTAAGCATCCTGTTCAAAGATTGTTGAAGTAAATTACAAGATTCTCCCACTTTCTCCCAAAAGTTTTGGACTATGGCTGCAGCACTTTCAAGTTTTCTCCTAGCTTACATAATAGTAAAAAGTACAGAACCAGTTTTCAGTGCTATCCACAATGTGCCTGCACCAGCACAAACATAAAGACTGTACAAGACCCCAGGGGCTAATGCTCTCAGTTTTCAAAGACATAAATGACCAGGGAGCTCCGTCCCACCGCTCAAAGTCAGTGGGGAAAAGAACATCTAATTCCCATTAACAGCTTTGAAAACCTCTCTGTAGAAAGAAAGAGCAAACAGAGAGAGAAGCAAAGGGAAAACAATAAATAAGAACAGATGGCAATAGATTGTGCCTGGCAATTTAGGACTTCATTTTCACACATACAGTGGCCTCTTGACCACTTCTGCAGTGTAAAGGGATTTCCACACAAATCATGGTGAGATTCACATAATACCTCTTTTTTGTATTGTATCAGTAATTCTGCACTTTAGTATTGAAGTAAAATGCACTTTTAAAGGCACTTCTGCCTGAGTAACTGCTGTAACAATACTGTGATCAATCTGAAAAACTTTGTACACACATTTAATTCCCTTTAAGGCCATTTTAAGAAATAATACTGGTGTCAGTAAGCTTTCTTGCACCTGTATGTAGGCTGCAACTAATTTAAGGTGACTTTCTTGCTTGATTTTGTGAAATGAAAGTTATTTGGAACTGTCTTACTCTGTAGGTAAAATAATTGTAATAAAACAGTCCTTTGTTGCTGTTTTACTAAAACACCTATGTTAAGTTGCTGGAAAATAGCGATGTACTAAAAATCACTTGGAATTTTGCTTATCTGTGGAATGTTCCCGTGTTTAAAATTAAAATAAAAGCTTTATATATGTGCATGTGTGGGTGTGCGTGCATATATTTATGCATATGCATATGTATGTATGTGTGGAGATATATCTAGTTGGAGATATTTGTAGTTAGGTTTGATTCAAATAGTTTTAAATTATTATTGGCTTTCTTCCTCACTCTTCATAGAGAAAGTAATTTATAAAATGAAACAGTTTCAGTCACTGCTTTGAAGTGTTAGTAATCACAAAATGGTATGTCTACACTCAGATGTAGTTGCTTCTTAAACTCTTAAGAGTCTCACTCTAGGCAATTATTTATACTTTTTAAAAAAACTTTTTTAGTGCACTACTCTAACTGCTCCATTAATATGGGCATTCTACACATATTGTAGAATGACATACATCTAGATATACCCCATATGAGATCGAGTCTTGGACGCAGTCATACTGATAAATATCTGCAGTTATTTTGAATTTATAATGAAGAATTTGACTTAATGGTGTTGTACAAGTTCATGCAGAGCAACTTGCTGATAATCAAGCAGCCGAAGCATATTTATTTCTTGGTGGGAGTTCCATCACATGCACTTTAAGAGAACATTAGGGCTGAAAGGCTCATCATTTTCACAAATAAAAGACCTTGCTCAAAACTAATTTTTTTAGGAACTAGAACAGTTAAATTTTAAAAGTACCACAATGTTTTCCAAAATTTTTAGAGGAACATGCACCTCAAAAATACAGCATAGTTTCAATATGTTGTACTTCAGTGATCAAAGTCTTTGTTTAAGCATAAATACCAGTCACAATCATCAAGACTGCAAGAATGCTGCTTGCAGAGGTGTCTAGCCTTGGCTGGAAGAGTGGACCAGATTCAGCCTAGAAGGTCAGAACTGGCTGAACAGACCTGGCTTATACACCCCTGCTTTGGAGTCAAAACAATTGGTTCAGCTGTCTTAATAAATTCTCAGTTCTTTTGGGGTAATGACTTAGCAGTATTGCCAAACCACACATCTAGAACATAAAATCTAAGCTAAAATTCAGTGGATCAATTGTTAGCTTTTATCAGATTTTTGAACCAGCCCTCTAATAAAGGGATTGATTGGTAACGCTTTTTTCAACACTAAAAACCCCTAAGAAATGCATTTTAAGCTTCTGCTGTTGTTGCATTTCACAGAGCGAACAGACATTTCCAAGATACATTTTAATTTCATGGAAACATTGTTTTGGTCTAAAGATCTTGTAAACCCTTATTTTTACAATGTCTGCATTATGGGCTAAGTTATATTTTGCAGTAGTCCCCTCTAACTGAGTCACATAAACAAAACACAGAATTCCCAGGTAAGCTGGGAAAAAAAATCACGTGGCAACGCCTGGATGGGAAGAATAATTTTCAAATGTACAATCACTGCTTAGAAATGCGCATAAGAGGAGCACGGGAACTACAACGGCTGTTATCCCCTACTTCAAAACTGAATAGCCAGTTCCCTTTCCATTGTCTATACCTTTTTTTACATAATACTAGACTGAACTGTATTACATGCCGCTGAACACCGCAGAATCTCTCAGCACAATGGGTTTGAATCTGCATTAAGAAGAGGTAATCAGTTGCCTCACCTCTTCAAAGACTTCGTTTTTCTATGTTTATTTGAAAAGTGAATACAAACTGGAAGGGTTTCACAAAACAGCATCAGAATTAATGAGGAATGGAAATGATTGGCTCGTGTGAAACAAATGCAGGAGCTGACTGCATATATGTAAAGCAAAACATAATAAAAGAAATAAACTTCTTTCTGGTACTACCAGCAATGAAGGACTGGAATTACTTAATTTGGCACAGAGGGTTATAAGGATAATGGTTTAACATTTCCAGTGGAAAAAGTAGGCCCAACACAAGAATAAGGTAAAAACACTTTCAAAGGTGTTGATCAGGAAGATGAAGTAGACTGCTGAAGAGTTTCTCAAGCAGCGACATAAGTCTCACTAAGGGTCATCTGACTTTGGACTGTAAAATGATAAGAATGAAGGTAACTTAGCTTAATGCATTAGAATTTCCTTCCATGAAAACCCCAAACTTTTCTTTTTCTTCTTTTGTTTAATGGCTGGAGAGAAACCATTGGGTTGGAAGCTTTTAGTAGGGTTATTACAGTTGACAGGAGACTGAACGTGATGCAAAAATCCACAGGCATGATCTTTGTGGCATGATTCACTTCATATGTGCTTGATACCGTTAATATTTGGTGTGTGACATCTCTCCTCGTTATGTCCATATCTGTATGTTATTCTAAAGTTGCACCAACAGCAATACAGGTAATGATAACCAAAGAAAAGGAGCAAGTAAAGGAAGAAAGAGAATTAAAAGAAATAATGCTTTCTAAATAGAAATGCTGTCAGTAATAAAAATAAGACAGGAAAGGAAAATCTGCTTGCAAATCGGGTATTGTTCAAAGTTACCAAAATACCCACCTCAACTGCAGAGAACTGTACACATTTCATAGCTTAAAATAGATCATGCCTTTGCAAGAAGGGCAGCACCATGACTTCGCATATCTTACGTGGGTTTTATGGTGTGTTAGCAGCTAAACTTGCTATAAAAAAGGAGGCTTTCACTTTTAAAAGCTTATAAACCATGTTTCATAAGAGGCTGGATGCCTAGACAATTCTTTTAATCAACTTTTAGAGGTACTCATGCAAATGCAGGTGCCAGCTTTTTCCCACAAGATCTACAGTGCATCAGTTACAGAGTCTCCATCACTCCTCAGGAACCCAAATTTTCTTTTAAGCCTGGGCCATTATAACTAGGGTCACTGCCAAATCCAGGTCTCATGAATGCACAGTACTTTTCACTTTTGGTTAGTCACCATCACTTCAAACCAGCATTCCTCTTTTGATGTTGTGCTCGATTAGCTAGTTTTCTCAGTGTACTTTTTCCCTTCAGTGAACGTACTAGATAGCGTAACTAAGCTTTTTGCAGGATTCTGCATTTTACAGTCAGCCTTCAGGGATGCTAAATTTAAGAGTAAGGAAACAGTAATTAAAAGTGATTAGGACAAGAAGCCTTGATAGTATGAAATGTGGACTCAATTGTCCTTGACACAGGCAGAACGAGGCAGCAGGTTTTGGTTTTGATTATAGCTTTACTTGCGATTTTAATAAACATGAGCCAGTATTCAAACTTTTAATATCCTGCTGCTTAACTATTTCCAAAAAGCAATCCAGCTCTTTTAAACAGCCCTTGTTTAAAAATTTTAATTTGTTTGGCTCTGTCTCTGCTTAGAGAAGTTGTAGCCTCACGGTAACTCTTTTATAAGTTCATTTCCAGAATCACAAGCAATTGGGTTTTTTTCAACTAAGTGTTTCCGCATGTGCCAAAAGTGTCAGGCTGACAGCTTTCCTGCACCGTTTTATCTGGTTCCCACAGTAAGTATGAGAGACAAACACAGGAATGTGTCTAGTGCTGACTATGCCCATCAAGGATACAATGATACTTACAGCTCTTCCAGGAAGCGGAGATTGTGCACGGGGTTTGAGGGCAGCTTAGTAATGTTGTTCATACTGAGATCACTGTAGGGGAAAACAGACAGAGACTTAATATGGCATGCCACAACTGTGGTATCCAGCTGTTCATTCCACACATTTTTAAGTACTACATTAACAAAAATTAGTTCCTCTGCCAGAATTGATGAATCATTATCTAGTTAGCACGTTAAACATTTTCTTTCGTATGAACACAGCTTCGTCAAACCAAATACAGGCTGTATCATGTTCCTTGTTTCCAAAGATTTTGGAATGTTTTATCACGCCCTATAAATCAGCTGGAACACTAAACAACCTTTTTAGTCTACATAATTTTACTAAATCGCTGTACTATATTAAAATTTACTTGGAGTAGTAAAGAAAAACTACTACAATCTTCGCTGCTGTTGTAGCACTGTAGCGCACTGTTGGTTTGCTGAAGTAGACAGGCAACAGTGTACAGGTATAAAATATCTGCATCATTCTTTACACTTCATGAATATGGAAACACTTTGCTTCTGCTGTACAACCTGCTGCTTGGCTGTAGTGATTTGCTTGCCTTATATTAGGCACATTAGGTGTCCCCAAAACCCGACTTACTTGAGTCAAAGAAATGACATATTTTCAAATAATAAACATCCCCTTTTTAGAGTGCTTTTTTTTTTGCAGGTTCTCAAATTGCATTAAATAAGTGAAATGAACCATAAAACAAGGGTGTAATGTGATCCTGCTCTGTAGCACACTTCCTGGTGGGGTTCCACAGTAGTTCCTGGCACAGGAAACAACCAGCCATATCAGCTCTGTCAGAGCTCATTCAAGCTATGTTTTAGACTAAATTTCATATACTACCTTTTTATTCTTAACATGCTTTTTCATTGTTTTCCATTGTCTTCCCCATGCCCCACAGTATCATTATAATTGCTTTCCATTAAGTATAAAAACTGTAAACAGACTGCATAATAAAACTCTGTGTGGAAGATATGACTTACACAACTATATCAAAATTCCTGTAGACTGTTAAAATAAAAATATTGGAGACCTGCATATTTTCTGCAAATGTTATATGATAATTTAAAACTCTCCACTACTCAACCATATATATATATCTATCTGTAGCGGTGCTTATAGTTTCCAGCTACTTTGGATTGTAGTATTTAGATAACTTTATTTCTTCCAGCTGTTGAGAGCTTACAAGGTAAATAAGTTATCTGTACTTTGGTGGGTAGAGGTCCTGTTCCTACTCCACCTAGTTCTTATTACTCACAGTCTGCTTCACATTACAGAATATATGTTTTTAGTCAGCAAAGTTAATTTTGATGTTTGATCTTTTGCTGAGTTTTAAAATGTATAATTTAAAAACATAGTTCATGTAGAGATTTTGAAATAAAGGAAATGTGTTAATACTTTACAACAATTATCAAATCACTGTTGGGTAAGGTCTCTCTGCATTCACTTCAAAATCAAGGTATAATTTGAGAACTGTGTACTTATTAAATTCATTCTTTACTGTAATACTTTATCACCTAATTTTTTTCATACAGTTTAGCAGGTTATTACTCTTTCACTTTGATAAAGGCTCAAAGGATTTATTCTGGCAAAGGAGCAAAAACATGGATTTATTTGGCAAAAGAAAAACTCGTCCAGGTAGTGAATCATATACTACTGAATATTAAGATAAAGCCAATGTTTTAACAATATCATTTCGATTGTGAGATTTTCAACACATGTCTTAATGAGTTTTTGTAAATATACCAAATTGCATTTTAGACTTAAAAAGTCAGCTTTGATGGAAGATGGGAATGATTCATCTTTAGATAGACACATATTTAGGGCATTCTACAAAACCAGCATTAGTCAGTTGCTAATGCTGCCCAGGCTCTGGCTGCCCAGGGAAAACTGAAGCCCATTCTTCTAGCATATTAATTTCTGTTAGTAGTAGGCAGTACTTGTCTGCTTGTATCACCCACAGGACCCCATGATGACACCAGTCACAAGCAATCTACAGACCAGGCCCCAATATCTTAAGAGGATCAGAATACGAGAAGGTGGCTTTCATTACGTGCTTTGATGCACAATGAGAAAATCAACAATACATGCACTTTTCTTAAAAACATCTTTAGACCCCAGAGGTGGATTTACCAACAGTGAACTCCAATGTCCTAGTCTCCTTTTTGGACTCCACTCATGTGGTAAAATATGTGCTCCACATCATATGATCGAGGAGAACCTCTTCTTTTTCCCAGTCTACACTGCAGTAATTGCTAGCTCTTTTTAAACCTACCAGTTAAATAACCTCACTCAATTAGATAGGTTCCTTTTTTTCCCAGACTATTATTTTCTTGGAACATAAAGAACAAAGATGTTTTTGTGCAATAGAACTACTAAACGTTACCTATGCATATTTCATTGAATCATAGAATCATTTAGGTTGGAAAAGACCCTTAAGATCATCAAGTCCAACCGTTTATCTAACACTATTGAGTTCACCACTAAACCATGTCCCTAAATGCCATGGCTACATGTCTTTTAAAAACCTCCAGGGACGGGGGAGGTAACAGAAATTATTTCCAAATTTGCTCAATAATGTCTTTCCAAACTAGTTTTTAACTCACTAGTAACTAATACGCAGGACATTCCAGTCTATGTTGGCAATGTGTTATTGTTGTAGCTATAAGAGTTTAAGAATATAAGGGAGGCTACTGCAAAGAGAGGTAGTAACTTTGATTAGGCTAGCTTATACAGGTGGAAAAACTGAGAAACTTTCAGGCACAAAAATCAAAACCCTCTACTTCTTCCAACTGTACCAGTTGGCTAAATAGGTGACATTATTTCTCTCTAAAAACCTCACATCGCTTCCACTGGCAAAGCAGTAGCTCATCTGTACTTGCAGTTTTTAGATTCAGAATACTCTTTTGGGTCAGAACAACCATGGCTGCATTTCATTCAATTTTTGTTCACTGAAGGAACTAAGGGACTTATGAAAGAAGTCCTGTCACCCAGAGCTACTTCTGGGGGGATGCTTGGAGAAGTGAGACAAAAAAAGAATTAACGCAATGCTATCAGTTACTGGCTCTCATGTGAGCGATACTGCAAAGTTTGGGCTGCTGAGTAGAAATTCCTCATAGTGCTCCAGAGACAAATAAAGGAGGTTCCCAGCAAACTTGCCAGCCTTTGGACCATACTGCCAAGAAGACAGAGCTAGGATGAGATTTATGGCCATTAGCTAGATCAGGCACAGCTAACAGCCAGAATGAGCTAACTGGTAAATTGTAGGCTTAGATATTATTACTATGAATAACAGTAACAATTGTAATGGGTATGTCTTATGTCCTGCACCTGCAATGATTTCTTACCAAAAAGTGCTTCAAACAGCTTTTCTGATTTCTCCTTTCAGTGCTAGCCTGTCAAAGTCAGAAATTTGCTCTCTCTAGAAAATAGAAGAGTATGAAAGATGGCTTACCCATCAGGATTTGTAGTGTAATGCTGAAAAATATTAAAATCAAGGTACTGGATCTTTAACTATCCTCAGTGGAACGGTTCTGATTTTATATCAGATCCATTCCCCAATTTCCTTTGTGCATGTATACTCAGAACCAAACCTGCTGAAACTGCAAACATTTCTTGTCAAACTCGGTAGACTCTTATAAGCTACAGTGATGAAAAATCTTTAAATAAGTTAGTGTACCAGAACTACGCCTACATCCCAACTCCAAAGCACGTGCAAACCCCATCGATGTCAGTAGCAGCGGCATTGTAAGAGTACATACATTCTGAGTTTTAAAATGCTCCTGATGTAAACAGCAGTAGTACCAGATTTACCTTTATGAAAACTACCTGCACCGTGAGCTGACGTACTGTACTGGAAAGGCGATAGGGTATTTTGAACAGTCAGATGAACACATCGTCTGTTCTCCCATCACGATTCCTGCAGCCCGTTTCCAAGTGCTGACTATAAAAGCAACATGCCAGCAAACTGAACTTTTATCTTTTCAAAAGATAAAAAGATCTGCTTCAGTGACTGCATTGGCAACATGGCTCACTATAATGATACCTTAATTATACTCTGGGCCGATCAATCACCATGCTATGTCTCCGGTGACTTGCAAAAGGAATCCTACCTGTGATGAAATCTTTGAAGACTGGAAAATATTGCAAACTGCAGCATGCATCTATCTGTTTTTTCTGGGTGACTACATGGGCAAATTCTGAGCATTTGCAAAACAGAGTTCAGGAAGGCAAATACAACAGGTCTTTTTTTCCCCTCAGTTTTGTTGTCCGTGCATATACATGCTGAAAAAATATCCAGTTACCATCTTAAAAGTGAGTAGTTCACAATGAATTCCCAAAAGCCAGTAAAACAAGTTAAAAGTGAACTAGTTCTTAACTTATAGTTGAGTCTGGAGGCCAAGTTACTAGCCTGTTATTAGCTGTTATTACAAGAGATGTTTCAGTGACTATTCCTCTTGGAAGATCAGTTTTCCACATTATCTTTTAAAGGAGAACAAAAATGTGGCTTGGGATATATGCAAGGCTTCTGTTGGCTTTCACCCACCTGTTAATCTATTACTAGGCTAAACTTCTACTATACTGAATGGTACAAACTCGTCTACCGATTGCAAGGCTAATACAACAATCCGGTATTAAAGATAATAAATTTTGCAGCCTATATTTTTTCTAACAGTTGCAACCTGGTTGATTTTTAGAAAATGAGCAAGACATTATTAGGATTATTATGTTTCTTCTAGGCCTGCCTTAGCTGAACCAGATGTTTAATGATTATTTTTATGGAAGTCTTTGAAAGATAAAACATATACATAAAAATACTGACAACAGACTGAATGCATGAGTTCTTAGCAGCTGAGAACAGCTCCTATACTAAGACAATTTCCTTAATCCATTTACAGCAAAATTGGGCACTACCTTATATGTAGTAATATGAAATAATGAAAAGGGCTGAGGATTACTATTGTTATTCCCTTGCTATGTCTATCTTTTTAACACAGCACTCTTATTCCTACTGCTGGCAGAATACTTTACTAGCTTATAGAATCATAGAATCTTTAAGGTTGGAAAAGATCTCTAAGATCATCAAGTTCAACCGTCAGCTGCACTGTAGGATGGAAGAATATGCCAGCTATTAAGTACACACCATCTATTAATGCAAATGCTTCACTATGGATATTAAAAATAACTTCATCTGCTACAGCTACTTAAAGTAGATAAACCTATTTGCCAACACTGTAGTAGCGTTAGTTCCTATTTCTTACAAATAAATTCCTATAGCAAGCTTCCATACAAGAGTCTCAATAAATAAATAGAATAATAATTACTATCATTTTCCAAAAGGGAAACTAAGACACCTAATGGCGAAGTGACATGCTCACAGTCAAACATCAGATTATACGCCATGGAGGAACCAAACACTGAAGATTATTTGTCCAGTGACCTTTTCATTAGATCACACTGTCCACCCCATGGTATTTACACCAGTTTTCCAAATGGTGATGCATAAGCTGTCAATAGCCTCAGAAAACAATGACCTTACTTTCATTGTAATGGTCCTAGACTACATTATCTTCCAAAATCAACATGAAAATTGGTAGTGCTGTATTTGCATGTTTAATACACCCATGCATAGCAGCACAGGGCAGAGTAGGAGCATGCATAAATAATCATTGTAAGCGCTTCCTGACAATTAAATCATAGCATTTCTTCTCACAACTAGCTTCAAACTTAATCTGTGGTTCTTTGAAGGACTCTATAGTAAACTATGATTAAGATGTGAATTTCCACTAAATGATTCACATTGGAAGCAGTATATCTTTGTATTTGGAAAAATCTCCTGAAAAAAATGTGGTAGATTTGCAGGAAGAAGCAGTAGAGAGAGAGAGTTATAATAGACATTACACAGAGCAGGCAATGTCTCTATCAAGGTATTCACAGTAAATAACAAGTGGCAATAGCACAGATATTTCTGCCCTTCTGCATGTTGATAATGACAAATACTAAAATTAAATATTAAAAAATTCACTAGCCCATGTAATATTATTTGTAATTGCAAATTATCAGCAACTGATCCCATTCTCTACTTTCAAAAATTAGCACAGAAGTGATGCAAGGCTAAAACAGGATTGCTTGTTCCTTATTTTTTTACAGAAAATTTCTGTTACTTGATGTTGAAGTTCACTGTTTCCAGAGACCCAACACCTTTTTACTGAAATGTGCCCTGCAAAAAAGCAATTGACGTCATATGGTCACATGAGCATGGACCCTGCAGTGAGAGGACATGTGCCCGCACACCTCAAGAGAAGCTTTATGCCAGTAAATGGACATTACTCCCACTGTCCCCCTCGCACTCTCCTTCCCTTCCTTGGCACACCAGTGGTGCTTGTTCCAGCAGTGCATTTTGCTTACAGAAGATATAACCACTGCAATCGCAAACAGGTATCTATGGGAAGGATCAGGCACCTTGAAGTCAGAGAAGCCTCAAAGGTGATCCAGCAAGGTCAGGAGAGCTCTGCCTACACCTTCTCTGCTGTTGTGTATCGGCCCATAACCCGTTGGATGAATATTAAACATCAGTCCTGGTAAACCAGGCTGATAGGCCACGTCTGGATTCAACACTAACAAAATGCTGTGGCCAAAATTCTGCACTCCCAACACCTGTCAGTGGGTTCCTCTAATGTCACAGGCAGCAAAATTTGGCTTATCACTGCAGAACCTCTGTAGCAGTCATTTTAAACAGCATGCATTATTCCTGAACATAGTAGGCAATCCTGTCATATAAACAGCCATCAAAGACTTACTTAAATCTAGACTGCGGAACATTTGTAAAGCAAACAGTACGTGCATGATTAATCTTTTCATGAAACAATTTTGCCATTCAGTTTATCCAAGACTCCAGCAGAGGGAGCAGGGCAGAGCAAACAATTAGGGTCAAAAAGAAAGTAAAGATCAAAGATCAGATCAAACACACAGAGTGCTGAATTAATCTGACAAGTACCTGACATTTCATTTTAGGTACAAAGATTGTGGCTCTCTGGGGTTTTTTTGGGGTTTTTTTGTTTGTTTGTTTGTTTGTTTTTAATACATCAAATTCACGATGCTCCCTAGATGAAATTATCCATTTACTTTCAAAGCTGATTCATGGCTGTTCATTTGGCACTGAAGACTCAGTTTGCTAAATAATAATTACCAGGGTAAGTTACAAAAACATTCCAACATGTCAATCATTTACTGTACTTAACTCACATATTTTAAAGCTTAAATAACTAAAGGAATATTTTATAATACAGAAGCCAGCAGAAGCAATTAAAAGAGGACTGAATGGAATTCCTCTTCTTCCCATGCCCACAGACTGCATCAGCATTATTTTACTTTGTGAGTTATTACTTGTTTCTGCTGCACTAATTCAAACAGATTATATGAGTACTGCATACATGATTCATCTTGTTCAAATACTGAAACAATATTCAACAGGAAAACGTATCAGTTTTTATTGTAACTTATGACGACAACTACTAGAATGTTTGTTCTGTTTTTCATCATTACTTGTTTGTTTATCAGGTACTGTTTAATCTTATTTTTGATGAAGAACAGTACAGTTAAATTGAGAAAATATATTTATTAGAAGTGACCAAATCTGGAAAAAACCCCCTTGATGTCTCTTACTTTCAGAATATTTTCTGCAACTCTAGAAGTTGCTTATTTTTACAACCAGTTGTTACAAAAAATGACAAAAGTATAGGAAAACATCTTTTTTTTTTCTGAATGGACACACTCATGCAGTTTAGAAACTGGGGGTACAATTTTCTTCTAATTCCACATTTATACTTTCATCCCTCTGCCTTCAGTGAAGCTGTTCCTAAATTATGGTTATTTACATGAGAACATCTACAAAAAGCACAGCACAGTTTGCTTATTAGTGTACTACATCTTGACTACAGCAGAAACTAATTCAAAATATATCTGAGTGTAGACAAAGACTCAAAATACAAGCCTAAAGTCACAAAACAACTTTCCTAAATCAAGTATTATGGGCCACACAGCCAACTGGGCTGAATACCCAACTGGAAGTTATGCATAGCACAGATTATATGTTACACAAACCAATTTTAAAACTCATCTTCACCAAAAGATCCAATATTATTTCAGTGAGGCTGCTGAGGGTGGAAATTAATCGCGATTAGCCTGATTTCATTCCTAATAGGATACACTGTAAGTTAGTTATTCTGCTAGTCTTAATTTCCCCTAATTCAATTCCACAGCATGGATTTGAAGAATTAAAAATCAAACAGCTTTGAGAGCATCTGCTACAAACACATTCTAACAGTGATGGTGTAAATTTGAGTATCCGGAAATCTGTGTACAACACACCTGCATTTAGAGCAGGAAATATCTATTTTACATTGCACTGTGCAGAGGTCCCCAAGGTACAGATGAGTGAGCTGGGTCCAGAGCTGCAAGTTACATCACCATGTTAGGTGCCCTCAGAAAGGCTAATTATCCCAGGTACAGCAGGATGCTGCTACCCCATTTCACAGTGCAGGGTCTCTGCACAATGCTACTTTGCGATGTGATGTAGCTGCTGTCGTATACATAAACTCGGTATTTCCAAACTGGTTCACTGCAAAATACACATGCTCTAGATTGGGCGAAATTCAGGCTTGGTAAAGGAAATGGCAAAAACATCATTCCGCAAAGACAAGAGTCCACCTCTTTGATCCCAACTGATCTTTTTATCTCAAAGGAGTTTTCAGTAAAATTATGGTTAGCTTCTTCACTACTCCTATTCTATAGGCTCCCATTTTCCTATGTATTGGTGCTGAATGATTGGACTTGTTTTAACACAGCACTGCCACTTCTGCTTTTATTATGGTCTATTTGTACCTTGTGCTGTTGAAGAGTAATTGAAGACTTTCAGCAGAGAAAATGATGCTATGCTGTATCACAACCACTAGAGTTCTACTCTGAATTACTAATTTTTGTGTTGTTGCTTAGCTGAAAATTCTTTACAGAATCTTCTCTTTATTGTGTGGACAACCCAAGTGATGTCATATTACCAGCACACACAGTTTCACCCAACTTTCTACCAAAAGAATTACTCCTGATCCTCCCATCCCAGCACTGCCCATTCCTTTTGAGGATGCTGTTGAACCAGAGTTGGCAACTGATCTGGATTAAAACAAATCCAGCAGGAAAAAAATAAATCATTTTAATCCAAATCAGTTCCCTGACCTGGTTCATTGTGTTGCTGTTTGTGTACCACAAGGTAAAGTATAGAGGAGAAACAAATAAGGAAGGTGAAGCTGAACTGTTTTTCTCAGTTGGCAGTGTTAGCTTAGAGTAATTCAGGATGATCCTATGGCTAGGACGTAAATAATGTAAATCTTCTTCAGATAGACAAAGTTGTAGATTTTTTTTTACACACACGTCTTCTCTTTGTGTCTGACAGAGCTTGTTTGCTGAAATACAATGAGCCTCCAGATTTGCCAGCTCCTGGCTGGCTGACAGCCTCTTCCAACACCTCCTACAGAGCTCAGAGGAGTAACAGAGCTGTCAGATTTTTCACTGACAGATTGAACACCCAAACTTCTACAATAGTAAGTGCCAGGAAATATGTATAGCTTGATTCTTACAAAGATAATGCACTTAAAAACATTGTATTTCTCCATCAGGTAATTTTTTTTTTTTTTCTTCTTAAGTGTTCAAAATGCACTTTAATCATGGCACACCTTCACATGGGCTGGTATAAAATAGTCCAAATATACATAAGCACCAGGCCCTTAATCTTATACTGACATCACATATTCCTGGTCTCCACACATTTTGCTTGCTTGTAACTGAACAGCTGCCCTTCAGACAGGCAGAGTACTGAAATACCTGAGCCAGCTTCAAACAACTCAGGTCAGGGAGCCGGGCTGAGGTGCACTAACTTACCCTACCAAGGAGAAATCTTTGGTAGAGACGTCACGTGTTGGATTGGGCTGGCATGTATTTTTCATGTGGTTATACCAGCACAATCTTCAGGGAAAAGGGCTGAGCTCCTTCTAGTATAAAAGTGTCTTCTCCCCTTTCTAATAACTTAAATTACTGGCATCAGAGTTGTACAATTAACACATGGAGGCAAAACACTTCAGGACTATTTCTACTGAGATCAGCTGGGCTGTTCAGAGGATAAGCTAATATTTAGTATGAGTAGAGGCAGCAGACTCTGATCCAGAATAAATGATCCCTGTTTCCTTCCTTTCATTCACAGTGTTTACATAATCCACTGTTTGGCAACCTCATTTTGAGGCCAGTGACCCACCACTTCTTGTGATTGTTATGATGATCAACAGAAAATCTCTTCAGGGCAAGCAATTAACTGGTGCTGTTCAGTCAAATCCACTGCTGTTTCTCAGTTTCAGGTTTCAAATATCAGTTTTGGGTCTTCCTGGAGACAATATTGAGCAATATTGTAAAACATCAGTAGCCAAAACAAACCTTTAACAAATGCAAGCTGTTGCTGCCAACACTATTGCACCTGTGTGCATAGGTGATATAAGTGTGTCCCCTTCACTGCACCTGTCTGCTCTGCTTTTTTTGCAGATGAAATCAACTTTCCAAGATCTCATTTCTTTAGCTATTCCAAATGCTGTAAAAATGCTGGAAAGAATCAGTTGCCCCATTATTTACATGTCTTAATACTTATAACACAGCAAGTCAATGTCAGCACTAGAATAGTGCCTGGGGGTAAACACCTGGCTCCACTGATGCTGGTAGCAAAACTCCCATTGACTCCCATGGGAGCAGGACGTCATGCCAGGCCTCTGAGTGCCTAATGCCAGGTTCTACCCAATAGGCAGCATTTCACAGTTGTGGAAATCATGCAACAGCACATCATTTTGCCTGGAGTAGCAAATGTAGTACTGCTGGGTTCACCAGGAAGATTTCTATGTATTTTTTCCAGCCCTTTTATCGTATCTAAAATCTGTTGAGTTAAAGGCGGGACGCCGTTGGTTCGTGTCACTAAGGAGAGGAAAGTGTGACATTTGCTGCTGACGAAATCATCCTTATACCTTTTTTTCAAGTGAGGAGGTTAAAAAATCTAAGAAAGTGGTTTATTTCTGTTTCTTTTACTTTCATATTGTTCACTGTTAAAGCCTTTATTTCTTTTCTGTTTGGTTGTCATGCCTGCTCCAATTATTTGGGTAGTTAACTTTTCATTCCTGGTGTTCTGCTTTCAAAGAAGTGATGTGCGGATTCTGCTCATTTTTCCTTCCTCACCCTCTCTTTTCCAAAGCCACTGCTCAATTTTTCTTTCACATGAAGTTCAGCTTCCCAGTCAGCTCCATCAGGAAACCAGAAGGATTACTTAGAATAATCTGCATTGTGATGGTTCTTTCTGGGTGAAGATGTATCAATATGGAACTAGAAGGCTTAGACACTCTGGGAGATCTCTTATAGGCTTAATTTGCCTTCTGATGAACAAGCAGCACAAACGAATACAGCAACGCCCACCTCCTACACGACAGCAACCGACGACCACTGGTCTCACCTTGCACAAGAGTGCACAAGACAGTACCTGCCACATACTCCCTTTGCTGCACTGCTTCCCCAAATGGTGACAAAACGGATGCCAGCCTGAAAATGGTGCAAGGACAAATTAAACATAGGACAGAAATAAAGTCAAGGCACTCAGTAAGAAGAAGCAGGTCTTCTGCCGAGAGGTGTTATCCTATTTTCCACACTCTGCAGAATCCAGTCAGCCTTGCTGTCCCTTCATGAGAGGTTTGGAGCTGGTGGGATGCAGACTGGTGCTCCTCTTCACACCACACAAGGATATCAAGAGACTACCTCAGCCCACAGGCTGGCTTCATTCTCCCATTCCATCCTGTGTGGAGAGTGGTGTGAAGATCAGAGAGGTGAAGGATGTCCCTCTCAGTCATGGTCTTGGCACGTGGATCTCAATGTTCACATACTTGCGGCAGACTGAAGAAGATGGCACCACATGGCTCTACATGGATATCGTTGCTATTAAAAGGACTGCAAAGGGGCTTTTGTGGGCATCAGTTCTGACTGAAAAACACAAACCCGTTGGGAACTCCCTGAATAAAGATCCAATATATCCTTGCATGGTCCACCAGAGATTCCAGAGAAATCCTTTCTCCAGAACTGTCCAGCGGGTTCTGCCACTTTTTCGTTTGTGCAGTTTTATTAAGCTCTTCAGAATTTTCATCTTGAATCCTGCAGATTCAGCACAGCACAGGAAAAAACAAGGACTTCAAACCATCCAGTTCCTAAATTAAAATGCCTTTCACAAAAACATGATCATCTAAGGTGTGGTTTTTTCCTAACCTAATCCTATAATGGACATTTTTTAATAAAAGGCATGTGGTTTGAAAATGAGCTTTTAAATAACCAGAGAAAAGAAAGAACATAGAAACAGGTTTTAAAATGTCTGTGGAAAAAAGACAGAGCACTATTTTAAATAATTAAACTCAAAGCTCAGGTGATTTGTCTTGTCACATGTATAATGTATGAGGTTACTTTTCTTTATAAGCCAGTGTTAAAGAAGGAAATGGTAGCATTGTTAACAAATGCTATAGGGCAGAGAGCCTTTTCTGGGCAATTTTTCAATTCAATAAAATTTTCAAACTTGTATTTTGCCATTTCCAGCTCCCATATTAAAAATCTATTAGCAGAAAGTCTATTGAAAAGCTGACCATGAGCACAAGAGACTTTTTCTGGAAACAGTTCTATTCAGTTCTCATGCCTGAACAAAAGCAGATTGGCACATTCAGTTACATACAAACGCCTTTAAAAGGGACCTCCCCCCCTTTCCCATAGCCACGCGTTTCAGGGCTCTATACGCTGAAGGAAGCCAGTGAAAGGGGTGGGGAGACCAAGGGCTTCCACCGAGATCCTTCAAAGTCCTCATCTTCTATAGTGGGAGGATTTCCCTCTAAATCCCTTTCAATAGCATATTGATGGCTTTGAAAGCTTAAATGGCATTTGTCAACCATCAGTAAATCTTGAAAACTGTTTCTGCAAATAGCCCAACTCTGAGTCTCAGCTTTTCCCATTAATCTGTACGTAAGGCCACTGAAGACTTTTTCAGAGCCTAGATAATGCCTGGATTAAAAGGTCCATTCAGAAGGGAAAACTTTAGCATTCACCTTGTGTACATAGCCATTTCACCAGTGGTATTCATGGGTTGTTATTTCAACTCTGCATTTGTCCTGCAAACAAGACATTTTGCCACAAAGACTTGGTAGAGACATTCTTTAGTGAATTACTGAAACCTAGCCCCACTATTTGTCATGGCTTGTTATTTTTATCAAGTGTAATCAGTTCAAATAGGAACTCTAGACTGACAACTTTACAATTATGTTACTATTTTAAGAGTGGAAGGTATGTTTCTTCTAATTCAACAATGAAACTGATTAAAGCGCAACCTGATTGCTTTATCTAATGATACAGTCTGAAATTTCCCTTAATCAGATGACACAAGACTTTCTGTTTGTTTTATATTGAAAGTAAGGACAAGAACTTTATAAAAATAATTATTCAACATTTTTACTTTATTATATTTTAGAAAACCTTCATACATTTACAAGGCTTAATAATTTATAATATGTTACATACTGCCTTGTGTTCATATTTTAGGGCAATACTGTATTAATTTACCTTTCTCCAAATAAAGCAAATGGATTGACTTTAAACCCTCAGAATCTCTGCCCCTTACACACACAAACTGTTTTTTAGGCTGTTCTTACATCCTAATAATGTTTATGTTCTCTGCTTTCTCTCTTTTTTTCTATTTTGCACCCAATAAGTTATACCAAAGCCAAGATATGAGCTATTTTGAAAGGCAAAAGACATTTCATCATTATTATTATTATTATTGAAATACTATGGTCAAAATGTTTATGCATCACAGAAAAGAAGAAAAAAAGAACAAGATCGCACACTGGAGACTCCCCGCAAATTTTGAAGTGCCAATGACGCAATGCTAGACAAATTTTTTAACATTTAAAACAAAAAAATATTAGACCCCTGTCAAATTTCCCCCAATCCAGATAGATCTCATTGTTTGAAAAAAATCAACCTTTTCGTCATACTGGACAATTTACTGTGAACATCAAGAACACCAAGCTGGGGATCAGTGAAGTTCACTGGATGTTCCTCGCAAGGATACATAAAGATTATCCTTCCCTATAATACTGTTGAAAGGGAGAAGCTTAGTCAAAGATTTATATATGTGAAATCACATGAACTATGGCTGAAGGGTACATCTTGCATCTGCTTCTTTCATTTGTCCTATTGCCTACCTATGTGGACATGTCCCACTGCAATTCTCCATCATGTGTCTTGGAGATTTCTAGGGGAACTATGCCATGAGTCTCTTGGCTGATTAAAAGTAAACTAGACCAGATTTTTTTATCTGTGGGTCACTTCTTGAGATGACTTAGGGTATCCTGCCTGGCTCCCAACCAACATTCTCCATACAGTAGGGGATGCACATCCTGTAGAGGCCATATTGTATGTAGCCCATGGAAACACCTTGGATAACCTGAAGTACCTGCAATGGCATGAGATAGGCATATGTGAGCATCTAAATGAAGCTCTCGCTGCATTAAAGAATGGACACTCAATTTAGTTTGCTAAACAGAGGCATCTAGAGTCATTTGAGACATCCTCAGTTACCTGAGACATCTGCATGGGCCTGGCAAATATAACGTTGTGACCTATGACATGACCCGTTGCCTTTTGAAGGGACAACTGAAGGCCAGCTAAGACACCCTAAGGCAAATCAGGTGCACTAGATAAGTACCTATGCTTAGGCAATTCCATTGACCTCTGAGACTGGAATTCAGCTCCTAACACCCCTAAGTTAGCTGTCTGCATGTGAAACAGGCTTCTGGGCTTCTAGTGTAGTCAGTTAAATCTAGAAAGATTTACCTCATCTTCAGATAAGTGACTTTTTTTTGGTCAATGCTCTCCAATGACTAGAACTACACTATGAGGAGAGTGAGGCACTGCTTACTCTAGACAGATGTATTTTAGATCAGCATGTGAATCTGGAGCTGAATACCAGTTCAGCTGACTTCAGGAGCAACTAAATTACAAGATGAAATGTATGCTCAATATTTATACTACTGGTGGTGCAAGGAAATTAGATGAAGAAATCTGCTTCCTTGATTCCTTCTCTGCACCAACACAACTTAAGTCTTCTGACACCTGGAGCATGCCTGGTTGCTTACTGAAGCTTTTCTTTTAATGAAAGAAACTAGTTTTCTTTATGTGGGAAAGTGAGAAGTTGTCTTTACTTTCATCAGTATCTGTTAAGACTTGTGACTTAATCGTTGGTCTTTCTTTTATAAAAATATAAATAGGTGAGTCTTCCTAGAAATACAGAATACTTAGTAAGGACGATTTAATAAAAATTAGTAAAACCCTAATGAAAGTGAATGCAAGTTAGGCTGTAAGAACACTTAAAGACTTCTGAAATCTTTCTGCTCTGTAACTCAGGATGTGTTTCATGAAAGTAGAGCTTAGGGAGCCCAGCTTCACGTGAGTTTCTATCTTGTAGTCAGACTCCTCTAGGTGCAATGGGATGGGGCAGGTTTCTCTCCCATGCAGATTCTTAGGTGTCACTAGATAAAAACCATCCTTTTTAGTAAGGTTAGCGCTCAGGTAAGGTCAGGCTCAGCGCTTTGCTGATGGTTTCCAGATGGTTCAGAACATGGGCAGAGCTCACACACATCTTCCTAAAAAATTCTACATAGATGTGACTTCATACGTGCGTTGGATCCTTTGGGACTAGAAACAAGTGATATCATGGAAGTGTGAAGTATTCCTTTTAAAACTATTTTTTCTGGATCATTTTGAGAGCCATGTTTTTCCATGTCACCACAAGAATGTTATTTTAAAAACCCTTAGCCTTGTATTGAACAGAATGCTATGGAAGGAGGATAACTTTCATAATTAAGTCAGTGTTTTCCTCCTGTAAGAGTCACAGATCCTCTGATTTCCTCATGGTTTTCATTCTGAAAAACTCTAAGGATTTAGGAAACTAATTTCAGTGCAACTTGAAAAGAGGGACAAAAGCAATCCTCAGCCCATCCTCAGGTTTGTGCATAACAGCTGTAGGAATCTGCACTCTAGCTCACATCCTACAGAAAATGCGACATAATTCAAAGGTCTGAGACAGAATTGCTATCTCTTCTCTTGGGAGTGCCAGGGGAGCAACTTCTGCCCACCTACATCTACGAAGGATGTGTACTGCCAGGGGCTGAGGGGAGAATTTTCTGGGACGAAGTAATTATGTGCTTGCTGGCTTTTCCCCCCTGCACTTTTTGTACAGCAATATCCAATTATGCAATACTTTTCAAAGAACAACATAAAAAGTTAACTACTATTTAGGAGTTGAGGAGACTGTAGAGTGGGAGATGAACTAATTTTGCTGTGGCAGTAAGGAAACAGAAAAAGATATAGGTCTGAATCTCAGATCAATGCTTTATCTATGAGGTGGTGCTGCCTCCTTAAGCAAAACCAGTAAATATCCCCAGGCAAACCGCAACTCTCAGTGGTATTTCAATGAATGCTTCTACTTTTCTTTATAACTCTTCCATCAATTTTTATTTTTGTGGCCATGTTCTCACATTCAAACTAACATAGCTTTTGCAGCTGACATCACATGGATTGGAATACAAATACTGCAGATGTTCACAATGCCAACATATTTTAGGACAAAGACAACTGAAAAATCTGTTATCTACTTCAGTTTAAGAGTGCTATCATATGAGAACATAGGGGTTTTTCCTCCAAATACTATTCAATGCATCTTGCTGGCAGGGGAAATTAATTTTCCAAACTCAGTCTTTAACGGATATTATTTTTTTAATAGGAGCGTCTTTGAGATAGAACATATGCCCCTGTTTCTCTATCCACACCATAAAATGGTTTTCCCATTCATCACAAATAATAGCTGTTTTTTTCCTACGAAAGCTTTTATAGAGCCTGCCTCTGTATTTTAACTGTTCCTGACACAGTGGATCCACAACAATCCCAATTATGGCTGCGTACTGCAATACAACCGTAACACAAATGACAAACAGAGTCCTTACGCTTATCTGACTTTTTAAATATAACTTTCAAAATACAAAGAGGTAGGTGGACAGAATTATTAAGCAGGCTGGCTGTATCTGCCTGCTGAACTACTCAATTCATACAAAAGATGGGGAAACCTAGGGGAAGATGCAATCCTTAACCTTCATTTAGTACAGCCTAGGGTTACATGATTCTTCTCTGTATTATTATTGCACAGCACAAAAGTATGTACAAATGTGAGGCCCTAATGTTCATGGAAGGTCTGTCTGGCCTCCCCTCCACAAGGTATGGGTGTTTTCGGCCCCTAATGCCCCCCCTGAAATACCTCCTATACCCTTGTAAGCCAAGTTCGTGAAAGTAAGATAGCTAAAAGCTGAACAATGCAGTCCAGTAATTTCTTCTAAGTAAGTCATGTGTGATGGACAATTTAGAGATGTTTGCTTATGATAATAGGCGTGTTACTGACAGAGCACCAGACTGCTGATCGGCAGCAGTCAAACATAAAAAATTACAGGAACACATATTCTTTGAAATCCTCTTAGTTTAATACTAGTTAAGATGAATGAATATTTCCAAAACAATCTTCATTTTAAGGACAGGGACTAAACCCGAGGGATTCTGCAGCCTATGGACTTCAGTAAGATTATCTGAACAAGCCCTGTCTGCCTGGGTGAAGATGGCAGTTCTGCGTCCTGGCATTTCCTCATGTCTGCCTATTAAGGGTTTTATAGTGAAACTTAGTATCTTTCAAGACATCTGAATTTATACTTAAATGCAATTGCCAAAGCAAAGGAGGAGTAACAGCTCCCAGAAAACTCAGCCGAGGCATACTACCCCATATCGTATCCGTCAGGCTCACAGTCACACTTCGGGCCCACAGAACCGCACGGTTGTTACCTAACAGAATCAGGAGATGGAGCCAATAATTTGGCTTTGGCTATGGCTATGGTGGTTTTGATTTCATTCTGTGGCCTTAGAAACCCTCATCTTAAAGCCGTATGGTAGCAGCAGTTCCAGACTTTAATTAACCAGTGAATTATTCTAATGTAATTGTGGAGAAAGATACCAAAATGCCTTGGGAAATGAAACGGCATCCTCAGAGAATGGCAGATGTGCTGTTTACATGGGATACATTTTTTCCATAAAAGAGAACAGAACCTAAGTATACTAAAACTCACATGAAATTAATCTTCAGAATCGTTTAGCTGTGTAGCATTATATATTATGGTGTACAATGACATCGCAGCCCATAAAGCCACCTTAATCAGGGCCTCTTTCTTATGGCACCATCCTATTTTCAACTAGCACTGCTTTCAGATGAGCCGAAAAGGGGTACTTTGCTCCCACCATTAAAATTTCTACTCTTCTTTTCTTTACCCTTTTCAAAAACATGAAAGCATTGGATTGCTAATTACTTTTATCCAGCCTATAGGAAAATTAGTTTATCTTCCTGATCAAAGCAAATTAGGCAGATCATGGCTGATTAGAATGCAACAGTAAAATCTCCATACTTTCTATTCCACCCCCTTTTCTCTCAGAAATGGGGCCTGTGTCAAATATGTAGGTATTTCCCACGGCCAGTCTGGACTCTGTTTCCAACGGGCTCTGGGGCTGGGACAATGGTTCTTACACAGACACTGAAGTTCTTTAGTTCAGTCATTGTGCAAGGAAAGAACTGGTAACCCCTTAGCTAGCATTTGATGAAACATCTAGATTTACATATTTCCCTAATTGCATTTTTTGAATGTGAGTGAGATTTATCTGACCAGAGTTAAATGCCTCCTTTATTCTACTACCCAAAACACAAACCTATGCTCTCCAGGCAGAGTTGCATTTGGTTCTGAACCCAGCATTAAAATTTTGGTTTTCACTACAGTGGGACAAAGCAATGTCTACCTTTCCTTCTCAAAGCAGGACCTAAAGAATGGCTTGGCTAGCTGCTTCCAAGGTGGCTGCTGCATTACATTGCAAAACCAAATACCATTAGTCCTTCTAAGTAACTGCTTTAAGCAGCATTTTCTATCATTCCAGTATTTTACTATTCACTTTTTACCCTTCATAACTCATTTCCCTTCAATTTGTTTTCTGTGGCTTTAACAGATGAAAGCCAAGCTATACTGCTACTTTATTTATAACCAATTACTATAAATTAACAGTAAATCTCACATTTAGCTCCATTTAAACATCACTATGCAGCTGCCCATTTGAAAATAAAATGGTTGCCTTCTTTCACTTCAGTGGGCACAATACAAAACATCCATTGAGCTTTTCCTTTATTGCAGCTGCCAATGCCCAGCCGACTTTTAACAAACCAACCAAGCGGAATAACAATGCAGCTGCAACATTTTATGGTATTTCTGTTAGTTCTCTTTTGAAACTGAAGGTGTTAATTAGGAATCAAAGAATACAATCCTGCCAGCTTTCTTTCACAAACTATACACTGGCCACTGCAGTTTTCAGAAGAAAAATAAATCTAATAAAGGGACAAAAATGTTGTTTGTCACACCAGTAACGTGTATTTAAGACCCTTTGATCACAAGCTTTTTATATAGTCTTGTCAGACAGGCTGAAAATATTTTTTCCTCTCTTTTCTCTTTTCTTTAGGCTTCTCTGAATACTGATTCTAGGGTTGCCTGGAAAGGTGAAAAACCTGATAGAAACTGGAATGCTTTGCAGGTTAAAATGGCTTTCCTCAGCAAGCCAGCTTTAAATCACATCAAATCAAATCATAATTGTTCACTCTTCTGATTCAAGTGTAAGTTGTTTTGAAATACAAATGATCTGTTCCTGTTACAGAGTTTACTAATTCTGTGTATCATTTAATCTTTCAATCATTTAAATATATGCAGGTGTTTTAATATTAATACATCAATAGTTTTGTGGAATCTCATTTTAAACCATCAAAAATGACAGTTTACAGGATGGTGTAAAATATCCATTACATATTGTCACATGTGTACCATACAACATATATTTGATATTTTATTTGCACTTATTAACCATAATCATATTAGAGTATCATATATTAAAGGGTAGTAGCGTGAAGACATTATCTTTAATCTTTAGTCAAAGTTAAAACCTTAAAATAGGTTTATGAAGTTAGCACAACTGAGAATTAGTCAAGCTTGCTAGCTTACCCAGCAAGACCTTTCACTGTTAAATGCACAAATCATGCCAAAATCCATTAATCCTGCCAGGGAAGGGCAGAAAGAAGCTCTAGCTGTTGATTTAATGATAATGAATTGAACAGGCTCTTCAGGCTACCTGCAGAGTTTTCTAAACTGTAAAACAAATAAAGTCAATTTTAAGAAACACTTTTTACAGAAGTACATATAACGATGTTCTTTGCTTTAAACACTATGTAGGAGATGCAAGATTTAAAAATACAATTCTGCTTATCTTATTATACATTTAATATAATTCATTATAATGTTATCTATACAGAATGTGATTATAAAGCATATTTGGGCGATTTGCTATTTGGTAATCAAGAAACACAAAACTGTCTTGAAAATGTTAAAACACAAATCTTAGTAACAAAGAAGAAGCTTTGATCAACATTGTCATGTTGCAGGTCACATGTAAAGTGGAGGCTCTGGCTACTGTAACAGACACACAAGGAGATGATTCATAGTTATAAAGGTACATTTTCTTCAGTGCCCCAAGTGTACCATTTCTTACGTTCCTGAATATTAGAAAAATGAAACATAAAATTGGAGAATGGTTTAAGTTTTTTAGAACACAAACACATCTAACTTTTGGGGGTTTTTTTGTAAAGTGATATATGAGATGACTGTCCTATTTTTATCTGTTTTACCTGTTGAGCATTGGTTGGGGATGCAGAATTTGCCTTGATCTTCAAAGCAGGCAATGGCAGCTGGGAGGCAGAAGAGGATATTCCCTTTATGCATATGAAATAAGGTAAAACCAGCAAATATATTTGAAATAGGCTGCTGCAATCACTTCTTGCAATGCTTTTTTTCTGTTATTGCATCATAATAGTGCCACAGTGTCTAAAGGAATGAAATTATTCTTGTAGGAAGATTATACACACAAGCCATACTTCTCTCCATAGGGTTAATAATAATTATTAGAGTCTTGTTACTAATAATTTGTTGAAGTTCTGCTCTGGATGATATGTTTCATAGCTATTTCAGAGTAAGGTGGCATTTTCAAATGTAAGCTCATATCTGATGAGTCTTCTTTCACTCTCTTAAATACGGTCTCATGTGGTCTATAGGCTAAGGTTATCTATACCTTGGGTGAAGT
This sequence comes from Balearica regulorum gibbericeps, assembly GCF_011004875.1. Taxonomy (NCBI): domain Eukaryota; kingdom Metazoa; phylum Chordata; class Aves; order Gruiformes; family Gruidae; genus Balearica; species Balearica regulorum. Next base: position 40,605,310 of record NC_046184.1, on the reverse strand, counting down.
TTGCCATTAAGCAGACAAAAGGCTTTACCTGTGGGTACTTCAGTATGGAGTGAAGGGGTCAATTTTTTTCCAGTTTTGCAAAAGTTTTTTACCCAGTCATTATTTTGAAATTGTTTGGTGTATATTTATTTGACTTACAAATTCAAGAACTGTTCTGTGCTGTTCTTACAGAGCTACATCTGGGTGAAAAATTTTCTCTCAGTTGACTACTAAATTGAATCACTACAAATGAACTCAAGTTCTCCGAAAATGTTTATATCTGCTCAGTTTTGTTGAATTCTAAACTCATCTGGAACAGTCTGAAGAATTAATTTTGTGCCTATTATAAGCACCTCCAATGGAATTTTTACAAAGTGCTATGTTTATCAACTATACTCAATTAATCAAGGCAAAAGACTTTTATTAATGAGCACATGACTACAACTAAATCAAAGATAAGAAAATCCCATCCCTATGGTTTTCTGTGTGTTCATTTTTGCATTGGAAACTGCAATGGTACAAGAGCACTCGAAAAGTTTTCCAGTCCCCTTCAGTTGCTCACTGAACAACTCTCAATCAGTTGTCCCTGTCTCTTCAGCTGTGATGGTTCGGCTGTTTCTGAGGCTACACTCTGAAAAAGATCAGTGAAATGAGATATATATTTTTCAAAAAACAGAAATGTGTTTCTTTTTAAAATGAATTATTTCACAGATCTGCTTAGGAGCACAGCCCAACAAACACCTGAGTCAGCACAGCCAAAAGAGTCGAAGCCTAGAGCAGGAGGGTGGGAACAACTGGCTTCGAGGGGGGGAAAGCCAACACGAACATCTTAAACTGTCTCTGTTGCAGCAGGACTCTTAATATGGAAGTACATTCTTTTTCTGAGTTTTCTACTCCAAATCCAGTCTTCCAGAAAATTCTGAGCACTATCTTCCTCCAATTCTGTGAATTCAGAACCTTAACTAGCAAAGACAAGCAGCTCCTACTCAAGGAATTCAGCTGCAGAAAGCAAGTTCTCTTCCCAGTGCTCTGCCCTGCTAAGTGGGATCAGCAACTGGTCTTGAGCAGGAGTGTTGGGAGTCGGCACACATGCTGGCACCTTGGAAGTTCGCTTTTGGACATCTCCCTCTAAGTTGTTTTTCCTCAAAGATCTAGCAAGCCCTAAATCGGTTACCTTTCACAGCTTGGAGAAAAAGTCCATTTTGGTTTCTTACGGTATCTCGCATGAGGAGATTCTGTGCTGACAGGACCAGAAGAGAAAGTGCAGAGATAAAACATACCAGAAAAAATAAAGCATATAAATCAGGCTTTTACTACTGTCTTTCTCATCTTTTTCACTAAACCATCAATGTTGTAAGATTTCATGACTTACCCTCAAGAACAATCTTTGGACCGAACCCAGCATGCCCACTACGTCATTATTCTGTTGTCCTTTCAGGCACAGGAATTATAACAAAGAGCAAAATTGGCTCTCAAAGTTGGCTTCTGCAATGGCACTGATTTTGGATTACTTTGTATTTTTTTTATTTTTGTAAGCAAAGAATTGAAAAAAAAGTATTCACTGAACATTCACTATTTGTTTTGAGAACTCAAATTTAAAAGAATTTAAAAAATAAGAGCATAAAAAAAAAGATTATGACTGTGTTGTTTGCAGACAAGATGAATACAATGGTTAGACTATACATATACCTCCTTTTCAAAATGAGAAACAATCCTCTTCATAATAAAGAGATTCCTGTAATAATAAAGCTATCAATATTTAATACTTTAAAAAGCACTCAATTTGTATCTGTAAAAACTGTTGTCTTGATGCAGCTGAAATTAGTATTTTGACAGCATTTAGAAAGGGGCAGTGTGCTCTCAGGAATAAGCATATTCACAACTATATTAAAATGTCATGGAACACAGGGATTTGTTTTCACTTACAAGGTAGCAATTAAATATCCTACAAAGCAGCTAGGCGTGGCTGCTGTTAGAATGAGATACAGATTTAATCACCTCGGTGTAATCTATTTTGCAATCTCTTATTTTGCCCTTCAGAACACAGGTTGCCTAATAATTCAGCTCTGATTTTCCCCACTTTAATTGCTTTATAATTTGTAGACTCTTCAATAATTTGATTCTATTTTATCAGAGCTTACACAGTTCACTGTGATAACAGGACCACTCAATTTTCATATTTATTTGACAATAACTACTTCCACAAAGAGGACAGACCTAGGAACATGACATAAATTTAGTCAATGATCTGAGGATCAAATTTAGGCACCTGTCTTATTCTCTACTGCCTGTACTCTTGCAGTCATACTCTTGTCGTTAATCAATGTAGTCGAATAGGTTTGCAGATTTCCAAAGTGACTTCCAGGCACATTTAAGTGATATAGCATATAAAAATTAATGTAAAAATAATTTTTTGTAAGGTCTAAATATTTGCCAGAACCTCTTTCCCAGCTTGTATACAGGCACACACAATATCTGTATGTGTTCTACCAACTGTAACTTAGAAACAAAATAATCTTCTTCATCTTACAAGTTAATGTCTTAAAAAGTGAGAGATGTAATTCATACTCAATAGCTAGAAAAATCTTATGAAAAACCTCTTCCTAGATCTGTAATAGTAAGCTGAGAAGCTTGAAAAAGCTTTTTTTACCCACGTAAGGTGTGTCTTTCCTACTTTATAGCTTAAAGATGGTAAGGATAGAGGTCTTAAAAGCTGTATAGGCACCTAGAGATGGAAACAGCAAACACAGACTTACTAGGAAGGGACCAGGCACCAGGGACCAGATAACGTGGAGGTAATAGTCCCCACAGCTGGATTGCCTGATGTCACACCACTCACACCATGATGTCTTTCCTTCCAAACACAAAACAGCTAGGTCTGGAGCTGTATCCAAAAGTATGCAACTGCCACACTCCCATGAATATAGGATAACTTGGAAAAATTTAATGTATAACAGAACTTCAAAAGTATTTCCACTTTGACAGAATCAGAAATTCAGATACTGAGAAAAAATACACTAATTTCTATATCTTAATATATTTTACACTTTAAGGGCAAGACTTAATGAGCATATGGAGGTTCTGCACCATACAGAAGCACTGCAGCTGAAATCATCAGCCTGAAGATGCACACATTTACATTAGTTGCATTTGTTTATGTCTCCAGAAAACATAACATGCATAATAAATCCAATCATTTTACCTCTACCTAGACCTAGCAAAGCTTGCAGTTATATTGTCAGGTCTTCTAAATGTGAAAGTTTAAGAACATAGATACATGGTTTTTGAGAATGAAGAAAAGCCAATGATTTCAACTACTGAACTAAACTGTTAGTTCTGACAGTTCTTCATCCTTTTTCATAGAACTGGGGAACAGTGCTTCACTGACCCAGCCGTGGATAAGTCCAAATGGGGCTCACTTGCCTCTAAGTAGCCCTCTCAGGATGAGGCAGACAATGGTATATGGAAAACCTCCTCAGAAGCCAGAGGAGGACACTTACATTCTTTGTGTGACAGTTCTGACTAGTGGAACACTTCCCAGGGTATCTATGAGCGGACTGCTTTTCTAAAGAGTAGCCTTAGGACTTTTCTACTTTCTTTGTAAGCTGTGTTGCTGTCCTAAGTAACCTACAAAGGAAAGTATTTTAAAATGGCATAAGGTACCTCTAGGCACCCCTGCCAGGCCTGGATTTTAGAAGCACCAAAAACTCTACTCCGATACCCCTTACTGAATTCTTCTTAATCAGTATCTTTCAGTGTCAACTGCATCATGTGCTTTGTGAAATACTAAAAGAGTAGCATGAGGTACAGAACTGGTATTAAAATCAACCTTCTACTCATTTTAATATCATAAAATGGTTTGGGTTGGAAGGGACCTCAAAGATTATCTAGTTCCAACCCCCCTGCCACGGGCATGGACACCCTCCACTAGACCAGGTTGCCCAACGCCCCATCCAACCTGGCCTTGAACACTTCCAGGTTCACTCAGCCCCATGTATATACTTATGTGGTGACATCTCAAACTTATCTCTCTACACAGGGAAGTTTAAGTGTTATTTATTTATTTATTTAGAGAAAATTGCCAGTCTATTCCATGTCATATATTTGAAGAAATTATTTCATGGTCCAACGTGTACTCTCATTTGTCTAGTTTGAATTTTTATCCATCAATATTGTGTCTTATGTTAATTTGTTAACACTCTAATATATTACATTAATGCAATCTGTGCTCCAAGTGCTTTACAATAATTTTAAAATTAGTTTATGATCTCATGCCAGCAGTAAACCTAACCATCATCTTTCCTGTCAGAACATTTAATCATGTATTTTTACTAAATCTGGCAGTCAAAGGCAATGTTGTCAACAAGATTATTATGAATATGACATAAATAAAAACTATTCATAGGAAGTAAAACTCTGGATTTTAAATGACCTGCATTATATATTCTGATGGATGATGACCTAAAATGAAAGATAGATATCAGAATGTTGTTGGGGTTTCTTTCTCCACATTTAAACCCCTGTGCACTGAGATCAATCTCTGTGCACAGTTATTTCTTTATACTTGCCCTGACACATGACAAAAATATTCAAAAATTGTCTTTTTTTTAACTAGAAGTGAAAACCATACATATATAGCATCATTAAAATACTTACTCAAGAATGATATGTTCTGGAGCAGCACTGTAGAGTCATCTTAGTATGCAACTTCAAAGCCTCTTACTCATACTGTAACTAGTAAGAAATTCCACCTCATATTTCATCTTCATCAATAATGGTGCCACAGTGCATAGAGAAAAATTTCCAGCTTTGGCACAAGGATCCCTTGTGTCATCCTTCCCACCTGCCGCAGCCCTGGGCTGTTTCCTTCAGGTCAGCTTACACAGCCTTGAACTACACGTTCCCGACGTGCACCCAAGGTCACTGCGGTAGCAACAGGCCTGCTCTAATTGCACCCGAGTGGACTGACTCAGGCATTTGCCTGTAACACGGTTTGAAGACCTCAGTTTGCCTAATAAGCCAGGAGCTGCTCCGTGAGTTAAACAGCATACAGTAACACTAGTTGCTTTGTCAACTCTTTACACCCATCTTCCAAAGTTTTACATTGGCTAGTACTGCTCCAAGGCATTTCATTGTGAATGGACTTGACAGCACAGAGGAATGCTCAGATTAACATCTAAACCTGCTAATAAATGTTAGATTACCAAATGTTTCAATTTCTGGAATTGTTTCTGATGACACCATTTTACAGATAGAGAACAAACAAAAGGCTTATTTCAGGTCTGATTTTGTTTCACACTGTTACAGCTAGTCATGTATTTCATTTATCTTTAATGCTAGTAGTGAAATTACTGACTAAAAGAACACAGACATAATGCTTTGCTGCTAAGGTGTATTTTTTTTCCCTTTATGTCTTTCTGTTATTATTCTCTTGTGGCTAGGACATCCATCTATTTACCAAATTCATATTGTTACATGATGATACACAGAGTGCTTATTTTGATTTGGTCTAATCTTGATTAGTACATATTTATTGAACAACCACTTTAATGCTGCCTTATAAAAGCTGTGAACACTTTAATGGAAGCTCTCCATACTGAGATAATCAAAACCACTAACGAATGTCATTTACAATTAATTACTATCATTGTGTACTTAGGCAATTATTCATTCACCAAATATGAAAAACAAATCTGTTTGTGTACTCAGCATATGGTGATATTTGGATAAAGAGTAATTTCCTTTAGATTAGGCTCACCATGACCCTCTACAATAAAACTAACTGCGACATACCAGGAGCTCAATCCACATCATCAAAAGGAGTTTCAGTTCTAGCTTCACTGGGAACCAAATTGGCTCATAATTAGTTTCCACAAACCCTTATCAGAATAGATTAAAATAGCAGCATGTTGAGAGCATGCAGCATTTCCCTATATACTTCCCACACAGAGATACAACACTGTAAATAATACCATCCAGTGAATCTGGATATTACAAATTCCTTGTGAAATTCGATACTCTTCCAGCACTGCTCTATGGTCAGACAGGCAGGAACATAGAGCTACAGGACTGCAAGATGCTGTATCCATGATTGATGATAAATGTAGAGAACAGACCACATCTGGCTTCACGTTTACAGAATTCTTCACAGATTGACCAGAGACAGCCATTGAAGACAGAACAGCTGAGGCACCAATATGTACAGAAATGTGATTTTGATAACTCTATTTGGTATGACAGTTCTTTTGGTCTGCGATAAATAGAATGAATGTATCACAGTGCTGCGTAAGCATCCTTCAGAAAAATCTGTTGCTCTTTTCACTGAATGCCATCAACAATGACAACAAAAAGACTGAAAACCAAAAGAAAATACTTCCTTCCTCAAACTGTGGCAAAGTCTCTACAGTTGACCACAACTCCCTGATACAACCCAACTCTCCTGCTAGAGTCTACATCCTGACACAAACAAGGCAGTAATGATCACTTGACTGTATACTTAAAATCTTTTTTTTCTAAAAAAAAGTTTACTTTTATTTCTTTCAGAAAGACAGACATCAGGTCCAATAATGGCATATTAGAAGCTTTTCTGTCAAGAGTCAGCACATTAGAACGGAAGTGAATGCTTCATTTTAATTATATTGATTAATGCTTTTCCAAAATCTTCAAATTAAATTTATTTAAGCAGTACCAATTCCACAGAATTAAGTTAGTTCCATTAGTATAAACAAAGCAAAAACTACCTGAAGTCTGTCTTGGCAGAAGTCTATTACATTACACACATGGAATGACATGCAGAGATGAATCTGGCACTGAGTCTTCCTCCATTCCCAATAATGATTTATTTTAAATACTCTATCCAAATAACCTAACAAATACTTCTGCTATAACATTCTTCCACATATATATGTTTCTGCATAATGGCTTTTTCTATTCCGGATGAAAGTTTTTTGCCTTATCAGTATCAGGAAGCATTTGCTTTATTCTAAAAACATGTACTTCAAGATTTCAAGAATGTGTTCAGCTATGCTTCGTACTGTCTCTGGCCTTCAGGCAGATAGGATGTTCGTTCCAAGATGCTGGTCCTTCTCTTTCTTTTCACATCTTCTGCCTTGGCCAGAAAGTTCTGGCACTCAGTAGTTCACACTACTCTACATATGTACAGGCAACAGGTAAGAGGCAAAGTGAAGCCTTCATATGCTGAGGAACTTACAGCCTTCCCAGATGCTATTCTCAGATCCTGAGCTTTCACATTGTCCTTTTTCAGTGCTAGGGCTAAATAACACCATGTGAACCCCTTATTCTGCTACCAATTACTCTTCTACAGTGCCACATACTCAATTTTTAGAAACACTCGGCAGCAGTACTGCAAACCCTTACTCTTCACCCCACCACAACTATATGCTTACACCTATCTCCACTAGGGCCAGCTAGTCACAAACGTTTCTGATAATAACTATGCCAAGGTAACTGTACCCTACAAAGTCTTATTGAAGACACATGGCACAAATGTAAACTGTGATTTGCATTACTGCAACTTCTCCTGAGGGTTTAAAATTGGTTGAGCTGCCTGATGAGAGCCATATTTCACTACTCTATAGCACCGATACAGATGGATTCCCAAGCTACCTGCCATTTCTTTCTTCACAATGCACTTTTTGCTTCTCTGTTAATCTTCCTGTAATTATGTGTGCCTGTTGCAGGTTAAAGTCAAAATGGTAAGACTTTATGCAGGGACACTGTAGGACTGGAATTTACTCCCTGAGACCCTTGTCAGGTCATGAAGTTGAACCTGCACTTCTTTTGGAACTCTTCCAAATCCTTGTCTTTGCACAACTTCAACGCGAGTGCAGGCAATACTTCCATATTGCACCAAGCATATGGATCCTGTATTTTCTTGTCAGCAGGTCAAATATTGCTTTCAGACGCCTGCATAGACGTCACTTGTTCCAGTAAGAATCTTACATATCACAGAGTTCAGCCCATGTAGGCAGCCACGAGCAAAACTGAAAGGCAGACGTACATCCTTATGAAGAGAAGAAAATCCTTCAGGATTTCACTTTATTTTACCATGTCATACTCATAATTAGCACCTCATTAAGTGTTTTTAATTTACAGATCTGCAATGTTTATCAGTCACACAAATTAGTCACACTCAGATGTAGGTAGTTGTCCCAGCCATCACATATATAGAGTAAGACTACAGAAAAGTTGCACAATTTGCTTAAATTTGTAAACTACTTCATTACTGTATCCAGGAGCAGAACTCAAAGGTCTTGCTACCTAGATCCCAGCTATAGCTATCTGATCATACTCCCTGTTCCCAGAAGCAGTTCCTGCTCCTTCCTCAGGCTTCCAAAATGGCAATCTCTGTGAACCAGAGTTTTTAAGAAACTTTGGTTTCTATGCCTTCAGAAGGATGAATCTCATTTCTGGACACTGCACAACTTGGACTGCCCCCCACCACAAACATAGTTGCAACCTCATCATGTGCAAGACCAACAGCAGAAAGATGTAATTTCTGAGGCAGCCTCCAGGCCAAACTGATCAAGGATAAAAGACGCAAAGGCAAGTTACTCATCAAGGTGGTTCAGAACAGGTAACTTTCAGTGATGGGTGAGAAAGAACTTTGTCTTATCCTACTTGCTTCCTTTGCCAGCTATGACCTACTTCTCCCCTCAGGGTACACAGAGACTCATTTACAAACTCAGTGAATGCCAAATCAGTGCAGTTACACTTCCCTTAATGCTGACATCATCTCACATCTGTTCTCTCATTCACTTAGACTAGCATTTATATTATCACAGGATCCAGAAGACATGGTATAACTGGCATTGTAAGATGCCTACTGCTGCAGAAACAAGGGCTAGGAAAGTTTTATTTCTGTGTAATACCAATGTTGTAACTATTCCATCCTCAAGCAAAGCAGACTGAAGTGTCTGGTAAAGGAACTAACAGTAAAGTTAAAAACAAACAAAAAAGAGAACTAGTGGTACTAAACACCAGCTTTACTTTTCTACCTCCTACCTCCCCTCCATAAATACCAGCATCAAATTATTGTCTGCTTTTCAAGAGAAAAGTTGTATGACAGAAGCACAAAAAAAAAAAATTATAAGACTTAAAGGGTTAAGTTTATACACATTCATTATATAAATTAAGTCCCAATCCAGCAAATATTTCTGCATTACTTAAGTACTTAATGCTTAAGTTGGGTAACATTAGTAAGCATGGTTACTCTCAATAAAAAAGCATTTATTCAAGAATCTGCAAAAGAGGGGAGAGATTTTGTGTGGTGGGAGCTATAGTTGTTTGTACTGCTTTAGGCTGATAATAGACACTTTAATTTGTCCAAAGCCCATCTATACCCATACATCTCCACATATACAATGTCATATCTCCTGTACAAAAAGACTATACTTTACACTATAATGCAAAATTTTAGCAATTTTTTATCAAAAACATGTCCTTAAAATTACTTAATTACAATTACATAACTTAATCCTGTTAAAAAATAGTGCATTTCAGATTAAAGTAAATATTCATTTTACATAAGGTTTTGAAAACATTTGAAAGAAAGGCTTTTAAATGATTTATGATATACATAATGCTTTAGGCTGTGTAATGAGAAAGTCTAGCAGAATGTCTTAGTGAAACTATTCCAGGCAAATGAATTGATAATTAGGGAAGGGGGTAATTGTTTTAGAATTATTCAAGGCCTTGATCTGACAAACATTTGCACATGTGATTTCAGTGGAACCACTCCTGACACTAAAGTTAAGTATCTGCGTAAGTATTTGCAGGACTGGAGCCAAATCATACAATTGGGCCCAAACTAAAAGCCTATTTGTTACCAATAAAATCTTAATTTGGGAGTGGCTGATTATTATAATTATCACTGTTGGATAACACTACACTTCAGAATAATTATTTTTTGCGCAGTGTTTAGCCATGAATATACAACTTGTCCTTTCTGGGATGGACCTTAGTGCTGTGTCCACTGCCCCAAACCCAAAGGTCATAGTTAAAACTTAATAAAACATAGCAAAATAATAAAACTGGAAGGTGATACAGAATGCACCATCTTAGCAATGGCCTTATCAAGCTGGGCACGTACTGTACCAGCTCCTGGGAATCTGCACTGCTATCCCATTTCATTGCTGCTTGGAGTTCCAGGTATTGCTGGTGCCTCGTATAACACTAGCTGGCTTGTGCATTCTCACCTTGAGTGATGACACCTCTCTGAGCAGCAGCTTATGACTTTTTCATCTAAATGGCAAAGACGCTCCAGGATGGTATTTCTTCTTGGGGGCTGCTGCTTTAAGACTCATTCCAAGGTCTCTAATTCAAAAATTCCAAGCTGTTGTCCCTAGGTTTTTAGGAAAAAAGCATGCTTCTTGGGACTAAACCCAGGGGTACCGTGAATAACTATCATATATAGTCAAAGCTGTTCATTGTCTTAGCTTTGTGCATTTTTCATATAAACCTTGATTCGAAGAGAGAGAAGGGGGTAGCACTCCTTCAACAAGTAACAGTAACATCGTTTCAGGCCCTACTCCTCCCTAACTGCATTTATTTCTTTTATAATTCTCCAGGTATTAAATTTCTCACATCTGATGAGTAAAATTGTACAGAAGTTTCTCAGGTGTTCTCGGTAAACAGTACAGAGAATGTAGCGTAAGGATTTGCCACATGCACTGCTAAATCTCTGAGAAGTAAGCAAGATCACATCTCATTCTTTTTAAAGATGTTAGGGTATTTTCTTCTAACTGAAGTCTAAATCTGTTTTGGTATGTCAAAAACACCACGTCACGTTCGGCCCTCAGTCAGTTTATTTGGAGCCAAAGGAACCACACCTTATTTACCGTGATTTTTACTGGGAAAAGAATCAGATCTGCTGGACAGTTCAAGGAAAGAAATCAGGGAAAATACCATAAATTTTATTAATCAAGACCATTTAAATAACCAATAGAGAATTAAGGCAGCAGTGCATGCAGATGAAATATCGTCTTTGGCCAACAAATGGAATAAAAGAAAGCAATCATCTGGACTGCTGCAAAATTGGTAGCAATTTTAAGCATTTGAAAGACAAATGACAGCAGAGAAAAGACTGAGTTAACAAGGGAGCACTTGAGGAAAGCCTAATCTCCGTTGGCATGCTAACTGGGAAGGTCAGCCCAGTGCACGCGTTCTCAGCTGGAGTCAGGCTCCCTCTGCCCAGCCAATTGTCCTATGCACTTCAGATACCAAACCAAACTGAAGGTGCCTTCACCCTGCCACCTCCTTATGTTCTGCCAGCTTAAAGACAGCTTCCTATTCCCTGTCGATCTATGCAGCGTTTCCACCAAGCAAACGCTACAAAGGAGAGAGGCAGTGTGTGAGTGCCTTTCTTCCCTCTTCTGAGCAGCACAAGGCTCTTTAGGGAGCAGTGTAAACAGTTATTTTTAGCACTGTATTCTCAAGTGGGAAGAGTGACATTCTCTTCTTAAATACATTTTTAATCCAAATTTTTCACAAAGAAACTAACTTTGAGTTGACACATTGTGTTTTGAAATTTCAAGCAAATCCCTTGAAAACTGGCAAACATGAACTTTAAATAGTTTGTTACTTCTTCAGTTTTTATGTACCTCTAATTTATCTATGCGTACATTTTACCTTTGCATACCTGCTATTGCCATGAGTAGAGAGGAAATGCCCTGTTTTCTTTTCAAAAGGGGGATTTAACACTAAATTCTAAATCCAGAACCTGGATTCTCCTTCATCCTCAACTGGGACAAGACTCAGATTATTAACTGAAACCACATGGCAATAATTTAATTTATTTCAACTAGAAAGGCACAAAAATGGTTTATAAAGTTTGTAGCTATGTAAAGAAGTACTTTCTAAGAAAACGTAGACATTTTACTAACTACATAACACCTAAATCTTGTCAAGGGATCTGGAAATTGTAGGAGACTTTACGAAGCTTACTTCTTCATAAGAAGATAGCTTGCTGTTTGGTCTCTTTGAAAAACCATGGTCATTCCCACAATACCTTAGATGAAGATGCAGACAAGACTTGAGATTGCACTGTGAGATCAGAATGACTAAAATAGTACGAATTTACCCTAAAGGGTTGGCCGTAATGTTTTTCGGTATCCCTGACACAAACAACTATCTCTCTTATTTCAGAAGCGTAGTTAATTTGTGGGAATATACTTTTTAACCTTCAAAAAGTAAATAATTTTTTCTCCCAAATTCTTCATGATTTTTTTTTCCTGTTTAGTAGTCTTAAAAACTTTCAGATACCCTATAGAGTTTTGACTGTGCTCTTCAGCAATATTTATCATCAAATACAATATTATCACAATGAATGAAGGAGAAAGCCAAAATTTATGTAAAGACTAATATGTTAGGAACCTTATAATATGTATTGATTTCTTCTTCATAGGTTTTACTGTAATACTGTCAATGGTATTGTAGTTTTGAAAAATATTTTTTTCTTAATCGATTATTTCTATGAAGAATTAAAATGATATGAACCAGATTTTCCCCAATGTTACTATGCATATTTACAATGTACTCAATGCAAATAACACGTATACCAAAATAATTCATTAAGTATGCTATAATGTAAAAGGCAATATACCATATGCTGCAATATTTATGCATGTATGCATGCATGTCTACGTCAATCTAAGATGGTAACATTATGAAAATATTCCTCTTAATTTTCCACTTAAAATATTCCACTAAGTTTATCATTAGGCATTTGACGTGGTTTAGCCCAGGACAGCATTTTTGATCACAACACAGCATCTGAACTGTTAGACAGCCCTGGCATTTATAATCAATTTACTTTTCTGTGCTATCCAGGCACATAATACAGACCCGTAAAATCTTTAAGAGCTATCTTCTCTATTATCATCCCAAGAGATATGAAAACAATTTTTTTTTTTTTTATATTTAGTATGACAAGTGTTTTTGAACAGGAGTTGCCAGATTTTACGCTATTGTTAATGATTAATTATTTAGGAGAAGTTGGGTGAGCCTGTGATTGAAGAATGGAGTTAGGATAAGGCATTCTGGCTTTAATTACTGGCTTTGTCATAAACTACCTCTAACTTTGAGCAAGCCCTTCTTTGCTGCAGTTTTCCACTTCACAGTAAATGGTAACAATATTTCACTAACTCACAGGCTTGGTCTGAGAATTAATGAATTTTGTCCCATGTACAAAAGACCTGTAGATCCTGGCTTCTTCTTTTCACGGTGTACTGATAGGAAAGTGACATGTTCTTAATTTGAAACAGAGACTCAGTGCTGCCCTTCATCAGCACATGGAATTCACATTTATGTCAACTGGAATTGCCTAAAATACATCGAGTACGTTATTTAGCCTGAAAGTAAATGAAGAAAAAGGAATGGAAAGAAACTCCTGGATTCTCCTTGCCTGCTCTTAAAAAGTCTAACAGTTCATGGCAGAAGGCACATAATCATAAATAAAAAGATTTTTGATGGGAGGCAAGAATTTCTGCCTGGGAATATAAATGAGAATGCAGAAATGTATAGCAGGTCCATCTGTAGACTACATATTCAGCTCTGCTGCAAGAGCATCATAAAAAACATGGAAAATTGAGCCACCATAATATATCATGCTCTGTATGCATTTGTCCCAATATAAACCAAACCTTAACGGCCTTGGCATTTTAACTTTTCACACAATTTCCAGTGCACATCAAGAAAACATTTACCTTTTTTTTTTTTTTTCTATGCAAGTGTCCAGATAAGATAAAAATGACAGAAGTTTAGAAAAAAAAACCACCTTTAAAAGCCCAAACTTAACACAAGGCCGTACCACACACTGGTTTTGGCCAGATATGTCTACTGTGCAAGAACGGAATTGACTAGAGAAGACGGTGGTTTTTTTGTTGGAAAGAGAATTAATGTGAGTACATAGTCTTAATCTCCTGCTTTGATCTGAAGTAAAAATTGTCACAACACAAAAAGACATTTCTGTTTTTCTAGGAGGAAAAAAATAATTTAAAAAATCAAGGAGCATCTGCTTGGCCACTACCAAGCTCAGGGAGGCAAACATCTCTATAACAAGCAGGCATGTTTTAAAATTTGCCATTGCTTAGCCATCTACAGAAAATGAGACTTGACAGTTCTTTATGAAAGGCAGGCAGGAGCTACAACTCTGCATAATTAGGCAATAATTAATCAGTCCAAGGATAACAGCCTAGTAAATTTGGAAAAGGGTAAGTGTAGCTGCCTATGTGTATGAACCAGTCTTTTATACTGTTATACCGTCTGTCTTTTATACTGTTATACTGCCTGTATGCAGACTTGGTCATTTAAAAGTCTGCCTGTCCCACAGTGGGGCTTTTTTTACTTCAGGGTGTACGCTACTGAACAGCACAGAATTCTTGACCACAGAAAGACATTCCCTTGCTGAAGGACAAGAGGATTTAAAAACAAAAGTGTGGACCAGATCACAATCCTACCAAGAAGCACGTTACTGGAGATATATACATACATATATATACACTTTTCAACAGCAGAGGTATTTTGACATGATCATGCATATTTATGTTCTCCTCATGAAACAGTCAAACAGTGGGCTCTCTAAAGTTCTTCCAGTTTTAGCATTCCTCCAAGCAACCATGAATTTAGGGCATCTACTTCTTTACACAGTGTATGTACAGCTTAAGTATGCCTTTATAGCTTCATTATCTATCTTTCTGCTTACGACTTTCCAAAGCACCAGGAAACATTGTGTGTTGAGTACATCCAAAATCCTGACCTCCTCCTTTTGAAACCAGTGGCAGACTTTGTATGTATCTTAAACACTGTATCTTTAAAGTTCTGCTGTACTGTAAATGGTCATTCAGTAGTGCTGACTGCTGCCTCTTAACATGACTAATAGCTTTGGCTTTGAAATGCTTATGATAAAATAAGCTAGAAATGATCTTATTAAGATAATTTTCAGAACAATATTTGCATGCATAACATTCAGAAAAGTCTTTCAGCTGCACATCTGCTTTCTAAACCAATGCTGTTTTCACTAAACTAAGCTCTCTCCTAACATATACTTAGTACTTAGATTTTATTGGTTGCACTTCATTTCTACCTTGCCTATGCTGTCATGTTTATACTTAGACCATTTCTAGTTTAGTTTCATCTGCTTTCTCAGATGCAACGTATGTTTTATGTCCTTTCAAGTATGGTATTAACAGAGAAGTGAGTTCAGAATTATCACTTTAGTGCCCCGGACGCACAACACTGTGAAAGCATCTTTACAGTAACCATAGTAGCAAGCATGTCAACAGCATGTCAGAATATACAGACAGACAAACACATTCAGAAACTGGCATATCGTGTGCTGGATATGGAGGATAAGTATTAAATTAACAAGCTACTGGCCACGCAACCACAAAGAACAGTATGAAATCAGTAAGGAGGGCACTAAAATACACTTTTAGTGCACCAACACTTTCAACGCACAAAACCAAGACAGGCTAAACGATGGCCCTTCTGCCAAAAAGAAGGAAACAAAGAAAAAGTGTCCCCACGGTTTTGGGTGGGGTGGGGTTTTTTCGTTGTTGTTAATACAAAGTTTCTTCGTTCTCGCCGTCCCTGTCCATACACGCTGTAATTCAGCGCGCCCGAGATGCAGAGGAGTTTCCGAGCACCGGAGCCCAGCCCGGCGGGGATGCCCCGTAAGGCGGGTGCTTTCAGGCAGAGGGAGGGCTCCGGCGGGGTCGGGAGCGCCGGCCCGGGCCCGGCTCCGGGCACAGCCACCTGCCCGCCGCGGCGGCAGCGCGGGGCCGCCCGAGCACCGCGCCGGTGTCCGAGCGCTGCCCGCCTCCTCCTGGGCGCTCGCTTTAATTTATTGCCTTTCCTCAACCGGAGGGGAGATCTGTTAAAGATTAAATCAGCAGCAACCGCAGTTCAAAGCCCTGTCCCGGGAAGCAAAGGTGAAGATAACGTCCCTGCAGATCTAATCGAGTTTCTGCTGTTGCAATCGCTTTTAATTACCCTCTGAACGGCACATCACACAGCGATCCTCCAGACGCCGGACCGGGCACTGAGATAGCGAGATACCCATAAACGCTTTACAACCCGCCCGCTGATTAAAAAGCGATTAGAAACTTATTTGAAGTCGAGTGTTTTCTATAGGCAGCGGCGCGGCAACGCACCGACCCCCGCGCACCTCCTGTCACCGCCGGGGGCCGGCCCGGGCCCTCCCGCGGGGCCGCACGCCGCTGCCGGCTCGGTAGCGGCCGCCGGTGCCCCCTCCCCGGCCCGCCCGCTCGGGCTGCCCACACTTACAGGTAGGAGGTGAAGACGCTGAGGTTGGAGGGCACGGCCGTGAGCCCCAGGTCGGAGCAGTCGGCGCGGACGAGCATGCCCTCCTGCTCGCAGCGGCACGGAGCAGGGCAGCCCCGCGGGCGCTGCCCGCCGCCCCGCGCCCCTCGCCGCAGCCCCGGCAGGCAGAAAAGGAAGAGAAGGAGGAGGGCGCGGGCAACGCGGGACGTCGCCATGGAACCCGGGGGGTACCTAGAACCGCGGGGCGGCCGCTCTCATGCCCCACGGCGCGGCGGGGGCGAAAGGCGGGCGCCCGTTTGGGCTCGGGGAGCTGCTGCGGCCGCCGCCGCCGCGCCGCTGTCTGTGGTAGCATCTCAGCTTACACGCTGCTTTAAAGCCCTGGAGCCGGCACTGCGCGCCCGCTGACGCCGCCCCAGCCTTGCCCGCCGTAGCGCGGCGGGCCCTGCCCGCGCCGCCGTACGAGCGGGCGGGCGGGGGCGGCCGCGGGCCCGGCGGGCGGGGAGGCGGGAGGCGGCGGGGGGGGAGAACCCCCCCCGCCGCCTCCCGCCTCCCCGCCCGCCGGGCCCGCGGCCGCTGTGCCCCGGAGCTCCCCTCAGGGCGGTGATCTCTCCTCAGGGCAACGGTGGACGTTTCTGGAAGGCGGCGGGGGAGAGAGGCAGAACCTCCTTCTTATCCCCCCGCCCCCCCCCCCCCCCCCCCAAAAAAAAAACCAAATTACATTTGAAATCAAAGCGTCCGTCCTGAGGCAGTGGGGTTAGCGGAAGGTCTCTGGGGTGGTGGGACACAGCCCTCACCCGGTTTCTTGTGAGAGATTTCCATTCAGGTGGTGTGGAAAGCGGCCTTCACACTACTCTGAGTATGCCAAAGCCATTGGTGAGGGAAAGGTGAGGATGGCAATTCTTTCAAACCTTTTTTTTTCCCTCCAAATCAGTTTTCAGTGTGAACGAGCTCCAGATTTGAGACTAGCTACCAGTTTAAATAACCCAGTCCCAGCCCAATTCCTGTTTAAACTGATGACTAAATGGTTGGTCAGGCTACTTGGTATGCATTGGAGAGCATTAGTTAAAGGTTTTCTGCTACACTGTCTTCGAATCTACAATTAAGTCTGAAATGAGAGCTTAATGAAAAGGCTGGCAAAATAATGCTTTTGTATTCTACGTAGTTTATAATCCCTATTCCCACCTCTGGTCCATCATTTGGTGTAATCTGAGCTGCAGAAGTATCTCGCACTGGAGCTCAAGTGCTTTATTTAAAATAATAAAAAAGGAATCTGCTGTCTGGCTGGTTATCCAGGCCAGAATGTTTTATAAATCTAGGCCTATGTGGCTGCTGGGAAGTTTTTCCCCAAGCATCACCTTATCCTAAGCTAATAAAAACAATGTTTGAAAGCATAGATTGTCCGGAAGAAATGGCTGAGGAGAAAAATTCTGCAGGAAGCAGAGTTTTCATTATGTACTATGATAACTGTCCAGAAGACATGTTCCTCCAAAACCCTCTGACTGTTTCTTACCCATGTCTAATGTCACTGCAAAGCAGCAATACTTTTGCCACTGAATTTCATGATTTTTAAGAAGTTTCATGCTGTGCTGAGTAGTTACATGCTACAGGCTTGAGAAATTGTGAATACTTCACTTTTTTCTAGGCTGCAGTAGTTTCTGTTAGGCAACTCTACCACATGATATTAAAATCCTTAATGTGCACTGGCAAAAGACATCCGAATAGTTGTAGTTAACAAATAAGTAAACATTTTTCATAACTGTAGCGAAATAGTATTTATATAACCGGAGGCCATTACACGCATATTTTGTTTGTTCTAGAAAGCAAAGTGTATACTGTTTGTTCATTTTCTGTTGAGGATTTGATCAGCTTGCCTAAGATATCTGAAGTTAGACAGAAATAGATCAATTAGTAGTGAGGGTTTAACTGTAAAAATCCTCCTTTGAGTGTTGTTTATTTTGCATGAACACATTTGTTCAGCTATTGACTTTCTTTGAAATATTTAATGTACTTCAATTTCACTTAAAGATTTTTTGAAAGAAGAGTAACTTGAAGATTAAAAGGATTTGATAGGAATGGATATGGGTAATTCCTGTCTTTGTACATTTAAATTAGGCTGTACAGTTATTTCCTTTTCATGTTTCTCATAGGTCTCTGGTTCTCCATAAAGAGAAAAGGAAAAACATCTGTGAGTTTGGTTACGTCTCTGGGAGGTGCTGTTACTGTTCCAAAAGGCCACTGGGACTGTAGGATTTCCTGCAGGTTCTGACATCTCAGCATAATGTCCTGGTCACTCGGAGTGACATCCATGGTACAGCCATCAGTGGGCTTTGGCTTCTGTCAAGGTAGTAAACAAACCTCTTAGGGATCTCAGCAGAGTGCTCTCTTGAATCTCTTCCTGTCTTATTGATATTCAGGCAAAAAACCCTATCTTCTGAATGTGACATATAGTGTGACAGCCCTCCAGCCTAAGGTTTATCAGTGTAAAAGATATCTTCATGGAACGTTATGTGCAAATAAACTAAATGATACGTTGGGTTACATATTGTCAGCACACAAAAAGCATACCAATTCCTATGTCAAGAATGCACAGCAGATACATATTTAACGTGCATCTTTTAGATCATTACTTACAGCATGACAGATTTTAGACTTTATGGGAAATCTGATTGTAAAATATAGGACTGTAAGAAGAAAATTGGGTATACAAAATATTCACTGCTATTTCTGTTTTGTAAGCTTAAACTGGATGAATTGATTTTTAAAAAGTATGTGGGTAAAGCATTTAACGATGGAAATTTATGCTGAATCCTGAAATGATCAGTTGTCCCAGCCAAAGTGGAGTTTAAAGCAGAAATGTTAACAGATCCTGCACTAGCAAAGGTAGCAGCTAGTGCTTAAATATTAAGGTAAGTCCAATACAGTGCCAAAGTAAAAAGCACAGCAGAAAGGACGAGGTAGTTTACAGTTGAATGTAGCTTGTTTTTCCCTTTCCTGTGTATGGATAAAGGGTAAGTTCCCAGAAGGCAGTGCAGCCGTGTGGTTACACTGTGGAGAAAATAAAGGTCTTGTGCAGGGTGGAATTTCTTTTTCTGTCCATTGGGGAAGAAATTCTTCATTGGATGTGTTGAAGTCATTACACTGAAAGGATTCATTAGGCAAGTGTGAAGATCCTCTAGCCCTTAGGCTGTGCTACCGTAGAGCAGTACTGCAACTGCCCACTGATCAGGTTTTCATGCTATTTAAGGGATTCTGTCATGCATCTTTAGAAATCGTCTTTTTATACTGATTCTTTCGTTTGGCGCACTGCCACCTAGCTGCACTCTTCCCTCAACAGCTCTGTAGTTAGTGTGCTGGTAGGACCAAGATCAAACATTCGACAGGTAAGATTCACTTGGGTTCACAGGAAATACTCTTCAATAGTCAAGTTGCTGTTGGGGAGAAGAGACAAAAATAGCAAAACAGTGTTATTGTTACAGTTACAATTCATACAGTGACAGTTGACTTATCTATATAATTTTGAAGCAAATGCTGATATGAACATTATTTTTAGTGTGAAAATATCTGATAGTAAAGCATGCAACATTAATGGAAAAGTCAAGATTACCCAGGCAGATTTTAATAGCTAGACATTTGGGAAAAGAAACAAGGAAAAAATGTAAATACATAGGATGCAGATTTACTGAATGTTTGTTTGGAGGGAATGAAAGCTGATCATTACAGTAATTCTCTGTTTAGGAAATAAAACCCATGTGTTACAGTGAAGATGTGGAAATAAGCTATATGAAGAGAACCTTCTATTATTTTGAGTTGAGGTGGATGTGACATCATTTAGGGAATTATAGCCAGGCCGCAAAAGCATTAAGTGGATATTTCACCAACGTAGGAACTGTGTACTTTAAACAATACTTTAAATTATGCTTTTTAACCCTGACATTTACTGGTCTGTTACCTTATCCTTATATGTCTCACAAAGCCAAAAGAAGAAGGAGAAGAACATGCAGAACTATGTGTAAAGGTACATGAAGAATGGTAAGGCATTAGATGAGGAGTAATACCTTTTATCACAACAACTAATATTTGAAAACAAAAAAGAGCTCTCTTCAGCTCATCAGTCTTTTTCCTCAAGATATATCTAACTGCCCATTCAAAGCTTGTTTCACTTGTAGCCCTAGAGAATCATGTCAACAGCTACGATACAATTTCTTAAGAACTGTGTCATGTGGGAGTGTGGCAGCAAGGCAGGTCAAATCGACTGTAGCCTTCCTCTAGTCAGGTGTTTATATTGTGGTCTTAACTGTGCCTTCTGATAGTTACTAAATCATTGCATCAGGTCTCTGAACTGTTTTGTCCTGTTTTTACATGCACAGACAAACACACAGTAGGTTTGAACTCAAATGGCAAGTGGGCTCAAATCTTTCTCAGAAAAGACTTAAAGAAGGATGTGAATTTTGGAAGGGTATGTTATGATGGATGAATCCCTTCGACCATTTCCTGAATTGCACAGTCTTGGGACTCTACTTTCTCACCCCACAAAAGTAATCAATAGGTACTTGTTCCATGTAATAGCAGATGTCAGAGCCAAACAGTTAAAAATGCATTACTGGGCATTATAGCACAGTAGTAAGCCCAGAGAGTCCTGCATTCTGGGGTGCTTGTCAGTGGGACTTTGAGGAAGGTCTCCAAAATATAGTTCACTTAATGCAACAAAAGTTCAGTACTCCCATGGAAAGTCAATTCCTCCACATCTGTGAGGAAGTTAACTTCAGTTCATAGAGGATTGCAGGGATTTTTTTCCTTAACAGTTGTAAAACATAAAACCTTTGAATATGTGTGCGTGTGGAGATGCATGATGTATTTCTGTGTCCTCTGCGTGCTGTGGTGATCTGCATTCTTCTCTGGGTAAAAGACAAGAGCTGATACATACCATGTGCATGCGTAGAGTCGCTTCTTAATTTAGCAGCTCATATAGAAATTCTGTCCAATTCTTTTCATCCTTCCTTCTCTCACTGTGCCTGTGTGGCAAACACCCTGGGGTTCCTGTGGTTTTTGAAGTGTATTTGCATGATACTGTATAATGAGCGATTACATTGTTTTGTAGTTGTTTGAAGGAGGTCACAATAATTTTTTTCTTTTTTGTGGTGGTTGTAATAATTTTAGTCATTTTAGGATCAGCTGCCATGCAAAAGGAAGAAATGTGTCTAAGAAAGAAGCACCTAATTGTGACAAATTGTCAGAAGGCTTTAGATGTGGTCTAATATGTTGTTTTCTTGTAAATTCTTCTCTAGAAGGGGGGAAGAGGACTGTATTTTTATTTCTGCCTCTGTATACTTGGCTTCTGAGGTGTAAGCACAGAAAAAGGAGATTTCTTTGCAGAGATAGACATCAAGATTTTTTCAGTAGTGAGTAAGACCAAAAGATTTCAAACATCTCTTATCATCATGATAGCAGTGCTTGTCTTATTCTTGACTAGGACTTGGGAAAAATGAAGCAGGAAATACCTCATAGGACTTCATTTTTAAGAAGTTTTTTTAAAACTCTTTGCATATTGCCCAGTGCAAAATTAATCAACAAAGCTTTTTAGTACATACTTAATCAGACCAGATGTTGAAGTGTCCATATTTCTGTGGCTCACACGCTTCATCCTTACTTTGTACCATGGTGAGAAACTGGCAAGATATGTTACCCACCTCTGTTGACTCTTCGAAGTTGATGCAGTCCCATCTGCAGTAATGCAAAATGAAACAAAGGGAGGGAAGGAGCAAAATGTAGGTCTGTGACCTTCAACACATGCACAAAGCCTCCACCAGAGCCTGCTGGTGACACAGGTCATGTAGAATGCATGTAGAATGCTTACATGAATGCAGAAGAAATGCTATTTCTTCTGCATGGCTGGCGATCAGGAACTGTAGGTGGAGGAAGGGAACTGGTTGAGAATTTGGGCAGAGCAACCAGCAGGAAGGAAAAGTGGGATTGTGTGCCTACAGCTGCCAAGGAGCTGAAGATAGAAGGAGCATTATGCAGGGGACCATGGAGCAAATGGAGGAAGAATGATTGCACCACAGATGTTTATAGGAAGATGAGAGTGGGTGGGTTGGAGGAGCCTTTGTATTTGAAAACAAGAGAATGGGGACACTCAGAGCTAATAGATTTATTTCCAACTCCCCGTCCCTGCCCCCCCCACCCCCCGCCATGGCAGGGGGCTTAGAACTAGATGATCTTTGAGGTCCCTTCCAACCCAAACCGTTCTATGGTTCTATTCTATGATTCAGAGCAGGGGAGTGACAGAGCAGTCTTTACAGAGAAGAGGAGGGAAGGTGGTCCACAACAAACTTGCAAGAGAAAGAGGCAAGAAGTCTTGGTACCTTGGTACCTGCTGGTACTCAGCCAGTTGAAATACACAACTCTGAAGTTTCTATGCCCTTTCTTTTACAAACACTACCCCTGATAGTGTTAATACTTTGTGAATTGCTATGCATTTGCATTAAATAGTTTTGAAAGATATAGAGATATATTTCTGGACTGAATGTTAGAATCAGGGTCTTACATAACATTAACATGTTTATAACATGCATTGGGTTGCTCTC
This sequence comes from Balearica regulorum gibbericeps, assembly GCF_011004875.1. Lineage (NCBI taxonomy): Eukaryota > Metazoa > Chordata > Aves > Gruiformes > Gruidae > Balearica > Balearica regulorum. The sequence goes on along the minus strand of NC_046184.1, from coordinate 40,582,445 downwards.
TGGTTCCTTGGCAAGGCTGGTTAGCTGACTTTAGGGCAGGCACATTTATCTGGGTATGTGTTTGCCTTTGAGGCAAACTCTGTTTGAAAGAATTTTATATTTATAAACCCCTCCTTAACAGAGTGTCAGCATAGACCCATGACATGTAACATGTTCACAAGAGCAGGGAGCAGGCTGTTGCATCATTTAGCTTCATCTGTCATCACTGAAGATAAAGAAGACACTTGCTGGCCCCTTGCGTCAAGCTGAGAGAACTCTTATCTCTGTCCATTGATCACACAGGGAACCTGAGAGCCTCTTACAAGGCTGATACAGCTGCCCATGCTGGATGGTTTGAATATCCCTCCAACTGCTGTCATTAGCACTGAAATTTCCAAACGCATGGTTGCTGCAGGACTTTCTTTTTAAAAGAGTGTCTGAAGTTCAAAGTTATAGTTTATAGACCTGGTTCAGATCTGTTAAACTCTTGTAAATCTAGACTAAGGTTCATTTTGTTGTAGTAGCTGAAAAGGCAAGATTCTCAGTAATACAAAATTAGCACAGTTTCACGGAAGCCAACGTATTTATTTCTGTTAATAACTCAGGCCTCTGAGGGTTTGGCTACTTTTCTTTAGTAATTAACGGAGTCAGTAGGAGATGAGGAGAGAGTATTCATACCACCCAAATTTAATCTCCCAGGCATCTCTCTGAAGCTGATTAGGAGTAACAGACTCCTCCGGAAGGTGGTTCAAAGCACCTATATTGATTGTTTTATGTATTTGTTACATCAAGATTGCTATGCAAAAGTATCCTTGCATTGATTATGATTACAGTTACTGTTACACTAGACCGGAGCCCTAAGAATTATATGCAGGAAAGAGGAAACTTTGGCAAACAAGGACTATGGAAAGCCCAGGCTTAGTATATTCTGTTTATGTGTATTTTTTGGTCTGCCTTTGGCTCAATGTGTGAGCCCCCGAGATGGGTGAAACAGAAGGTTGAAAGTAAATCAGTACTAATCGTTTTTGTCTAATGCCACTTGGAATCTGTCAGAAGCAGAAGTGGTACAGAAAGCAGCATTTGGTGAAATTTAATTTTTCTCTGAAATATTTCTGTCAACTATGGTAAAAACAGATGGAATTTAAAATGTACAAAGAGAAAGAAAATGACACAAGGAGAAAGCAATGCATTGTATTGAAAAATAATTACTTTTAAGTTTGACCACTTGGAATGGGTTTCAAAAGGACCAAGTCAAAAGCAATGTATTTGTACTTTTTCATTTTCATTTCCATTATAGGTTTTCCTTTTCAGGGAACACATCTTCATCTGTAGAACAAATACGCACTTAATGCACTTAATATTAAGAATAATAATGATTAATGCAGAATTTTAGAAACTGCTATTATTCACAGGTGAATTTGAGTCAAATCAGATACTACTCTTTACCTAGAAACCTTCAGAATGGGGTGTTTCTATTTATTTACTTTTCAAAATGTAACTGCTAATTTCGAGGCACTGGTAGTTTTTGCTGTCCTAACTTTGGACAACTTAATTACAAATTGAGAACAAACTGAGAACAACTTAAAAACAGTTTGAAAAGTTAGACTAACAACTAAGCTATTTTGAAATCCTAAATTCAGATTTACTGTGGTAATCAAAGAAGATTATTTATGGTATATTTTACTTTGGGGCTTTAATGTTTAGAATTTCCTCCAGTTTTACAGCTGTCCAGCAGTATATCAGCAGTTTTTCCCACTGCATTTTTTAAGAGAACCTTTTTCCATGCAGTAAGATCTCTTACTTTATATTTCTTGAGAATATGTATCTGAGAGACAATGTCAAATTAAACTTTAAGTTAATTTTATAAATAAATTATATTGAGGTGTAGAAGTTGGGAGTAATCTGGTAAGACTCAGTTATTTCAACTCTTACTATTGCTGTGGGTTGACAGACACAAAGAAAATGTATTATCAGGTGCATAGATGTTTCTCAAATACAGCTTATTATTTACTGTGGTCTGTCCAAGTAATAGAGGCTTTTGTGGCAGTTCCATTGCATTTAGCATGCACGGCTATCTTCCCCTTTTCTATCCCAGTACCTCGCCAGAGTAAAACCTAAATTTAGAATTGTGTTCAGCTGAATTGCAACTGTTCAAAGGCATTTCTGTAAAAACATACGCATAACACTTGAAAAATATAATACCTTTCACACAAAGAGTAATTAACATGAGTTATGATAGAGGTATTTGGAAAAAAAACAAAAACAAACAAACAACCCAAACAACCCTAAACAACTAGATTTCAGAAAGACAATAAAAGGACAAACTACTCTTTGGAAAAGTCACAGGTATATACTATAAATAGATTTCTTGTACATTGCACAATTCTTTGAGACTCTTCATATGGACAAAGTGAAGTGTATATATTTGTTTGCAAGGCTGGAGTCTAAAGCAGTGGTTGAAGGGAAGAAGATAACGTAGTAGATGAAGACATTATTTTGACTTTTGAAAAAGTAATGACAGAGGAAAAGGCATATGAGGCCAAGGGTTAATTAAAAGATTCCAACCGTATCTACAAGTTGATCTGTGAAAAAGTTGAATGGATTCCCAGGCATTTGTGTATTCACCCCAAATAATTTTTTTACTGCTTATTACTGGAAGGTATGGATTTTTTTTTTTATTGTTTTGCCAAAAGCACGCACACCCAAGAGATAGATATTTCTGCTTGATTTAAAAGGTATCTTGGCTACCATCTCTTATCAACACTTGAGTTTATCCGTACGGAAGCTGTAGGCTTACAGTTACCTTTTTACGTTGCACACCGATTTCAGTACGTCGAGACGAAGCTAAAAGCGTGGGCTCCCTCTGCTGGCTGCTGGTGCGACTCCGAGCCCTTCTCCGGGCAGTCGGCAAGGCGCTCCGGGCAATAAAAGTGAGAAGACACGAGTTGCAGCTTATTTTAAACAGTTACACTTTGAGGCAGAACTATAATCAAGTGGCTATTAAAATAGATTTAATCTAGACTTTAAAATACGCAGCGATATAAAATTTGCATTTGAAATGACCAGACACTCTGAAGTAATAACAGTTCTATGGTGAAAGAGCATCAGACACACTGGAAAAGAAAATAAAAGGAAGAAACAAGTTTTTACTTTCTGTGATGTCAGGTACTAAAAGAGATGAGGGGAGTGGAGAAATGAGGATGCAGTCTAATCGATCCTAACTCCTGTGTAATACTCATCAGAAAACTAATATTCTACCTCTTACGTCTTTTTAGCCATTCCCAACTATGGGGCATCATTTATGTCAAGATCCTTTGATTTCTTTTCAGATCTCCACAGATGAGGTCTTGAGCCACCTGATCTGAAGTTGGTCCTTGAGCTGGAGGTTGAACCAGATAACCTCTGTAAGTTCCTTCCAGCGAGCGTACATTGTTCTATGCTTTTGTCTTAAACACGAGAGAAAGGTTAAACTTATGAAAAAGAGTTTGTATAACCCCATGTTCATCTTGAAAGGCATTTTATATTCCACGGTAGAAAATTACATTCTACCTGTGTAAAGACAGAGGCCTGGATCCACTTGCTGAACTTTCACTCTTTGCGTGCCAGCAGGCCTTTGCAAGATGAGAGGTGTAATACAGGTGCAGAGTACGAGGCTACAGATTAGGGAGCTCCTCAGGCATTAAGGAAAATGACTGCATGTCCCCTATACCACCTAATAGCTATTAATAAAGCTGTGGAAACCCACATACAGCTCATTTCAAAAGGAATCCTGGACACTATCTCTTAGACTGAGGGCTTGGTGATTGTCTCTGACATGCCTGTACAATGATGGAAGGCTGCACAGGCTACATGAAAGTAAGGGAATGTTTTTAACTCCTCTGTGTTGTGACCAACAGTGACAGCAGAACTGCCTGACAAAACCATTCACTGCATGGGAGGGAGAGTGGGATGAGTGTGAACTCTCCAGAAGATGGTTCAGAGCAAAAGCCATAATCTAGGCATTCTTGATTTTTTTTCCCCAAAAGTACAGTTTATCTCCTTCTATCGGCAATGAAAGTAGCCTAGCAAGTCTGGTCTTTGAAGGCTAAACCTAGCCTTTGTGAATACTTCCTGCCCTTTCCTCACTCCAGTGTCCAGTGTGATTTTCTCTGGTTTTTAGGCCATGGATGGATATGGAATTTGTTTTTTATTTGATGAGTTTGAATTATATGTGAAAAAGTGGTGAGATCAACTTGCCACAACAGGTTCCCATCATCCTGCCATGAACATGTCAGATGCAAGGTTTGTTTGGGCCTGTGTTGTGATTTCAGTTAAGGGTAACGGTCAAAAAAAGGACTATACTTTTTCTACTAGTCTTCTGGAAAACTACCTTTACAAACATGATGCCAGAATTATTATGAGACAAATTTCAAGATTTTTTTTTTTTTTTAATTACTAAAGCCCAATCTACGAAGTGCAATTCTGAAAGAACAGTCTGAAATTTTTAAGAAACAAGGTGACCAAATCAGTCACATGATAGTAGTGATGAACCCAGCTACAATGTAAGTAATATGAGGAGGAAGGTTAAAAACCAATACGGTAGTTAGTTCTGTAATGATAGTCCTGACTAAGTGACTGTATCCTCAATTAGGCCTCCCTGGTCAAAATACCCTTGATTCACCAGACTATTTTTCAGGAAATAGAAAAAAATCATAATCGGAAGCTACAGAGATAACCCGGAGAAGCCTCATGTGATTCTTTTTACAGGTTGCCCCTCTATTTTGCCAGGAGGACTTGGCATTGGAAATGTCATTGGCAAAACTGTCTTTGAAGTCAGTGTATCTTTTACAGGTTGTTTTGTTCAGGGATACTTGCTGGAAATGCTGAATGTATAATGTAGTCCAAGAGATTAATGGTAGTAGTGGCGTGTGCCTCTGGTTGAGCCTATCCGAAGAGTGAAGGAAGGTGTGTAGTTGATAGTGCCTTTCTTTCCAGATACTGTTGTAACACCTCCTAGATGTTTTCCACAGAGAAGTCACAATTGCTCTTTGACTTGCTTTGTATCATGATGTACATTATTTAAAATAATTTTAGTTATAATATCACATCTGTAACTTTTCATCATTTTGAAACTTAAATGGGCATGATAGTAGTAGTACACAGAAACAGGACTCTATTCCTTCAGGATTGTGAACCATCTGCTTCTTCAGTGTTTCAGTAGTCACCCCGACAACAGAATGCAGATATAGTTAGACTTTGTGTGATACATATATAGATTTACTAAACTGGAGATGTTTAGAACTCACTGGTTTTATGTGATTACTTTAGAAGCGCCCCATATAAATAGCATTTATTAGATAGCTGTGCACAATTCACTTGCATTCAACCCATTAAGGGACTGTCAGTAGACACCATTTACCGCTTGAAACTATGCAGGCGAATGAATGGAGCAAACAACCTGCTTTGAAAGCATCCTCACATTAGGAACTTCTCTCTACTTTATACTTGCCTTTGAGACACGTGATGGACAATATTGGGATTTGAGGGGTGAAGTTTCAAGACTTGGTTTTTCTGCCACCAAAGAAAAATCTATTAATTGAGCCAGGATGTAGTTATAAACGGTAGAGGGGTCAGCTCACGTTGAGCCAAATGTAAGTTCAGGGACTCATTCCCTTTCACTGTTATCTTAACTCTATAGCTGTAGGGGCCAATCTTTCAGTTCCTACTCTATTTTATTAATTTTAATTGAAGTCAGTGGACATTTTGACTCACAAGGGGTATATCATTACACAGAACAGGAGTGTTTATGTGCCTCTCTATATCTATATTGATATACCTGAGCTGGCTTTGAGAGACCTTTCAGGACAAATGCAAAGCTGAGCTAGCTCCAGTCGTGTGAATAGCCACGTGGCTGCATTCAATAGTACTGTGCAGCACAGATGCACTTGAAGAATCCATTTAGCCATTGCTAAATAAAAATTATTTTCTGAAACCAAAAAAGGGGCATGGCTGTAGGCATAAGATTTATACATGCTTTTTATTTTCTAGCACATTTTCAATATACTGGAGAACAGATTATACTGTTGATATAAATTCCTGGATTTTTCAAGAAGTGGGGTAAAAATATGAATACGATTACCCTACTCTCAATTCTATCTGAGTTTTAGCCTATTTAATCCTATCACAAAATGCAAGAGAAAAAAGTCTTATGCTGCCTAAAAAATCCTGGGAGAAGCATGCACTGTTCATTAAAATACAGTCTATATTCTATGAAATATTTTTTTTTCTAACTTCATTTTATAGTAGGCGTATCTGCTTTACAAGCATAAATTCTTTTAAAATAATTTCTTCTGCACATTATGTTTGTCTGCTGTAATAATAACATGGGAGAATGTTTGCTGAAATGTACTGAATCCCAGCCTGTAGCTTGTGCCTTTACAGTCATCAAGTAGGTGCTCCAATTTATGAATAATAGGTTTTATGGAAGTGGGCGGGTGAACCAACACCACTGGCTTGCCTCAGTAACTTCAAAGGGATTTTTTTTTTTTTTCCAGAAGAGACAGAAAGATCACATTTGGAGGTCGAAAGGGTGCACTGCACCTTTTAGCCAAGGGAAGGAAAATCAGCCAGTGTCAGAGATCTCTTCATCAAATTATTTAAATAGAAATACAAAGAAAATGTTCTTTAAGTTTTAAGTACCATGGATAAAGTTACTTATAGGCAAAGTGGCTTTATTATTGTTTCCAGATGTAAATTTTGAAATGCAGAAAGGGCAGTTAGCATTTGGGTCCATTAAAGGCAATACAATTCAGGACTCATTCAGCCTCACAGACTCTTGGATGAGAAAACGAAGACAGGAATGAGAATCTATTGCAGTTGAAGGCACTAGGCATGGATGGAGCCATAACATGGGGCTTGGGTGGGATGTGTTACTTGAAAAGCAGCATCTGGACACATACACACACTAGCAGAAATAATTGACAGTTTTGTTCTATGGCCAAAATGAAATTGGAAAAAAAAAAATTCTCTCAATCTGACATTTTTTTTCTTTCAGCATCAGAACTAACATACAGCTAGCCATTTTCAAAGGAGGCGAAGTGAGATACAGCTTCCCATTTCCCACTGAAATTTGGAGGGTATTCCTCCTCACCTTGCAGTCAACTCTGAGGACAATTACTGTGAATAAAGTGAAGGTGCCCACTAAAAATGATACATTTTCCCTCCTATTGTTTGCTCCCACTTCGTGCTCAGCTTTGCCAGCTTACTGTGCTGACTCTAGAGATGAGTGTAGCCCCTTGACAGTAGTTCTCATGTAACATGGAGGGCCACAGGGCTCATGGTCCATAGTTATGGGCTCCTTCAGGGTTCATGAAGGTGCTCAAAAACAGGGTAAGGAATCTTGAAGCATAAAATCAAGAAGGCAAAGCCAGCGCAGGTCCAAATACAAACTGATGCACCACCAGGCAGCCTGCAGCCTGTCCTTCAACAGTCCTGTGTGAGCAGCAGGCAGACAGGAGCTGGAGCACACAGTGCTTACAGCTCTTCCAAAGGTGGCATAGCCCTTGCCAGTATGTTTTAGCTGCTTTTCTCTTTCTGGAGAGCCGACAAATTTAGTGAGAGTGATTTGATTTATTGTCAGTCTTGCACAATAGCACTTGTAATGGAGCTCCAGCTGCGGAGCATCTTTTACTGGCAATGCTGATGAGTATAAACTTGAGAAAACCTATCTTGACATTTACATTTGAGGCCTAGTTTGGAGGGTTGGCATTTACAAAAGAAAACACAAGCATATTTTAACTTGTAAACTGAATAAAATTGATACAAAATCTATGAGGTCGCTGGGAAATAAAAATACTGAAAGACCACAGTTTTACAGAGGAATATTTTAGTACACAACTGCATAGTGAGACAGGTTTTATTCTGTGGATTCCCTCAGGACACTGACTATATCTTTCTCACTAAGGAGTATGTAGGACCAAATTCTGTGACTGTAGGTTGCTGTAGGTTTCAAGGGGGTGCCACATGTGGAACTGAGTAACTCACATTCTAGGACCCCTGTAAAAAGATCTCTGCTGAAGTGTTCCAGCTTTTAAAGTTTGTCCCTTGTTTCTGCACATAAATTTCTATGAAGGCAGATTTTGTCTGTAAATGGATGCAGCCAAATGTGTAGACAGTGCATATACATTACTTAACCAAAATAAAATTTTCATGAGTAGAATTTATTTTGGCTTTTCTTTATCCTAACAGTGTTACTTTTTAAAAAATACTTAACCAAAAAGCACAAACTGCACTTCACATAAAAGCCTCAGGAAGTGCAATAAGTACTACAGGAGAAGAGAATAAAAATAATCAATTAATAATTCATAGCATTTCAGTAGCTATAGTAATATCTGCTACTAAGTTATTAGAACTTTACAAAAAGCATAACAAAAAGATTATACCAGCTCTCCTGAAATCATTCCTTCTTGCATGACCTTCAGTGTGGGATTTTCACAAAGCAAGCCAGAGGTCATATCTGACTCCAACCTTTTACTGTTTGTTTTATGCAACTATCTACAGAAATCTTTAATTTCTTAAGAAAAATATGATTCTACTGTTAACATAAATCCCACTGAAGTTGGTGGAAAGGTTCACACTGAATTAGTAAGACCTCACTGGTCCCTCAGTCACCCAAATATCCATCTGTTTTCTCAAAATAAAGCTATGTTTGAGGATGCAATTGTGGCACTTGCCAGTGCAAAAGTTAGGCTCATAAAATATATGGCTGTCAGGCTTCACCTCATGAAAATCTGGCCTATAGTGCAAAGGAATAGGGATGCTTAAAGGCACTTAATACTCTTCTGATTTAAAGATGACCATGCATAACTCATTTGTGGCTTTACTTCAGTTGACACCGCACAGTTTTGTGCATAAAGTCATCCAAGAGTTACAACTAAAAGGGGCATATTCTGGGGACCACAATTCCTTTAACACCTCTTTAGAATTAAATGATAAATATAAATCGCAACTGAAGAGAATCTGGTAAACCTGATGCAAAAATATCTAGTCTGCCGCACTCAGTATACTAAGTACCTTCAGACGGCAATAGGCATTTCTGGAATTAAATCTTTCTAAACTAAGCTATTTTGCATTATCACCACTTAGCTCCCTAAGCTGAAGTTGAAGATTGCTGAAATTGCATTGAAATGTAGTACCTAATTCCTGAAGAAGCAGCCAAAAAAGCTATTTTTCACCATTACCTACATCTGGTGCTGCCTAAAATTCCTTCACTGTGACTCTGTTTGCCCTTGAAGTTACCCTCAGGTTGGGTAAGAGGGCCCTTTTCTCCCACCTGAGTTCTGCTGGGTTGCAGGAGTTTGAATGTCACCCCCATCCAAAGCCAGCCTCGTATTTGCACTCAGCGGTCAGGCCCTGACCGCTCGTCTTCTAGAGCAAAGCCAGTGCTGCTGTGCCTCTGGCATCCCAGCATTCAGCCAGGACGCGAGAAGGGGGAACTCCAGGTGCTCTGGAGTCAGAGCTGTCGCTTCCCCTGAGAGTACAGCAGCTCCGACTGCAGTGCATGCCGAGAGGAGTCCTTTTGTTAAACCCAGATCGCTGTGCTGCCGGCAACGTAAGAGACTGCTTTCAGAAGGAAACCATAAAGTTTGACTTTGCAGCTTACCAAGTCAGGGAGACCAGGGCTCCTGGATCTGGAAAGCACACACCTATGCCTATTAATGGTAGCTACAGATCTAGCCTTGGAATAACTGCTTTGTCTGATGGAGGCAGGACATTACCAAATTATATGAGAGTTGCGTATCCTTTCTTTGGGAAAGTGCAGGTACCCTATAAGCAGAAATGGTTAGTAAGGACAATAAGAATACTTCTGTACAATAAACTTTAAAATATTCAGTTAATTCAAATTCTGTTTGGATTTAAGAGAATAAGTAGGCTACAAGACTGGTTGCATATAGACAGGGTTTCCTTCTAGAGATTTATATTGTATTACATGTGAATTAACTTCATTGTTTCATACAGTTTAAAATTATTTTTCTTCCTGGGAAAACTTTCAAGATTTTGATGATTCTGTCTGTCCCTTGTCAGGGCAATATGTTGACATTTCAGAATGGTTATGAACTTAGCTATTGCTTTGACATGAATTGTTCTTTTTTTGATTGTTTCTAAATATATAATTCCATTTTTAAGGTGTATTATTTCAGCTATTACTGCCTTACATTTTGAAATTAAAGCTTTGAAAGGAAAACTGATCAAACAGAGAATTAGTTAGAAAATCATCTAAATCACTCTTCTCAGTACTTTTGAAATGTTTCCCTTTTTTTTTTTTTTTTTTAAAGAAATTCAGTGCAGCTGGCTGATCTCCCCCAAACAATTTCAGTTTAATTCATTTTATATCTTGTGGCAAAAGTGGATTTCTTAAAATTTTCCATTCAGCAGCATTCCTAATCCTGGAGGAGTAGGGACTCATTATTTCTTTCAATGTGATGATGGATAGGCAGTCTGCTTTTTTACTTTTAAAGTGTTATCTGATGGTTAGAAACATAAACATAATACAATATCTTAAAGCCCACAAATGCCTTAGTTATTTAATAGAATGAAACAAAAAATATAATTATGTTTTTTCCTAGCATTGAGACCATGCAGTCACATTATAATGATTACATAGGATTTACACTGGTGACACCACACAAGTATTTTATCATATGTATCAATATTAGTTTACAAAGAAGTTGATTTTGGGGCTTCCTTTTAATCCTCAAAGGTCTGTTAGTGTCAGTCTTCTAACAGAAAATGTAAAGAAATTCACTAGGTGAAAAAAAGGCTTATAATGAGATGAAACATGTTCAGTTTTAGGTTTGCAGAGAATGCTTCGAGCATTTTATATTTTACAAACATTGTTAAAATCCCATCTGGTGTTTGTGAAGTATTTTACTATCTCCTGCTGGGCCAGGCAGACATTGGTTCTTATGTCTGTGTGTTTCCAAAACATTAGGAAAAATTTGAATGGACCTGGACCAAGTGCAGCAAAATGATAGAATACCATATTTCCATTCTTCTGCATTTGGGAACGGAGACAAATGTCCCTGATTACAGAAAAGATCCATCAGTTCCCAAACAGAACTTCTTGTGAAAAATGCAAAAGAGTAAATTTCTCTAAGTAGTTCAACATTCAACATCTTGCACATGATAGATTTTTATGAGCAATAAATATATAATTTCTGTTTCAATTATATACTTCATTTTCAAGGGAATTCATTTAGAAAATATAAAAGCCAGATGAAAATGTGTTCCATTTTGATATACACATTTTTCCTTTATGCAGTTTGACTTTACTTATTAATTGGGTGCGTGGGGGGGAAAAAAACCCAAACAAAAACCAAAACCCAAAAAACAGAAATGCAAAGTCCTCCTAATTTTGTATTCCTGGAGCCAGCATCATGCATACCGATGACCCGTGTTCTCTGAAGTCAATGGGAACAGACCCCTTTCTGGTCTTACATTGCAACTACAACTGGTATAGCTTTTAATTATTTTAATTTGATTACTGAAGCAATAAGAGAGGACAAAAGAGAATCAGTTCAGAAGGGGGAGGGGTAGGTGGGTCTGCATTAGCTGTTTGCAGAAGGGAAATAATTATCTAAAATGACATGGCAGTGATAGCATAGCTACTGCATACAACTGCATTTTAATGGCTTAAGAAATATGCATTTCCAAACACATTCGTTGCACTGAAGATCCTAGAAAGCCTTTCCTACATTCACAGATAATTCATAGAAAATGTAGATACATTGCCAAAACAAATAAAAAAATCTTAGAGGAACAGAAGTATAAAAATAGGCTGATTGCTTTTTAAGATGCAGTGGTCATACCATTGGAACACCAGATGGAATTTACCATAGACACTTTTGTGCCTTTTGCCTGAGAAATGGCTGGCATTCTATCAAAAACCTTTTTGGTGCATGCTTTTGATTGTGCATTTGCTATTTTCTTAAATGACAGTCTTTTGATGAGAGTGTAACTCTTGCTGCATTTGTTCATCCTTCGTTCCGCCACACGTGATTTGCACACATAGGGCCCATCTTCCGGCCAGGGAAGGTGAGGATCAGGTATACTTGCAGACACGCATTTCATATCAACTTGATGTGTGAGCATCCCAAGGGATTGATTGTGTGTGCAGATAGGTGCGTCCCCACTTCCATACAGTCTTGGCTCTTGTGAAACACATTGTCCCTCTCATTCCGAGCCCTCATTTTCTCGCTTTGCTAGGATCATGTCCATTCTTAGAGCTAAAGAACAAAGTTGAGAATGTGAGGTCAACAGATTGTATGATACAAATATAAAAACCATGGAAATTAGATTGTTCTCTGCTTCCCACTTTCTCTGACCAGTGTAAAAAACCACTTCCTTTGCTATTTAAAATGGTATTTTCAAATATTGATCTAAGTAAAGACTGTTACAGCAATCTTAAATGTCATGATAATCAGCATTCTGGATAAATGGCATTTATTTCTATTTGAGGCACTTTGCTGAGTCTGTATACACAGAGTTTGATAACAGCTTTATGCTTAGCAGCAAATGTGAACTGTTAAATCTCTGGGAAACAGGGCAGAGGGGTGGAGAAGCTCAGCCGAGCTAATTGCTGTCTCCTCCATAAGGTAGATGTGCGATACAGGTATTCGTTCCACAAAGATCTGAATGTCTAAGAAACTGGAACTGGAGGAGGACTTAGAGAAAGGTAAGTAGCTGAAGGGGAGTAGGAATTGCTAAAGTCTGTAAGAGCGAGGATACAATTGCCTCTTCCAGCCCCTTTACCCTTTTTTTAGGGGATATGGTGGTCAGTAGTGAGCTGGTGACCAGCTGTGGAGGTGTGGGGGGGTGGGGGGTGGAGGAGGGGAGGAGTGATGGGAGAAAGGAGGCCAACTGCAGCTCTCCAGCAGGTGGGAATGATTATGGAAAGAATGACGACCTGTACTGTACAAGTTATTGATGGTAGTTCCCAGAGGAGTTGAGTTAATAAAGCTGCAGCCTAAATAAACCACATCCCTTGCATCTTGTCTTTCTTCCTGCATGTCCGGAACAATGCAGTGAAAGTCTATTGCCTCCCCTTCCCCCTCCATGCCTCCCCCCAACACGCTGAAGTTTTCTTCTACTCTGTTCTATGCAGCTGTGTCATGGAAGGATTTAACTTTTCTGTTAAAAGTACAAAAATACAAACATTGATTAGATTTTTATTCTACTTTTCTAAAAGGAGATATACACTCAAAGTGAGAAAAGGAGTAGAAAGCAAATGAGCAGAAATATTACTTGCTTGATGTAACAGTATGTTGGTTTTGCCTTTAGCATCTGTTCCTAGGTCTGTGCTAAGCTGCATTTCTCTGGGCTGGGCAGAATTACTGTGTTTGCACTGTATGGTCCATGAGGGGAGCTAACACCCAGCCATCAGGTGATGGTCTTTTGAAGTGATTGTTCTTTTTAATAGTATGGACTTGTAGAAAAAGAGTTGTTCTGAACAAGAATAATTGTAGAATGGAACTCATCTAAGGGTTGAATTCCTAGAATCCGAATTTGGGCCTTCTCAGTGATTCCTGTTGATCTAGAGCTATTTTATTCCATTATGTCTTTCTGGCAAAAGTATGTATATTGTCTGTTTTATAGGCAAAGTCACTCTCTAGGTATTTTCCACAACAAACAACACATGGCAACCCTGATCCTACATCATGTTTTTCCATTTGCTTTTACAGTTCCAGTCTTAATTTTCATGATTTTCATCACTGATGCTAAATGGCATTCTTCAGTACAACTTGGGTTCCAAGCCCTGTCAGTATGGAAGAACATTTGAACCAGTGGGGACTGAATGACTGGCTTCAACACCATGTCTATTATTTAGTAGCTTTGGCTTGCTCTGTCCTTGAAAATTGGTTTGTCTGCTTCCAAGTCTATCATAGGAGCCGCATGTGCCAGAGCACTGCTTTATGTAGACATCAAACACTGATGCTGTTGCCCTGGATATGATTCTTTGCACAATTACTTGTACGATCCATCTAGGAACTGGCCCATTACTGAAGTATCAAAGTTCTTTCTGAGTATTTAAAAATAGAAATATCTGTAACAATATAAGGTTCTCTTTTTCCTTTTTCCTTTTTCTTTTTCCAGGGTGTAGGTAAAATATCTTCATTAGTTTATAGCTTGCCTGAATGAACATTTGTGTACCTGTGTGTGTAAGCTCGTACCTGTGTGTGTGACCGAGTGTGAGAAAGCTCATTATACTGAGAGCTTATTATACTGAGAACTCATAGAGAAAGGTATATTGACTATACATTTATTTCTGAAGGTGGTGACATTTCTGTTCATTCTCCTGTGAGCCCTACAGTCAAGGTCAGTGTTTCCCAGACAGGGGAGCTGCAGCATTCACGGGGAGGTCATCAGCCAGAAGTCAGGTTGTGCTCCTGAAACTAGCTGTGCTTGGAAGCAGCGCATCTGGGTCAAACTATTGGTAAATGACAATTGAATGGAAGATAATATATGAAGGCAGATTTATTAGTTGATTAGTAAAGAATCTTCTTTTAAGCCCAGGAGGCAAGGAATTGAAAATTGAAAATTTAGAATGATAGGCATGGGCTGCACAGCTGTTTACTAGCAAGTCAGGCATTTTGTGTGCAGTGGTTTGTTGCTATTTGGGTATCTGCTGATATTGTAAAATCATTACGTCTTCCTGTAACAGTACTTCTCAGTCTTTTAAAAGCTGAGCCCACTTTCAAAATGAAATCAAACTCATTGCTTTTCCATGAGCTTTTAAGGTCAAACACCATAGCATATGTATATTCTAGTTTATCCTTATTACATGCTGGTTTTTGCTGCTTACTCTCAGAAACACCAGGGTAAGGATTCCTACTAATGTACTTTTTCCTTTGTACATGCATCACTAGTGAAATAGTGAGCAGTTTTGGCATTAGCACCTCTTGTAATCAGTGGATTTGGTGCATGCCTAAGAGTAGAAGTTGCAGGCAGATCCTTCTGAACCAATTGCTCCATTTTTTTTTTGCTGGCACACCTTTCACAAGTGCAAGAGTTAGAGCTTTAATTTTTTAATAATGGCAGCTCAGCCTCTGTTAGGAGAGTTGCCCACCAACGTTAGTCCATATCCCAAGGAATGTTCTACATATTGAGAAATGTTATTCTATAATTACCAGCTCAACAGCAGGCAAGTGGAAAACTTTTTTCACACATAAAGACTAGACCTTGTATAAAGATAAAACATATTGCAGACTGTAGAAATTGTGAAGTCATGGTGATGATCTTGGATAAAGTTAAAATGAGGGTATTTGCTTCTGTTGATTGAATTCCAACATTAATTTAGACCTAATCATACTCAGATCTAATCATCTTGATCTCTGTTTCCCAGTGAGGGGTGAAAAATTTCCTTCAAATCCCTTTTGTTACCCTGGGTTTTACTGGGTTTGCAAATGTAAGAGCCTATCCCTAAATTTTTTTCAGGTGTACTCTGATGTGAAAGCCTTTAGGGAGCGAGTCACTTGACTATGGGCATTTCATGTTCTATGAAGTATGATTGTATTACTAAAGCTTTAGGTATCAAATGTTTTGAATTCGTTGAGGTACAATTCTTCCTAACAGCTACTGATGCTAAGTATATATGAAGTTTAGCTAGTAGATTCAATGACCAGGGATAAGTGAGTAGGCCAGATGTGGATCATTGCCACCCTGTCCCAACCTCCAAATTTTCTTAGGAAAGAATAAAAAAACACAGTGTGAATGCATACCAAGAAAGGGTCTGTTGCTGTCAGCACACAGCAAGATCTGCCCCAGCATTAATAACCACAGTAAAGACCAACATTCATTTCATCAATTGTTTTTAAGCAACTGGGTCAATGATATTTTTGACAATGTGAATGGTGAGCATTTAAATTGCTTTCACAAAAGCGGTTAACACATTGTACCACTAATTATGTGATTACAGAGGAGCTATTTATCAATTTACTTTTACAGGAACTGTTTATTTTGGACCTAACCTTTGAGTTTTGCTGTAGTTTGAAACAGAGCCTCTCACAGAAGGAAGCTGTTAGTAGCGGCTAGTTTATAGAGTTTGGGGCCCAACAAAAATACCTCAGAATCATCCAAGGCCAGACAAGAGGTTTTATGAAAGTCTCCTAATTTCACACATGAAACACAAGTTTCACTTAAAAATTGACCAGATTTTTATTTCTAAATATTCATCTTTCTTAAAATATGGGGTTTAGTTAGTGCAAGTGTAGATAACTGGTGACACATAGAAGATGACAGGCAACCTTTGCTGTATCTACCTTAGTTCACTTCCCTCCTCTTTTAGCCATCCTACTCTTTGTTTCTTAGAAGCTATAAGACATAAAGGTAGTCATCTTTGCTTATGCTCTCTGACATTTACTGGCTTTAAGTGGAAAGATTTTGCTAGGGGCAGAGCAATAAACCAAGCTGCTTTTTTTTAGAGCTATGTATAAGGGCTGTTATGTCTCTAGATCTCCTGATAGGTCTCCTAGTGATGCCATGAGGAATTTTGCATGTTAGGTGAAATATGAATGTTGCACCAAAAGTGAGCATACACAGTGCTCAAGTGGAGTAAGAATGTGGAGCATTAGAGGGAACAGTGTGTACTAAACCTGTAACCTGAGTAGCATTAACCAACACAGGCTGTCCTTTTTGAAAGTTAATTCAGGATTATATGGAATGGACTGTTCTCAAACCAGGGAACTTATGCCCTGTGGTCCCTTTGGAGGACTCTGCACATGCAGAATAAATGCAGGGCAGCATGCCCTGAGCTTTGCCTGCAGAAGCAAGTTGCATTGGTTTAACTTAAATTTTTTAATAGATTTCAGTTGAACAGTCTGTGAGGGCATGGTTTCCTTAGTTTAAGCATTAGATAGGTACCTGACTAACTGGCCTGAAACAGCAATGTTTGTAGTGCTTTTTATATGAGAATCCTCACATAATACTGTAGACACTACCAGGTTGAGTCTAAAACAGATGACCATAGAATTATTCACAGACTGTTATTTAAAGAGTGTCTTTGAACTCAGAAAGTTACAAAACACTTGTACTTTCGTAAGAGTTGGGCAATTTGTCCAGTTCAGAGCCCTACTAAAGGCTGTTTAAAAATTAGGCACCATGCCCCTAGACTGGATCCCACATCCTGTGCTAAGCGCTAGTGGTAGCTGTGCTGAGCGTGGGGAGAGAGGATGAACCAAAACCATCTGCAAGATGCCTGTACAGGGGACTTCCTACAGAGGGCCTGAAGGACATGTTGGGAATCTTGGTTCTCTGCTGAGGGAGTGAATCTGGCTTACAGCTGCAAAAGGTGTGTTCTTCTAACTTTGGATGCCTGGTTGAGAATCCTTTTCGTGGGAGATCCTCAAAGCTCAGTGTATTTCTTTGATTACATGTTTGCTGACAGAGCAACAGCCATCCATTTCTCTGAATAGACTCACAGCTTGAGGACTAACAATCTGAGGACTTGGAAGAACTGGGATCACTGCCATTGGTTTGAAGGGTAAATCTGGATGCAGGCAAATGGACTCTGAAGTGAACATTGCAGTCTTGGTCTCTTCAAGATCACGTCAGGGACTTGGCCACAACACACTGAGGCTTCTAGTTCAGGCTGTGTACTTCGGTTTCATTCTCCCAGGGTGCCAGGGTGTTGACTGTGCAGACCTGCATGTTGTTCCATGTCAAGATGTGATGTGGCAGGGGCACTTACTGAGATTCAGGACTCCCATATAACCAAGGCAGAAAATTCTCATTTCTTACTTCCCAAAAGATCCCTTCAAATTACACCTTGTCCATACTGTTGAAGTTGTGACAACATCCAGAAAAGCATTCAAAATTCATTGATCCAGAAAGACCAACAAGAAACCTGTCTCCGTATCTCCTATTTAGGACAGAGATCTCACACTGACGATTCTGGATTTTTGTCCCTATTCCAGCCTCAGGAGCAAACACCAGAACCCAGAATACCCCATCTGGTTGACAAGTGGTCTGTATCGTTACCATTCAGATACATACTCTCTGCTGTAAATTGCTGTATCACAACTGATCTTTTCTGCACAATAGCCTCTATGTGAGCCAACAGCTCCAGAGGTAGAATTTGAGTCCTCTCAAAATATGTCCTTGAGCTGTTGAATTTGCATGTCTCACTTTCTGGGTAAATGCTGTAAGATCTTCTGTGAAAAAAGGTGCTCCTACCTCTGGTTATCAAAAAAAATAAACTTGATGGCTCGCAACTGCTGCCTCTAGAAAGTCCAGTTCCATGGATATGTGTTAAATGTCTCGCTGAATGTCTGTAACTCAGAGATTTTAAGCTAGTGGAATATGTGTTTTCTGGATCCTGACCATATCTAGGCTGTCAATGGCAGAGAAAGCACTGAATCAAATATATATATATACACACACACACACATTGGGTAAATTTAAGCAACTTCAAGATTAGGCAGTAGCTGATGAGTTTTATTTGGATCTCAATTTTGGTCTCAGGGCCTCAGTTCCAACGTCAGTCCTACTTTAAATGCCTGCATCCTTCCTGGATACAGCACAAAGGCTTTACAGAACACTAGTGCCTCTGTTCAAGTGAGCTTTTGCATGGAGCCCCTGAGGAAAAGATGATAGTCTTTAGTCTTCTTCAGACTCCATACTATGGCATGTGTTGTCTCTTTTTCACTATTGAGTAGACAAAACATTTAGGTTCATGATGGTCTGTACAGACCTCAAATGTAACTTTTTTGTTCTGTCCCTACTCTTAAGGCTCCAAACAAAGAGTTTGGGGGTTTATGGTTTCTTTGGTATGATTTTGTTAAGGTATCATTATTGCTTTTGTGAAGCAAGGTATAAATTAGTAGATTGTAACATGTGTGTTTCTGTGCATGTTAATTAGATTTTGCAAAGCTAATTAATCTAACCTTGAACACCACAAAATCCTCACTTCTTAGCACATACTAATCTGAGATTTGTAGTGGGAATGAAATGGAAAGAAAGGGCAGTTGTTACAAAAATACACAGCGACTTTCTTCTAAAGAATGTTGACCTAGAAGCTGTGTACACATATTTCTTTTGTTAGAAGAAATGCTCTAAAAGGTGAACACAATAGTTCTATATTTTCTCAGGGAAAACTTCAAGTAACAATTATATTACTACTATTCAAAATTATATGGATATACATTAAAATGGAAAAAGTGTTACATTCACTAACTTGCAAATACTATTCTTGCTTTTAAAGCTTCTTATAAATCTCTCCCTCCTTTCAAAACAGAGAACCTACAGTTAGTCTGTCAAGAGCATTAAATCTTTAAACAGCGATTATTGACCTTTTTGGTAGCTCTCAGATGCTAAAAACTAGAAAACATAAAAGTAGCTAATTTGGGGTGTAAAAGCCTACAGCTCAGATTAATTTTATAAAACTATTGCCCACAGAAAATAAAGAAGAAGATATTGCCTGTTGGTAAATATGCAATGAATAATTTCAGCCTGTAAAATATAAGTGGTAAGGGAACAGATATTTGAGGCATAGAAAAGACTGCAGATAGATAGGTGGCTTGGGTTTAGTCACTCATTCTGAGAGGAGCATGTCTGACATTTACACTGTTTGCCATCCATTCACTTCTAACCCAAAATTAAAATTCACTGATATGTGGAGGTCAGTTTGTCAAGAGGATTCCTCAGACGGATATCCATAAAACCGTGTGCCAGAGAGGTCAGCTCTGATGCAGCTTTTCAACAGCTCATGGGAGTGATCTAGGCAGACAGAAATCCTGTGACTGGCAATCCTTTTGCTGGAAGGACTACCCAACTTGCAACACTGATGGCAGAGAAGCTGCTGTTGGTAGCTGCGCTGCTCCTCACACTCTGGCCCATGGTCTTGACAGCAGCTGAGGGAATTGGATTCCCAGGCCCACAGCAGCATCACGCACTGTGCTTCTTTTCTGCATTTTGAGGGAAGAAAAGGAAGAGTTAATTTTAGCCTACCATGCAAAACTTTTCTTTTTGTGTAGTGCATGAAGCGTGAACTCAGTAGGAGGTCCATGAAACAGAGCCTGACTCTGCTCCATTAGCATTCTGGTCCTATTGCAAGACAACATAAGCAGACTTACAGCTTTTAGAAATGTTTTGCTCTCATCTAAACCTGCCCCACAGCTGAGATCTGTGTAGAGAGGGGGTGTTGTCCCATGCCAAGGCTTGGGTATTTCAATTTCCCAGCTGTGTATTTTCTATTTGATTATTTTTTCTCCCCTTCCCCACCCTGACAGTTTTTAGAAATCTATGAGAAAAATTAAAGGCAATTAATTCAGTTCAAGATTTACTTCTGCCAAGTCATTCCCTAGCCTACGTTCAGCTTTACTATTTTCTGTTTTTTAAATAAATACTATTACTAGTAGCTTGAAAAATTGTAGGTTTAGTGTCTGCTCATGAACAAAGTCACAGGAAGCTTCACTGACCTCCCCTTGCTTCCTCTGCAGGGAGTGAAGAAGAGCTGTGCCTGGTATTTCCATCACCACAAGTTGAAACAAGCTGTGGTGTCTTCACAGCAGCCTGGCCATCTGCCCAGGTGAGTTCTGTATCTGGCAGAGCCAGGCTCCATAAGCAGGCAAGGGCATGCTTTAAAGAAACTCTTGTAGTGGAGGTCACTTGTCCTCAATAAAAACGACCCCTACTGCAGGTTCTTTTTAAATAACGAATTATTTCTCATTTCTGTAGTGATGAAAGATTTGTATTTGTCACTCTTCAGTTTCTGAATACTACAAGAAATATATCGCATTAACTGAATTGATTGATTAAGAAACTGAAATGATTTTCTGCTGTTGTGATTAGAATAATGCGTATCATAGTAACAGTTCATTTTGTTTAATTCTTTCTGCAGCCAACTTGAACTAAGTTTTCAGGTTCCTTAGGTAGTTTTTTTCCTTTCAGGCAAAACTATTGATGCATTTGGGTTTGCACCAAGCAGAAAATAAAATATTCA
Organism: Balearica regulorum gibbericeps; assembly: GCF_011004875.1. Lineage (NCBI taxonomy): Eukaryota > Metazoa > Chordata > Aves > Gruiformes > Gruidae > Balearica > Balearica regulorum. The sequence goes on along the minus strand of NC_046184.1, from coordinate 40,561,492 downwards.
GAACTGTTTTGGGTTTATGCCCTCTAGAACCACAATTATGTCTCTAAACAAGAAATTGATTTTGAAATGAACCTCAGGTTTTAATAATTCTCAATGTTCTCTTCAGGTCCCCGTTCTGTGTAGGGAGTGTTGTAACTCATGTGCACCTCTTGGTGAAGGCAGAAGTGCCTTAAATGTGGATCAGAAATGGATCCGGCTGAAAAGGCTGGCTCTGTACTTTCCCAAAGTTTGGGAGTATTTAGATCTTGGAACCTGATTTTGGTCAGGCTTGTTCTTTGATATCCTTGGATGAAAGGCAGCCTATAAATGTGAAGAGCAAATTCTTCTGCCTTGATTACGCCAGTGTTACCAAATTAATGACAATGTGGTCACATGCTGTAACAGGGTGGAAAATTTGGCCCAGAGCGTTTATTGTAAGTAGCAATAAGGAAAAGAAACCTATTGAATAGAAGAAACACAAAAATGTAAATGGTCAGGCAGCAGGCCTCTTGCTAGCTTTACTTGCCAAACTGCTGATTTACTCCAACATTAATGTTTTATACAACCAAGCCAAATTCACTGTATAAAACATTTTATTGCAACAACCCTGCCTCCCCTGCCCTTTGCCTTTTCCAAGAGATGGAAGGGCACATATAAACTGCTAAAAGAACTGAAATTGTTTAGCTATCTGTATTCAGTGTCCCTCCAGGCTTATTTATTACATAAAGAGCAAAGAAAAACAGCTACACATTTTAAGAGGACAGAGAAGTTTTAATTGTGAAATATCCAGGGGCTTTATTGAAGACTTATGGGTCTGCACTACACATTTCTAATAGCAAATAATAGAAGTGAAAAATAATGGGTTTAATGCGTTAGTTATGGGTTGGCAATGGACAGATAGGTGGTGCTTATTCTCTGGCTGGCATGGCATGGCATCAGCATTGAGTCCCTACTAAAACAAAAAAAACGGAAAGTCAAACAACAGTCATGTCAAATTAAACCTCTTTTTGTTTAATTTTTCAAAAAGTGATTCATTTAGCTGGTTGGCAGAGAGTCAAACTGATAGCTAACAATAGCTCATTTATTTAATGTCGCTTTCAGTACCCTGTAGCCACTCGACTGTATCAGAACTTATCTTCGTAATTCTCTTTGAGCTGTGAAGATAGGCCAGGAAGCTGGAGTAGGTCAGGTGTACATGAAGGCGCAGCTCACATGGTGGGGCAGTTTGTGCTTCCCGAACCATCAACTTGGGAAGGGATTTTCAAGAACAGTTAAAGCTTACTTTTCATCTGAAAAGTGAATAAAACTGATATCAATATGTTCCATGTTTGCTGAGTTTCAACAATGCAAAAAATAAAAGAGCTCAGTTTATAAAGGAAAAAATGTGTTGTGTAAACTGCCAATGCTGCAAAGAGCCTGTGAGAGCAAGTAATGAAAATGAGATCTTTCCTGACTACATTTTCTCACCAGTTATAAAAGTTTGGGGATGGTATGTTAGTCTCTTGGTGATTTCCATGGAATTCTATTTTTTCAACAGGGTTGCAAAAAAACCCCTCTGTTTAGAATTAGCAAACAACTCTTCAGTTTTGCACAAATATGAATAAAACTAGTCATAAGCACTTTTTAGTAATGGTTCTATGGGGCTTATAGAAATAAAGTTAAGCAAAGGTTATTATGTCAATAAAGTCAGTAGATACAAACCTAATAATCAGAAAGGAAGCAGATCAGTTGAGTAAGAACATAATGTTTACAATAACTGTGAGTGTTGATAGCAAATTTTTTTCTGTTCTATTTAATAGAATTTTGTGTGACTGTTGCATGGTGTTTGATCAAGGAGTGCTGGCATAGGTTGTTCACCCAGTGAAAACAAGTGTAGTGTATGACAGTTCTCTGGCAATTTAAAATTGTGTATCATGCAGTATAACTGTATACAGAAACACTACAGTGAGTGGGAAAATATGAGCAGCCTACACATGGAAGACATCTGTTTAAATCCATGTGTAATTGTTTGTTTGCTTGCTTGCTTGCTTGCTTGCTTGTTTGTTTGTTATAAAGCGCTGGATAATTTTGATCTTCAGTTTCAGTTTTTACATTTTTCATCTAAACTTTTCCATATATCAGTGCTTAGACAAGGTGATCTGTGATAAAAGAAAACATTTTTATACATAAGAACCATGGATTGTATATTAAAGAAATCTTTCTGTTATTCAGCTGTGGTGAGGATTATATATGCTTGCAAGGGACAAGTTTTCTCAAAAGCCAAGCAGCTCTTTCACCTCTGTTCCTGTAAGCACGCTCTCTTTGTGCCACAAGCTCTTGTGCCTGTGACTCACTTCTAGTTTTGTGCAGGTCTTCTACAAAAGAAGGTTATTTTAGAATAACTTTGAAATGCTGATTTTCTTAAAGAAGCATAGTTATCTGTGATTCAAATTATATTTATGAAAATATAATCATTCTGACAGAATAAAAACTTTGTTTCATAAAATGTGTATAGCTGTTGCTAAGTAGGATTCTATCAAAAAAAAAAAAAAAGACTGGAGAAAGCACATTCATCTATCATCCCTGATTCTCTGGGGCTATTTTTATGTGATGCTTGTGTTAAAACCTGTTAAATTGCATTTAACATATAATTTTTATTATTTCTTGTGTTAAGGCATCTTTAATATATTGGGGAAGGTTTGTGTTCTCTGACATCCTCGTGAGCCAAGCCAATGAGAATTTTTGGTAAGTATGAGTCTCTAGTCAGTCAAATCAAGAGTGGATTCTGATCAAAAGGAATCCTTCAGCCTAACAGGGTAAAGAAACAATCTATTCTCAAGAAAAAATTACATTATAAAAACAATACAATGTCCGTAAAAAATATTGTGCTTATGGTATGTCATATTTTCTGGTGGTTTTTAGAGTGATATGAAATACAATGGAGAAAAACAGATTCTAAATGTACATTACTCACCACATTATGGTAAATGTATCATGAGTACTCTGGTGATAGTGCTAGAAAGGCTACCAGTATTGAGAATATACCCATTATGATGAGGATTAAGAACCACTCTGCTGTAATAGAGGCCCACACTGCTAAGTACTTTAAAATAGAAAAAACATTTGAGAAATGTATAATCAATACAACATTGGTTAGGGTTATATAAAAGCAATGTAAAAACCACACCAAGCATAATTTTATTGTTATTTATTAACAATGTTGTTTATATTGCACCAGCAGTGATGCAGATGATATGTAGGTAGATATATAAATAACATTTTCTCCCAAAATTTAAATCTAAATGCCTATGTACAGAAAAAGCAAAACCACAGGAAGGGAGGTGCCAGGATTGTTCATGCCAATGCAAAAATGTCCTACAATGTGTGGTGCTGGTGGTGTTGGCATGGGGCTTACAGGACATTTTATACTGTTGAAATGTATACTTTGAAAATATATCCCAGAGGGTAAAATCCAGACATGAAATTGAGTTTTGCCTTTGACGTCAAAAGGGCCATGGTTTCACTCAGGTAGGTAGTTCTGTCAAAGTACAAGAAAACATATGCCTGGGGAGAGTATTAGTCAATAACTGAGAGGCAAGTAATAAAATTTTATAGTTCATTTTCTTGAAAGCCCTTTTAGTTCTGGAAAAAAACAGGAGTCAGTGTCAAGGTTAGGCTTAAAAGTTACAGCCTAAAATACGTGTTTCACCTTCCACAGTCAAAAAGTGGAGAAAGTTTTGTCAACTTCTGGGCTGTGGCTTTGCTTAAATGAAAGACAAAGAGAGATCACATTAAGAGATAGGAATTTTAGTCCAAAACTTACGAGCCTTCACACATAAGCATGCAAAGGTGGCAAAAGAGAGTAATTGCTGAAAGGAGACAGCTTCTAGGCTGGAGTGTGGGTTGCGCACATACCTTTTTACTCAGAGCAATGTGATACTTCCTGGACACTGCTAGGGTCAAAACATTTAGAAAACCGAAGGTAAGTCAACCATCTCCCCAACAGCTTGAGGTTTTTTTCATATTTGCCACAGTTTTAAGTAAAAGTGCAAGGAATCATGCTTTTTACCACTCTTACTTGCAGAAAAATATGGTTACTTCCTCAGATAATCTGGTTCATTGCTTATATTAGAGAAGGAAATATTGGTGGGAATATGTCATTATGACAGACTTTTATTTTGCAGCTGTATTTTAGGAAACACCATTCTGAAGACAGAGTTAAATCTCTGTGCTGTTACAGCACACACATTTCTTCACCAACAATTTCTGACACAACTGGAGGGCACTAGAAAGGCCTATAACTTATAAGTAGTTGGAGCAGTCTGTATTTAAGGAAGATATTATAGAAAATATCTTAGACTGGGCAATTGGAAGTTCCGTTAGAAGGATGCAGAAATTCAGACCTGTAACTGGATTTAGGATTTCGAAAGGCCAGAGTTTGCTAAGTTACGGGTACAGGTACATGCCTTCGATGAATAGCAACAGCTTTACAAGTGAACACCTGTCAGGTGACGCACAGAAATTATCTGTAAACACACCTCAATCATGAAAAAAACACATTAGCCCAAACCTCACCAAAAGTAATCAGCTGCCTTTTACCATTTAATTATTGGATGGGCATAGATGGCCATGGAGAAGCAGCTGACAAGCTACAGGTTAAGATGATTATTACTCTGCAGCAATTCATCACTGTGTTGATGCACTACATGCAGGGACAGAGATACCTTGGGACGAAGAGGGAACCTAAAGATCTAAAATAAGTAGTTGAATGGTAAAGAGGTTAAAGAAACCATAGCTATTGACAAAAAAGGAAAGAACAATTTGGTCTGCTTTTCAGTAAATTGACCAAAACTAGCTACAGGAGAAAAATGAAGTATAAATGGGAATGAAATAATGGAAAGAACTATAACAGAAGTAAAACTAAATTACAGGTGATTCTAAAAGAAAGGTAACGGACTCAACAGTGGCCTCCCTTTTTCAGAATTTGCACCAAAATACAGGTCTAATAGCAACTATTTTAAATCAAGCCTACTGAGTTATTGATAGCACTAGATCTGAAGACAAGCGTTTTGCGTGTGTTTGTGTAAGGAGAGGAAACTGCTGTATGCAACTGCAGACTTGTGAGTCTGGCTCAATAATACATGTAGTTTTAAAACAGATTTTGAAGGGAAAGACCATTAAAGCTACAGAAAAAAGGGAAGTGGAACATTGGTTTACCAAAGCAGAATATTCTAAACTAACTTATTCTGTTTTGAGGTTTTTTTTCTTTTCTTTTAAATAGGATGACTTCATTTTCTAGAGAAGGGAAATGAAGGGGATATATTCTGCCTGTCTTTCTACAGTGCACTCATTATGCTTCTGAAAAGAAAACTACTTACTTGCTTGGAGAAAGTGGAATTTAAGAGCAACTGTGAGATGACCATGGTAGATGATTTAGGGCAATATTGAAAAAGGAACCATTAGGCTGGAGGATAGGTAGTTAGGACTGATCCTTAAGAAGCTGTACTGGGAAAAAACTTTTCATTGATAGTTTTAAAAGAAGTGGGATTGAAACTTCCTGATAGTACAGTGATGGGAAACTTAGCCCATGAAAAGAGCTGCAAAGCCTTGAGGCCTGGGGAACTAGACATGAGATTGAGCAGTAAGAAGTGCAAAGCATTGCAGAAAGGTACAATAAAGAAAAAAAAAACTGGTTATGAGTTGAGAACTCATCAGCTGCAAATAGAGATTATGAGAGGCCTGATTTCTGTCTATCAATCTAGTAGGTGACTAGAAAACTCCATTCACTGTTTTAAATATGACCTTTGGGTCTTATTATGCCTTCCTCTGCTGTTCTAAAAATCAATTTGTTATCAAAAATCTCTTCCCCACATGGCTACTTGTAGAACATGATCCAGTCACTTTATTAATTAACTAAATGAATAGAGCTTCTGTCACCTCTCTCGCTACAAAAGAATTATTCCCAGACCGCTAGCTATTCTTGTAGCTCCTTTCTGAGTCCCTGCCATCAAGATCCCTATAGAAGTGCAGACAGCAGTGTGTTTCAGCAATGATCACATTAATACCATATTACTAAGAAATTACCACTCCTGACACTGCTACATATCCCTCTGTTCAAGGATTATATTCTCTGTCTATACCATATTGGAAATGGATATTAGTTAATAATCACAATTTTGGCAGTTTTCCAGTGATGCTGTGGTTTAGGATACTATCCCTGTTCTTCTGAATTTGACTTACTGTCTTCATTCCTAGGTATCTCTATCCTTGTCTTTAGTCATATTAAACAACTAGTTTATTTACCAAGCAATGAAGATCAGCCCGTATAGGTGATTTGACCTTACTTTTACATGTTATTCATGTAATAAGTGGAAGGTTATCTGCAAGTAGATGTCATAAATAAAATACCACTTTAGATACAAAGGGATTTTTCTTGACTTTGTTAGAAATTGACCCTACTAGTGACACAGTGAGGATCTCTGTTTACAGAGCTTTTTTTTAAAAAAAACAACTATCAATTAAATAAGAAATTGTTGATATCTTTATGTACCAATTAACAGTATACATGTGTATTTATCAATGTCTTTTGTGCATGTGTATATATATATGGAGGACCTATATGGCTATGTGTTTATGTATTTTATGCATACATAATTAAAAAATAAGTATTGATGGGTGTAAGTCTTCATACAGTTACCGCTATTATAAAGCACCAAGATTAAGAGAATTTGATTTTGTTTATTAGGAAATTCCTAGCACTATGAATAATAAGCCTCAATAATGAAATTATTTAGTAGGTTCTTAACAAATAAGTACAATGAGTTAATTCTATATGAACTGAAAAAAATATAGTAAGTTACTATGAACTGATGTTAAGGTCAGAATAGCAAGAAACATATGTCATGCCTTCAAAATCTTGCCTTCAAAATTAAATCCTATATACTTAACACCATTGTAAAAGCTGTTTTACTATATGGCACTGCAACTTGAAGACATATCAAGCTGCTGCTATCTGAACTCCACTTCTTTATAAACTGTAGCTGTAGACTAGCTCTATATAGGCAGGCGCACTTAAACCGGTGGCCAAAAATAATCACAAATGAAAGGCTCTGGAGACAGATGAAATGGAAAATGAGAGGAAGCCAAAATGTAATTAACAGCAAAGCAAGCATTGGCTTGGAATGCCTCTCGCCACACTGCCCAAGGTACCCCTGAAACGTAGACACCTTTGCTGTTTGCTGCTCCGAAGGGGAATGGAAGCGAGCTGAGCCAGATAGCAGTGGTAGAGCCATTGAGAGTTTACAGGTCTCCTTGCTGGCAGAGGAAACAAGGCAATTTTCTCTGCCCAGATGCTTCCCACTGCCCCAACTCCTCCCCAGGATGTGGAGAAGGTAAACAGTAAGGCTGGGACTGTCCTACCACTCCCTGCAACTGATGCCATATACAGCAACCTGCATGATCTGTGCCTAAACCTGATGTTTTTCGTAGGTAAGCGGCTTCAATTCAAACAAAAGACACCATAGGTTACACAAAAAAGGGGGAAATAACCATTAAAAGGGCATCTGGAGAAAAAGTGCTGTCACAAGGAAGTCAGAAATGAAGGGCTTATGTTTCACACTGGACAAGAGGCACAGCTAACGAAACAGCTTACTGTCAGCCAAATGCCACTGTATTGCCTGTGTCTATGGTTCAGCATCTATAAATTTCTCCCTAAATATGTTGCTTCCTATCACCATGAATGACAGTGACAAGGTTAGACAAATAAAATATGGTATTCTTTTGGACACCAAACTGGAGCTATAAGACATGACATGGGTTAGGCCTTTCACTTACAGAAATGTAATGCATGATTGAGGGACTCATTATCTCTTATTCCAAGCAACAGATTCTGGAAAAAACAACTCAGCCTTCCCATGCAATTAAAATGGGAAAAACTCACAACAAAGACTAAACTTCAGAATAACAGTTTTACTGGCATTATGCACCGTTAGAGTTATACATTAGTCAATCAATTCAAAAACTGGCTATACTTTTGAGCTAGTGTCCAAAAAGTACTTTGGAAATAATTTTCCACGTTAAATATAAAATTACTAAGCAGTTTATTACTGTCAAAGTCATTCAACACAGACATCCTTGACTCTAACGCAAATCTCCTGAGGGATTTATTTATGGCAAAACACACGTGAAGCATTCATTTCTGAGCATCCCTGTAAGCCATCCACAGCAGGAACACTTCATGGAACTTTCCACTGTGTGTTGCTTTCCTACACTCTCGACGATTTCTTTCATGTCGTTATGGCTCAGTGGCTGTTAGGTGAGGGAACTGGATACAATGCTGTTGTTCTAATTAGAGTATGGCGATCAGTCAGTGGAAATTGCCTTGCTTTTCTTGTACTGCTTCGTTCAGCTTCCTGTTTGAGCTTGTAAATCTTTTCTGACAGCCTCTGTTTTCCATCTTTCTGTGCACTTTAAAAGTTGAGGTTGGCATGGGGATTACTATCTCCAAAACTGCCTGGGTATACAAAGCTTTCACTTTTTTTTTTCTTTCAAAAATAGCACATTTTGCTAAGAAAACATTGTGAGAGATTCTTTGTATTTGGTTAAATCCTGATGTTCTCGTTGAGAATAATATGCACTGATGGTGATAAAATCTCACCCACTCTAAGATCCCTTGGCCTCAAATCATTTCCTCTGCCATAATCCTTAGGAGTGAATGAGTATTTTGAGTTAGTTGCGATTATGTGATCAAGACTCTACCAGATTAAAGTGCTTTGCTGCTCAAAAGAGCTTGAATCTGGCCTTTCAATTATACTTGCAGTTTTGCATATGCAGTTCTTCTTGTGCCAGCTCCTGATATTCTCGATCTTTTTTTCTCCATCTTTCCAATTAAAGCAAAATCCAATTGAACATTTCAGAATAAGCCCTGGTATTTTCAAACTTCACATTTGTATGCACATGAAGCACACCGTATCAAATAGAGCAGCTGGACGTGACACCACAAACTGCAGGTCTGAGTGAGGGTCAAAACAGGAGACCTGTTGCACATCAGTTCTGTCAACTAATTTTATGCAGCAACACTTTTCAAGTGAGGAACATTTGCGTATTCAATACCTTTAAATACATAAATGTGAGGAAGGAGGGTGAAAAAAACTTTTATGCTAAGTCCAGGGAGGATTAAGCCCTTTGGTGAAAGCCACTTTTACTGGCATGACTTTGTAAGTTTGAGCAATAAAAATATAAAACATTTTAAAACAAGGAGTGTGGAGCTGATGTGCGCGTGTTTGTAAATCATATGTATCAAAGAAAAACCTGTCAAGCTGTGTTTAATAATATAAACACGGAGATAATTCAAAGAGGGATATCTGCAGGTTTTTAATATTGTTTTAAAAATAAGATTCCAGTTTGTAATCAAAAAATGTATATGAAGAAAACTTTTGTTATTATTCCTGGAACTAACAGAGCACGCTAATTTTTTACTGTAAATATTTCATTTAAAATCTTGAACAAGTCAGTTTTAGCTGTTTGCTTTCTGCCACTGGATTCAACCTGTATTAATAGGCCCAGTAGCAAACAATTTTTTTCCACTCAATTATTTAAATAGTGAAGAGTACAAATTCCATAGGCAACTTCTGTAAAGTTTCATACAAGAAACCTAATGTTGACTTACACTTTAAAATACTGAAAACAAAAGTAATGCTAGATTACTTACCTGATTAGAAGCAAACTTCAGATTTTTTACTTGAGACCACAGAGCAAAGGAAGCTTAAATAAAAATGATCAAATGATTAAAACATTAGGGAAGTTACTGAAATATTCAGGAAAAAAAAGGAAAAATTACCCAGTATATGGATATTGTAAAGTATTTCTTCCTCTCTGATGATTTCCCTTATGATTGTAATGAATTTATTTAAGTCTTGTATAGTGCTAACTATCAACATTTTAATAATTAATCAGGAAAGGAAGCCAGAGTCTCTGGTGGTCATCCCACATAATTTCACTGCAAAGTGCTTTTTCAGTTGTTAATGTTTCTAACCAAAGTTTGTCAAGTGATACTGCCCAATACAGTTGGGATGAGCTCCTTATAAAACTTGCAGATCTACTCCATTTGTTACCTTTCACACCTCTCTTCAAAACTTGCCTTTGATGATGTCTGCAAAAAACATATCAGTGGGTAGACTGCTGGGGTGCAACCATAACTGCCTTGCAGACAGAGATTTGTTTCACTTCTTATCACCATCTGAAATATTTTCTAGCCTTTCGTCATCTCTATCACTTTTCTCATTCTTTTGGAGTAAGGTTTTTGGAAGAGACACCGTCTTTCTACTCTGTGTTCTACAGTCATGGTCCATGGCCAGGGCTCCTACTTGCTAAGCTAATGCAAGTGAATTAATAATAATCTTTCAGCCTTTCTGTACATTCTATTCCCTGAGTAGGTACCGCCCTTCTCACATATGCTAAGTATCTTATTTTTCTTTGCCAGTGATGCTTCAGGTGATACACCGAAATAGTATTTTATTTTCCCTAAAGATAAGTAAATGAGATTCAGCAAAGCATGTAAGCAGACTTCACTTCAAGCATGTAAACCGTATCACTGCTAGGAACCAGTCCAATATGAGGTTTCAGTGCATAGTTATGTACTGTGCTAAGCAGTGATAACAGACGTTTGGTTAAAATTCAGCATGAACTTCAGGACTTTGCTGCCCTGGGGTCTTTCTATGCTTAAAAGCCATTAAAATCCTAGGATGTGAAAGTGTACTGTCAATTCAGGCCCTTTACCCACAAGACCTTATGCAATAGGTATATTTTTTGTTGGGCAAGATGGAGAAAAAGGACACTGATGTTTGGAGTCATGATAACAAAGGAAAATAAATTTCTTAGGAAAATAAATCAAGACCAGCCACTGTGTAACTCCCATGTCTGTTTTCAGAGTCTACAGGACATAGGAAGAAAATACAAACTGTTTGCTTCCTCTTTCCAAAACTGTATCTGAGTGCTGCAAGGATGAAGTCTCCAAACTTCAGGGATCTTGAAAAGAATTTGATTCTTCAAGTATTTCTCAATGTAGGCCACCTGGGAGAGTGGTCAGGCAAGAGACCACCACACTTCACATACTGTTGAAGATTTTTCTAACCTACCATTGTGAAGCTTTCTGGACTTATGCTCTTGCTTCATACGTGTCACACAAGCAATTAAAGAGGCTGGAGCACTTTATACACTTCATAAAATCTTTTAAATTTTTTCTTCTTTCTTTGCTTAGAACACAGTTGTGGTCCCTAAAGTAGAGTAAGGAAAAGCAAATGTGAAATTATCCATCACATGGATATAAAACAGTGAGTTGTACTTCCAGTTTCTTTCAACACTCGGAGAAAAAAAAAATAATCTCATAATAATGAAATCCTGAAGTGTGCATCACAAGACTGATTAGTCTTCCTGATTGCAAACCTCAACACTAAAATTATGTCCTCAGGGAGGCAGTGAATGTCCTCATGCAAGGCATAATCCCAAATATCATTCATATGTAGTCAGATCTGATTAGCCTAGGTGAATGGTAAACTCATTTTATATTTAAATTACAGCACTAATAAAAAATGTATGAAGGCAAGAGACTGAGAAGAAGAGGCTGCAGGCAAGTGAAAGGGGAAAAAATTCCATACTTCTGTTTTTCAGAATGTATTTGGAGTATGCAAAACACACCTGAACCCTCGCATATGTTATCTGTCTTTAGAATCAAACATATGAAAACTTGCCATTAGCAAAAAGAATGGTCTAAAAAGTATATAAAAAATTGAATACTGCCTTTGATTTTTTAGAGAATGTATCGATACTTTTGCAAGCCCAGTGAAACTCTTAGTGATCATTATCATTGATGTGAAATGAATAAATAATGAAGGCAATGTGTTTGTACAGATTTGAATATACAGCTCTCAGTTGGCCATGAAGTAGACTAACACAAAGACAGTTCCCAAGGAGCTACAGTACAGCATAAAGAGGTATGAAAGGGGGAACAATCTGGGACAACCAGAGATGACGGCTTGTTTTTTTTTGTGTGTGGAGCTTCTTTTCCTTGTTTGTTTCATCATTTTGTACAGTATCATTGATATGGCTCAGATTTTGAATGTTACCAGTCAAATTCTGCTGGTTTTACTTGGAAAAAATAACTGCTTTTTTGTCATGGTTGGCTTTGGTCTATTCTGTTCCCAGTTTTAGAAAAGCGTGCAAAATGACCACCAGAAAAATGCTGCATAGTCATTTTGCAGCCTTTTCCTAAGTATTTATATTTCTCTTTCATCCTATTATTAATCATCAGTGTGTATTATTGCATAAGAGTACTTGGAGTTCATCCAAATATATGTTTACATCAGGCAGGCTTTTGTAAGACAAAAATCTCACTAGTCTTATCTCTGAAGAGACGGTGTGAATGAAGAAGCATGTCTCTCAAATATAAAGGCATGGAAACTCTCTTGGGGGAAGGTATGAAGTTAGAGGACATTCTGGTCATCCATGATACTCTCATAGAGCAACATACAGAAAAAGACCAAGAAAAAAATGTGGGATTTCTTCAGAGTGGGGAAAAGGTGAGATATCCACTCGTAGGGCACAGGTGCGTGGACCTGACTATGTACAGTAAATATTCAGTCACTAAGAAGATAACTCCAAGGCTCTGAATCCAGTTTGGTATAATTATCTCTGTGCAGTCAGAGTTAAGTCTCTCATTGCCTCGACATTTCTTGGGAACTTCTGAATTCTGAATACCATTCAGAAAGTACTCAAAATTTAGTTCCTGCAGTACTTAAGGCATGTGTTGGACATATATGAAAGCCCATTCTGTTAATGGCAGTTTCTTGCTGTGGTAACTTTTGCAGGGAATAAAATGATGTAATTGTGAATCAGGCCCATAGTTAGAACGTGTAGTTAGCCCATTAGATGGTGTCTTTAAACAAATTTCACATTATTTTTATTAAAGCTTTTTTTTTTATTCCAAGTTTTATGGATGGCAATCCGTGGAAGGCAGCTAAAGGTAATTTTAATTATATTTCACATTTAAGGGCCTGATTTTGCAGGAATTATGGCAAGAGAAATGTTGGCAAGTTCACAACAACTCCAAGATTGGGCAATAAGGGAGTTAGTTAAAAAGATTTGTAAAAAACCAGTGACTAAGTGCCTATTTCAGTGCTTGTTGTATCCTGTTATATCTAGAGAATGGAAAAAGGAAATTCCATATTGACTAGATTGAGCTGTACTTGCCATCTCAGTAATGAATCCATTGTGCAGTTCCTTCAAATGAAACCTCAGTTAAACTGCACAACTGTTTCTTTTTACTTCTACACTGTAAAAATTCAGAACAGCAAGTGTCCAGGAAAATATATTCATTGGAAAGAAGCTACCAAGGTCTGTGCATTTGACTGTCATCTGCAGCTTATTTCACATATCCCCCAAAAGCAAGAAGTCAAAAATGGAAACTGCTTGGGTGGTTTATTACTCAGCATTGGGCTCCAAGCATGTCTTCTCAATGCAATTGTCTTCTTGATACAAAACAGACAGATAATTTGTTTCCCAAATCCATAATTATATGAACTCATTAGATTTCAGAAAATATGAAAACATTTCAGATTGTGCATACCCTCCCACATGCCTCTGTGTTTAAATTTTGGGCCTGGGTGCCCTCTTCCTAATAACCAAGATACTAATTTACAGCTTTGCAGGTGTAAGAGGGTGTAATAAATAAACAAACAGATTCTGATTTGCACAGGCTCTCCATTACACTGAATCTGAAGTATTTTTAACAGAAATGAGACCTGCATGCTTAAATTTCCAGTGAAGTCCTTTTCCATGATCAATACTGTCTAAAATAGGTTTTCAGTAAATGTTCAATGCAGTGATGTAAATAGCAATAATTTCTCTAGAAAAAAGGCAATTTATTTTTGTTACTTTCTTTTTTGATAGAGCTGCTCAGTTCCTGTGAAGAGTGTTGTAACTGAGAGAGTGTGGTTATTCTGTTCATACAACAGAATGATGGACAGGTTAATACTATTGTGCAATATTCATATATTGTGCTATAACCAGCACAAGTTCCTGAACATGGTTCTGCCAAAAGAAAAAAAGTCTTGATGCCTTGTTAAATAGCATATGCTACTCTCAGAATTTGGGGGGAAAAAAAGGGAAAAAAAAGAAAAAAAGAAGGAAAAAAAAGAAAAAAACAAAAGAAAAAAGAAAAATATTCTGGATATATTCAGAGAAAAAAGTCACAAAGGCAGGCAACCAAAATAAAAAAGGAACTTTAAAATATTTTGATCACATTTCACCAGAGATTTGATTTTAAGTGTGTTTCATTTTACTAATATATTAGCTTTAGACTGGAGTTTAGCAGCTCACATTAGAAGTCAGGAGTCAATGACTGACTCCTCTATCTTGAGGATTCCTCTATCTTGAGGATGAGTAAAGACAGGGAGGATCGATTCTTTCATAGTCTTTCCTGGAGTTCTGTTGCTTCTGCATAGCTGCTCATCCCTCAATATTAGCAATAAAGACTGTTCCAGCCTTCACAAAATATTGTCCAAATATCTGTTTCTGAGTGGGTCATTAATTTTCAGGGACTTGCCAGCTATCATACACAGTAGGTGGGAAAAAAATGTTGTGCTGCTTGGGTGTGATGCCAACAATAACCAACAATTCACAGCTATGATTTCTCACCAAGTAATTACAACTTTTACTTTACTAGGAGAAAGAAAATAATGCTAAGAATGAATACTTTAATAACACTTACCCATTACCAAATCATTCTTAAGTTTTCTTTGGGACAAGGAGCTAGGAGCCTTTCTTGTTGGCTGGAAATTTCCACTAACTTTCTTGGGAATTCCAGCCATGCTAAAAATACAGTATCTGTATACCTATGTGGCAACGTTCATTCTTTTTTTCGTAGCAGGATGCATTCTCTATCCAACATGGACATCTCATGTTGCATCATGGTGTTTATGAGGTTTTTGGCACAGGTTCCTTCCCAGTTCCATTCTGCAGAGTGCTTTGGGCATTCCTGAAGGTAGGTGTTCCAATATTCAGTTAACCTCCTCCTGAAAATGTCACTGCTTCTTAACCTCATAACCATGCACTGTTATTATAATGTTGTTTTCTCAATTTAGCATTGTTACCTTTGTCTGGTCAAGGGAAATTTAGAGCAGGATCATGGAGAAAAGACTCCAACACACATGGGGAAAAAGTGCTAGTCAGGTTTGTATAGTATTTCCTTTCCCTATGTAACTGCAGTTTCAATTACTGCTTGACCATGTAATTCATTTGAGGTTCTTGTTATAAGAGGCCATTGTATTTTATTTTATTTTAGGGAGATACTCATCACTTCCAGATTTAATACCATTTCAGACTCACATTAACTTGCAGATGTACTACTATGTGTACTCCAGAATTTGCCCATCAATAGTAACTCAGTTTTTCTGGGAGCTCAGTGCACAGTAGAAATGCAAAGCTTCCCAGTAATATCATGGAGGTGGGGTTTGCATTTTTTAGCTGTGTATTTTCCTGTAGATCCTTTCTAAGACATTACCTGTCCATGCACATAATACAGAGAATTAGTGGCACTGTGCTGTGGGACACAGATCATCAGCCAGATGTTCATCAACCTGATATGAGGATGAAGTGTTCCCTTCCTAATCTTTGGTGGCCTCTCTGTGGTCACTGTGCTTCTGCAAAAAACTCTGTCAATTGCCACCATGCCCCATTTTCTACATTATCCAGTAGAAATGCATTTTATTTAGCTCCTTCAGAGGGAAGCCTGCTTGCATTCTGCTGCCTATACCATGATAAGGAAACTTTTGTTATCTGGGTTCAAAACAGGAAACCAGGGAAAAGCTGGCAAGAAGTCCTGGCCTTCCTCCCACCCTCAAGCTGAGTACTAGTAGGTAGCAGTGGGGAAAAAAACCCACAACACAAAACAAAACAAAGCATAGAAAACACAGTGCAAGTTTACCATCCAGGCACTTCTTCACTTCTGTATTTTATTCAGGCAATGTTTGTTCTTTTAAGATTCTTGATACATGATTTTTGGTCAAGATTTTTTTAAGATGCTTAAATTTAAGCCCTGAAGTCCAGTTCAGTTTTCTAATGACCTAGATCACTGGGACCTGTCAACAGCCATGCATTTGGGAAATTCAAGCCAATGCCCAAACACAGCCTCAGGAGTTTAAACTCCTATTTTTTAAAACTTTGACCCCATTATTTACAGATTTTTACTTATGCAGAGACACCACTCCTCCGTGTCCTCCCTCTGTAAGACAATGGAAAACATGTAAATGAGTTAAGGAAGATACAGGAAGGGATTGTGTGGTGGGGTTTGCATTTTGCCCTAGTTTTTTGTTCATGCTAGGGATTGGGAATGGAAGATGTTAGTGCCTCAAGGAAGAGAGGAGGCAAAGATTACCAGCTGCAGAATTTATGAGAAGAGTATTATCCTCTAGAGCATGTATGACAGAAGGTACTTTTGGCTGAAATGTTACTCACACTCCTAGAAGAGATGACTGGAGGTGCAACCATAGGTCAAGTCCAACATCAGGGATGGATGTTGGGACATGATGGAACAGGAGAAGATTACACAAGTAACTGAAGAAATGCAGATAACTTCTGATGATGCAGATGGGGAAAACAGAGCTTGATGGAAAGGGAGTTCCAAAGAAACATCCAGCAACAAGGACTACATAGCAGAAGAGAAATAGGATAACAAAAGACAGCTGCTACACAAAAGAAAACATGTAAGGTGGAATGGGAAGGAGGAAGAGAGGAAGACAGCATTGGTGTAAAAAAAATAAGGTATGGGTATGAAGAATAGCTGTGGATTAGAATCAAAGGGAGAAAATAGACGATACACATCTGATTTGAAAGAGAAATACAGATCAGATGAAATGACTTTCAAACAAATGGAAGAACCCTTTTCATGCCCTCATGGAAAACAGGCAGGTTTGTGTGACCTGTATTCCTCACTAAGAAGAATCAACAGGCTTGTCACCAGAACAGGCCCAGAGGACAAAAAGGCATACGGTTTTTAGGCTCTGGAATGCATGGAAGTAGAGACAAATTGGCAAAAGACTTTATAGTGGGAAAAATAAAACCAGCATTGCTATGTTAGCACTAGGCCAGCCAGGTGGCATTCTGAGAGAAGCAAAGCAGGGGACTTCAGTGACACTGCTCTCTTTTCTAGTGAAAGAGAGAGAGGTTATGATAATGTAAAGAACTGGGCTCCTGGGAACAATTTGTGGGTTCCATCTTAGGGAACTAAGTTGGTAATTCACAGGGAAAGTTTTGAATGAATAAATGCAGAGAGAAGGTTGAGAGACGCTCATGTAACCTGCAAGTCTTATTTTATTTCACAGCAACAATGAAATTAGGTAAAGGGTAGCAAAAATGCAGTTAAAGGGTAGAACATTATTGTAAAACAAAAGAACACCAAAAGGAATAAAGAAAAAGTATTAGTAATGAGTAGAGTCACAGTCAAGTGGGTGTTGTAGATAAAATCATGTAATCTAGCTAGAGAATTGAATGAAGTCAGAAAGAAACAGTTGAAACAGGTAAAGATTGAAAAAAGTAAGGGAAAGAACCTCAAAAAGGAATCTGAACAACTGATGCATTACATGAATTTAAGTGTTATAGAGAAAAAAGAGGCATAATAGAGGAGCCAGATGAACTGAGAAATACCTGTTGAAGGGTATGCAGCATTCAGAGAAGAAAGTGAGGTAAATCCACCAGGCAGGCATTGTACATGTTTAGATGCAGAATGCTATAAAGCAATGAGAAAAAGAAGCATGCATAGAAGACAGTAGATATTCAATCTGCAGAAGAAATTAAGAAAATTATTCTGTGAACAGATCTTGAAGATCAGTTTTACATGTTGAGAGTGCTGCCTTTAACATTGATAAAGATATAATTTTACTAGTCATTGTGTTGGGAACATTAATTTCCCTGACAAAAATTGGAGAGCAAATGCTATTGGTAATTGTAAGACCACCAGTAGTGGGTTGTGCTGAGAAGAGAACAATGCAGCACATTTGAGGATGGATTTTATTTAGTATTTTCACAATTGAAAGTGGTACAAAAGTCTGGAGGATGATCATGAGGTTTCGTGATGCCATAAAGTGAAGAGGTATTGCCAATAGCCAGCAGGGTCAGATTATCGTCTGGGAAACGTTGGATGACTTTGAGAGTTACAATACTAAGTAGAAATAGATGAATGTTACAGGGAAAATGTATAAGTGTTTTTGAAATAAGCCAGAGATTCATTAGCTGAAGACAATGGACACATCAAAAGATGTATATGTGCTAACCTAAGGCTGAGAAGAATGAGGAAGAGGAGCTGATCACAGGACCACCCCATAGTGCAGAAGTTGAAGAAGGCACAAGTGATCATAGGACGTGTGAGGTGAGCTATTTCTGGCGGGGAGGGAGGGGAGGCAATCCTTGGTGCCTGCTGAGCAGTAGCACTCACCTGTGTTGAGGGATGCTTGATTGATGGGTGGTCAGAGACTGTTTTGTTAGAGAATTCAAAATAAATTCTCAGGAAAAAGACTGAAAGGGAATGTCATGGTAAGTACACCATGTGGTCAAATCAAACCGGGAATGAGGAGAAATATTTTAGCCACCAGAAGTGCAAGATTGTGGAACAGCCCTCCTAGTGCAATAGTGCAGGCAAGACACTAGCGCCCAGATTCTCCTGTCCCCCAGCACTCAGCCAGGATCCCCAGCCCCACCTGTGGGTCCAGGAGCTCAGGGCAGGCACAGGCTGGGACCCCAGGTCTGACTGCCGCCATGTTGCCAGCAGCCCCATGCCCAGCCCAGGCCCCGCAGAGCCTGGTGGGGCTGTCTGGATGGACTCCATCCCTGCCGCCTTCCCTCGCTGCCTCCGGTGATCTCCAGGGCGTTGGCAGTGCTGTCACTGTCCCCACCATGGCCCTGCTTGGGGGCTGCAGACCAGCATTCGCCAGAAGGCCACTGCCTGGCCTGTGTGGGGGCTGCCTGCAGCTCCTGGCTTGTCCTGAAGCGGGCAGCCCCACTCCGGCTACTCCCTGGCAATTCCCTTCCATCCCTAGGGCTATCTTCGTAGAGCAAGGCAAATGTGATGATCGTGGAACCCGAGGACTGTTAAAGAGACTGTGATAGTACTGACCCAGGTCTTGATATCCTAATAAAAATTATAATTACCAAGTAATTTTACACTGGTTGTGCATGGTTGTCTGTAATGCACTGGTTGTAATTTCTTCAGTGGCTTCATGGCCTTTCTAAGGAGATGAATATCAGTGTCCATATCTTCTGGTTGGAGAAACAGCAGCCAGGCTACCCAACAAAGTCAGGACAGAGACTGAAGCAGAACTGAGCTCTTCCCAAATCTGCTTGGGGTCTGTCCAACATCTGCTTAGAGAGACCTCAGAAAAACTGCATTTCTTATGGTGGCCTGTTTTACACTGAGTGATAAACCAGGCCTATGGGCTGTGATAATGCTTTGCCCAGTACCTAAAATGATAAATAACCTGTCAGTAACAGAAGATTCAAGTTTAAAAGATGCCCATTATTTTATGGCAATGTCTAGCGTAGAAGAATAATAATAGTTGTGTTGGTTATAGTACTGAAAATATCTTTAAAAAATTTAGATCAGTCATTTCTCTAATGTCCAAATTGACCTGGATGGTCCCAGCAAAAGAAGCTAGTTCCTCTATTTAGTTGAAACTCTGTTGAGCGCTCATTTCTCTTGCATTTTCATGAAGACAACAGTTTTTCTGGTCTCTTCCACTCAGGGAATGAACTGTTTTCCAGTGCTGTAACGGAGGACTGTGAAACCCTGCATCAGATCCTGTGACTGGAAACAGTTGCCCTGTCGAGCAACACAACATAACGTCTTGCATGTGGTTAAAAGTAAGAGCTACATCCATTAATATACTTGCTGACGCCAGGGATGCTTCCCTTGCAGTATGATTCAGTGTTGGGGGGCACAACCCCTGAATTGCATTTTTTTTTTTTTTTTTTAAATCTGGTCATAGTATATCGTACAAGGACTCAGTTGATTACGTTTTCAATTTTTTTACTGGATCAAATACCGGATCCTTTGGTAATTTAAATGAGCGTAGCTTTTGGAATGGCTTATGCCAGCTGAGAATCTATCTCTGTCTCCTAATAACATCTAACCTCACTTCACCTTGGTATTCAAAATGCTCAAAATGGATTATCTTGGAAGTTTTTACAAGGTGAATAGGTTCCTAACATAAGGAACATAGGCAAGGCAAATACCATAATTCCTGAATTTTTCTGGCTGAGCTTGATACCTCTGGAAACCAACATTTGTACTAGAAGTGTTGACAAAGCCTTTAAATACGGAATTGTAATAGAGGTGTTAGACTAAATATATTAGCATGTATATGAGAAGATTGAATAAAATTGTAGCTTTTCTCCAGATGAAAGTCAAACCCTTAAAGAGAAAATCCAGGTCTTTGTACTGAAATATGGTATCCAGGGCAACTTTTTCACATGTATGGAATGCTTTACCTAGAATGGGCTTGACTAAATCCTTCTGTCTGCTTATGTGGCATGAAGTGAATTTAAAATAACCAGAGCAACCTGCAGAGGTTTTCCTGTTGCAAGGGAATCCTCTGCCTGAAGAAGGATCATGGTGGAATGGAAGTATCTTGTGCATTGGCCACATTTTGACCCTTGAAATAAATGAGACCCATTTGCCATATGTGGACAGTGACTGAGGTGCGGGGCAGTGGAGCAGGCTGACACTGAGGTATGTTTGCTGAGGCTCTTCATTTGGTGGAAAAATAAAAAGACCTACTTCTAAATACAGCTCTCCTGGGATTAAGGAATTACAATCAGCATTTTTTTTTTGCAGCCCTTCTCTCCACCATCTCCAAATATAGACCAGCTACAGTGGAAAATCTCTTAGTGCAAATGTATTCAGTACACAAAATTGGTATGTGCCTATATATTGGTAGGTTAACCACTTTGCATGCTGTCCTGGGACTTTTAGATGTATGTACTCAGACAGCTATTTATGTGCTGGAATTTTTCACATAATTTAGGGCTACACATGCTCATACTGCTCGTTTAAAAATGTAAATCCATTTATATAAACATGTGCAGCCAATACAGAATTGTCTTCATGTGACAGCACTGAAACCATGAATGAACTGAGATGAACAAAGTTAAGTCTGATAGTGTATAAGCTCAGCAGGATTCTAGACAAAAAGCACCAGAGACTTTAAAATAAAAAAAAGGAAATGCTTACGGTGGGTCATCTTGAAAGTATATAACAATACCAGCAATGTCAGTTTCTTCATTCTGTAGTCACCATGGACATCCCAAATCCCCTATGATTATCCAGCCATGTCCCATAATTATTTCTTTAACTATTAATATGTGTTCTCAAACAAACACACACTTGGATTTATATGTAGACAGATGCCTATGATCTATGCTTTCCCTTGTGCTAATGACTCAAAGCAGAAATATTTAAATTCAAATGTGTTTGTCTCCTTTGTTAAAATAGTTTGCTACCTGAATATCTGAATGTTGCCGTTTTTAAGAAACTGTATGACACTAAAACATCATGTAACCACACTTGATGTCTGATGAACAAAGATTGTGTTTTTATGTACAAAGAATTTTTTCGATGTCACTCCTATGACATGACTTAGAACAAATTTGGGGAGTGGCCTTGCAGTCCTCATGCTATTCATTAAAACTTCAAAAGAAACTGGGAGGCATTTGGGATGAATGACACTACAGGAGCAAGTTCCCTCAGGTGTCATTTACTCTCAGGTGCCATTTTGCTGGCATAGATGATGATTTGGATTATCATTACCTTGTAGCATATAAATACTGAAATTGTAATTTGCACAAAAAATATTTTTTCTCTTAGGATTAACACAAGAATAATATTAAAGATGGAGGAAGCAGTAGGTTATCTGGTATGTTCCTACTCCCTTGCATCTGGAAATTTCTTAGTTTTCATGTGTTGAAAGCATTTGTGGCATGTTTTTTACAAAGTGTAAGTGGTAGAAGGAGAGTCTGAATGAGGAAGTAAGACAGGACACAGAGGAGCCTAGGGAGAAAGCTAAGGTCCGGAAAGTCTAGTATGAAACCCATTTGCTTGTTGAAATAACTGCTATTTGCAGCTGAGAATGCTCATCAAGTTCCAAATATTTGGCTGTGGTTCTCTTTCCATAAACATTGGAGTCACATCATACATGTCTACAGGGCTCAGCCACACCTCTTCTGCCTTTGCCTCAGAATCCCCCAGTGGTGCAGCCAACACAACAGTCCAGAGCACTCTCCTTATCGTTCCTAATTCCTCCTTTTAAAGTTTGTTTTGGGGCAGCAATAGGCAAAGTCTTTTCCCCACCTGTCTCAAATTCAGGGTTGCTGACCTCTTTGGACATTGGCAGACCAGGTTTTTCTTATGCTTTACAAAAGCTTGAGCTTAAGCTATGTGTTAATAGAAATAGCTGGTGATGTTTTAACTTTGAAGAAGAGTTTGAAGCTTCAGGGGCTATCTCCACCCCGTTGACCTATTTAGACTAAACAGATTGCCAAAGCTTCGGGGATGCCAAAGGTTGTGCTAGCTAGTTCCATTTGGGTCTCCCACCCAAACAAAAGAGTGGAGAATTCCAGATGCAGTGTGATTCAGGAAGGCCAAAAACCCTGTAAGACTCCATGAAAAATATTTATTTTTCATTATTTAAGCCAATCCGGAAGGAACAGCACATCCTTTTTTGCCTTTAACTTGGGCACAAGAGAAATACAAACCACCACTGAAGGTGGAAATTCTATGTACCTGATCTTACTGTTGTGTTTTCAAGCAGAACCACAATGGTTTTCAGTGGAGTTTTGGTTAAAGCAGAGGCCAGTCTACCACTTGGGATGGTTTAGTTGTTTGCATTTGTACGTGCATGGTAAAATGCAGTGACAGGTCCTTGCCTGTGTGTTGACAATATATGTGCAGATAAGGTTCCCTGTAGTTACTGTGTGAAAAGCAAATCCTGGGAGGTATCTGCCTGTACATTATTCCATAGATATCCTGACCAGGAGCGCAGCAAAAAAACTTTCTCTAGAGCATAGTAGAGGCAGTAGCTGCAAATTACCTATTGAAGGTTTTCCTCATTCAGATTTGTACTGATTTGGGCCAAGATAGAGTTAAATTTCTTCATAGTAGCTTGTAGGGGGCTATGTTTTGGATGTGATGAAAATGGTGTTGATAACACAGGGATGTTTTAGTTACTGCTAAGCAGTGCTTACACAGAGTCAAGGCCTTTTCTGCTTCTCAGACCAGTGAGTAGGTTGGGGATGCACAAGAAGTTCGGACAGTGGACCCCAACTGACCAAAGGGATATCCCAGACCATATGATGTCACGCTCAGCCATAAAAGCTGGTGGGGGTGGAGGTTGGCGGGGGCTGCCATTGCTCGGGGACTGGCTGGGCATCAGTTGGTTGGTCGTAAGCAATTGTTTTCTTTTGCATCACTTGTTTTTCTTGGTTGTCAACTTTTCCCCCTCCATTTTTCAGATAATTAAACTGTCTTATTTCAACCCATGGGTTTTCTCACTTTTACCCTTCTGATTCTCCCCCTCCTATTCCACAGTGGGGGAGTGAGTGAGTGATTGCATGGTGCTTAGCTGCCTACCGGGGTTAAACCTCAACAAGATTTGAACTCCACATGAGCCCATTTGCCTCTCTTCTGAATACCAGGAAATCATAGTTCAGAATGTGGTTTGGGTATTTGTCATGAATGTGCATCTCCAGTGCTTAATTGTCCTTCCTTCTGCTCTGCTGCACTCCTAACCAGTTGTATTCCAACCGTAGTGGAGAAAAAGATAGAGTGGATGAAATTCATCTGACTAAATATAACCATTTACAATAAAAATAATCACTTTTGGCTCCCTTTGTAGTCAATGGAGAGAAACAAACATTTGAAAAGTATGATTCATCTCATTCTGAGGTAGGTGTCTAAACTAGTTTGGATGAATCACGTCCTAAAATTGCCTGATTCTCTACATAATGAGAGCCGCTGGTGACAACTTCAGGTGTAGGTTTCTTCACTTTAGAGACCCTTATCCAAAGGGAGATGAAGTGACTCTCACCTAAGGAGATTCTAAGAACAGATAAACTACCACATAAGGCCAGACCATCTAGCTTAGTACCACCAATGACTGATGACTGAGACAACATACTTAAAGAATAATGCAAGACGGAGGCAAGTATTGCTTTTCCTCATTATAATCTCCCAGCTTCTGGTAGTCAGTGGATTACAGTCTCCATGTGCCAGAGGTTTTGCCTCTATTCATTGCTTAGTGTAGTTATTAGTGATGTCTTCTATGCATTTGTCTAGGTCAGTGAATTAGCCCTCCCCATCATACTCTCCTCTGAGGCTTCAGGATTCTTGTCCAGGATTAAGAGTGTCCTGCTATTCCTAATCTGTCCACATATGGAAACTGTTTCAGTCTAATCACTCTGATACTTTTCTCTATATTTTCTCTATTTCTATTATATCCTCTGAGAACTAGAACTGCATGTTGTATTCAACATTTATGTACTGCATGGATCATATTGACGTATTTTGTTCTCAGTTACCTTCCTAATATTTCCTAATGTTCTAGCTGTCTTTTTGATCACTAGTGAGCATTACACTATCTTTGTAGGTAATTATTCACCATCACTCCAGAACTAGTTTCCTTAACAGTGAGAATTAATAAATTAATGAACCGTGAAGTACTTTTTCCTGTGTACTTTGCTTTATACTTGTCAATAGCAAACTTCAAATTCCATTTTCTCTCTCAGCCCTAGAATATTCTGAAATTCTTCTGCAATTCTTTGCATTTATCTTGATTATGGCTAGTCTGGTTTATTTTATGTGATCTGCAAGTATTGCTGCCTTCTTGTTCATCCAGTTCCTGTGTAAATGTGTTAAACAGAACAGATTCCAGACTAGATTAACATAGGACAACAGAGATGTACTCCTATAAAAAGGGACCTCTTAGCCTCAATCTTTGCTTTGTATATTTTAAGCAGTTGTTTATCCTATAACAGCTTAGGATTTTTTTAAGTTTCTTTGATAATCTCACCAAAATCTGATACATTTTATGATGAGTCTGCCAGTTAACGATTAAGAGGGGTTTTCACCACAGAGAGAGAAAGTGAATTGTGAACTATACATTGTATTAGCAGAGAACTGGGGTATTAGGTAGCAGAGGAAAAGCACGGAAGATCATTTTATAATAAATAACAAAGGAATTATGTGGAAAAGGGAAAGAATGGGGAAAAAAAAGATAATTGCTGTCATCATAGAATAAATTAGTTTAAATAGGTTGTGATTCTAGTACTTGGAAAGAGCAAGATTCAAAGGAGGAATCTTCCCTTTCCCTCTGTTTCAAGTGTGTTGCTTTAGAGTCTGCCTGCTTCTAATGTGAAGCTGTAGCGCACCATGCAAAGTATAAATATGGATTCCTTCAGAGGTTTGATGACATTTTGTTGGAAGACGCAAACATGTTTCTTGCAGATTTGTGATCTGCAAGAATTCTGTGTGTGCCAGTACATTGGGGACCATGCCATAGATCACAGTTCAAAATTGCCAGTTCACTCTATTTATTTACCTGGGTTAATAGAAACAAAAGAATATTGAACTGCAATTAAACTGAACTTGGAAAAGGATTTATGAAACCTTGTCAACTGTGTTATCCAACACAATACCATTTGTGGGAGAACAAAGATTGTTCATTTAGAATATGTTGAAACCATAAGTGAAATCACCTTACAAATATTTTTCTCCTTGAACGGATAACATCTGACAGACAGGAAAGCAATGCCTAACCCACTATTAACCATTACCAGGTTACCATTATAGTTAATTAGCAAGGCATTACCCATAATCCTCTGAAGACAATTGTTTTCTGGCTGTCACCCAGGCCTGCTGCAGTATAGGCTCACTGACTCCAGCAGGCTGACGAGTTTTTTTCCTGCAAGAAGCATGTTGTGGAAGAAGCCTGGTGAAGGTGAAACACATGTTGTTAGTTCAGCTTTATTGATCACATTAGCTGGCAGCACTTCTGATGTTCATGTCAATGTCAGGGAAATTTCTGCATCAAATTTCAAAACATAACTATATATACTAATTGCTTTTTGTCTTTGACAGATACCTGACTTTAACTAGGAACTAATTTGAAACCTGTGCCCTTGTTGAGAACACATCAATAGAACATGAAAATCAGGTCACAGTTTGAAAAACTGCAAGGTTTTTTTACTCAATGAAGGGTTTAACATCTTCGTTAAAGATCTGGATGATGGGGCAGAGTGTATCCTCATTAAGTTTGCTGATCACCTAAATCTGGGAGGAATGGCTTATACAACAGAGTCTTATTGGGCTTCTCTACAAGGATGACCTGACAGTAATGCTGAATATATTAATGTAAGAGATGTGTGTTTCCTCTTTTGACTATGCCAATATGGCTTACCTCCTGACCTGGAAGATGCTAGCATTACTGTGGCAGCAGCCCATTCAACTGCTGAAATGAATGAAGTGCCATGCTTTAATCTATAATGACATAGCT
The DNA here is from genome assembly GCF_011004875.1 of Balearica regulorum gibbericeps. Lineage (NCBI taxonomy): Eukaryota > Metazoa > Chordata > Aves > Gruiformes > Gruidae > Balearica > Balearica regulorum. The sequence continues at coordinate 40,534,946 of NC_046184.1, read as the reverse complement.
TGATCACTAAAAAGGAGAGTCACAGGCCTTCAAAGTGGTAGCTCCCAGGTAGCCGACTGGCATGAGGATGGACCATGCAGTAAGCATGTCACTGGACTGTCAGACCTTTATAGCACACAACTTGAGAACAGTCCAGCAAATATCAACACTGACCACTACCGGCAGTAAAGGAACATAAATAGGGATTGCTAAGGTTCTGTTTCTTACAGGATTTGTGACTTACGGTTATAAGCTATTTCTGATCTACATCCTGGTATTTAAGCCCCCACATTTTCAAGGTGAATTTTCAATGACCTTTGAAAAGAATTCTTGTTTTTTTCATTCCTTTCATACTTTTGACCCATACTTTTAATTTAATAATATTCTAGCTGGTGATGCCAGAAGACATGAAGATTGGAAAGAAAAACATATGTCATTACTCAGCAGCGTCATTGCTCAACAAGGCTGCATTCTCTATAACCTGCATTCAGTGCTTCGCTCACTGAAACACCAGTGTGCAGATTGTATAGCCCATAAACCATGTTGCCTTATACGATCTGTGTCCGGAGGGCATTGGAAAAGAAGACCTCATATGACAGTCACTGCACAGGGCATGGTGGCTTAACACTTCCCATTTCATAGAATCATAGAATGGTTTGGGTTGGAAGGGACCTTAAAGATCAACTAATTCCAAACCCCTGCCATGGGCAGGGACACCCTCCACTCGACCACGTTGCCCAAAGCCCCACCCAGCCTGGCCTTTAAAACGTTCAGGCACAGGGCATCTACAACCTCTCTGGGCAACCTGTTCCAGTGCCTCACCATCCAGGTAGTGAAGAATTTCTTCCTAACCCCTAATCTAAATCTATCTTGCTTCAGCTTAAGGCTGATGATAGCTTTGTCCTATCACTACATGCCCTTCTAAAAAGTCCCTCTCCAGATTTCTTGTAGGCCCGCTTTAGGTACTGAAAGGTCACTATAAGGTCTCCCTGGAGCCTTCTCTTCTCCAGGCTGAACAACCGCAACTTTCTCAGCCTGTCTTCATAGGAGAGGTGCTCCAGCCCTCTGATCATCTTCATGGCCCTCCTCTGGACTCACTCCAACAGCTCCATGCCATTCTCATATTGGGGCCCCCAGAGCTGGATGCAGTAATCTAGGTGGGGTCTCACTAGAGCGGAATAGAGGGGCAGAATCACTTCCCTCGACCTGCCGGTCACGCTACTTTTGATGCCACCAAGGATACAGTTGGCTTTCTGGGCTGCAAGCACGCATTGCTGGCTCATGTTGAGCTTCTCATCAACCAACATCCCTGAGTCCTTCTCCTCAGGGCTGCTCTCAATTCGTTCTCCACCCAGTCTGTATTTGTACTTGGGATTGTCCCGACCCATGTGTAGGACCTTGCACTTGGCCTTGTTGAACTTCACGAGGTTCACATGGGCCCACCTCTCCAGCCTGTCAAGGTCCCTCTGGATGGCATCCCTTCCCTCCAGTGTGTCGATCGCACCACACAGCTTGGTGTTGTCGGCAAACTTGCTGAGGGTGCACTCAATCCCACTGCCCATGTCGCCGATAAAGACGTTTAACAGTGCCTGTCCCAATACTGACCCCAGAGGAACACCACTTGTCACTGGTCTCCGCTTGGTCATGGAGTTGTTGACCACAGCTCTTTGAGTGTGCCCATCCATCCAATTCCTTATCCACCGAGCAGTCCATCCGTCAAATCCATGTCTCTCCAATTTAGAGACAAAGATGTTGTGCGGGACAGTGTCAAATGCTTTGCACAAGTCCAGGTAGATGATGTCAGTTGCTCTTCCCTTATCCACCAATGCTGTAACCTTGTCGTAGAAGGCCTCCAAATTTGTTAGGCACAATTTGCCCCTAGTGAAGCCACGTTGGCTGTCACCACTCACCTTCTTATTTTCCATGTGCCTCAGCATAGTTTCCAGAAAGATATGCTCCATAATTTTGCTGGGCACAGAGGTGAGACTGACTGGCATGTAGTTCCCAAAGGCTTCCTTTTTTCCCTTTTTAAAAATGGGAGTTATATTTCCCCTTTTCCGGTCAGTGGGAACTTTGCCGGACTGCCAGGACTTCTCAAATGTGATGGAGAGTGGCTTAGCAACTTCATCTGCCAGTTCCCTCAGGACCCACGGATGCATTTCATCATGGACTTGTGGACCTTCAGGTACTTTAGATGGTCTCGAACCTGATCTTCTCCTACAGTGGGTGGTTCTTCATTGTCCCAGTCCCTGCCTTTGCCTTCTGTGGCTTGGGCAGTGTGGCTAGAGTACTTGCCAGTGAAGACTGAGGCAAAAATGTCAGCCTTCTCCATACCCCAAGTAACCAGGTCTCCCATTTCATTCCGGAGGGGACCCACATTTTCCCTAGTCTTCCTTTTATTGCTGATATACCTATAGAAGCTTTTCATGTTGCCCTTGACATCCCTGTCCAGATTTCATTCTATCAGGGCTTTAGCTTTCCTAACCTGATCCCTGGCTGCTCAGACAATTTCTCTGTATTCCTCCCAGGCTGCCTGCCCTTGCTTCCATCCTCTGTAGGCTTCCTTTTAGTGTTTGAGTTTGTCCAGGAGCTCCTTGTTCATCCATGCAGGCCTTCTGGCATTTTTGCCTGACTTCCTCTTTCTTGGGATGCCTTGCTCCTGAGCTTGGAGGAGGTGGTCCTTGAATACTAACCAGCTTTCTTGAGCCCCTCTTCCCTCCAGGCTTTGTCCCATGGTTTTCCACCAAGCAGATCCCTGTAGAGGCCAAAGTCTTCTCTCCTGAAGCCCAGGGAAGCGAGCTTGCTGTGCACCCTCCTCACTGGCCTAAGGATCTTGAACTCCACCATTTCATGGCCACTGCAGCCAAGGCTGCCCTTGAGATTCACATTCCCCACCAGCCCCGCACTTGGTGGTGAGAACAAGGTCCAGCATGGCACCTCTCCTTATTGGCTCCTCTATCACTTGTAGAAGGAATGTATCATCAGTGCATTCCAGGAACCTGCTGGATTGCTTATGCCCTGCTGTGTTGTCCCTCCAACAGATACCAGGGTGGTTGAAGTCCCCCATGAGGACCAGGGCTTGTGAATGTGAGGCTGCTCATATCTGCCTATAGAGGGCCTCATTTAGTCAGTCTTCCTGGTCAGGTGGCCTGTAGCAGACCTCCACTATAATGTCACCTGTCCCTGCCCTCCCTTTAATCCTGACCCATAAGCTCTCCATCGGCTCCCCATCCATCCCCAGGCGGAGCTCCACGCACTCCAGCTGGTCATTGACACAGAGGGTGACACCCCCTCCTTGTCTCCCATGCCTGTCCTTCCTAAAAAGCCTGTACCCTTCCATCCCACCATTCCAGTCATAGGAGCCATCCCACCACAACTCCATGATGCCAATAAGATCACAGCCCTGCAGGTGTGCGCTAACTCCTCTTGTTTATTCCCCATGCTACGTGTGTTTGCATAGAGGCATTTAAGTTGGGCCCCAATGAAGCTGACTTACTGTCTGGAGCGGCTGGAATTCCTTTGTGTTGCATTTCAGGTATTCTCCTGCTGACCTGTGATCCTTCTCCAGGCTCTGGGCATCTTTTGCTGGTGCTGGCATCAAACCAGTAGGAGTGAGATGGATTGAGGTTCCCCTCCCCCAGCAACTTTAAAGCCCTCTTCACCAGCTTGACAAGTCAATGACTGAAGATGCTCTGCCCCTTCTCTGACAGATGGACCCCATCAGCCCCCTGTAGACCAGGTTTCTCCAGGTGAGTCCCATGGTCTAAGTAGCTGAACCCCTGGCTGTGGCACCGGTCCTGTAACCATCTGTTGACTCACTAGATTCACAGATCCTTTCACTGAGAGGATTGATGAAAAAACTATCTGCACTCCAGAGTTCCCTACTGCCGCTCCCAGGGCTCCTTCATTATAAAGCTAGAGCATAAAGACACCCTCCCCATCCTTCTCTATGTAATAATCTAATGCTGTGAGCCTTCAGCCTGAAGCTGTAGGAAACCTGGGTTCAGGCCCTCTTCATCTTAAGGACATGCAGATTCAAATCTCCCACTAGAATGCCTTAATCCTTGCCTGTGGGGGAGCCATCTTAGTCCATTTTGTCAAAGTAAGTGCAAAAAAAGGAGCCAAGATTCATTGGGCCAGAGAAAAAGAGGGAGATCTGGGCAATTTCCTGAAGGAGAGATGTTCTGGACTCTTGATCTTTACTTTCAGATAAGTGTTCTTGTATATTATATCAAGAAGTCACAGGATAAAATGAACTGAATTGAAAAAAACCCAAAACAAACCCTCTTCAGGGGCCTAAATCTTTTTGGATCTAACTATAGGTCCTTTCATTGCTAACTTTTATGGTGCTATATCGCTTTGATGACCCTGTTGCGAATTCTCTTTGTTTTACTGTAGCAAGCATGGTGGCCTGTTACTATAGCTTTCCTTCTGAGAACAATGACATGACTGTAAGCTGCTCATGTACATGCAGAATGTGTGGCGCACGTTTTAACCTCACTTCCCAGAGCAGAGGTATTATTCTTACTTTGGCTCTCTTAGTAAGTTCACTAATGGGCAGGAGAATAATGGAATCCTGGAGATCTGGCTCATGAGATGCAGCTGTGTGCTGTGAGTAAAGCCCCCTTTGGAGATATCATTTGGGGCCAATTTTTTTATTTTGTAGTCAGGCAAAACTCCCATTGACGTCAATGGGAATTTTCCTTCCATAAAAAATTGCAACTCAGGTTTGGCCCTGATATTTTTTGTCAGCTTGGGCCACTTCAGATACTGCTAGTATTCTGAACACCCATTGGTGGGCAGAAAGCTTCTGTGATGTACTTAAGATGTCCTCAGGTTGGCATAAAAAGGTAAAAATAAGGAAAAACAACTCATCTGCCACCTTTTCTTCAGCATTCCCAAACGTATCTTGTATGAATAGTTGGACCCCCTCAGACACGTAAGGATAGCAGGTATTTTGAATTTAGTCTTTCAAAAACGCTTTTAAAATCAGACATCTGGTAATAGCTTGTAAATAGAAATGTTAATAAAAATGCATCATATTCAGGGATATTCACAATGTGAACTGCTTACTCCACCCCAAGCTTAGGAAAAGTAAATGTTATCCGTTTTCACATATTTTTTTTAGCCAAAGTCTTTTAAGCATGTAACTTTACAGCTTTCATAAAAAGGGCATAAAAATGAAAAATGTGTTTTGCAATGAATCTGCCACTGATATGAGTGTTCAATTAAATGGACCGTGCAAGAAAAGAGGAAAGATTTGCTACTGGGATATTGCCAATGATATCCTTTGACACTTCTATGGTCTCATGTGTTCCTGATCAAGCAGCACAGAGCACTGGAAAATCCCAAACCAATAAGCTTGAAACCAGAGCAGTCTGCATACATTTGATATGGAGTCAGAAGAGGCTGATTTGAAATGATTGGCACTGAACTATGGCCTTTCTATTAACTTACCTTAAACCATTTTTGCCCTTTTGTTGACACAGAACTTCACCAACTCTATTTATACCCTGGAAAACTGCATGTTTCTGCTTAGACAACAGATTCAAACTGTGTTTTTACTAGTGGCAGCCATTTGGAATTCTTTCCTACCACACTGTATCCCATTTCACTTTAAATCTTTTCTTCTGGACACATACAAGATTCATACTTCTGTAAAATCTAGTTACCAAATTTGGTAATTTATCACTGACATTACCCAGTGAAATATGCAACTGGTTTTAGTCCAGTTCCTAAGTTTGCGTATTTTGTTCCCATCACAGAAATTTCAGCGTTCCTGATGCAATCCGGTACTTTTCCCAGTGTAAGATCCAGGTTGCCATGCATGCTGTACATGTGCAGAGACAAGAGTGTCAACTCTGCTGTCTTGTCCTTTCTCTCCAGCTCCAGCCCTCCCTCCTATGACCGTAGGATGCCTGTCCTTCTGCGCACCTGATTTGAGGACAGACCATGAAATAAGGACTGGTAGTTGATCCATCTTGGCCATTGTTTAAACCCTTAGTAGCCGATATATGCTGAGATTGTCACTGGTAATAGAGTTGCCTCCCACCTTTGTGGTGCAGGTTCCTAGGAGGAGTAAGGAAGGGAAGTTCAGGGAAGAAAAGACAAGATGTCTTCTGTGGCAGAAAGCCTGCCTGCAGTCTGACCCTGGAACAAATGTTGTGTTCCCATGGTTTCTCTACCTGTGATCTTTTGATTTTAGTGCACCCTCCTGAACACCAGATAGTGAGACAGCCATTGGTTTTGGGAGACAACTCCGCTGCTGTTCCCTCACTGGGACAACAACCACTCACTCTGAGGAAAGAAAAGGAAATCCTATGAAAAGAGTACGTAGATGTTTCCATCATCCACTCTGTCACACACGTGCACACAGAAAGATGCATTTAAAGCATAGTAGGAGCTCTTAACAAAAAAGGTGTGAAAACCAGAATGTCACAGAGACCATTTTTCCTTGTAAAGCGAAAAGTGGAAGTGCATCATGAATATATTTGCATTCTTCCCACACACTGGCTTACCTTCCATAAAGCTGCAGTCTTCCTTTTCCAGTGCTACAAATCTGGCACCACTCATAATGATTAAATTCTCTTAAAGAAAAATAAGAAAGAGGGAAAAAAATTAATTTTTGTGGCCAAGGAATGCACAAACTACTGGAAGAAGGATTTTATAACTGCTTAACACAACGTAACAGAGAGGTTATGCCAGTCTTCAGGATAATTCCTCATGAGGAATTCAGCTTCTTACTTGCTGTCTCATGTAACTGCATTCTCATCTGTGCAGATGCCGTTTTAAGTATAAAACTACTATCAGATTTATTTTTTGTATGCAAGAAATCCTATTTCCACCAGTTCAAGATTCATTTGCTATGATTGAATTTATTTTCTTGTACATGAGGAAAGATACGTAGCTCATTTGTCAAACAAATGATATGTAAAGGACCTGCCACTACTCTTCCAAACATGTCCAATTCAGATATATCTTGGTCTCCGTTGGTGAAGAACACAAGTGTTCAAGATCTGGCTCTCTTCATGGTCAACTCATTCAAGTTCCATCTTCACCTGCATTCACCACTGCATCTCCAGCAGCACATCTGACTCCCTGCCCTGCATATGAACAGTTGATGCCTACAGTAGAGAAAATGGGACAGATCTCAGTCTCAGGAACATGAGATTGCCATGGCAGACTTTGTGACTGCTAAACGTGTTTCCTCCTCAGAACAGGGCAAACCTTGTCCCTGCTCCTCCTGGTAAAAGTCTCTGCCCTGTGCTAACCCCTGTATCATACTTGAGCATTATCTGGGAGAGTATTAATTGTCTAATGTCAAAACTGGGAAGTATACTAACAATTATATTTAACAGATGATCCTGGGAAGTTGTTCACACCAATGTCTTGACTCTAAGCTTTTTTACTAGTGTAAACATAGTCCAAAATATCTAAAAACCATCCCATTAAACCTGGAACACTAAGGAGTAAGCTTGAATTGGTTTGCGTGGGAAGCATACATTTTAGTGTGTTATCAGTTCTCATTGGTCTTTCTGACTTATATTGAAGTGTCACTGAATATTGCCATTTAGTGTTAGTTTGGGAACAGAGGAAAAATGCAGAAGACAAGTAAGCACATCATTAAGAAATAAAGTCAGGCCTTTGAAAATGTTGAATAAATGTATCTATGTACGTTTTAAAACAAATGATGGACATCTCTCTAGACTGCTGAAATAACATTATCTTTCCTTTTTTTTCCATAACTTCATTCCCTTGTCTAACCAGGAATAATTCAGTGTAGCTGAAATTCAGGAGCTGAAATGAAATGCAACTGGGACTAATCTCAGTGAAGTTACTTGCCTCATGCCAGCCCATGACTTCAGTACAATGAGTCATTTTAATTGCATCATGAGTGTCCAAAACACCTTCTGTTTCACTGGCGTCTTGGAAAAGTGAAGGTTTTCTGTTGGGATAAGTCCTTTTTATTTGTTTTCTTGTTACAGTGTGTGTGTGTGTCTATGAGGTGTATAGAGGACTATAAAGAACTAAATCATCAAACTGCAGATAAAATTAGCAGTGGTGTTCAGAGCAAAGAAAGATGACTGGCAAACATACAACCCTGTATGATTCCTTTTCAGTCCAAGTGGGAAAATAAACAGAGATGGCATTAAAATCTAAAAGAAAAACTACTTATGTTTTGCATATTGCTACATCGTTACCTTCAGAAATGAAAACTTGGCATTCTCACATTTGTTGAAGCAAAGAGAAAATACAAATCTGTATTTACAACTATATTATTTTTTCCTTAATTATTTCAGACCTTTCATCTATTGTATCCTGAACTTTACAGAGGAAAACAAACAATACAATAATATAATTTGTGCAATTTCCTGGCTCTAATTTCCTTTCTTGTGAAGTGGTCAAAAAGAGTGTGTTTATTCTATTTAAGTTACAAAGCATTTTGGCAAAAACTTGATTTTGGAATAATTTCCTCGATATTTGACTTACCAGTGTAAAGGAGAATGAAGAAGGAGAAAGAGGAATTTCCATCTGGAATCTTTCCATTTGGTGCTACCAGTTTTTCTGTGACAATCAGCAGCTATTCAAAACCCTCATCAGATTCAACCAGTGAATAGTATTTGCATGTTAATACATACTTTATTTTATTTTATTTTATTTTATTTTATTTTATTTTATTTATTACAAACAGTGTGATTTGTTTACATGCACGTTTGAGGTAACAGTCTGCTGTGGTTTTAAGACATGTTGTTTGATAAATAATCTATAACTGTTCCTAATCTGCATGAGATCTAGGCTTTAGGAAATGAAAAGAACTTCAGGCGGTCACCTATTCTGAAGAAGATCTTTGCAGGATCAGGATCAGGGCAAAAGTGTTCTGGAATTCCTTCTCAGCAGATGATAATGTTTCAGGGAATCATCACTGGGGAAAACCCATGCATGGTACATTGATACGCAAAATTCCTGCACAATACCTCTGCATCACATTAAAACCCACATTAGCCCAGTATAATTTGTGTGATGCGTAGGCCTCTGCACAGTTAAAATAGATTTATAGTGCAGAGTTTTCTTACTTGTCAGGAGGGTTGTTGAAAAAAGTGCCCCATAATAGCAGGAAGTGGGAATAAAGTGGGAATGTGGTTGTATGTAAAGATAGGAACCCCTAGTAAACACTGTACTCTGAGACTGAAAGACTACAGACCTGTTATTAAGCCCATTACAGTTAACAGGAGCAGTTATGACCATGAGAATGAGTGCAATTCACATAAGGACTTGGGCTCCCTGCAAAAGTTTGCATAAAACAAGAGCAAACCTGAAACCTTGCGAAAAAAACTTGAACTGAACCAAGCCTTTTCCTGAGGGTTGGAAAAAATTTGATTAATTGTTTAATTTTCACATTCCTCATCTTTTCCATTTTCAGCTGGGAGAAAAAGTGGACAAGAGAGTATTTTGTGGTATTTTTACTGGCCTGACTAAAGCTGAAGAGGTATTAGAGGTAATCTCATGAGAAAGTTTGACCTTGCAAGATTTCCGATTGATTTCCAGAGCCAAAAGATTGGACAGACTTTGAACAAACATCCAAACTTCTGCATACTTGTCTGAACCAAAGATCCAAATGTTTTGATACGCCCTCCTTCCTCTCCTTGATGAACACACATGTATATTGTGCGTGTATTTGCATGTGTTATTTCTGAAACTCAGGAAAATACACTTACATTTAGGCTCTTGTCAGAGGGGTTTCTGAGCTGAAGTGCTAACTCATTACTGCAAATAAAAGTTGATATAAAACGTAAGTGCTAAGTACTCCAGAAAATACATTATGAAAAATAGTTGAGCTATATGCAGTCTTCAGTCTCATTAGGAAGTGAGAAAGAGATGGCATGGAAAAAATTAACTTGTCAGCATAGCAGTATATAATTTTCAGAGCATAATGTGAACACAAGATGTTGCACTGACCATTCAAATAAATCAGAAAGCTGTGAATTGTTTCAGAGATTTATTGATTTAATTACTGATCATAACACAATGTGTTTGTTCTAAAGTAATCCTATAAAAAAGGAAAAACATGATGTATTTATGCAGCTCTTGGACAGAAAAGCAGAGCCTTTGAAACTGTTGAGTTATGGACTGCATGTGAATCACACGTTTACTATGCAAAGCTTTCAAAAGTCTCTATAGAGAAGAGCAGCATCAACAGGGCATGCTGAATGTAAGAGATTCCAATGGAGATATTTTTGACCTCAGAGTAGCTGAAGATTTCTCTATGATTTCACTGAAACCTGAAACAGCAAAGGAGCACACTGACCAGGAAGATGATTTATGATGGGAAAATCATTGGCACTTTTCAGCCTTGCACACAGACAGCACATGAAAATAACTACCCTGCAAAACTTGTCCTGAGATGGAGGGAGTATGAAGAAAATTAACCTGATTCTACTAACTGAATATTTGCCAGCGTTTCAATATTTAAACCCACTGATCAGAAAAACTCATTAGAGTTAAGCACAAGCTGAAGTTTCCCGAGGCAGTTCACATGCTGAAGGTTATGCATGTGCTTAAGTGCTGCCCTGGGGCAGGTCTGCGTAGATATGGAAGTCAGTATACTGGAGCAGTACTGGGAAACAGGAACAAACAAAGAGACGTATAAGTGTGGGTAAGGAGCAAAAAAAAAAAGCAAATAGTCACAACATAGTGGAAAAGAAGTCACAATGATTAGATTCACTGTCTTAGGATGGATCCCTTTGTCTAAGGCAAATTTTCCTCCTCAAGACACGCTGCTGGAAAACCTTGGTTGGGTTGTCCAAAGAACCCACAAGGCACATGAGAGGTCTTTTTGCCATAACAGCACAACACGGTTTATAGACATATTTATACAATGCTTGTAATCCAGAAAATTTAAAGGTTTTGTTTTTCAGGGACTTGGTTCATCCAGAATGGGGCTAGAGTAAGCTTGTGTGTGCTCACTCTGAGCAGTCAGGGTACAAGGCCCAGAGAAATGGGAAGTGAACTAAGTGAATTACACTCAGTATTTTAGATTAAAAAGTATCACCTCCTATAGGGGATGAGGAACAAACTTACCAAAGCCACAAGGATTCCTGTCTACTTGACTTGTGGTCCATGTTCTACATGCAGGGAGATTAAATTAAACATAAATGAATGTGATTTCTTTGGGACAAAATTTAATTTTCCAGACTGTCCACTGGAAAAATTAACCTCTAAACTAAATCTCTGGGATTTAATTCGGGCCTGATTTTTATTAGTCCTTAAGGAATAAGAGTTAGCAACATCTAAAATAGTGTAACCTACATCTCCCTCAGAGCTGGAATAAACAGAAATTTTAATGATCTATAAAGTTTTATGAGTGACTGAACTTTAGTCAGCAGTGTTTCAGTGGGATTTCTAGAAACATCAAAAGAATAAAACATCCAAATATAACACCATTCCACTTTGGTGGCTAAGAGTTAATAAAGTTAAAACCTCTTCCATACTCTGTCATTTAACTCCATATCATAACTCTTGTTACACTAAAGTTCATTGCCAAGAATTCATAGTAGTTGAAGCAGCGAATGAAAAATGGCCAGAAAGACCACAGTTTTGTTAGGCAAAACAGTTCAGGTACAAGATTTTGGCTGCTGTGAAAGAAGGGGAGGTGGCCAAAACTACTTGAGTATAACAGCCTCCCCATATTCTGCAATTATATAACAATGAGCCTAGTCATTAATATCCATTAGCTGTCTCAAAGTCCTGAGCAATCCAGTGCTATAACCCTTCCTGGAGTGCATCAAAAAAACAGCCTAAAGAGGTTCCCAAGACCTAAGCAAGCAGAATAATAATGGTAGCTGGGAATAAACATCTTTGTTCAGTAAAATTAATGATTGCAATGCTAGAATCTGTGACCAGGTCATTACCTTAAAGGCAGGTCTTGATTGTGGCAACTGAGCAACCATGATGGAAAAGCTCATATGCAGAGGGCACAAAGCAGTTCTTCCATAACATGTAACTAGGCCAAGGGAGTAAGACCTTACGAGTGACAAGCTGAGCTGGAACTGGCCACCATGTCCTATGTAAGCAGGAATACTACTATGGCTATGGGATACTGCCATTATCTAGAGGTGACATTCACTGACTGGCAGAGGAAGAAATGAGAAGAGAAAGGGGATAACTCAGTGTATGGCAGAGAAAGCAGATGAAGAAGCAGGATGATCTGAGACTGCTCTGCTCCTGAAACTGAGCTTCCTTTGCTGGGAAGAGATGCAGTTATAGGGAAACCCTGGCAACATAGCTGGGCATAGGCAGTGCTAACTACCCACAGCCTCTGCTGCAGCAGGCCTCAAAGACATACCTGCAGAGCTGGGGGGAGAAGGTTGGCAGGTACCTAACTTGCTATTGTTTTCCATGGGAGGTTAGGCATCTAAACAAAAGTTAGGCACCTAATACCTCTTATGGAGCTGGCCCCCTATCCTTACAAAAATAAGGTGGTTTGGATTCCTTAGTAACAATTCCAAAGAGAGATTCCTCATGGTCGCTACTACCACTTCTGTAAGTAGCAAGGGTTCCTGTGTGGTGTGCAGGTCTGATGCAGATAGCAAAGGATACAATTCCTCTCAATGTCAGTCACGGTGGATGAACTCAGTGGGAGTCAGATGAAAGGATAAGACAAGTATAAAGTGAACAAGGCTTAGCAGGTATGCTGAAATCACAGCTTTGCATTTGCTTGGCCAGTGCAAGAGGGGAGTGATGGAATTTATTTCTTTGTCCCCAGATGGAGAAGCCTGCAGGGGAGCTTAAACTAGAATTCTCCATAGTAGTTTTCCTTATGCATGGGGGACAGGGAGATGAAAGCGTAGAGGTAGCTGAGGAAGAAGCAGATATGGTGATCAAGGCTGTTATCTTTGTCATATCACAGGCAAGAGCTGACAGTTTGATAGGCCAATATATTTGACAGATAGGGCAAGGCTACAGTTGAAGGATCTTCAAGGCAAAGATAAGATGCTTGTGTTCGAAAATGCAGAGCCACTGGAAGGACACAAGGAGAGTAGTGATGCAGCCAAAGCAATGAGCCAGGAACGTGGTTCTAATCTCAGTGTTTTGAATGGAAGTGAAGGCAGCAGTAGTTCTGGAACATGGCTGGAGACCAGATTGTTACAGACGAAGTGCAAAATGATGGGATCCTGCTATGAGCCTTAGCCGGCTGCTGAGAGAAAGGATGAATCTGTGAGCTATTATGTAGGAGGAGGCAAATAGACTTGGATGATATAGTGACTGAAAGAGGGAGCAGAATCTAAAATGTTCCCTGATCATGGGCTGGAGGAAGTGTGAGGTTAAGAGCAGTGGAAAAAATCAGGGAAGATGGACAGACAATTTAGTTTTAACCATTACTGATTATCAGAGATGTGGAAGTGAAGTGTTAGAATGAGAATTACATAGAGAAAGAGATAGTGAGAGATTTGGGAATCATTTGCAGAGAGAAGTTTTTAGGAGAAGAGCACCTATAAATGGGATAGAGCTAAGATCTTTTAAAAAATCTTTCAGCCTCTCTGGCTCTCTTCTCCTGATGTCCAGGCAGCTGGAAAAGTCATGGGCATCACTAATAGCAATTCTTCCTTTCTTTGCTTACTAAAAGTATAATTTGCTTAATTTTGTTATGTTTTTCTCATTTCTAGAATAGCTTGTGCACTGGGTGCTTCACCAATTGACTCAGCCCCAGATATTCTAGATATTCCAGATATTCCAGATACTGATAGGGGTTACTGGCAATACTGGACACAAAAGAGCTAGTGACAATTATGAAAAAGGATAATGCTTTCAATGCAGTGACAAGACCCATCCCAAAATGTGACAATCTACTGGATACACAATGAGCCCAGTCTTCTATGGATTCAGTATAAAATAATGTGGATATATGACAAGGCCCTGGGTATTCTTAAAGCATCTTTATGTGACTTCTTTAATTTTCACAGTGAGATAATCCTGTGCTTTTCTGTCTGGTGAGAAATGAGAGTCCTGATGAGAGCTACCAGATTGACAGACAAGGAAATAGTTGATGGACATGTCATTCTTATCAAAACCACCAGCTTTGCAGCCAGGTTGGATTAAGTCCCATCAGCATGCCATGGTTCAGCTTCTCTGTACTTCCCCTGCCCCATCATTCTTGTTGATGGCCATGGCACCCTCCCTGCCAGCCTCAAGAAGAGAGGGGCAGTAAGGGCTTCTGTACACTTTTTTTGCTCACTCTTTTAATCCCAGAGTGGCAGACTTGGTCTCCAATGTGAGGCACCAGGATGAGCTGGTCTTCAAACTTGCTCCAGGACTCATCATGACAGGTTTTAACTCCATCAAAGAGCATCAGCAACATTCTCACAGATTTCTGCTGAGAAACCGAGGCCAAAAGCCAAGGAAACTATTTGAAGAAATGGTAGTGATTCCTTTTTCCTACTAAATTTTAGCCAACGTCTAAAAACCAGGGTGATGGCTGAAGTGCTGAGAGTAATAAACAGAACATCTTACCAATCGTTTTGGCTCAAGAGAAAAAGAAAAGCAGCACATCTTTGTATACTTGAAATAATTATTAACAGTTTTTATTAGGAAGAGACCAAACTTGTTCAGCTTCTTTTATAGTAAACATGTCTGTTGAGGTGGAGGGAAAGGAGGGAAAAATCACGCATAGTTTTTATACAGTCTGGTTGGGTAGCTGGCAAGTGCACCTGTAGGGCATATGTGAATATATAAACCCACACATGTTCACTTAAAAGGACACCGTCCTTGCTTCAGAGCTTTTGTTTGCTCTTTAATCTGTATTATTTTAATACCCTCTTAGAAGCTTAAAAAACATTATTTATTTCCCTATTGATTTCCTTCTTTTCTTTCCCCTTGTCAAACGCTTTCTGTGTGTGTTTGTTTTGCTTTGTTTTGAGTAGAGATAAAATTAACACAGCTGGTCTTTTTTAACAGCCCAAACAACTTCAATTTGTACCACGCTTTATCAGGGCAGTGCGAGCAAGGGTGGGAGCGTCAGTGGACAGTGAACTGAGTGGGCACGCCGTGGGAGTGCCGCTTCGTGGTGTCGTGCTTACACTGGCTTTTAATGGGACACCGAGGCAATGCAGTCCTGTTTTGGTCACCTGGGCCCGGGAGAGAGGACAGACACCTTAAAGAGGTTCAGTTCCTGTAAAATGCAAGTAGCCACTTGCTGCCCTTTCTTGAACAAAATGGATGAATTAAAAAAACACAGTGGCCTTCATCTTAGTCTGTGCAGTCAGGTTAACACCTCTCTGACAGTGCAAAAAGACCCAGTGTTAGCGTAACTAAGTGTGAGAACCTCTATATTCAATTCTTACTGACTGCTACTTTCAGTTCTTATGGCTGTTATAAGCGTGAGTCTCTTTGCAGTGACGCAGAACTCCACGAAGAGCCCTGGGGGCAGCGGCTGCCCATCCTTGCCATCACCTCAGGGTGTTGCAGGCAGCAGACACACCAGGAGAAGCAGCCTGGTGGGAGACACTCAGTGAGAGCCCCCTGCTCCTTGCCATCCCCATATGGGGGGGGAAAAAGGGTGCAAAGAGGAGCTCGCCAGAAAAGCGGTGATGGTAGGGAGCCATTCTGAGTGCTGGGTTTTCAGGGTAGATTGAAGTGGAGAGATAGGAAAGAGCAGAGAAGTGGGAGAAGGGGAGTTTCCTGGTCAATCCACTGTGCAATAGCTCTGCTGTGGGAGATTTAGCTGCAGTCACTGCTCACTCCATCATTGCCTTTAGGGTTCGTTCCAGAACAGATTAGTTTAGCTGCTGCTTACACTCATTTTTAGATAGTTGATCAAGTGAGGAGGCTAGAGGGAAAGCAGCAGATGGTCAAGGATCAAATCATGTTTCTGTCTTCAGCCTTCACCCCACTTTAAAGTTCCACATGGATGAAAGGATTTTGTGATTTCACCAGTTTCACTCAAAAAGAAGGAGCATCGCCTTTGACAGCTTGCTTAACACTGAATGAAACCAAGTAGGACTGGCACCAGCACTGTACTGTTGTTTCTTCTTCCTGATGGCATGGTGGGACCAGCTTGCAAATGAACCCTTCGAAGCAGAAAGTGTAGGAAGGTCTTACTAAGAAAGCAGCAGACTTAACCATATAAAATAAGCTGCACAAGAGCTCCAAATCTGGTGTTTCACCTTTTTGAGAATTCACAGGATTGCTGTCCTTTGGAACGTGACCCTCCAAAAGTTGCCACAGAAGAGCAGAATCTGATCTCAGCAATAGCCCTGGCTACAAAAGCAGTGTGAAATAACAGGGTGAAAAGAGATATTCACACCCAGCCCATTACTGGATTAAGCGTTTTGTGTTCCCACACAGCGTTCAGATATTCTCCAGTACTTCTGGTGTCAAAGAAACATAACACACCAAGGGAAAGAAAAGACTCCAAAAATGCGGAGATGAAAAGCCACCCTCGCACGGAGGTCAGGTCTGGCTACTTCTTCCTCTGCGCTGAGCAGCTCCGGGCAGGGCTTTCCCACCTGGGCTGGTGGGGTGCCATTGCAGGGCTTCCTTCTGCCATCTTCTGCCTCTTCGCAGTATTGCAAGCTGGGGAACAGACAATTCAGCCTCCTGCACAGGTCTTCGGTGGGTGGCAGCAGGACCTGGGCTTTTGCCCAAGGGCAGAAGATCTGATTATAGTCATACACCGGGAAATAATTGAAAATAACTTGTTTACAATAGTAATTATGCTTTATTGAAATTATACTCTAAAGTCTATACAGGCATCCCTACCTGAGCATACCGTGTCTGAGCACACAGATGAAGATAAATAATAGCTGGCAAAGGTGAGAGACCATTTTTTCCCTGAGGGTTTTTCACCTTGATCTTGTGCTGCTAGCTGCCCCCCCCTCCTGTTGAGGTAGGAGCTTTGTCCACCCCAATGAGGTAAGGTGCCCAGCATCTCTGCAAGGAAGCCTAAAGGTTCCATCCTTTCAGACAATAAAGAAGGTGGACAAAGAAGGAAGCAAGAAAACATCTCCTTCACAGTGATAGTAGATGGCTGCACACTCCAGTAGGTCCTTAGGTGTTTTGCTAACAAAAAGGTGCCCAGTGGCCATACAACTTTACCATGTATGTCTCCCAAGATTGTTGATTGTCTGACAGGCCTGGCTTACAGTCATCCCTTTACTTTGCTCTGACCAGCTAACAGTGATACTGAATACTGCTGTGTGTCTGGGTTTTAGTTAGGGATTGTCTCCTTGGGCTAGTGTAGCAGAATTATACACAGTAATGGGTATCATCCCCCATCAGTTGTGATGCAGTAAAGACTGTGAGGCACCCTCCTGTGCCTCTCTTTCTTTTAATCTTCCAGACTGAAGGGTAGCACTCATGCAGTAAGGTGGAAGACTATTAAATGGACACCTCCCAAAGAGGACAGAGTTGGGGGGGGGGGGCGGGGGGAGGAATGTGGGCTCTATGTCCCTCTGCTTTTACTGCTGATGCATTTAATCTCAGCCAAGCAGCTTTCTGGATATGCCTGCCCCCACCTCAGTGCACATTAGTCTCTGCCATTGCTGGGTCAGGTATGAATGTTTGAAAAGACTTTGCATATGTAAACGTGGCATTATTTCCTTCCATCCACCATGCTGCTAGCTATCTCAAAGCATCCAGGATTTGCGTTGGCATTCTGCTGCATTTGTTTTCATATCCGTTAGTAAGTAACATTTTCAGCTTTTGAGAAAACCTCAGCTACAAGCTATATATACATATATATTCTGTGAGGCATTTGCTTCTGGCATTTAAACAACAATAACAGTGACAGTGACCGATTTTTCTTCCTGCTATTTGGGTCTAAGCTACAGTACTACCTGAGAAAGTGGAAGGAGTTCAGCTATTTTCTGCTTTTTCCTAAGAAGCTGATTTATAGTTTCTCATATGTTTTTCCTCATCTCATTTTGGCCCTGGATGTGTCTCTCTTTTGTCTCTATTTACAAATGTGGTCCCAGAAGTATAAGGTTAAAACAGTGGTCATCCCATTTACCTCTGACTTGGTTATGGGTGTAGAAGTCCCTTTCCTGCCAACGTATGTGAAAAAGCTGCATCTAAAAGCTCATATGATAACTTTCCTGGCAAAATGCTGCTTCTCGTTTCCCTTCTTTTGTTACATTTTTGTTCCTGTGCAAAATAATTAATACTTTCTGTTCTGCTTTCTCTTACCTTCCACTTCTCTTTTTGGTTTATTTCTGACTTTTTGTAAATTTATTTTGGAATAGAA
This sequence comes from Balearica regulorum gibbericeps, assembly GCF_011004875.1. Classification (NCBI taxonomy): domain Eukaryota; kingdom Metazoa; phylum Chordata; class Aves; order Gruiformes; family Gruidae; genus Balearica; species Balearica regulorum. Next base: position 40,516,729 of record NC_046184.1, on the reverse strand, counting down.
AGGCCTTTCTCTTAGCTATTTCCAACAACTTTGTGTACTACGTTTTGCGAATAATTGTGACTTTTACAGAGTACTGCCTATTTCTGTGTGTGATTTTGCAGTGCTAAGGTTTTCAATAAAATTCCTCTCACCACAGAAGTTTAGGTCAGTAAAAAATTTCTTTTTCCAGTTCTGCTTGGGGTTACTTTTATGTGTTGTTAAACACATCTAATTAACAGTGGCACAATAATTTTGTCATAAAAGTGGAGAAAATACAAACTAAGTAATCCTTGCCTAAGATCTCAAAATACAGGGAATGCTGGGGGTTTGTGGTTGTACTGCAATTTATTTTAACAGAAAACAATTTACTCCACCAAATTTTTTTGGGCATTCTTAATCTGTAAGGTTTGTTTCCTTGCTCATGAATACAAATATTTACTACACCAATTATTTACTATTTTTGCGTGATTAGGGGAAGTCTCTGTTCAGTCCTGAGCAAGAAGTGGAGTTTAATGTGCCTGGCTGCCCAAGGAGCCCAGGGGGCAATGAACCCTTCCAGGCAAAGCTCTGGGCACAGAGCTGGTCACGGGGGGTTCAGCAAGGCTCTGAAATAGCACAGGTGCAGGAGACTTTTGGGGCCAAAGCCTGAAGTAACGTAAAGACTGCTGGCAGCAGTAGAAAGACGTTATTTACACACAGAGGAGTAAGAAATAATCAACAGACAAAAAGCCTCCAAGAAATGAATTAAAAGGTGGGGAAGGTGTAAGGCATCATGATAAACCTATGTTTAGTTTATAATTTCTGGGATGATATTATTTTACTAAAACCTGCTAAAATGTGCTGCATCAGTTGCACCCTAGTAAAGAAGCTGGGCCCATGCTGAAAAAAGACAGAGTTTAGTAGAAGAACATTTTGTTTGCTGCAGTGTTCCTTTTCCTTCCTGTTTCTTCAGCAAGTGTGTGCATTAGGCTACACACCATATTGTAGCTTAATCAGTAATGTACCAGGCACCAACAGTTACACATCATCACACACACGTTCTTATCGTCTCTCAAGGTGTGTCTGTAGATAATGTGTAATGTAAATGTGAGTGAAGTCTCCATCATTACATGAGTTCCACATAACAGTTATTGTTATCTACCAAAATTATTTATTAACAGAATAAGGGAGGAGAAAGGCTGGGTGCAGTTTCAGACTAAGGTTTCTTTTGGTTAACCTTAGGTTACATGACTCACAAACTGAGGGCTGCGAATGTCTATCTAAAGCTATGCTTTATTGCCTCAACTACAAAGAAGCTCAGGAGCATTTTAATTTGTCTGTCTCTGACCTCTGTTGTTAATAGGTTACTGTGTAGCAGAGTCCATGAGTACAAACCCCTGTCTTGATTTCCCTTGCCCTAAGTAGCCCACAGTATTCTTCCTTCCCCTGATTTTCTTTGTACTTTCTTTGTCATCGATTCTCTGCCTTATTTCTGTTTTCCTGTTCTCTCCCCCACTCCTGACGCTGGAACAGAGCATTTGGTTTGGAGAAGTGTCAGGGTTGCAAAAGCCTGCTTCGAGTGCTGCAGTGTTCCAGCAGTCAAGGTCGCTATTCCTTGGCCGTGTCCCAAAAGACTTTCTATAACCAGAGCTGGTGCCAGAGTAGTTATGCCAAGTTGGTGGATGCAGAGGATTCCTCTGTGCGTAGAGGACGCTCAGTTTGCTATTTAACTACCTTTAAGTTTTCTCATGAAATCTGCAATGACGCCCAAACAAGCCTAATGTGGTTACGTATTCAGCCCAATGATCTCACATCCTCCACAGCAGTTGAAGACTCATAAACACATTTTATGTCTGTATTGGTATGTTGTCATAATTTGGGAGACACATTGCCTGGAAACACAATAGTTGGTTATGAAAGTCTAGTTTGATGCTGAGAGATCTCAGCCAGATGTAACATTCCAGTAATCAAAATTAAGTTATTGCAGGAACAAATAGAAAGTAGTAAAAGGCTAACTTTATATAGCTCTGTTTTGTTGTTGTTTTTTTAAAAATGTCATTTATTTTTGTCTTTAAAAGCAGGGACTACTCAGATGATGACTAGGAGACTACTAGGAGAAGAAATCCAAAGAATTGTAGAATCAATAGAGCTAGTCAGGGAAGACACTTCATATCATGCATGAACTTAAAATGTATATCTGACTAGAGCTGTACATGCATTAAGTGTAATCTATCATAGCTCCAAGGAAAGATCAATAGACTGTAGAATCAACTGGTGCAGGAGTACAGATGGATATAGAAGATATGGTAGAGAAAAGGCTTCACAGAACACGCAGAATTTGCAAATACCTACTGCACAAGGAAATCTCAAGGCTGTTCTTCTAAATAAGTTGACCCAAGGAATTATGTCTATAAGAAAAATGTAAAGGAACAGAGTCAACTGAAAGACACTGAGGTAATTAAGGATTGAGTTTTCTGTGCTGTGAAATGAAGAACAGGAAGGGAGAGAAGGTGGGAAAGAAGGAATTTGGAGAAAATAGCCAGCTTCACAAGACAGGAGGAAGAATGGAGATATCTGGCAGCTATGATCTGGGGAAGAAGAGGAAAAATACACAGAAAAGCTGTGTCTGAAAAAGGGATGCGAGAAGAGAACTCAAGGCGTGGGGAGGGGAGGGCAAACAATCTTGTTGGAAGTAAAGAAAGATTCACCCACCTCTCTGAAAAGCAAGATCCTTGCTGGAACAAATTGAAAGTCAGTGTGCTGAGTAGGGGTGGTTACATAAAGGTGGAAGCTCAGGGATCTTCTGTTTTTGTCACATATTCAAGGACCAGTTTAAAGCAATATGCATAAACACCTATGGTAGTTGAATCCCACAATTGATCCATGGTTACTTTAATGACCTAGCGAGTAAACTAATACAGAACTAACCTTATTTTCCTACTAGTCAGCTGGATTCTGCTTCCTTATCTCCACAGGGCCCTAGCTTCAGGAAAAGTAGATTATGTTTGCACACCTACCTTCATGTCCCATCATTGTTCCCTGATAGTAGGGATTCCCCCCACACTCAAGGCTGAGATTTCCTTCAACCCTGTCTTCTGCTTCTCAGGAAAGTACTTCAGCTAATATTCAGAAAATCACCATCCTGAAAGACATGAAATATGCTTGATAAGACAACCACTTCTGCAGACAATGGAAACGCAGAAACTGTTCTCTATCCCATCTCTGTAAAGCATATGATGGGATGCCACATAGCAGGCCATCTGTTAAACCAGTGAAGGTGGAGATCAATGGAAGTGCTCTATGGTGGAGAAGAGATGCCATCATGTAGTGTTGGAAGGGAAGATGCTGGCATGCATTAAAGGAAGTTAGTTTATAGAGGAGCAGAGCAGGAGCAGCAAAGGAGTGGAGTTGGGAACTTTTTTAATCTTTTTTTTGACATTTTCACTCTGGGATGAAGAATAGTGGAGCACTGATGGGAAATGTTAGTTACACAAAGGTTTGAGAGATAATCAAGATGTGAACGATCAAGATATGAATGATCAAGATATACAGAAAAACTGAATGACCTGAGGACTGGGTCATTAGAGTGGGATGGATTTCTGCAAAACGTAATGTCAGGTGTTTTTCTTGGGCAGGGGTAAGAAAAAACCTTCTGTTATAAACCAGAAACTAATCAGGTAAAATCAACTGAGGATGCGCACTTCGGCATATTATTTACCAGGATAAGTATGCACTGCTGGTGTGATACAGCCAAGACAGACAGATACGGACAGGAGAGCAATTACCTGCAGAAAGAGGAATGGATATTTTTCAGACCTTATCTGGAACTCCATGTCCTATGTAGGGCTCCCTTATTCAGGAAAGATGAACTGAAATGGAATAGGCACAGGGAAACATCGTTAGATTCATCAGGGGAATGGCAAGCATCTTGTGAGAAGAAACTAGAAGGATGTAGCATCTTTTCAGCAAAGCAGTTTTTCAGTTCATAAAGATGTTACAGAAAGAAAATAACTATTTAAGCTGAAAATATGGGGTTGCGAGAAAAGACAGAAATGAAGAGCATAAATGTAATCTGGCCATGTGCAAATTCAGAATGGAAATTAGAAGAACTTTCCTAACCAGTATAGCAATGGGAGTAGAGGAAGTGAAGAAAACAAACTGCTAAAATGGAAGTTGATAAAAAAGGATATAATATAATGTCTGCAATACCAGGAGACTGGTTTATGTGACTCAGGAGTACTAACTGAGCTCAAAGGCCAGTCTCTTAAATTAGATGCATGTTTATAGTTCATGAAATCAGCATACCCATGGCAGCAAAGTACTGTCTAGCTAAATGAGACTGCATTCATATGTTCAGGTGAGGAGAGAGCATTAAGATCATCTATTCTGAACTCTAATGTAACACAGCCCATAGAAACTCATTCATTCATTTTTGCTCCAGGCTCAATGCACTTCTTTGATCTATAGCATATCTTTTCAGAAAGGTATTCAGATTTAATTTAAATGCTTCAAGTGAAGTAGAATCCACCACATTGAACAGCAACATCTATTGAAACTGCAATGCAGATGGGGTTTGAGAGAACAGCTTTTGACCTTCGTGATTCTTTTTCTTTTTTTGTCATCGTTGACAGGCTTTATGAGGAAATACATCAGATGGATCACTGTGAAAGATATTAAACTTCCTACATCTATTCTGATCTGATAAATTCCTTTTCAATAGTCTCTGGAGGAGTTAATGGCCTGTGGTACGTTCTTTCTGCTATTGAGCTCAATTTTGGAATCAGTGAAGTTATTCCCATTTACACCAGGCAAGAATTTGATCCTTTATTCATATGATTATCAGACTTCGTGGAATGAGTAAATATTTTCTAAGTAATCCAACAGGCTGTAAAACAGCTATATATCTTACCGCTGGGTAAAGCCAGCATTCTTTGTTTTATGGTACGTTGTTTGCAGTGTACAACGTTTAATTTCTTACACAGATAGAAAGCTGTTAGGGTAATATCTATTTCCTTTAATATTAGCTTCCTAAATATGGCACATAATCTGAGCTAATCCTTTAAGTTCTTTCTATAGTTGGAAAAGAGATAAATACTTGCCAACAATAAGCCTTCTCACCTGTTTTCTATACTTGGGATGGATCACCTTCAGGTTAAAAAACTAACTTAAATTACGGACTTACCTTTTAAGTGGCTGCAATTAAGTGAAAGAAATCCTATTTATAAAGTCTGGAACAGAAATATCCTCATGACAGGGAATTCTGGGTGGCTGTCATAGAATAAATTTGGAGTAGTGCAGCGGTAAGACTAGGTAAACTAAAATAGCAGTACTCAGATGCAGAGGTCTGATTTCTGTGTGATGGGGAGAAAGGACAGGAGAGGAAGCCATTCAGATCTGGGAATAAATCTGACTCCTCATAAAGAGCTATGAGCCTTAAAAAACAAGTATGGAGCTGAACCCAAGCATAGCTAAATAGTTATTAGATTCAACGTTATTCTTCTCTTGCCACATTTCTGGTTGTAGTATTTCGTTGGCACCCCCTCCAGAGATCTCGGGCAGTCCTGTGCAACCAGCAGTGTGCATCCTGGGGGATGCTCCCACTATGTACATCTTTTGAACAACAAGCCTATTGTTTGCAGCACTGTGGTTATGCCTTTAGTACCCAAAGACTCTTTCAAGAGCAAAGTGCAATGGTGCCAGACTTTGAACTAAATCTCAGTCTAATCAAAATCCTTGCCCAAATGACCCTTTTTATGTGTAGTCAGCATACTGTTAAGCATGTCTTTCATAAGGATAGTTTGAATACGTTTAATCTGTACTACGGTGCTATGAAAAGAAAGACGATGTGTCCAAACTCAGCTCTTAGCTACAGCAGTCAGCACAGCCATCTGGAGGTCAAGTATTTTTAGAGGTCTGACTTGGATTAGAGTATGACCCCCACGCGCATGAATCATCACAAGGATTAATGAAGTGTATAAAGTGTGTGTGCTTGTTAATCTCATCTATGGACATGACAAAGGAAGAAATCCTTCACTTCGAGATAGTAAATGGTTTAGCAAAGAGAAGACACAAAGCCTAACCACATACTGATGGGGAGCCTACAGCTTAATGGAAAAGTGTCTTTTATTATCTTAACAGTTAAGAACTACAGTGATTGTGCTCAAAGGAGGCATGACATGAAAACAATCCTGTTTCACTTTTAGCCATAAAGTTTTCACTCTTCTTCCTTTTGGCATTCCTACCTCTGTTTTAAGTGTTATCTATTATATAGATTCTATTTTAAACTAAAACTGGACTTTCATAATTCACCTTGATTTTAGTTCGCACTTCCTGTTAACTTCCTCTGGCTCACACCATGGATATAAACCTGGTTGCTCAAGATTTGGCTTTGGCTTGGCCAAATACTTTCACAGGGGCAAGTATTTCTCATAGCAACTCTGATAACATAAAATAGGAAGTTTACTAACCTCATTTTGGCTTGAGTTGTTGCATTAGTTATTTAACTGTAAGGTTAACAAGGGCAGATTCTCTGGGGCTGAGTAGTTCCGTAAAGATTATCTTCCCTGGCCCTGCAGAGGAGGTTTTTAAAGTTTCGGAGTCAGCTCTAAGACATACGGTGTGCAGAGCTTTGAAACCTTTCATGGATGGTGGCAATCAAAGGCTCACCCCCTTCTGGTATTGTACTGTTTGGCACTGAATGAGTCAAGGGAATCAGAGAACAAGTAAGGAAGCATGCCATGGCCTCCAAAAGGCTGAACTGGTCTCTAAGAACTTCTGTGGATACAAAAGCCCTGAGTTTGTTCCAGTATGCATCTTTCTTTCTGTCTCAGTAAGGGAGGGTTTTGGACACTTCTTATAGCATTGAAGAGAATCATCTTTATGCAACAGCCAAGAGTATCCTAGCTCCATGTGCTTGTCTGTTCAGAGGGAGGTAATCCCAGAAGACTTGTGAAAGCTGAAAAAAGGGGAACTATTTTTACAGTAGTGGTTAACATTTGGAGCTTAGCACTGGATGGTACTGAGATTCCTCTGAAAGCAGCTCAGCACTCTCAGCTCTGATTACAGTCTTGGGAGGCCAGCAGTCCCTCAGCATGGGCTTCTTAGCTTTTCTGAGGACCGGGCTCTTTACGGCATCTTTCTTCAATGGCTTCAGTAGGAAATTAGTTTTTAGTACAAATGTGAATTGCACATGTGCAAGTTATAAATCTGGATCATTGCCAGTAGGTAAAGCCGCTAACTCTGCTATTTGGTAGTTACTATAAAGTTTTCAGTATTACTCTTCAGTTCTCTTCCTGTCCTTTCAGCCACAGAAAAAACATTTGGAAAGAAAAGAGCCTTTTTATGTATAGAGAGGATAAATGAATAGCACTTGCGGGACAAAGATGAGTGGGAATGAAAATAGGAGGTTTTTTTCAGCAAATGTTTATAGTCTGCAAATGATAGAATTTTCATATTCAAGCTTTGTAAAAAACAGCACTCAGGGGCAGAAATGAAAGGTTTGTGTGTGAGGGGATTAAACAGAAAAAGCAATGTGACTATCTGAATCAGAAAAGACGCCAGTGTCCACAGAGCGCTGCAGAGCAGCAAAGTTTAATGTCAGCGGGATTGTGAAGGTCAGTGAGCAGATGACGGTTGATGGAAACTCCTCTCTGGACTGTGAAAAGACTATACACATCTGGTAGAACAGTCCCAGAGGATCTCTGCATTTCAGGGGGTTGTGAAGCCTGTAGCTCACTTGCTGTGTAGTGTTATTTTGATAGCATCACTTTGTCTACAGCAACCATAGAAAAATAAAGCTCCCATTCAACTTTCAGAGCATGGATGTTTTACCCCAAATGAGACTTCAGGAATTAATAATGTTGAAAGCTAAAGATTGCTTACTTATATTTGCTTTTTAATTTTCGTCTGTGTTTACTTTGCCAAACAGAGGTATGCCTCAGTGAAAGTGGGGATTGAGTGTCATATTATCCTGAAATAGAAGAAATATACTTGTCAAAATAAATATCAAATCTGCTTTTTTTGAGCAAAATTTCATGACAGATGTAATGTACTTGCCGTGTAATAATTCTAAACATAACTGGTGACCACATTGCCTGCCTGCCCCTATTATGTAGAGTTTTCATATAAGGCATTAAGTAAGCATCTTTATAGGGAATAATATAATTATAGTTACATAACTGATGTCTCTAAACCAACAACAGAGTAACCTAGTTTTCCTTTTCTAACCTATAAGTATCTGACTTTTGGATCAGAGAATAAATGTATACCTGTCTGGGCCTCATGCAATTTGGGACACTTCCCACCCACGGCTGGAGGGCAGCAGGGAAAAGTCAGAGAAAAGTGTCACATTTTTCTGGCAGGTTTATTCTTTTTCCTTTGGAAAAATTAGGGCAGGGAGGAAGGATCATTTCTAATCTGTACTGACAGTGACTTACCTTATAAACTTCTTCTGATTTAGATGGGCATAAACAAAATCAGAATCAAGTTCCTGGTGTTTAGACCCAAATATGAAATATGCATGTTCTTTTCCAGGAGAAACACTCCTAGATCAGTTCCCTCCTGCTTGAATAAAAAGGTGATATTCTAAAGATGCATCTGAAGCCTTTTGATTCTTCACTGGGAAAGGCTGTTTTCTGTGCTTTTAAGGCATCTTTCTTCAAAATGATCTGTACATTACAAGACAGGCAGTTTCAAGATATGCTGAAAATGCCAGGGGTCAAAAATACCACTTCTTATGTTAGTAACAGCTCCCATACTTTGACTCTTGCCTACATAATACAAACCTACAAGAATCATATTCAGTATGGGTTCTTTAGCAAGCCTTTTTTAAACAAAGTTAGGCTTAATACTATACTTACAGGCTAGATAGTGAAACCCTTCCTGACACTGATTAGCATGCTAATCCATGATGAATTCATTTTCAAACCAACAAAATATTTTAAATCCAGAGACATATAGTTTAAATGAATCCTGACCAGGCACTGGGAAATAGGAAATCCCTGACATAAGCCTTACATAAAAGAACAGCTTAGTTCATGAAGTACATAAATGAGTAAAAAGGATGTAAAACAGCCAAGGCGGCTAGCAGTAAACAGAAAGGTCTGGGGAGGCAGGGAAGGTGAAAAGAGAAATATGTGGATTAGGTATGTGAGTTCAATCATACTTAAGGACTTCTCTTATTTTAATATGAGCCAAATATCAATGAAAGCTTAAAGATTTGTATTTCTGAGATTTTTCAGTTGAAAAGCTTAGAAGAAAAACAGTGGTGTACGGGAAGAGGAGGCTGCATCCTTTGGGAGGGAGAGCGGATCACAGGCAGACCTGCTGCAGGAGGATTGTTTTCTGGTGGAAGAGTTGTTGCTTTAGAGGAAGTGAGAGTGTTTGAGACACTAGACCTTGCTAAAGCAGGAACATATGAGTGATGTTGGCATCAGGCCACAGAGCGCCTGGATAGGAGTCCAGCACAGAGCTGGCTGGGGATTTTCTGATGAAACTCTTTTGTCAGAGCAGGAACCTTTTGTGAAGACATATCCCCATTTAAACTCCCTCCCCAGGGGACAAGATTTCCAGCACTAACGTGAAAAGTGTGCTCAGAGGGAGGGCATCACGCACCACTTGACCAGCACCCCGATGGCCAACACACTCACCTGGGCCACAGGAGAGTCCCCCTCTGAGTGCCTGTTCTGGGATGAGGGATATTATACATATATGGTGCCTTTCTCAGGCCTTGTGAAGTGGGGAGAGTACCAGGTAAACCCAGCTCGGAGCTGGGACTGGCACGGGGCACAGCAGGCTTTGCTTGCTCCTGAGTGTACAGACATGGCTGGGACATCTAGGTTTGTTTTGATGGTCAGGCCACTGCCTCTTCCAAGCTGGGTTGCTCACCAACTCATGTGTTGGGCTGTATCTTTTAAATAAAGAGTTTACATTTATTGGCTGGAGTGCAGAGGAAATTAGTCATCATGAAAGAAGGGTTTGCATTGTTAATGGCTACAAACACCTATTAATTCAAAGTGAAAGTAAAAGCCCTAGCAGGCAAGAAATCAGTTCCCAGTGTGACACCAAAAGGAGTCCAGTTCACTCAGCCCATGGGAAACCGAGAGGTACCAGATCCTGCTCTGAGACACAACTTTGTTCATCCTCATAATAGTTCAGGGTGCAGGAGGATGGAGGAAAAGAAAGGAGAGAAGTCAGCAGCAGTGTTTGGCACTGAAGGACCACACAGGATGGTTTTCTGGGTGGACTCTAGCTTGCTCTGAACTGGAACTGCAGTGGTGCTGGGGTCAGTGCACCGCTGAGCTGTGACAAATCAGCACCTCTGAGAGACTGGGCTTGCTGCTTTGGGTCCCACACCGTACTGAGGCAGCTCCTCGCCTTTGGGCTGGGTCGGGGAAAAGCCATCTCATGGCAAAAACCATGCAGATGTGCCCACAGTGTTAAATGCTAAGGCCAGATCCTCATTTCCTTTTTTTTTTTGCACTTCTTACATCACTAACAGAGTAAAAAAAAAAAAAAAAAAAAAAAAAAAAAGGTCCTAAAAGGGAAAGAAACATGTTCTTCCTTCAGAGTGCTATAACAGCATAAAAGGTCCCTTGTGAGACAGAGATCCCCACTGGGGAGGCTTTTGGGTGGGATCCATCGCATGTACCTTCATTTTTCTGGGCTCACTTTTTGGTCAGTGGAAAAAACCAGGCAGTTTAAGGGCACAGTTCACCTGGCCTGTTTTCACGCCTGTTTTAGGATAAGCATTACGAATCTATCTGTGGCTGCTAGGAAGCGTCAAAGGAGAGATACTTTACTCCAGGTTCATTACAGGTGTACTGGCGTTTTCTTCTGCCAAAATACGCCTCTCCCTGTCCGGTTTCTTGCATGACACAGCGGGCAAAGTCAGCATGTCGTCACAGCTCCCTTGTCGCAGTGGAGAGCTGTGTGTGCTGCGTCAGAGGCTCCCACCCTGCGCTGCACCCAGGATGTGCACTGATAATCCTCCTCTTCCAATCTGTGAGGAGGGGCAGTAAGTCAATGGGGCTTTACAACTTCTGTACCGGGAAAAGCTTTTGAGCAGTTCGTGGCACAGGCTTTGTTATTCATAGGGCATAGCTGATCATCTAAAAAGTTAGTGGATTGGTAATGGGAGCAATTTCACATGCAGCCAAATAGTGGCAAAATTTCTCATGCCATTGCTGTCATTCATAAGCCTTTGCAATTATCTGCATGACCTTCATACTTGTAGGTACAACTGCAAGAGTAATCTGTGCCATAATTGTGGCTTTCCCCTTCTCCAAGACATATAAAAAAGCACTGTGTAGCCAGGAAATAAGAAATCATCAACTCATACAGAAGATTTAACCTGAAAATCTGTCACTGAATGGAAACCGCTTGTTTCCTTTTAATCTTAGATGACATATTTTTACTTTGGATACCATTAAATACAGATATGAAACATGTAGGAATTGCAGTAAATTCAGATACTGAGTTTCTATTCAGGAGCCATATTTGGAAACCCACTTGGAAATGTATTTAACTTTGACATTATTTTCTACTTGCCATCTTAGAAAAGGACCATCTATCAGGTCCTAGGAAAGTTTATTTTTGCCTTTTCCAAAGAGATCAGCAATCATATAAAATGCAGGTAGATTCTTCAAGGTTTAGGAAGAACTGGGATCTTACCAGAACTTCCTTGTGGTTAATGTTAAATACACATATATAAAAAAGAAAAAAAATCCCAGAAGTTCTGGCAAATTTCTTCAACGTCCACAGCCATAAGTATAAAATTGTAATGAAAATGAGTTTGAGATCTAAATCGTATCTATCTTCAGTTGTTTAAATTTCCTAGACTTAAAGAGAAACTCAGCTGTGCTGGTCTTACACCTCTAGCTGATGCAGACCCCGACCTGCCCCAAATCCAGGAGTGCTGTGAAGGAAAGCAGGGAGGCGAAGAGGGAGCAGACCTCTTGCGCGTGAAAGGTCCTTGCACACCGTCCTTTTTCGAAGGGCCAAGTGTGCTAATGCTCACACTTGCATCCTATATTATCACTGCCCTAGCACAGTTTCCCTCAGACATCTCTGAATGCCTGGGCTAAGTATCTCACAGATAACAGTGATACATCTCAAGCCTTCTTTAATGAGTATCTACTGTGCGTGAAGATTTATAGCTCTGTAGGTTTTGGTACAAAATTTTTCTTTCTGAACTCCGCTTATAATAAACTTAGTTTACTGCAATTGCATGGTCTGATTGCAGAATTATCTCTTCAAATCCTGTGTCATCTGTGATTCTCTTATTACCCTTCATGGCCCTTTTCATCCAATTTTATATGGCCCTTTAAACTTTTCTCATGATTCATCTGTGGCTATGGCATCCCTCCATAAAGACACCCACATTTCTCAACTTACTTATTTGTTGAGTGCTTTAGATCTAAACCATACCACACAGTTGTTTCTCCCAATCCTTACAAAATCTGTATTTCATGAGTACAATTATTTTTAGGAACATTTTCAGATTCAGGCTGGATATTGTGAAATAAACCAGTCAGACAGTTTATCTCCTAGAGTTAGAAAAAAAGAGTATTACTCCAGAAAGGACCCCAGAAAGTCAAAGGCAGGTATAGAGACACTCATAAGAATGGGAATGGTTGTGTCTGTTTAGATATAATCTGTGAAAGTGAATGGGGAGATGACAGCAATGCACCTTCCTTCAAAGCTGGTTTGGAGAGCAGCTAGAGGAAGTTGTTTTCAATGTAGAGTAGACTTTTTTTGTGAATTCTACAAAAGCTAGGCTCTAAGCTACATCTTTTTGTCACCATCTACAGGTGTGTTATATACTAACACTTTCCTTTTTTTTTTTTTTTTTTTTTACAAATACAGACAGCAGAATTGAAGGATGAGAACTGACAGTGAAGACTGAAAAATGGGCTTGGGCCAAGGGGGCTTCATAAATCAGTTCAGTCCAGCATGTCCTTAATCTCTCACATTTAAATCTTTTGTGCTCACCTGCAAAATAAAGCTTCTTTTTTTTTTTTATGATGAACTCGGAGGAACCTGGGCCTGACCCTCATCCCTCCAAGGACTGCTATTCAGGGCTTCTCCAGAAAATGGGCTGATAGAAAAAAACAGAGCAATGATACCTTTATTTTCCCCTCAGGATTCCTGGTTTAAGGAGCACAAAAGAAAACAAACAAGACATAAAACAAAAATAATGAAATAGGTTTATTGCCTTGCCTTCTGGGACTAATTTAGCTCCTGTTGCTGAGAGGTATCCTGCACCTGACACCAAAATTGTGACTGCTGTGCTGGGGTTCACAACACTTTTGGAAACCTGCACAGCAGGACATTTTATGTACTGCAGTGCTCAGGTTCCCAGGGTCCTGATTTATTTAGGAAGAGGAAAAGGATCTGAAGTAGATGCCAAGAGGTGAAAATGGTGACATATTCCTTACCCCTCCTCTACCACGACAACACAGACCCATCCCTTTACACTGGTTGAATGTCTGGAGTGGGAGGCTGAACATGACCAAATGAATGTTGGCAATGATCAGTGGGCAATGAAAGCATAAACCCTGTAACTTTAAAGCATTAAGGAACGCAATCATTTCTACCTCTTAAAAGCACGTCTATAAAATGCTCACTTCCCTTTCTCTTGAAATTATGGCTTTTGCTGCATTATCTATTTACTTTCAAGGCGTAGGACAAGACTAACATGACCGGAGAAAAGTACATATCACAGAAACGCAATAATAGTCTGGACACTCAGTGATAACAACTGGTAGCATTTCCCAATGCTCTGGTTAATATTTACCTGTGGTATAGAAACTATTTAAATAACTATTGATGCCTTGGTCACAATTTTTGCTTTCAGTAGCAGAGCACAGTGTATTTGACGTGGTTTGAGAGGTTTTCTGAAGACGCAGGAACAATTTTTATGTTCCTGTTTTTCCTGCTTTAGGAAAGCTTCTTCTGCAGTGCTCATTTTTGTCTCAGCTTGTTGAAAATGGCGGGTGTAAGCAGCTGCATGAAGTACTCCATGTTCATCTTCAACTTCTTATTTTGGGTAAGTTGATGTTTAAATTTTTATTAGTGATGCATGAAATGTGTTCAACATTATCTGAACACTGCAGCTGAAGGAATTGTAAAGAAAATAGAGCATAAGTGGAACCAGAGTACAACTCTAAATCAGAGAGGGGAGAATATGTTTAAATTTTGCCCTTCCTTTTGTCTTTTTCCTTCAAAAGTAGGAGCTTTTCCACCGCATTCAAAAGTAGACCAGCCATGAGTCTGTCTCCCTGCCCATATCGTGCCCCCTATGTCAAGGGACATCATCATTTCAGTCAGAAGATAACAGATTTTCCACTTACAATGCATCATTCTCTTGCTTTTATTGTCTGCTGCTTGCATCCAAACGGTATAATCCTGAAAATGTAGTTGCAACAGAAGATACGGAAAATTCACTTGTATTTTTAGCCTCCTAATTGATAAATCGTTTTCATATCCTTCTTTGTGGTTCTTTGCTTTACGTTCAGCGTCATAATTAGTTTCTGATGGTGGACAGTAAACATTTGTAAAATGGTATGGGCTGGCAGTACTGCCGATAGCTGTATCGAGGCAGATACAGCACAAGGCAGCAGGCAGGGTTCTGGGTGTTGTATGTGTCTATTTATCACATCTCGGCTGGTTTGCAAGAATTTCAGGTCCTGGAAGCTCTGGAAAGGTTTGAGTTAAAGAACATTTCTCTCACGGTTCAACCTCACTGTCGACTTTCCTGACAGAGATTTGTCAGGTTCACCAGAGGTTCACTGAAACCAGAAGCGGAACTACTAGCCACATTATGGGCTTTGCCTCAAGGGATTTTTTTTCAAGTGAAAAGGTGATACCATTCAAAAGGGACCACAAACAGTAGCCTTGGAAAATTTGTGGCTAGCCAAAATGAGAAGAATTAGCAAAAATCTGTGATCGCTTGTGGACCTCACAAAGAAATTCCTAACAGGCCGGTGATAGTTTGGACTGCCTCCCCCCTCTTCTTCCTCCACCTTCATCAAGGCAGATTGAAGAAATTTGACATCTGTATTGAAGTTTTTCTGCAACATTGCTTAAAAGAGTCCATAAGTTTCTGACTTGGAATTCCTGCCCCTCAGGACGTTTTTCCTGTTCACATTCATCTGTATTTACTACAAGCTAAAACACAGGCAAACAAACTTCCCAAACCTATCTTCATGCCAAAGGTAGGAAAATCCGTACCGCATTCTGGGGAAGAGTATGCTGAGAACATTTGCTGTGCAGGTGACTACCTGGATGGGACACAGGAGGAGAGGAATGCAGCTATAATTACTTATTTTAAAGGAAGGGGTTTAGCACTACCAAGATAGAGAAGAACAGACATGGTCCAAACAGGAATATGGGGGAGTACAATGAAGCTGAATTCTTTGATTCACATTCCTGTCTCTAATTCCTGGAAATCATGAAATTGCTGGAGTAAAGTGCAGGGAACAGAGATGTCTTTACAGCCACTGGTCCCATAGCTGGTCTCCCTGGTGCACAAGGCAGTTGGCAACTAGAAAGTTAAACTGATAGTGGGAAATGAAGGTGACTGTAACCTTAACTAGATAAGAGCAATGACTGTGTATTTACCTGGCAACCTTTTATTTTAAGCCCTTTGCAATCTCTTTGGGAGCGACCTCTCTTAGGGCACCCAGAAATGGGCTTTCCAGTCTTCTGATGCCTTTTTTCTAAGCAGCTCTTACAGCATAGCACTAAGAGCGTAAGCCCTGGAATAGTCTAAGCTAGCTCTGCAAAGTGGCTCTGGCTTCACTACGTAATGTTTGCCTCCTGGGAACGTACAGCCCCATGAGCCCCATGCTGGGCTCCAGCGTGTCCATAGAGTTTTGCATCCGCCCAGTTTGGTGAAAGCCGAGTGTGGGCTTTTGAAGACCTGTGCTTTGGAGCTGGATGCCTATATGGAGCTTTTAATAGTCCTTGAGTTTATCCTTAAGTCAGTTTTGTGCATTAAACCTGACATGTAGATCAGATTTTTCCTCTTTCCCTTATTCAGAGTTTGCAGGATATCCAGTCTCACCTGCTGCCCTCATTCTGTCAGCCTCTGCTACTCCACATCATGCAAAATTGTAGAATTACCATCTCCTTGCACTAAATATTGGTCTGATCCTAGTTTGAAGTAACAACTCGATTAGTGACAGAGCAATCTTTGATCAGTTGTTAATATCAGACTTACAGTCGCATCTACAACCAAAGTGACCCCTTCCTCATAACTTACATACGAACATCTCGATCCCTGAAAGCAGCAACACAAACTTAGCAGGTATGCTCAGCCATAGACCACATTCTCCATAGGACCTTCCTAGCACTGTTAATTTCAGGTATTTCAAGGAAGTATTCCAGTCAAACGAACAGGATCAACCTTGTAGAAAGCTCCTCTTGATACCCTTAAACTGGTTGCTTAAAAAGTGTGTGCCAGTGGAGGGAATTTCACATAGGTTTGGTATTCCTGTGTCTGAGAAGTGCAGAGTCTTTATATACTGCTGGTTCAGAGTCACAGCAGGCTCATCTGAGGTGATATTAATTTAACTGAGCTGTATTTCTTCATCACACCAAGGCTGAAGGGCTTGAGAAGAGAAGGACCGATCGAATTTGAGGGACAACAGTCCTGTTCCTGCTCAGTTTATGAGACCGCAACCAAGATTCCTGGTCGAGGGTTGAGGCAAAACTACGATAGCCATCTAGTTTTGAGAAAATAGGTGAGGATCTTTTCAGAGAAGTTATTTTCATTCCATTGGAAAATACTCGTTCATTAAAAAAAATGAAATTTCCTGAAATGAAAGTTTCTTTAGTTGAAACTTTATTTTAAAAAAACTTAATAATTAGGATGGATTATTCCAGCTAACTTGAAATGTTCCACTTGGACTCTTTGGAAACAGATCATTTTGAGTTGTTATTTCAAAACTTTTTCTTGTGTGTTCTTGTACACTTTGTATACTATGAAAATAAACAGGAACAAAACATTAAGATTTTACTGAAATGGAGCATTTTTTATCAGCCTAAATAAAGTCAATTTTTGTAATTAAAATATATACATCTTATGAAAAATTTTGATTTATAAATTGTTTCTTTTTTTGAATGAAGGAAATAAATATTGTAACATTCCCATCTGATTGCTAAGTTCCTGTACATTCAGCTATATTTACTTCTACTTCTGTGCTGTATTTTTAAGGGAGGTCCTATATAACAAATAAGGCAGTGGGTCAAATTCTGTTTGAATTTGTAGCAACAGCTGCTTCAGTGGAAATTTTCACATTAGCAAGCCCATGTTGTCTGGTGCATAGCCACATGGCTCACACGGTGCTCCTGAACAAGATGATCCAAATATAGACTCATGTGATACCATCACTTTCTAGGCAGATTCAGTGGGATTCAGGTTTCAGTGGGGAGTTCTAGTTAAATTTGATAACATGATGTAGCTGTCATCGATTGTATAACTTTCCTTTTCATGTTTAAAATGTACTTATAGGAGCTTTACTTATAGCAGGAAAATGTGTGGTACTCATGTCTGAGTGCTGGCTCTGTTCCATATTAAATAATCTGCTAAAGTCGTTACGGTCTTTGATGCTGAATATTATATGAAACCTTTTGCGGGGAAAGTATTTTTTAAGAAAAATTATCTAAAACATATAAAAATAGCTCTTTTAATTTTAAAAGGTTAGGAATAGTCCCAGTCTGCACGGGAAGCTCATAACAAAATTTCAAGGCCATTTATGACTTGAGTATTAATGACATACAGGAAGATAATTCTAATTCTGACTAGTCTCTGGTCCTCAGTGATCTTTCTTTCCTACCAGTAATCTCAGTAGGCACAATCCTTACACCTGATTAGCCTCTTAATTACCTGTCTCCAACACTTTATGATTAGAAAGGTTAGGACTGGAGTGACTGGTGCATAGCGGAACAGTACCTCAACAATCAATGGAACAGGAGCAGAACTAGTGATTAGGGAATTTGTCTGGACCTGGGATTCATCTGCCCTGACTTCAGCATCTTAAAGTAAGTAATTCTGGTCTAACTTTCACATGTCCATGATTGAGTATGGTGGTTTTCTGTAGAAATGTAATGGAAATGACTACTATAGGCATTTTATAGGAGGAATATTCTAAGGATCGGAGATGGTCAGATATTGTTACAATAGAAACAATGTTCATTTAGAACTTTTCCTGATGGTTTTATCATAGAGAATATGTCTCTAGATACATGTCCTGAATAATTCTAGAAACAACATTTATACAAACGTCCCTTCCTATCAAATCTCATGTGTTTCCATTATACCAGAAACAATGTTCTTTACAGCCATGTTATGTACATACTATAGACATTTATATTCCTTTCTCATCTGACAGAATTTCTGTGTGCTTCCCAACCACATGTATAAATCATCAAGGAAATGCAGAGTCCTCTGAGGTAGAAACATCAGGGATTTGGTGCATAACTGAAGATTTAACTACTTTTATGAAGTTTCCTGGATGTGAATCAATATTCTATGCTCCAGCAATTCATGTTTCTTTCACTTTGCCAAACAAATTATTTCAGAATTTTGGCCAGCATCTGGTGCAATTTGGATGTTGAATGTTAATCTAGAATTGCTGATCTTCCTAAATATTCTTTATTTTTTCCTGCAGGTGTGTGGTTCCATTATTTTGGGAGTTTCTATATGGATACGTGTTAGTAAAGGTGCTCAGCAGGTAAATGTGTGCAGCCATTCCAGAACCATGTAAAATGTGGAAGCTTCTGCATACACTTTAATTTCCCATCTTAATTTCCACAAATTTCTTATATTTTTGTTGAGGTGGTTTGTGTAGGTAAAGATTAATACATTTTATGACATTTAAACAAGATTGTGCAGGTAATCAGATAAAGTGATTGATGTAAGCACAGACATGTGACTACAGGAAGTGTTCGCTAGTGTTGTTAATGTAGTTTCTTGCAGATGCACACTGATTTCTGTTGGAAAACATTTGTCTCTCTCTCCTCTAATGAAAACTAATGATCCTTTTGTTATTGATTTCAGTGTTGAAGAGAATAATGAGGAGCCAAGCAGCTCCTAGACTTTTCAATGTCTTTCCCTATTATAATAGTATAGTCATACATATTCCTAGGGTTACTTCCACATGTTTGTGGGGAATACTTTTACCTTTCTCACTGTCTTCAATAACACAATTCTTATTTCCCCAGTAACTGCAACTTTGAAAGGGAACAAGGATTTTTCCCTTCTCTTTTCAGTGACTCCTTAAAAACACCTTATCCTTTTCCCCTCATATTTCTACAGAAAGAATTTTAGAGACCCAAAAATCTTTATTTAGGATTAAAATGTCCTAACAGCCCTCCTGGAGGGGAGAAAAAAAGTTCCTGAGTTCCCCTCCTGGATTTTATCTGTGTTATTAAATTACTTCAGACTTTATGACTTTCCTTTTGTGCAAAGCTAGGGAAAATAATACAATTTTGAGGAGCCCTTGATCTTGCAGACATGCAGCAAAGGCTGGTCCTGTCAGTGCAAAGGCCTTTTGGTCCTGTGGGCACCGCCAGCCTTTTGCCAAGTGTGCTCCCATGGCACTGGCCTCTGACTCGCAGCATGTTTTCTGCCACCCTTGGGCAAAGCTGATTTCACAGCTCATAGGTGCTTCTCTGAAAGGCACTGTGCAATCTTTGTATGTTAGTGCTTTGTTATACTAACAGGAAGGACAATCTGACTCTAAGGTTTAATCAGCATATTTCTTCTAGTGAATTTGGGCCATAAAAATATGGCCCAAAATGAATTTGAAAATTTAATTGACATACTTCTACTTCCAAAAAGGCTTTCTGGCCATAGAAGTGAAAAAAATGGCCAGGTGTGACATGGAAGAATTTTTTTTCAGCTTTCAGACTGAGCCTTTAATATACATTAAGTTGCAAATCTTCAGATCACTCCTCTGCTGCTCTACCACAGTCCATCAGTTAAGAACAATTTTTAAGGTGGAGATAAGAAGATAGCTTTATATATTTCCTGCCATTTGACTGATGACACTGTTGCTCTTTCTTAGCCAGTCCCAGATGTCTCATGTCTGGCAGAGGGTGGATACAGCAGAACTTGGTTCATGATGACCAAGTGCCATGGGGTAAATTAGGTCATGGTGGAGAGCTCTGCCATTCTCTGCTGTGGAAGAGGAAGAACAACAACTTTCACTCCTCAATCAACATTTTACAAGAAGCTAAAATTGCCATACTTGTTAGTTGACCATCTCTAGTATGATGGCTCAGATGGTAGAATGGAACTTGGAAAACCATAACCACTATTATCTTTTCTTATTTTTTGAGACATTTCCTATTCAGAAAAGCATACTTAAGTGTGTCCCAAACTGGTTTCCTGAAGTGACACTTAGTGCTCCCTGAAAACTGTGAATTAAGAGTAGGGACCAAAATTGAAAGCATTTTCTCACATTTTTGCCTCTAGGCAGGCAAAGTTCCCATTCAAAACCAATGTATGTTTTGCCTGAGTAATAATTGAACAGACCATAAGGATTTGGCTGTAGATGAATAGAGCTTTCTAAGAATAAATAACAGGAGGTTCAGTCCAACTTGGAAGGGGAAAGAACAACACATTCTTCAAATTATACTTGTCTATATACCTTTGCAATTTCCATCAGAAGATAAATGTGACAACTTCCAGACATTTTTGCTAATCTTGGCACTAGCCACACTGGAAAATATTCTTTGAACATTTTTCTCTATTCTGGCCTTTGGCCTTAGTCAGTCCTGTGGGAACTGAATAATTTGATATTTAATAATATTGAGGTATAAGAATTGTTTAGTTGAATGTCCCACACATCAAAATACAGTCCTCATCTCTGAGGGTAATATTAGAGATCACATCTAAAAAAAAAAAAGAAAAAGAAAGCTGCTTTGGAAAACGCATCTAACTATTTCTCTAGTATATCCAGCATCACTTGGAGAAGTGTTCTCTCAGGAACAGCCACAGAATATGTTCCAGGCCTTCTAATGATGAACAGAGGTTTTGTTTCTTTAACATTTGGTTAATGTAGGAAAGATTTTGAGATAATCAATTTTGCTACTTCCAGTAAAAAGCAAAGATTCATCAACTGAAAACTAACTGAAAGCCACTTTAAAGACAAGAGATCTTTATTTACTCTGTAAAGTTGAGTTTCATCTGCAGAGACAGACTGCGAAAAGTCAGGTTCCACCTAGCTCCCCAAGAAAACGTTCAAGAAGGGGGCATTAGAGGTTTGTTTATTTATGGATCAGAATTTCTCCATGGTTGCTAATCAGTATATTTATCAGTTATGAAGTAATTATCTTGTTTGGGGTGGATACAGATGGTTTTAGGAGGAGTTTCTTGTAGCTGAAAGATTTTTTTCCTGTCTCTTTTCAGGAGTTGGAGATAGACAGCAGCCTGTTTGCAGGGGTTGATCTGCTGATAGCCGTGGGCTCCGTTATTATGGTCCTTGGGTTTCTGGGGTGCTGTGGTGCCATAAAGGAGAGCCGGTGCATGCTGCTGTTGGTAGGAAAGAAAAACATTTGGCTACCATTACACACAGCTACATTTGATGGATAAGGCTTTTGCAAGCAGTTTCAAATGAGGATGAGGGCTTTTTTGTTTAACCAAATGCTTGATTATGATAATGTGTTTTCATTGCTTACCTTGTGCTTGAGCCCCTTCTGAATTCTAATGTAGAAAAAATGATGGGTGATCTCATCAACAAGAAGACAGGATCCAGAGACCCCCGAGCATGTCACTATTTTTTTTTCCATCCAACCATCACCTAAGTTCCCGCCACCAGTCCTCCCCCACTACCTATCCCATTTAATATCATAAATTCCCAGTTGTTCCCTTTGCTGGTCCTCCTAGAATGTCCTTCCTGTCCTCCTGCCCAACACCTACACACTGCCTATCATGCCACCACTCTGGCATGGACTTTGTTTTGGTCACCAGCTGAACACGCTCTGTCTCAAGCACCCCTTTTTCACATTGCCAGAGAAGGAATAACTGGAACTTCAGTTCATTCTACCTACATGGTTATTCAAGCACATGAAAGCTTAACATTCACATAGAAGAAATTATATCATCTTGGTCAAAAGTACTATAGCTTTCTCCTCCTTTTATTTTCTTCCTAGTTTTTTATTGGACTGCTTCTGATCCTGATCCTTCAGGTCACAGGAGGTATTTTAGGAGCAGTGTACAGATCTCAGGTACAGTATTATTCTGCATTTTCATTGATGTTTTCCCAGAGTTTTGTTTCTACCTCGAAAATTAATAAAATATTTGGACTTGCAGATTGAAACATCTCTGAACAAGACTCTCCTGGCAAGTGTGGGTTCATTGCAAAGCTCTACAGAAGAATCTAAAGCATTTCAAGAGAAATTCCAGAAGTTTGAGAGAACGGTAATTAAAATGTAACAAAGGGCAGGGATTGTTGCTCTCTGTTCCATCACTTTGTGTTTCGTTTTATGGCTACTCTGCCATAGATTTGAATTTCATTCCCTGAGGATGGGGAAGGGTCAGACTTAAATGCAGGTTAAAACACTACACAAGGGGCTTCTGCCGTCTTGGTGTGACACGGGCTTTCTGTGATGACTTCTTTGTGCAATCGTGTTTATAAGAGCAATGGAGCAAGGATGCACAGCGTGCAAGTGAGACTGACAGTTAGCTAAGCTCGTTCATGAGAAGGCTGCCTGCTCCTTTGTTACAGCTTTCCCTTCTGAAGGGACATTGCTCCTTCACTGTATCCCAGCTAAGAACTATCGAGTACTCTTAAGGCAAGGTTACCCCAGGGATAAGGAAAACTTCAGAAGTGTATTTCATTTGGAATATCCCATTGCTATGAAGTCATTAAATGCCATACTTTACTGTGTAAGAAGGAGGAAGAAATATGATTAAAGGAAGGTTTGTGCTTATACTTACCCTGGCTTCCCCCACCAGCAGGACCCCAGAAGGAGGACACTTAGTGCCAGCTTGCTCCAAGGTATCACACAGGGAATACCCTTGAATCTCACTAATATCAATGATGGTGTAGACCCCTGCCCCTCCACTAGTACCTGCTGTGTGCTCACAGAGTGCCTGCTGTTGGGTTTTGGTTTTTTTTCAGTCCCTAATGGGTGATGACTTTGATGAGTAGGCTTAAAGAATTCCTATATTTTTAAAGGCTGCTGGTGCAAAAGAAAAGGAAGCAAGAAACAGTATTTGGGTGGCTTATACTACTTCCACTTCTCCTTCCCCATTCCACCTCCAGCCCTGCCCTCTGCTTCTGAGCCAGCTTATTTCTTCTGCTATAATAAGCAGCTCCCTGGAGAGATGATTGAAGGATGAGCAAAATGAAAAATCCCATAATTACTGTATTAATTTTTAAATAGACCAGAATTGCTTTATTATGTCTCACAGCCTTTGCTTTTATATAGAATTATGTGAACATTTCCAGCTGCTTTTTAGAAAAGGGAGGACCTCAAACCCAAGTCTGCACCCCTGAGCTCTAGTGGCTTGAATAAAGTGGAACATGAAATGGAACTGCACCTGGTTTAGGTTTCACAAACCCCAAAAGAAGCCCTGGCCTGCTCAGTCCATTTCTAATTTAAAGGGCTAAACATCATTTAAGGTGTTTATTTTTCTAGATTTCAGAGTTTTATGTGCCTGAATTTTACATTTTCAGCCTGGCTTTTCAAGATGTGAAATGTGGATGCTACTGGAGCTGTTACTTACCTTTTGCAAGTATAACTTACAGAAATAAGACTTGGTTCTCAAAAAATACTATATTCAGCATTGTTCTATGTTCCAGTTCCATTTTGGCACTGACAATTACTAGCTTTATAGCATGTTAATTTTTTTTGAGCACTGAATACTGAAAATGTGGTCTTTTTTCCTTTTCTTTTTTTTTTTTTTTTTCTTTTAACTTGTGCACTTATATTCTTATAACTGGTAAGGAAATGTGGAAATGTAAAGGGTGTTTGAGACATACCAATTTGGGACAACTTCCACATAGGAAAAGATGAAAGGAAATTTCTCTCTTGTTCCTCTCAGCTCCCTCGTCTACTCCTCTTGAACTGCAAATCACCACTGTTTTCCTCATCTGCCCATTTCCTCCTTTCTTGCAGAACAAGTGCTGCGGTTTGCTGCATGGACCTGAAGACTGGGGAAAAAATTTTGCTAGTAATAAAATCTGTGAGTGTGAATCAAACGACTCATCAACAGACATCTGCACCGTCTTTCAAGACAGATATGTTTATAAAACGGTAAGAAAAATATAATGTTCCACTCTTCTTTCCATAAAGAGGTTTTAACCCAAGGTTGTCTTTGGTGACTGACATAGTCAGCAGTTCTGCATCTTTCCAAAAAGGCAAGGTTTTTTTCTTCTCTTCATTATCCAGGTTTGCCCCTATGCCATCTGTTATGAAATTACTGTGCATAGATTAAATACGCTGCTGCTTCCTCTTCTTGGGATGCCTCTATTTTAGCTGTGCCGTGCAGCACCCTTAGGACCTCAGCAGTCTGCATGGTTACTGTGGGTGAAAATTATTATGGTTGGGGTCAGGGTATGCCTCTGGGTCAGAGGAGCACATCAGCTTCCCTGTGGCTCTCATTCCTCCCTCAGAAGTTCACACCCAGGCTCATTCTGGTCGTAGACATGTTGACTCAGAGGTTTTCCAAGGGCTAAGGGATATTGAAAAACAAACAAAACATATTAACTGCAAGACCTTTGGGGTTTTATAGTCCTTTAATAAAAAACAAAAACAAAACAAAAAAACCCAGTCATTTTGCAGGATCTGCTAGAAAGAAACCTCACATGTTGTAGCCTTCATGGCAGCGTACTCAAAGTGTAGTTTCCTACAACTTTTCAAAAGTTTGTGGCAGTTAATATAATAATAAGGCAAAAATGTCCGGTGACAGGTAACAAGAAAGCATACTCAAAAATTGGCACGTGGGCAGCAGAGATCTCAATTAATTAATTTCAAGATTTATCTGTCTCCTTATATGGAAATTTGAACTCCATGCATACAAAAAAAAAATATGGGGGAAAAAAGTGAAAAACTAGCACAAAATAGCTGCATTTTCAGGATGCTGGTGGTACTAAGTTTGACAATCTGCCCTTAGCACAAAGCAGATTTTAGCAAATGTCCAATCTGTTTGTATGCTTTTCTAAATGAGCAGCTCCTTAGCCAGGTCCTGCTTGAACACTAATTTCCTCTCTGTGTAGTCCCACAGAAGCAAATACTGTTTTAAAGCAAGGGAACAGTCTGGTTAAGTGGAGGATGCCAGAACCCAATCTGGAAATAAGATGTATACAAAGAGGCTGTTTTGACCACATTTTAACATCTTTTTGGCCTCAGGCAAACCCTCAAAGGACACATGAGAAGCCATCAGTGAAATTACTGCAGGTGCAAGATATCGCTCACATGAACACACAGATTTCATGGTGGTGTTAGATGCTAGTAAAGACATTCAACTCTTGTGATCCAGGAAAAAAGGTTTGAAATTCAGTGCAGTTCTGAGTCAGCTTAAATGAGAAGTTTTTCAGAAGGACTAGAAGGAGAAGACCCACGTGTTTATTGTGAGGGAGGAAATATGGTGAAAGAATATAACTATATCTGGGGGGAAGGCAGTTGTAGTGTTGGAACAGTACTGTAGTTTTGATGGATTTAAGCCGTACTTGGCTTTCTCTACAGTTTGCAAAAGGAGTATTGTCAATGCCTGGAGAAGATGCGGTCATTATAAGAACAGATGTATGCATTTATTAAAAAGGAGAGTAGTTCTGCATAGAACTTCAGATATGATCACTCTCTTCCTCCCAGTCCCAGCCCAAGACCACCAAACATTTGTCAAAATTAATATTTAAGATAGGTTTTATATCCAAATAGTGATAGTTGAGCCAGATTCTAATAATGGGCTTTGAAGTTCCAAATCCAAAGATCAGATTAGTGGGAAACTGAAGTTCTTTTTCAGATCTGGTCATTGCTGCATTGGCTCTTTCCTAGCAGTGAATAGTTATCAAGTGAAAGTAAGAATAAATGCTTCTTTCCTTGTCAACTGAAAACCATGCAAACATTAGGCATTACAGCTGTACATCTTCCTTTGAAATTGCACTTTTTTATGGTCAGCTACTAAATTGATCTGTCTATAGCTATGTTCTTTGTGTTTGTTAGCAACAAGCCAGAGTAAATTCAAATAACCTTTCTTTAACGCAGAGAGAAAGAGAGAGAGCATGAGAGGAGTTATTTTAGAGGATGCATTCCTATTAACCTTAAGATAACATTGCTTACCTAGAATTAATCATTTTGTCTTATTTTTCAGCCTTGTGGAAATGTGATTGTCAAATACCTTAAAGACCATCTGCTCATAATTATGGGGATTGCCTTTGGACTGGCCGTTATTGAGGTACCAGTATACACCATTAAAATATTTAGTAGCTGACAAGCAATATGTTCTACTTAGAAATATACTGGGAATGGGATTAAAACACCTGGTTTGCTCAATTAATTGACAAGGGAAAACCACCTCTCACCTTAGCTATAATCTTACTGTTATTTCATATAAACAGTATACGGCGGCCAAGCTGAGAACTTCAGGTGGGGTCAGACCACCCTGCTGCCTGTATAAGTGTACCACATGGCACTTTTTCTGCAAAGATTTGACAGTCCTCGAAACAGGCTGTGCCTTGACAGCGAGCCCCATGGACAGAGGGGTGTGTGGATACCAAGCCCCAGGAAGACACGAGGCAGATCAGCTGGTCTTTTCCTCCTCTTTCCTTCCTTTGCTTGAGGAAAAAGTCATCTCATAAGAAAACTTTATCCCCTAAACTGCATATTCTTATCACGGAGAAATTATGATACAAAATTATTATTCCAAGAGCAAAATTTAGCCATCAAGATGGTGCGTTAATGTGCCTGAGTGTGCACCTGTGCTGCTCCATATATTCCTGTGTGTAAAAAAAAGCAGAGTATGTGAGCTCTTTATTTTAATTGCTTCATCATACAGTGAAGAATAACATGCAAATTTTTCTCCAAAGAGAGGAGGAAAAACAGTGAGGTTATCCAGTCAGCTACTTGATGAATGATAGGCTTTGATTAGGAGAAAATGACAAAGAAACAGGGGATTTCATCATGTTGCTTTCTTCGGTCATTTTTTTTCTTTTCCCTATTCTTCTGTGGTTTCCCTCCTCCCTCGCCCTCCGCCCATGGATGTTTGAGGGAAAAGCAGAAATGACGAAGATTGCTGTGCAGAGTTCAGTCTGTTATTGAGTGAAAACTTCTTAACATCTTTGGCAGAGGATTGCTCCTCGTGGTAGAAGAGTGGGCAAGAGCCCCAGCTCAAAAATACATTTCCAGGAAAATAATAGTAAGCGGGGAAGAGTTACGCAGCTGCAGCACTGGGAGAGGACAGGCCACTAAGTTCTTACTCGGTACAGGCTTCATGTTATTTAAGATGCTATATGTGGGGGGTGAGGTCTCTCACCTACATGTAGACTTTGGGGGAAAATAGGTGAAATAGACCAATATTAAAAGGCCTTTAAAAATATAATAGAAATGTAAAATTGCATCTGTAGCCTGAAGGTAAGTTATAAGTCACTTTGCTCTAGTTACTGCAGTTACATGAGTTGTAGCACTTAGTTCATTGGCCATCATTCTTCCCTGTTCTCCAGTTGGCATTTTCTGTGGTGGCTGCCTCTCCCAATCATAAAAGGATTGGAAAACAACATGAATAAACAGTATGAGCCTCAGCTGGTACATATTGTCAGCTGGCAAGTCACACTTGCTAAACATTTAGCCTTTCCAAAGACATTAACGTATTATGACTTCTCAAGTAATTGCAAATCAAAGGTCACATGTTTAACTATCTCTCTGCTCTGGAAAACCCCAGATAAAAAGAAGCTGACAAGGAAAAGTGCTCTTCCCTAGCGTTGCCCTCTCTGCCTGCTCCATTATGCCACTTGTAGGCTGTTAATGGTGAGCTGGAAATGATACTAAGAAGAAGAGCCCAGTTTCACTTGGGCACAAGCGAAAACACGGGCATGGTATGTCAGGGAAGCCCTGTTGGTTTATTCCAGATGTGAGTTCATCCCCTCATTTTAGCTGTACCCCTGTGTTCTGTACAGTCATCACTGTCTCTTCTTCAAATAAATGAAACATCCTGATGTTCCTGGCTTCACAAATGTCATTTGGATACCTTCCACTTTTGTGAAACACCTTCACAGACTGGTTAATTTTAAACCCAGACAGAAGCTCTCTGACCTTCTGTCACAGGTTGTGGAATTTCACCCAGTAATTCCCACTACAGAAGGTGACCCTACTGAATGTTATATTTCAAGCAATAGCTTCTTTAATGGTCTCAGTGTTTCTATCCCAAATCTATTACTGATGAATATAAAATATTAGTTGCATGATTGTTTGCCTCTCAAAACGGTAGAGTATGTGTATAGATGTATGACTATATACATATACACATGTATGCCTTTATACATATATTTACATAAAAGAGTGACAGTGGAAAAGAAGAGAGATTTCAAAGGGAAATAACCCATAGAATATGCAGTGGAATCAGAAAGTTCCTCCAACTTTCTTAGAAAATAAAAGACTGAATTTTTGTCCACATTTCTTGAACTTCTCAGTATTTGCTGCTCCATTGCAGCTAACAACTGCATTTTAAATCCCCAGAGCTACAGGATTCCCCATCCACAGAGGCAATCCATCTTTTAAACAAATGAAAGTTTTCCATCATGTCTGCAGTCTTACCTGTGTTACATATTGATTTCATTAAAATGGCTATATTCTAGAGTCATGTTCTTTAAGAATTGCATTGGAAAAGATCTTCTGCATAGCAAATTTAGCCTACATGTAAATCCAAGACATTTGCAAACAAAATGTTCCCACTGTGTATCAGTTGTATCCTGGGATTTCCAGGACTGCCAAGTAATACCAGAAATGTCTTTGTTTTCCAGATACTCGGTTTGGGGTTTTCTATGAGCCTCTACTGCCAGATCCAGAGAAAATGAAACTGTGGAAGTGTCAGAACGATGTCACCAGCCAAATCAAAACCTTTGTAGATAGAGGGATATTTGGCTTGGCACATTCAGATAAATCTACGCGTGTCCCACACAGCTGTTCTGATGAAAACGGCAGCCCAAGCGCACACGGATGCTTCACAATTTGCAAAATGACCTCCTTATACTTCATAAGATTTAATGATGTGAATGTGAATTTTTATTTGCAATAAATATCTTTGTTAATGTTTCTGAGGAGTTTATTTTGTCTGAAGATAGCATTTAAGTCATGTTGAGATTCCGAGCTCACCATGCAGTCTGTCCACATGGGTGTTATGCCATCCACTAGCAGAGGCATCATAAACAGCTGCAAACGATCTTGCAGTGGCTGGCTGCTCCAGGGAATCACATGCCCCCAGGCAGAGTGTTTTCATTACGAGTGTCGCGGTTCAGTTCGACACTCGATATGGTATATACAGTCAGGGGTTTGTTACTTGTGAGAAGCACAGGGAATAACTTTCATCCAAATAGGAAAGCCGCATTTCCCTTCAGGGACTTTTAAGTCAATATCCTGACAGCCGAGATGGTCACTCTCAGGCCCAAATGATGCTTAGATTGCATACAGGAGTTGGATTTAGTGGCACGTGTTTTGCAAATATGCATCAAGGGTGAAACCCAAGCCCATGTGGAGGCAAGACATACACAGAAGTCATGCAGGTGAGACTTCACCCAGAGCGGCTAAGACGAGCAGCGGGGTCCTCAGCAGCGGGTGGACAGCAGAGGGCATGGCTGCCAACGCAGCAGCAGCAATATGCAGCCTACCTGCCTTTGGATTGACCAGTGCTTGCAAGTGTCCGGGCCTTGAGGCTCTGACAGCCCTGACTATCCCTGCCCAGGTCCCCAGGGCCCCCCCACCCAGCCTAGGACCCCTTGGGTCTGTCAGCCTCTGCCCCAGCAATGCCACAGCAGGGCCAGTCTCCAGCTCCCCACAGCCCTGCCCTGCTTGGCCATGGGGTCCCACCGAGCTGGGCCCACCCATGGACCCATGTCCTGGCCTGGCCTCAGCCCGTCCCCATGCGCAGGGAGGTGCCCAGTGCCAGGGGCTAAGGCTGCCCAGTGCCCCCGGCTGCCCTGCGCCTGGCTGGGGTGGTGGGATGTGTCCTGGCACCAGGCCCTGCCCCGCCACTCCAGGGGAGCCCACGTGGGCCCGGCCTCTAGAGAGCTGCTGGCAGAGCTGGCTCTCTGACAGAAAGTAAATGGCATTAGGGAGCAGGTTTTTTTTAAGGTATGAAGACATCTAATGATGCCCACAGGGATCTGCTGAGGTGCCAAAGTCCTCAGTGCCGTGCGCTAGGGGCTAGCTGTTTTCACCAGTCCGTCTGGGCCCCCATCTTCATCTTTAGGAGCACCTTTGAACACCTTCAGACAGCTGCTCTTAAGAAAAAAACACTTACCATGCTCTTCTACTTCCCTCAAGTGCTCAGGACTGTCTCAAAGCGTACCCAGACTGCTCCTGTCTTGACAGAGCCATGCAACTGTTGCTTATAAATACATTAAAAGCTCCCATCTTGACAGAGCCATGCAACTGTTGTTTATAAATACATTAAAAGTTTTTCTTGAGCAGAGACCTCTTCCCATGCCTTATACTGACAGGATTGGGTTCAGGTAAACCTCATCTGCAACAACATATCCAGAGGAAAAGTTTGTCCTGTCCCCCACCCTTTCCCTAGCGCTCAGACTATTAGGCCAAGCAGTGAGAGCTGCTTTCAGAAATTTGTGTGTCTCCTACTAAAGTCATTTAGCTACCAGACAGTTCTGGCACTTTCTCTTCTCTCTGCTGAACCTCAGAAATTGTGCCAGAAGAATTCAAATTTTGTTGGATCAGAGAAAAAGCATGACTCCATAACCCAGCTGTACTCACTAGAAGGAGAAATGCTGGCTTCTGGTTCCTCCTCCTGCCCAGACTGTTTTTTTCTGTGCACATCTTACCGGTGATTTGAAATCCTGGGAGCTGAGCCTGAATCAACCAGATCATGGCATGGCAGCTGAACTCATGAATTATCACTACAGAAAAAATAGGGAGTAGGAGGGCAAAACACCGAGAGAATTGCATATTCCTCTTCCTTCTCTGCCTTCCCAAGGGAAAGAATGTTCTCCTCTTTGAACAAAGGACCGTAAGGTCTTCCATAGAGAGGGGGCTCAGAGCTGTGGATGCCTAATGGATGGACTTGAAGGGGAAATTACAGCTCACCCTTGCTGCCAGAAATAGTTAGTTTCAGGCAGCTGTAAACTTGACTATTATTGCTGTAGATTTATGATGAGTGAGGTTGGCACAATGTACGCTGGCTTAGACACCAATCTGGTCCTGTATGCGACTCTGGGGGAGACAGATGTATAAAAGCAAGGTGTTAACACATGTAAATTTTGGTTGTCTACAGCTGGTTTGGGATATAGCCCTCAAAATATCATCCTCTTGCATCAAAATAATGATGTATAATACATTAGACATTTTGTTAAAACTGTGGTGCCATTAAAATCAACAGCAAAATGTGTTCAGTGAGGAACTTTGACACAGGAGTTTCATCTGGAGCTAAGGTGAATAGTTTCTCTGTTTATTTAGGCAATTTGTCTTTATTTCCTAAAGTTCTAAGGAATAAAACTGAAGTACTATGATAATATGCTACCATGACTGTTTAAATGGGATTGAATCAACGAAGTCATTCAGAATATTACCAATTTGCCACTGAAGTGGGTTTGCCTCTACAACATGCCCATTGCCTTTGATGTTGCAAAACTTATTTACTTGTCATGTTCTGCAGCATCCTGAACTTTTCTCCTCCATTTTTCAATAGAAATGGCAAAATACCAAGCATAACACTAAGAGAAATCTGTCTGGATGGGATTCATCTGTCCACATGCAAAACTCTACAGAGTTCGTATCATAGAATCACAGAATGGTTTGGCTTGGAAGGGACCTTTAAAAATCATCTAGTCCAACCCCCCTGACATATCTGAGCTACCTTATAATCAATGAAAAGAAATAAGCACATCTAGGATTTGAGCCATCTGATTCTAAAAGAGATGTCCAAAGAGGTTAGATGAGTCATTGGCATTGCAGATAGGTGAAGCTGGAGTGAATGAATCCCACCCTACGGTACTGAACTTGTTAAAATCAATAGAAACAGTGGTCAGTCAGGAAAGAGCAGTAGTGTAATATTCCATGAGAGTGTATTGATTATTCATTGATTCATTGACCTTTTTGCTCAGTCATAATACAGCACACTAGGAAATGAGCCCTGCTTACTCTCTGGGCTGGTAGGATGAGATTCATCTGCTGTGCAGGAATGTCCTCAGAGCCACAATGCTGTAACAGAGATCCCAGCACCACTCCTTCAGGGAGTCCTCTTGGTATTCTTATCAGAGAACATTTTGTGTTAGCAATTGACTCAAAATAACAACGGGACATTTTTCTGAGCCCACATCCACTTTTTAATCATGATGTCTGGAATCACTGAAGTGGAATTTGACAATAAATCCTTGATAGAACAATAAAACTATAAGGGTTTTCTTTTTTGGGGTGTTGGGGAAGGTTGTTTTTGTTTTTTCACAACAATCTCATCCAAGGTTATGTTCCTCTCAATCTTACCCAATAAAATCAAGCATACAGGGGAAAGACACATGGCCAAGACCTTAGTGCTTTGGAATAGCAAAGGGAGAAAAAGCATATATCATTATAATCTTAAATAGTGTAACAAAAGAGTGGTAGGAAGAAAGACAATGCATCCCTGCCTTTTCTAGGGAAGCTGAATCCCAACTTAAAACCAAGTCTATTTAACACAAACTGGTGATTTATCATGTCAAAGCCAAACAACTATTTAATGGCAACAGATAAGACGTCGCACCTGGGTCAGACTATCAGCAAAGAATGATTTGTTACTTCATTTAAGGGATTTTGGAGGAACGTGTTATTCTCAGAAAGAATTGCATTTGGGGAAAAAATACAGCATGAGCAGAAAAAGAAAGAAGTTATAGTTTACGGTAAAATATGAGTCACTAAAGCAATGTCAGGAATGCCATAAACAATGAAAGGAGTGTTGATAAATCCATTATTGGAAACCAAAAAAAATGAAGAAAAAGACAGAGGCAGATAGACAAAAAAAAGAAATCTGATTTTGAAAAATGAAATAAGAATGAAGCAAAACAGGGCAAGTTAATTTGAAAGAAAAAAGGAATAAAGATATTGAGCTTATCAAGATTCAAGGGTTTGCTGCACTTAGCTGAGTGTGAGGGGAATTTGGCCTCAATCCACCTTGTGTCCTGGCTGTCATGTTGAAAGTCAGTTCAACCTGTTCTTCACACAACACCAAACCTGCCCCAAACGTGGTTGCCTGTCAGGGCCCCTAAGAAGCCAGTGTTGCAGCTGGGGCTCATCAGAGCAGAGCTGTTAGCCAAAGGGTGCCCCAAGAGACTTCTGGGTTAGCCCTGTGACCCCCAGGGGTGCGTGGAGAATGAGCCTGAGGAGCTGGAACTGCTGGATTTCCCTTGGGAAAGGACACCAGGGCATTGCAGGTCTGACCTAAGTATGTTTAGAGACACGATTAAGTGAGGAAGCAGAGTTTGTTTTTAAATTAAGATGGAGGATTATCAGTTTAAATTCTGAAATAGGATTAAAACCACAAAATTAAAAGCCAGTTCTTTGGCTCTGCTGTAAGACCTCTCCTAACTGCTTAGCCAATAAAAAGTTTTCTGGCATGGGAGAAAACTCAGCTGATTTAGGCTGGATTCAACCCTCCTCAGCTGAGGGGATATTTGACTTCGGGCTGTTTGGGTCAGCCAGTTATAGAGCAAACACCTAATGCAACTCTCGGCCAGAACCAAAACCTCCCCCTGCAAAGGTTCAGGCTGGGGAAGCTGCCTGGACACCTCTCCTCCGGGAGGGAACCAAGCTGTGCCGAGCTGGGGAAATGTTACATTAGGACATCATTCAGGGACCAAAGGGAGGGTTGGATCTCTTCTGGCTTTATCCATGGCAATTTGATTATTCTTGATAATTATACATAAAGAAAACTGGCAGGTTTTCTCCCCACTCCTGTCAATAGCAATATTCTCATCCTTTCACTGAAGGGCTCTCTTTTTGTGCAATGGTTTGGATTAAATTGCTTTTTGTTCTTTTCAAGTCTTTCTTTTTTGAACTGAAAGCTGACCTTTGGTGTATTTTGCAAAATGCTGAGCCTGCTTGGGTTTCTTGGGGAGGTAGAAGGGTGATGTCATTCACTTGATAGGGTTGAATCCTTTATCTATCTGAATTTGGACACTAGGGAGGAATGGGAAAATCATGCCTCTCCCTTTCTCTCTCAAATCCACTTACAAATTCTTCCTCTTCATAGAGAATAACAAGTCTCCACAGCAATATCCTCTTACCCCTAGATTTTATAAAATTTGCTTGAGCAGTCCAGAATTCTTTAAAAGACAGGAACCAGAGAAGTGGAAAAGGCATGAAGAAATAAGAGGCAAGAGAGGTCCTTGAGCAGTAAGAGGGATAAGAGACATATAATATTCTTCCTTCACAATCTGTGAGGGGCTCAAATTTAGCTAGTATAATTCATCAGAGAGACTCCAGTTTCTTCATCTACATTAACCTGTGCAAGACTGGAAAAGACTATTGGGCCATTTTTTTTCAGGAAAAATGAACTAAATTGTGCTAATGGACTTGCACACACAAGGCTATGGAAAAAACCAGTAAGAAAACCAGGCATCAAATATGAACATACCCAAGTGCGCTTTCAGGCAGCTTCATAAAACAGTCTTAAGGCATTTCAGCATACCAGCTCTTTACACTAAAAGTCTGTGATCTTGCTAATGTAAGGAGGTTAATTAGTGGAGTGGGTTCCAGGGATTGTATTAAAAGGCCCAAAGTGTCAGTAGTTTCACATCTGCTATTAAATGAACATAATGCATTTCTAAGCTGTTTCAAACTCTGCTTTTGTGGTGTTTGTTATCTAAAAGATTTGTCAGATCAGCTAAACCCAGGTTAATATATGAATACTGACTATTTTGTTTCTGTAATGCATTTTCTTGTTAAAGTTTCAGCTGAATGTATTACTTCAGGGTTATACAAATGTTTCCTAAATTCTATTTCATTATGTTCATGAATTAAAGCAGCAGCTACACTCTGAACCATTAGATCTATCATTAGTCAACTTGACATGAAGTTCTTTATTATTACAGTTAATTCAGACCAGGAAAGATCTTTTGTAGATTTGATTATCTTGGGGTTGAGAAGGGAATTGAAGGTACTTACTACTGTCTCTGTTAAAAAAATTATCTTTTAGAATGTATTGGGTTTTGTTAAAAAATGTTTGTCAAACCCATCTTTGACTAAGGATTAATATCTGTGTCATTGATTAGCTGTATATTAAGAGTAAGAAATATTAGAAAGTGGAGACATGAAAATGAATGTTGGCTGTTCATCAGGGCCTCCATTATTTATTTCTGTTCCCTGCCTGGAGAAGTGTCTACTGCTGTATACTGTTGAGATCCTCTGGCATAGGATTAGAATAGACTCTTTCAAGAAAAGCAGCGACTGAGGAAATTGTTTAATAAAAAGTATATAGTAATGGCGTGAACAGGAATAGGAATGAAACATACTGTGTTACTTTGTAGGAAGTTAATTGCAATCACTCCCATCACTGTAGTGAAGGAGTTGGGGGCACGCTGCCTCGATACCCAGGCTATTGCAGTTCTATATATGTTTATAGACAGGCAAACAGATGGGTGGAAAGTAAGGATCATGTGGCAACAAGGCTCAGAACATCAGAAAAGGAAGTGAATGAGAACAACATACCTAATTGCAACTGGGAGAGGAATCCAGGGAGCCAGAATGTGAATTACATGAACCAGAATGTGATCGGAGCGGTAAGACAGAAGTTTACAACCCAACCTGATGGGATGCGTGATGGATCCCTGGAGCCCCTTGCAAACTGATCAAGGACTGGACTGTTTGTCAGCACAAATGAGAAATTGCAGACTACTGAACACCACAGTGTGTGCTGAAAGGGGAAGGAAATGAGGGCTTGTTTTATAGTGGTTGGATT
Organism: Balearica regulorum gibbericeps; assembly: GCF_011004875.1. Classification (NCBI taxonomy): domain Eukaryota; kingdom Metazoa; phylum Chordata; class Aves; order Gruiformes; family Gruidae; genus Balearica; species Balearica regulorum. Next base: position 40,480,665 of record NC_046184.1, on the reverse strand, counting down.
TCAAAAATGTCCTCTGTTCTAAGACACGTTCCAGATTCTGAAAGAGTTCGTCACATTAAGCACAGGAAATTGTCTGTCAGATACGGTTTTGGGTACTGTGATCGTGGTACAAAGGATCCAGATGTGCTATCTCTGACATGCTTAAAACCATAGCACAAACAATTATGATGAATTACTTTCTCCCTGTGATTTAAGATTCTGCTCTCATTCTACACATGGACTCTTACGGTGGCATGGAGGACTTCCTGCTATTACCTTTTCCGTATTGTTATTTCTCAGTCTCCCAGCCAGGGGAAAAAGGATTTGAATCAATAGAATAAAGAGGTCTTTCTGGAGTACAGCGTGGTGAACTTATTTAAAAATAAATTTTTAAAGATATATACAAAGAAATATACAAACCATCTGAGAAAAAAAATTGCTTGTGGCTTTAGAATAAGAGATGTGCTACAGATGCAAAAAGTTGTGGACAAAAGACTTCAAGAATAGTTTTTCAGAGCTGAAATTGGCTCTGCTTCAAATATTCTCAAAAGACTAATTTTTTTTGGATGGCAGTGACCTAAGTTGATGTTAATAATTCAAGTCAATTTTAATAGTGCATGGCTCTAACTGTAATAACTACAACAATGTTACGTAAAAGGAACAACTGCCATGGATTTCATGCTGGCGTGGAGAATTTTGTGAGCAGGTGGAATGGGTTTTCTGTCTTCCAAGAAGGACCCTTGAAGTATTTCTGGTCATATGGCAGCCATTCCTGAAGATTGAAATGATAGGTGGTATAGTTGGTTTAAACTTTCTGTGCTTGCAGATCCATGCTTTGAATTTATGCTTATTGTCTCATGGCTATCACTGAAAGTTGTATCAGAATGGAAATGTATTAGAGAGCCTGAAATTATGTAGGCAGAAACAAAAATATGTACAAAGAGATGGAAACAGAAACAAATATTGACACTCAATAAATGCAAGCCACCAGACTGAATATTTAGAGACTATTTCACAGGGAAACACAATTTATGTGCTATCGCACATACGGACAATGACCATCACATCACAAACATGCTAATGTCTCCAAACAGAGAAAATATAGATGTTCCCTGATCTGTTCTGGACTTCAGTGGATCTATTTATCAAATTAAGATTGGATGAATTAAGTGGCATTCAGTCACCTAATGAAGCATTTAGTGTCTTTTAGACTGCTAAGGTCCTTAGGTCTTCTGCGTGGGCTCCGGCTGCTGCTTGACAAGACCATGTGTATCCCCTGGGTCCTGTGTCACACCTGGCAGCCCTGCACAGATTTCTCCCTCACCTTAGCAGTGCTAAAGTGAGACAATTTACTTCAAGGCTCTTGATTCATTCTCTTAGTCCCTAGAAAAGGATTTGTTAACACTCGACTCCCAGTTACCTAGGTTGTTGCAACAAGCTACTTAGATAGATAGAAAAATTAAAAGTCTAGAAAAGTTGGGTTTGTGCTGACAACAGAATGATTGTGTCAAACCCCTGCTATGAGTTAGATATCCAGGTTATGTACTGTTAGGAATGCTCATAGACCTACAGCGACTTCACACCGTTCTGGAGATAAGAGCACAGTACACAGTCTGTGGTCTGAAGCAGTTGACACAACTGTGAGACTGAGAAACAGACACAAATACTCTTGTGGATCTTGTGGACTTAAGTAACTTGTCCACAGGAAGATGTGACAGGGAGTCAGCAAAGCCACAGGCATTATGACTAAATTAATTTTGTAGGCAGCAGAAAGGGAGAAAAGGCTGCCAGGAAGGGAATAACTAAAATATTTTAAGGCTGCAAAGCGTAGTTCAGCTACACTTGTTATTTTGGGACTTTGTCATGCACCTGGGAGGAAAATTATGTCGGCATGGAAAATGCTGGGCAGTTTGAAACCCAGGTGATAGAAGAAAGCAAGGTAGCAAGGGCTACCTTAGTTAATGTTTAATGTTCCTGGGTTGTCCTGAGGTATGTCCATTGTGCAGGGCAGTTTTCTGCAGCAACAGAGCCGTAGGATACATGGCAAATTTGTGACCCCCAGGCTTTTACTTTCCATTGGTACTCCAGGATATAGATTTCCATATATCTTGTATGTGGTATGTGTCTCGTTGCTTTAATCAATGTAATGGTGTTGCTACGCACTTTGCAGAGCTCAGGAGGTCACCTGTAGCCTAGAGTGTGACAAATTCTGACAAGGATATACAATTATTAGGACCCAGATGCACTGAAAACTGCTCAAGTCATCACTAGAGATACGGGTGACGGTGGCCTCCACGCCAGCAGCCTGCTGTCAAGCACAAGATACAGCTCAGCACTTGAGCCACACTTCGAAGCTTAGTATCTGCCTGCAGCCAAGAAACGTCCACCCCACTGGAGTATGGATTAGCATTGTGCATGGAAAATAAGCTTTCACAGTCACCTTATAATTTGTTATTTTGAATTTTCTGTATATTTTTGCAAATGTTAGAGAGCGGAACTGAGTTAAGGACTCTGGGCGGCAGGTGAGGTGGTAACATATGAGATGGATTTGCAGAACAACAGTGAACTAATAAGATATCAGCATCGTTTTGCAGTTTTTTAAATCATGTGTTGTTATTCTTTTCTGAAGCTGTAGAATTCTGCAGAGGACGGTTGTTAATTGCAAACACTTAAACCGCTAAACCGGCAAGTGTCAGTTTCTTAGGAATGTATCTATTTTTTCTAACAAAAATTGAAAAGGATCAGTCTGGTGGCCAGACAACACTCACAGGCAGGAGTCCACGTTCAAGCAGATACCGTAAATTTGTGCAAGCTCAGCGTAGCAACGAAGAGCGCCACATCACGATCTTAGGAAACAGAAAACTGTTTTGTTCTATTTACCCAGATTTAGAATAAGGAATCTTTGGGAAATCAATAGTTTGAAAAAGTGAGTTAGTGTTCAGGGCGACAATGCTGTGCCATTTGTGGAAAAATGTTCTCTTTGACATAGAAAATCTCATTCACCCTGGAGATGAAATGGGGCCAAATCCTCATCTGATGTCAATCAGCATGATTCCTTTGCCATTAGCACGGCTCCAGCGTGTTTGGTGGAGCAATACCACTTCACTTCTGCTGAGGGCTTTGGCCTTCTGTCTCATAGCTCAAAGAAATTAAGCTGCCTTCCAAGTCTTCTGACTGAAGCTGTGCGGAGTTTAAATCTTGCAGCAAAAAAAGCCTGTTCAGATATGTTTTTCCTTTCTGTTTCAAATGATTTTGCACATTCATCATATGAGTTTAATGGAATATGTCTAATTTTCATCAAACCATGGAAAACTAAAAATTGTTCACAGTTTTACGTCAATGACTCATTTTGCTGAAAAAAATAATATGCACTTAAGCTAAATATACTTCGCAGAAATGGTTTCTCTTTATTTTTTCTTTTTTTTAAATTTGTAATGAAATGTGAAGAAAGTTAACATATGAGCCATTTTACACCTTATTAACAACATTTTGACAGCCCTGCTTTGAAGGTCTTTTGAAAATAATGTGAAAATCCAAGAAAATTATGTCAATATTATTTTAAGTTTGAAAGGCACTCTTTTTTCATCTTTGTTTTTTTCCTTGGTCATGTTTAAAATGACCTGTCTTAAATTTGGAAAACCCTGTAAATTCACAGTTAAAGATAAAACTCTGTCCTTATGGGAGCTAACAGTTTTCTATATTACTTTAATCTAAGACCTCAGCTCATTATCTCACCTCACAAATCAGGTAAACTATGATGCTCCTACAAAACAGGAAAATTATAGGAATTGCCATTTTCCATGTTATATAGCGAGAATATCCTACACAGATGTTAATAGTAGCTGGGATCAGGAGTTTTGTACACTTCCTCCTGCTGTGATTAGGTTTTGCAGTTATTTTGTATGCCTCTGCCATCACTAGAGTTAACTTTTTTATTAAATGAGGTATTGGGTAGGTTTATGCATTCATTCCATTTAATATTTGTTATGGTAGGCCCCAAAACCCCACTGGCTTTCACATGTGTGGGTCTCACTCGCAACTGGCTTCTCCCTAGTTTGGTGAATTGCAAGCAAGACCTGTTGGAATCTTTGCAGAGAAAGAAAGCATCTGAGAGGGGCTGGTCAGCCCCTGCGGTGAGGAGGACCTGCCTAGGAAGAGGCTGAAAGCCCCAGTGGCAGGAGGCTTTGAGGAGTCTGAGTCAGGTCCCTGTTGGTGATACTGAACTGGGAACAGTGTTTGAACACCAAAGGTCACCCTAGGAGGAAGGAAGCAAGAAATGGTGCCAGTAGTTTGGAGGTACTGACATACTGGCACATGAAGCAGTGTGCTGGCTTACTTGAGAGAGGGCAACCTGAGGGATGATCAAACATCTTGGAGTAGGTCTACCTAAGGCTTCCTCTTAGTTTTAAATTTCCCTGCACCTTCGCCACCTCTCCTCGCTGACCTTGTGGTCATGGCCTTTGGGTTCAGCGTGGCCCTGCGATTAGAAGATGTGTCCCTACGCATCTCACCACGTCACTTGTGACTGCCACCATGGATGTGAAGAGGGGAAAAGTCACAGGGGGTGAGGACATGGTGAACTGTGGTGCTCGCTGGGCTGGGAAGGATCTGATGACACGTCTAAAGGAGCAAGCCCTTGTAAGGAGAAAAGCAGAGAGCGTTCCCCAAAGGAACTACACAAGATGACCAAAAGAAGCTGTTTCCCAGCAGATCACATATATGCTAGGGCTCTGCTGGTATGACTGTGTCAGCAAGTCTGGAAACTCCTAACTGAAGCACAGCTCCAGTGGCCAAACTTTAGTGCAGATCAGGCCTCAGAAACGGCCAGGACGCTCTGATGCATTATTTCCAGTGCAGGTCCCGCTAGATCAGGATGTGTTTTTCATTTGAAGTTGAGCTACTCTAACCCAATTCCCTCCAAACAAACAACCAACCGAAGGAGCAAGCAAACAACCCCGTGGGAGGGATGGCTTATCCGTGCACAGTGGGGAGCAGAGCAGGGTGGGGACCGACTGGCTCCAAGCGCCAGCGCTGGGGTTGTTTTCCCCTATGACTTTCATCCTGTTTGTCACTGTTACCAGGGGTTTACAAACTCAAAGCAGACATCTGGTCCGGTTTAATACCAACGAGAAAGAAAACTGGATATTAATTTTGATATGACAGTAAAGCGGTTTGATAGCGCTCATGCTGACAGAGCCACCACACCATTTACGATCTCTAAAACTAAATTGATTTTCATAAAACCCCCGCAAGATCCTATTAGGGCTGACAATTAAGATTATAATGCAGCCTAGTCTGCTAAGGAGCAGTAAATTTTCCTGGAATTTAGTCAGTTGGTTACACTGATTTTATATTAAGTTAGAGAAAATTTTGGTCATGTAAAGGCAAAAGCAGTTTAAATCTGTTTCATACATTGCAGCATGGGCTCACTGATTAAAAATACCTGGGCCTCTTCCAAACTTGTCGTCATATTGGCTACATGACTGTTATAAGCAAACCCCCGCAAACAGAAAGATCTGAAAGTTCAAAGCTTATTTAACTTGAGAGTGCTTGTAAAAGGGGAAAAAAGCCATTTCTGCATGGAATAATGGCTTGTAACTTTTCCAGCATTATTTTTTCATTAATATCACCTGAATCTGATATGCATGTTTCACAGCAGACTCTAAATAAGAAATCTGGTACCTTTTGGCCTGTTATTCCTGTACCATCTGGCTAACAGGTACTGTACTGTTCTTGCAGTGTGACGCACCAAATAAAAAAGTCAGATCTTTTTAAAGCCACAATAAATTTCCCAAATGAGTTTGTGTGAAATGTTAAAAAGCAGAAGATAGAGGTTTTGGGTTACATTGCCTCTAATTTGAAAGGGGGATAAGTGGAGCCAGGTGGGCTACTTAGCCAATACCTGCCTGTTCCAGCTTTTTGAATCTGTGAACATTACACCCGGATACAGATGGAAATTGGAAACAATAAATGATTATTACAGAGACTTTATCATCCTGTAACTTGTGCACAAAAGATGAGCCACATTCAAGGACACTTTGAAAGTGCGCTGCTTAGGCATGTATCCGGACAGATGTACGGGAGTAGGAATGTGCCATATATCAAGTGAGAGGAATAAGATTTCTTAATTCCACTGTGACAAGCACAAGTATCTTTTAAAAAATGAACCTCCCCTTCTCAGCATTAATCCAGTTTCTTTCTGATGTCTCTTTTTTTGGTTAAGATGAGCATACACCCATTTCCAGCAGTCTGCTAGTCCACAGCTGGAAATGGGGGATGGTATAAGCAGAGAGATATTAAGAAAATTGGCTCACAGTATCTTACCTGAGTTATAAGTACAAGAAATAAAGGTAAGCTCAGACAGGTAAGTTCTCCTCTCCCACTGGCCACTTCTGACTTATAAGCCTGTATTCTCATTAATGTTCAAAAAGCTATGTTTCAGGAAAACAACAACTGCAAATAAAGCCAGATCAGAAATTACTTAAAGACATTTTTCTTCGTTGACTAGTCACAATCAAAACTTTCCACATGGATGGCCTGACTTTGCTGGGGGATGGATGGGAAGCAGAAAAATTTCCATCACAAAATGTCTAGCTTGCTTTCAACTTGCTCAACAGAGGCCAGTTATCCGGTGGCCTGGGGTCCCTGCTCCCCATTCTCTCCTGACCATTGGGACCAGAGGCTGAAGGAAAACTGGGGCTCTGGGAGCCTTGGCAGCAGCTTGGTCCAGATCCGTCTCAACCTCAGGTGAGAGAAATCCCTCTGCAGAAGTGCGTGTCTTTTCCCTTAAATGAGGAAGGCAGCCTGGACAGACACAGGCGCTGAGCAGAGCCAGGCAGCTGGGCTGCTGTGGAGTTGAGGACTTTCCTCTGGAAGCAAATCTTGAGCTGGTGACAAAATGGATGCTGAGACATAAAAATCCTCAGCAGGATGGGATGAGCTTCTCTGCATATCTCTATAACCAGCTGACAGGCTCTCCCTTTGGGATGGGAGACCATCACAACCAGCACAAGTCCTGATAAAGCTTGTAAGCACTGAGCAGGTCTTCCTGCATTTGATTTCTGTTTCCATTTGATTTAAGACAAGTATTCCAAGGTGCTGAGCATCGTGATGCTCAGCACTGCCGTATTAGGTGCTGGGTGAAGAAGAATTCATAAATCCAAGGCAGGGGTCCAGGTCAGCCATCCTCTGAGTGGAGCGTGGGGGCCATAAGGGCACAGATGGCCACAGTCCATGCCCTGCGGGCAGGCAGGTGGGCTCCCTGCAGGACAGGCATGGGTGCAGCATCCACCTCGCTCCTGCATGGGATTCACAGCCCAAGAGCTCTCCTCAGGAGCCTAAGTCACTCCTCTGCTGTAAGGGACAGATTTTTCTTATGGTTCACTGAGCAAAGTGCATGCACTTTGGGTTAGACAGGAGAGAGCAGAGGACTCATCGTGCTGGACTTTGGTGATTAAATTTGCTCATGGCTTTTTTCTGCCTCTCACTCTCATGCCTTACTACTTTGCCACTGTTTTCTGTTGTCAGCCTTTCTTCCTTCACAATGGTCGGCTCACTTCAGCTCCTTGTAAAGAGTCACCAAACTCTGCAACACGGTAATTAATTAAAGGGCAGAAAGAAAGTGTAGGGATGGGAATAATGCAATTCTTACCCATTTTCTAGTAATTTTTTGTTTCTCTCAGGGAAAACAAACATGAGCTGGAACAGCAAGACTGCATTTAAAACAAACCCAAAACCCTCTTCCAAAATACCTCCACATATAAAAATGGGAAATTATTCCTTGCAATTAGATCAAATCAGGGTATGCCACAAGATGTGAGACTCAACTCGGGAGGAACTGCTGGAATGAAGTGCAGTGGAAAGCTTAACACCATCTCTAAAAGGAAAAAAAAGAAAGAAACTTTACACATCTAATCTTTGTTGCATGAGAAATCAAATAATATTTTCAACATTTATATTCATTCTGAATTAGTGGAAATGCCACAACGATGATAATTTTTTGGCCTAGCACAGAAAATGCCAATTTCATAACAGCTGTACATGCTAACATACTTGTTCCCTTTGGGGTATTTGTATGTCTTACCAGCTTAAATAGCTCCACTACTTATAAACTAGTACACAAACATCTAACAGATGTACAAATTCACATGAGAAGGAATAAAAAATGCACAAACCCCATCACTCTTTCACAACTAATCTGCTTTAATGTAGGAAACACAGCCCACTTGTGCTTCCTTCACTGCAAAGGCTTTCTTACTCTGTGAGATCCCTGAATCCCAGCCTACTCTTTGTTCTTTCATATTTGAAATAGCTGTTGGACTTTTAGAAATGCTCTGTCAGTCTTTTTTAATTGTCTCATGAGACCCAGTATTCTGAACAAGTATAAATAAATGCCTTTAAAAGCTCCAAGATGGATTTACTGGGAGGACTGAGGTGGGTACATTCTCCCTTATATAACAGAGACAGCAGAGGAGCTGTGACCCTGAGTGGTCCTTTCCTCCCCTTATCCACAACCATGCAGCATCCATCTCTGAACAGTCTGATTTTCATTTACTTGGCATGTTAATCTGCATCTAGACGGTTTTGAGCTCCTGGTTGTCCTTCTTCCTGGTTCCTTTTCTTTTGTGATTTTGGGCCAGAGCTGTGTGGAGCTGATGTTTCTTTTTCCTCCCATCTTCTGTTTTCCGTTCCCCTTCTCCAGGGAAGGAACTGGTCTTACAAGCACATTTAGGATATGTCTGTGTCCCACAGTGTGGTCCTGCAAAGAGGTGGCAACGTAGCACAGAGATGTTTGCAAAATAAATCAGCCTGCGGTTTTACCTGAAGATAAATTTATCCTCAGAAATACAGTAAAATAGTCTCCCTGCACTACCACATGAATTGAGCTTTACTGTTTCTACTGTCCAAGCTAGCTTGCTTACGGTTGAGGCCGATTGTTTATACGGCAGTGGTTTGTCTACATAACTTGAATTCAGCTCAGCTGGGGAGAATGCTTGGGCTGATCAGTCACTCAAGTGAGTTTCTCCCTCCAACTATTGCACAGAGCATACACTCTTGTGTGCTGTACGACACCAAAATCATTCTTGACTAAGCAACCGTGTATTTTCTGAAAGAAAAGAGAGGCAAATGCTTGTGGACCAATTATTAGTCCATGCTTGCAGGAGGGTAAATAAGGAATACATTCCTGTCACTTCAGGAGACGCCTCAGTGCTCTGCTGAACGTCCATTACCTTCACCATCATCAAGTTTAACTAGATTTCAAATGATTGCAAATGCTGTGTCCTTCACAGTGCTGTGGATCTTGCCAGTTTACTGGCACCAGTGAGACCTGGATTAAGCTGGGAATTCCCCCCATGTTCTTTGCTGTAGATCCTGCCTATGGCTTTTGGGTTAGCTCTTCTCCATCATCAAGAGAAGCAGTAAACAAGCTGGTAAATCTGTCCTCTGCATTGTCAAAGTGTAAAGTTACACCGCATCTGTACTTTCTTCTTCGTTTTGTTTTTTAATAATCTATTGGGTTTGTTTGTTCAAGTTAATGAATATAGTATGTTATTGTTATGCAGTTATGCCAAAACACTTCACCAGAAATTTCATAAATGTTTTCTGGTGTGTTGCCCAGTTTCATGTGGTTTCACTTTTTCCCTTCATATAGAAGAAAAGCACATGAAAGATAAAGATCTTAGGGTTAATACAACTAGAAAAAGCCCTGGGAAGATTCCCTTAAACAGCAAAAAAGGAGTTAATGAAAAATCAAGTACAAATGAATTATTGTCTGGCTGGCTAACAGTAAAGCTTTAAGGTCTTGATCACGGCTTTTATTTGCAACGGTAAGCATTTATTCTCAGCAGGAGTCCAGCCAACTTTTGGGGGGACCATTTGTGTGAGAAAGCACACATCACCACAGGAAAAGGTCTTGCCACCTAACATTTGCAGCTTCACAAAGCTTCAAAATTGTCCTTTGCTCATAGTAGCATTTCTCTTGGGCTAAGGAGTTTCCATACAATTAAAAGGAGAGGGTCTCTGCCCCCAGGGACTTCACAGCTGAAGGTCAAAAAACCCCAAGTGGAATCAACAAAGGTTTTTTTGTGCAAATCAGCAGGATGCTACAAAGCAGCATTGCACTAGCCTGTCTTTTAGGATGTCTCTGACTTGTTCTGTTAGTACAAAGAGGCTGTTTTCCCAGAACACCTCCATTATCTGTGCAAAACTGGTACTTTTGGAGCTGTAAGAAAGCAAATTATAAGACAAACTATAACAAACTGTAGTTTGTGCTTATGCATATAACAGAATTTGAGTGCAATAGACTTGAAAGGAGGAATATGTGTGGAATGGTAGAATTTGTCCCTCTGATGGTAAATACATTTGCTAATCTAATTTTTAATCCTGAATTCTGATAAATCAGCCTTATATCCCATCTTTGCATCCTGGCAGTATATATCTATTGAAGTTCAGGGCTGTGGAACTTCCTGGATATTTTTAAGCAGTAAAATATTCCTTATTTCTGATTTCTCTGCTGTTCCTGTTAAAGTTAATGGAAAGCTCTCTTTGATTTTATTCAAGTGGGATCAAGCTCTCAAACATAATTTAAGACCTCAGCCAGTTCCCATTGCAGCAACGAGGCCCAACAGCTAACAGCTAGAGTTGCACATGCAGGTTGCCAAATGGAAGGAAAACAGACTGAAAGAAGCATAAATATATGGGGTACTGAAAATAAATTTATTGGAAATGAACACTGAATCTGAATGAAAATCTGAACTACTTCCAAATCAGTTTCAAAGAACTGATACAGCAGAAAATGGCCTTCTTAGCCAGTATTATGTCCCTTACCTTAGATAAACTAACCTATTAATGATGTATAGCAGAGTCACATATTTTTCTCTGATGCATCTGCCAAACATCTATATGTGCAAGTGAATTCACAGATCCTGGACTGCTTTCTGAGGCAGGGATGTAGACATCTAAGCTCTCAAGTCAGAGTAATGTGACCCTCTTTGTAGCTGGATACTTTTTTCCTCTAGTTTCATATACACTAGTGCAAATTTCCCCAAGACCGGCCACAGATGCGTGGAGTTCTGTGATGAGGCACATCTGCCTTGACGAGCCACATGGTGGGGGCACAATGCCAGCCTTGGACCGCAGTTTCTGAATATGAGGTCCAGGCTACAGCATTGGGCCACAGCCTCTCCCCTGCTCTAGGACACCTCAGGCCTCATCAGCGAGCTTGCCAGATTTAAGATCAAAAAGACCAGCTGGATTTGGCATATAATTACAAGAAAATGAAGCACAGTAAAAGGAACGAAGACTCTCACATGGTGAGATGGTGGGTGATGGTAAACCGCCCCATGTTATCTTTCAGTCCTATTCACCACAAGCTCCCATCCTCTTCCCACCCAATGCTCTTCTGCTCACTTTTTCAGTCCCACTCTTCCAGCATTTTTCAATCTGCAGGTCTACAGACTCCTTCTTGCTCCAATCCCCTCTGCTCCTCCCCATCTGCAAATGTTCCTGATTGATATTTCCAGACCTCCTTGTGCCTGGTTTCCCACTGCAAATGCATGTCCCTTGGATAAAGCCCAGCTTGTTTTCAGGATGGTGTCGATGATGTCCCATCCCTCCTCCTAGGCTTGTTCCAACCCATCACTGCTGTCCCATCCTGGCCACGTCAGCTTCCTGCCCTGATTGTACCTGAAGAAACACTGAGGTTTTAAGAACCTGGGTACAGGCTGCAACTGTGAAAAGTCTTCCAGAGCTGCACCGTGAGGGTACAAACTGTAGGAAAGAGAGAGGGGTTTGGGAGAACAAGCTAGGAAGACATGATGGTGTTGCTCTCCCAATATGCAAGGTACCAGTTTCATGGGGGAAGAACATGAGGTAGGAGCCAGTTGCAAGAGTGTTCAGTAATTGAGGCTTGACCAACCCACCAGCATGGAGCTAGTAGTTGTTCATCACAATTACAGTAAATATAACAAAGTCTAGGACACTTGGAGTTGGGAGAACCAAATATGGATTTATGAGTCCTTTGGGGGGCTGCAGAATAGATTAATTTCTGTGAATTTCCTCTCACATACACAGATACATTATTTAAATGAACACGTGCCTGTCTTGTCCTCTTCCTCCCACATTTCCTCTCTCTTCTTCCACCAGTAGAGGTACAACAATAAAACAGATTTGCCTTTTTTTTTTTTCTCTTGGAAAGCTGGGCTGCACATTAGTAACTTCCCTTTTGAAATCTAAACTGAAAAATTATGTGCATTAGCAGACCATATTGTGTTCTTATTTTTGAAGCCAAGCTCCCCTCGGGTACCTATACAACTTAAAAAAGCGGTGACAGGATATACAGCTGGACAGAGTATTTCCAGTGGAGCCACTTTGCACTGGACAGTGACATTTTGGTGGAATGTGTTGATTCTGTCAGAATTTGCGCTGGGAGCCAGTCTGGTAAGCAGGTGGGTGGCCAGAACCGCAAAAAGCAACTTTTTAACAGAATTCCATTATAAATTTCTTTTGTCTCTCTGACTTTTCCTTCCAATTTGAAATAAAAAAATAAATAAATCTGGAAATGGTAATTTTTCTGTGGAGCAGGAATTCCTAAGCCTTAACCAAAAAAGAAACTATTTGTTTATTTTTCCATTTGGCTCTTCCTCTCTGTTTCTCTGGCTTCTCTCACTCAGCTACCCTTCCCACTCCCCCTTTTTGTTCCTTCTGCTCATTTTTCCCCTTTCACCTCTTCATTTCTCAGCTGAATTGTTTTCTCACTCCTGGCTTTGCAATCTATTTCACAGCTGATCCTTTGCTGAGCGTGAACTCAATAACACTGGAGGTGAACTTTCACACTCAAGTCGATTCAGAGGCTTAGGGTAGACAGGTTTGCCCCTCTCTATGCAGTAAGTAAGGTTAATGTATAAACTTCCTCTCTCTCTGCTTTATATTCTCCTCATTTTTATTATCTTAACTTACTGTTTTGTTTTAAAACCCTGATCCATATCTAAACATAACCTCATGTGAACTGCCTAGCCACCTCCACCACCACTATCACTTCGCCCTAGCCCAGCTCCCCTCTTCGAGTAGCAGCGCTGCTGCTTGAAACAAGACATTGAATTGGAAATGACTGCAGCGTTCAGTGCGGTACCTTCAGTAATGTAGTTCGGTAATGGAGTTCCTGCTATAGGCACCTTTTTCCTCCAAGCCTGAGAAAAGTTTTACCTCCCTTATTAGTTTCACTAGCAGTAGCGCAGGTTGTTTCAATATTCTATGCTGCCTGTAACATATTGCAGATGTACCTGTGTGAAATGGTCTCTTATTATTGGAATGCAATAAAAAGAAAACAAGCTTCTCGAGAGGAAAGAGGGTAAAGAAAAAAGTTAACCCAGTTTGGGCCTGAAATTCCCCAGATTTTTATACTAACATTAACATTTTATAATACAGCTATTAAATTACCCAAAGAAGTGTATTTAAAAGGGCTCTGGGCCAAATTCTGTATTCTTTCCTTTACTCAGTGCCTATATCTGCTGCTGAAGCAGTAATAGACCTTGCCTGATTAAGGCAAAAGCATGGCAGTGATTTCAGGACCTCTCCCCTGAAATTTTGAAGCCTAAGGATATGCTTGTGTCATGCCACGGAGAACGATCAGGAGACGCGCGATGCAGCAGACACCACACGGTTTTAGCAGCAGCAGCAGGAGTCTGGGCATCTCGTCTGTGCCGTACTCCAGCTCAGGGCAGAGCATTTCAGTTCAGCTGCACCTTGTTGACCTGGCTGCAGTGCGCTGGAGGCTGGGCCTGGTGTTAGCACACATTTATGCGCCGTAGCTTGAAAGCGCTAGTTTTGTTATCTTTGCACTGTCTTTCCTTGTGTGGTGTAGAACTATTGTGAGTCAGTTTTTAAATGGGACTTAAGCTCCTAAGTTAACTGGAGACTTACAAAATGTCCAAGGAAAACATGAGGGCCAAATGCTTTCCCCTGAAGGAAAGTCCTCATCTGGTATATATCTGACACACTGTGCCTCTTCTCATTAAGCACGCAATATGTTAGTGTGCTTCAAATGAGGCAAGATATGTCCTAGTGTTGGATGTCCCTAGAGGGAAAGGGCCAAGTAGTCCCACAGAACAGCATCCATGCTGATCTGAAGTATGTTAGATGCAGCACGGAAGTGGCAACAGGATCAAATGATGTGTCTGTGCACTTATTCTGTGCACCCATTGCCATCTCTGAAGGGCTTTTGGTTCAACAGAGCTGGCAGGTGAACTCATTCTCAAATTCTAAAAGCACCTTCAAATTGCTTGCATGCATGTGCAGTACAAGCGTTTTTTGAAGCCAGTACAGGCGTTTTAATTTGTTTTAATTCACTGCCTCTGTGAAATGAGACCAAGGCAGAATGTCCCTCTCTCCCTCAGAAGAGCACAGGACTGTGCCAGTGCATTTCTCAAGGCAAGCTGCATTATTTCACATCAATTTACTCCAAGTTCTGCAATAGTTTCTTGCGAACACTGATTTTTCCTCAGGGTTTGTGTTTTCAAGTGTAATGTGTAGAACTGATCTCTTCCAGTTTGAATGCTTTATTACCCTTTCATGGTGGAGCTAGAAATAAGAATGGTTTCTTAGCATGAGAACACCATATATGATTGGACTTAGTGTACTAAAATGTAAAGGTTGAATACAAATTTGTAGTTGTGGGTCCCATGCCAAAACAGAGTTCACTAAAATATGAGTCCAGGTCAGCATAGCCTGGGATTCTGACTTGTGTTTGTGTAAATCCATGAGTTTGGCGATCCAAACCTAGGGGAAAAACCTGTGTTTGGCCCTCTGCACCTAGAGACATGACCAGTGAGAAAGAGACTAGATTGTCATAGTGGAAAAAAAAGCCATTGTGCAGCAGGTGTTCGCAATGGGCTAGATCATCAACCTGGTGTAACTTGGCAAAGCTCTGCTGCCTTCAGTGAAGCTTCCCCAGTTTATACGAGCAGAATACCTGGTTTGTCCCAATTTATCATTACAGTCAGCAGTCCCTGTAATTTTACTCTTGCAGCATCTAAGAAGACCAATGTGTTACAGACAGCTTCTCTTCTGGAATCATAAGGGAATCATAAGCCTTCTGGTAATCTTGGATAATCCCTGAAGCTATGAGTCACTAGAAGCAGAGGCCCTTCATGCATCGTTTGAACCCCTAATTATCCAACATATGTGGGTAAAAGTGAGAGGCAAGAGCAGGGCCAGCAGCAGACAGAAAACACCGGACGAGCGATTTTGAAGGGGACTTCCCGTTAATATAAACAACCTTCTTTCCATCCTAATAATGCACCTGTTAGCAAATATATTCCTGGAGAGCTGCACTCAGGCATCTGCTTATGACTTTGCAAAGGAAGTAGCTAATTGACATTAGGGGACTTTAAGGTGTTTCCTGACTGTAACTGTGCAGTATTTAACACTGCTTTATAGAGCACAATGCTCAAAACACTGCCAAAAATTTCAAAGCCCTGCTGAAAATGTGGAAGAAGAAAAAGGTTTCCATGTCCAGAATGGTGACCTAGAATTTAATCTGTTTCCAGGTAGAATTAATAGCACTCTGGCATGGAGCCCAGTCTCTTCCCTTGTGCAGAATGAGTCCTGATGAGAGTTTTTTTCCTCTCTGAATGACTGATTCCCTTGATTGCGCTCTGTTCCTCAGGGTGGAAAAATCAGAGCAATTGAAAAGAAATCTGAGAAACTGCAAGAACATCCTAGAAGCAGGGTGCGGGCAGTGGCGGCGGCAGCAGGTCTCATGTTGTGCCAGGCTCAGTATGTGCTGCGCAGGAGGAAGGAGGCATTCGGCCCCTTGGCTGTGTACCGCTTCAAAATCACTCATTCCCAGAGCCTGTTGTGTACACTACCCAGGCAGGGTCCATGCTCTAATCTGCAGCCTACTGATAACACAAATGAGCAGAGGGTGGCATTAAGGAGGCAAGTTCTTCTTTGAGCATTGTATTTCTCAATTCAGTCAAAGGGAAACATTTTTTGCCAAGTTTCTGGAAGGAACAAGGTTACTAAGCTTGCTCTGTGTGCATTGTTTGTTCTCTACCTTTTGAACATTTCAGTTGATTTCAATGGTAGCCAGGTCTTACAATTTCTGGAGAATACACCAGACGGAGAGGTATTTTTGACTGCCCCAAGCAGCAGTAGAACTCAAGTCTTCATAGACAGGAGTCAACCCATCCTGAGACACAAGCAAAAGGAGACTTCATTAGTTCTGATACTCTTTTAATTTAAATACTGCTTCTGCTGCATTTCCAGTCAACCACATGACAGAACGGAAGGAATTTCTCATGGGTCATGTGGGGCCTTTGATAATAGTAATGGATAGGGCCTTTTTCAGTCAGTGGTGTTACTTCTGGTCATTGCTCAAAATGGATCTGGGCACTTGTGCTTTGAGCGTAGAATTTCAGTGGGGAACGAGCTGGTCAAAGTTCAGCCAGCAAGAAGGGAGAGAGGACTGAGACTCTGTGCTACAAAACTGTTGTTAATTTTAAGACATCTGTACATCAAGCCTGTCTATTTGGTGTCTCAGATTAGCCGGAATTATTTGGGCCATTGCTGAAGCATTACCTCTTTAAATCTTCAGCAAACTGGCACTGGTTAATGGGATGGACTGTCAGAATATGATTCTGGGGAAAGGTGGGATATAGGAACTACTCCATCTCTCAAAGGTATGGTCAAATTTGCCTCAATGGCTCCAGAGCACAGCTGGATGGTGAAAATCCTGTGGATTTGGCTGTGGGCTTGTTACAAAAATCATTGCAGCAGAGCACTCGCAAGCAACAATCTATTATATTTCCAAGGGTATTTTTTTCTTCTCACTATAGCTGGAGGTTTTGCTGGATTTTTGCTTTTAGTTTAGCTTGCCTAATTTGTTCCTTTCTTTTTTCTCCTTTTAGGAAATTAGTTTGTGAGCAACATCAAAAATGGAAAATTTTTTTAAAACTATAAACAATTTCTCTTGTTTTCTTGTGGGGGTCCATTAGCTGGCACTAGTCTAAAGAAGAAATCCCATAGCTCTTGCAGCCAATTTGTTTTGGTTTTCTCCTTTGGTTTATTTTATCGTTACACAGGCTGGATGGGTGGAGATCAGATCGCTATCATTGTGATCCCTGTTGTATCTGTCATCCCACAAGTCTGTTTGCTTTCCAGAAATGATTCGTGTTGATTTCAGCAGCTCTATCAGCAAGCATACTGTGCTATTTGGTGCTTCTCTTGCCAAAACACACCTACTGTATCCAAATGCAAGAAGGTTACTTAGCCTTAGCCTGTGTGTACATCAAGAAAGTTTTAGCGTATCTCTGAACATTGTGAAACAGCCTCTCCTTTGCTGTGCATAAATTTTCCATTTACTAAATAGCTCTGACTTCTTTCTCACCTGCTGATATGACTCTCTCTATGCAGAAAAGGCAGCCAAAATGCCACTTTTATTATTAAACTAAATCTCCCAAACCCTAAATGCTTTGTTCTGTTGAAGACACTGGAAGCAGCTCTGGGCTGACAGAAAGCAGCAGCAATGTTGACATATACTTCACAGAGTCTAAGCTTTCATTCAGTAATATTATACCAGAGTGTAGTTCTTCAAAGAATTTTCTCACCAGAGAATTTCTCAACCTCTATTTTCTTACGCAGAGTCAAACTGGGAATAGATGCTTCCCCATAAATTAAAATGGTGCTGGTCTAGATGTCATATCCTTAAATCAAGACAGTATTACACTGGATGATTTTGTGTATGTGAAGCCCCAGAAGATGCAGACACTGGCACCACACAAAATCGGTAACAGAAGAGATTAAGATGCTTTATGTGTTTTGCAGCCAAGAAACAAGACCAGCTGCCTTGATCTCTGACAAATGGGAAAAAACGTTAATCAGAATGAAAAAAAAAAAGAAACCTCAGTCATCTTCATTTGCTCATTCTACTACTCAGCTCTTAAACAGAGGTAAGTAAAACACTTCTGGGCATATTTAAACTATTCTGTTTTTCCAAGACTTAATTTATACCCAGTTTTCTTTAGGTAGAGAACTAGAGAACATCGGCAATATGCAATAGCTCAGGACAGGGAGCAAAAGATACATGCAGTGGGACCCCGCATCAGGACAATGATGGTACTCAAGACTGAGAGAGATGATGGCCAACCACAGAAGAGTTAGGGCCAAATTTAATGATAACTTAAATAGTATATCAGTTGCAGGCACGTATGAATCTGAAACTCTGCAGAACTGGGCACTGTAGAAAACTCATACAGTTTTGATCTTTGGGAACTGTGAATGAAAATTTAAAACCCCAAGACAATGGCAGAAAGAGGGCTATAGCAACCAATAAAGATGATAAAAAGTAACATGAGCAAGAAATATGACCTAATATATCACTAGCATTGCAGGTTCATTCTACCATGTATTCTAGCACATCTAAGAGGGGCGTTTGAGAGCAAGACATGAGTCTTACAGAAGAATGAGGCCGATGTTAAGGCCATTTGCATATGCTTATGTCTTCGGCAAAAGCTGAATTAATCACATACTGTATTCCAGACTGTTGGCTGAATCAAAGCTGTAGGTATAAAATAAAAGTTGCTTTTCACCTAAGTTGGTTGGTTTAGTATTTGACCAGAGGAAATAAAGTTGTTGATCTTCTGTTGTTTTTCAGTTGCACTGCATTAAAGTGCGTTCAGAAGGCTTGATAAAGTATTTTTCATAGAACCATTATTGTGTGGCTGATTTATGTGGCCACTTTGATGGTAAAGAAGTTTAATTAGTAATAGCTGCGGTTCTTGAAGAGAATTTTAACAAGGTGCCTCACATATGAAAAGCACAGAAGTCTCTTTGTTCTGAACAACCTCTAACAGGGTGTAGAAGGAGACTTTTGCTCACTCTGCTCATTCTGATAAATTAGTAGGTTGCTTTGAGCAAGTAAGCAGAACAAGATCACAATATCACCGAGCATCAAGTCCTGGCCCACTGAGGGAACAGTTGCACCATTGCTAAATTGCTGCAGAAGATTTATACTGTCACAACATCAGTGGTGGGATTTCCTTCCTTGTTTCGTCAAAACAGAGCTTCAAACTCCAGAGGCCCTTTTCTAGCTGTCTCTAGCTAGATGTCCAAAGGCTAAGCTATTTCCTCTGTGCATGGAGAGAAATTGGTACAGCTAGGGAGTGAGTCACCTCATCCAAATACAGGAGTTTAGGATAAGCCAATTCAATTGCCGTAATCAAATCTGCTGAAAACAACCTTCCACGCTTTCTGGTACAAAAATAATAGGTGGGGCTGGTATTGCAAGGTCCCACTAATTCAGGGTGTGTACCCATCTGGAGACCATAATGTATTCTCATCTTTACAGCTATTAGGTTTTGGAAAGAAAACGGATAAACAAGGTGTTTAAATCCATAAATCTGATATAACTTTTAATAAATATTTTGGTGTTGTCTGAAAGGCAGTACCTACACCACCGACTAGGGATCGTTCTCTGTACTAAAGGTCAGCTGGCATGGCATCGATCCTGTCCACAGATGCGAACTCACTGCCTTCTCAGAACAGAGATGTCAGGCGGCTTTGCAGGAAGGGTCCCTGGCAGGCACTGGGCTTGAGCACGTCTGTGGCTGCAATAACATGCATCAACGAGCAAGAGTGTGCTTATCATTTCATCGTGGTTGTGAACCAGGGTGTGAGCTGTGCCCTGCCTGTTTCTTATTTACTAGAATAGATGCAGTTAAGAGGCTTTATCCTGCAAAAATATAGTTACTACTGAAAACACTTTTTTTAGCAGCAAAAGACCAGAGGCTCAAATGGGACACAATGTGCTTTGGCAGGGCAAGCCTATGGTTTCAGGTTGCACATACCATTTCATACGTTCTTTAAAGAAAGATCCCCAAAGGGAAAGTTACATTGCCTGTATGGTCTCTAACTGAATCCTGATCAAATTATTTTTTATTATTTTAGCTATAGCAGATATACTACCTGGTAGTGGCTTGAATCCTTCGTTAGATGTAGAGGTGGTGGCTCTCATACATTTTGTAAAAGCTCTGAAAGCTTACAACAGTCTGGCAAGACAGCAATGGAATGGAACAATCATTTACTTCTGGTCTCTTAGATGTATGTAAAAGAAAAAATATAGGCTGAGCATTTATCAGACATCAGAATTTATGATAAGACTTGGAGAGGTCAAGAATACTGTCTTCAATTCTTTCTTTTTGATGAAGCAGTTTAAAATTCTAAGGTCTAAGACAGGTCTGAGGTCCTCAGTTTTGAGGGGATGAGGAACTACAGTGAACAAAACTTCTCTCTGCAACATCATGAAGGAACTACCTTTCTAGCTCTGAGATGGGGAATTGTGCCGGGGACTTAACTCAGTCTCACAAGAACTGAAAAGGAGGTTGATGGACACAAGAGAGCGACTAAAACCAGAAACTATAAATCACTTCTATGGTGTCTAGAACTAAATAGAATTTCCAAATGCTAGTGGAACGCTTTAGAAGTTAGCTTTTGTGAATACATCTCCTACTTGCTGTAGGGATCCACTTTGAAGCTTAGGTACATAGAATTGGGAAGTTATTTTGTGATATTTTGTCTTCGTCTTTAATCTCCAGGACATGAAGTCCTGTGACTCCATACAACTCTCACATTTGACTCAAAGCAATAAGTTATTAATAGTAAGGATGACTGTCAATGATAGGGACCAAAGGGTATGTTCCTAGGTTTACTTAGATTAGAGATTACCATGCATAACCAAATCTGTGACAACTGCAAACAGGTTAAGAAACACATAAAAGGATTGATTACAGAATAAGAGTACCCATTTCTATGAATGCAGACTCAATGGTTATACAAGCACAGACTTTAAGGCAAAGAGGTATTTCTCACTGTGGGCATCTGTGCACTCTGAAAAAAGCCATTACATAGACTCAAGCAGAATTTTTTGGTCTTGGATATATATTTGACTGCAAAGACAATGGGATTCAGATGTGCCATAAAGAAACAAAACCAAAACAAAACACATGTATTTCTTAGACAGCATGAGATAAAGAGCTGTATATAGCCCCTTATACTCAAAGCATCTCAAAACCAGACATGGGGATTTTTAATCCCACAGTGCTGCTAAGGTCTAACAACTTTCTAAGAGTAAGGAAGCAGACAGTGTCTCTTGTTCCTCAGCCATGCTGTTGCAATATCAGCGCAGATGCCAGTTGTGATAAAAGTTTCTTGTAATGTAAACAGTTATCGGCTCTTCTACCAAGAAACCCTGCGCCAGACTCTCCGGCACACCGCAGGGGCTGTGCGCTGGGCCAGCTCCTGTGCTGCTACCTCTCTTCCCAGGGCTGCAGGTGCACGGCCAGACCCCTGCCACGATCCTCCTCACCTGAACCGGCCCCAGGAAGGCCCTGCCAGCTGAATGCACTGCTGTGCTTGGTGCTGAGTCTGCTGGAGAAGCTCTCTTCTACCTCATTTCAGCAGAAAGCTGGAGAATATCAGCAATGAAGAAGGAAGGATTGAGGAAAAAAAAAAAAAAGCAGAGTACGTAGGACACTCCCCATTGCAGTGGACAGCACTGCAGCCTGGATCCGTAACGAGCGATACAGACCTCTTGTGGTGGTCAAACCTCAGTATGTTCCTGCTAGTCAGCTGGTGTGTATTTCATAAAAATTAGCTGGCATTTTACGATTAAAATTGTATTTAGAAATAGAAAATTCTTTGTGGCTTGTTATTCTTTCTCAAATACCTCTGTGGTTTTTTAACACTGTCTCTTGCACAAACTTTTATTTACAAGTTTTATAAACCCTGTAATTTGTAGCTTTCTGCAATTTTTTTTCTTCAAAATGTAACAAATTAATCAGAGACCTGAAATTCTATTAATACAGGTCTTTGTCCTTTCCTGTCATTCATACTTCCAAGTGTCCCAGGGACATCTGCTAGTTGAGAGAAGTCAACAGCAATCAGAACAGTTACAAGACAAACTGGGAAAAGCAACAGTAACTACGCAACAAATTAATGAATATATTAAAGTAAATGGAATTCTTTTCTATTGCAGAAAAAGTAGACATAATTAAGAGTAGGGACCAATTAGTGTTCTTCTTTGTGACGAGGAGAAATGTTAAGGTAAAGGGCAGATGGAACAATTATGCATATCTGAGAGGTGGCAAAAGCGAATGATTAACTGAATGCCCTGATCTAACCCACCAGGTGACTACAGCATGAGAATTAAACAGCAGCATGTGCACAGTTACCAGCAAAATTATCTGGTGTTACTTCAATTTCACAAAAAGAATGACATTTTACACTCACGTAGAGATATATATAGAAATATATAGATACACATTACACCTTCTGTTGTGCAAGGAATCTTGAAGACTTTGCCTTATTGCAAAGAACAGTGCCTTTGGGCCATATCAGCATGTTATCAGCAAGTATTCTGTAGTTCACTCATGAAGGCTTCCCCAGTGAGGATCTCCCATGGGCACCCACACTTCAGATCTTGGTGATACCTTCAGAGTCTTTCAGGTGGATTCAGCCTGCACACAGTAATTTGTAGGACATGCAACCCGTGGCACGCACAGTACTCTGAAATGGCCTTTTTAGTGCTATCCTTGCCTGTTTGAAATGTGCTGTCTATACTGTCAGCCAGCATTGCCCAGGAGCTAGACATTTGTCATGAGCAGCCTTTCTCACACACCCTCATGGTCCACCTGGAGCCGGACCTATCAGCCTACGTTGCATCCCAACAGGTAGCTCTCTACTCTTCATTGCACATAGATTTTCCCCAATAAGGTCCTGGTATGAGATCCTCTTGTGAGGCAGGTGCTCCCGATGGCAGTGCTTTTGGGCAGTGCTTTTGGCCTCATAAGCAAGGTGGACTCATGTTTCACAAGTATTACCAAGTTTTTTGGGGAAAAAAAAAAAATCTCATCAAATGTCTTGGGCTCTGGGGTGAATATAGCCATATTCAAGTCATCTTTGTGGAGAGCTGCTAATGGTGGGGTCACCTGGACGGTGTAAGGGAGCACACTGGAGGGTGAGGTATTGAGTATCTGAACCAGAGGTTTTCCCTCCCAGCAAGTCTGTTTTATTACAAACTCCACGGGGTATTGTCCAAGACTGAGACATTTGCCCTGAAAGGCCCTGGAGGAGCATGAACATGTGGGCATTACCAATGCCTTTAGAGCAGCATGGCTTCTTTTTATATGTTTTCTTCTCATTTTTTCTCTGAGGGATGCACTGGGAGGCAATATACAGCACTCCCCCAAATCTGCATCTGCATTGCTGGACACTTTGCCTTCTGCAGTTTTAAGCAGTTACACCAGGACCAGATGTTCAGCAAATTCACTGGAACCTGAATTAGCACTTACAAGGTTTTGTTTCTATAATGTGAATGCCTTTTGGCAAAACTAAACGCAATGCACTCATATAGCATAAGCCATCAAAGTACAGTAAGAAGGCAAATTTTTCACTGGTGACCAGTAGATGTATTGTCTCTTTTCTCCTGCTGATGTTTTGAGATCTCCAGTGTCTCAGGATAGATTTTACTGAGGTGTAGAAAGAGAAGACAGGAACAGAGACAGAAGTGTTAGTTATACAAAATGCATTGGTACAGTTTGTGTTTCTGTTTTTTCTTTTATTTCAGTCTTACTGTGATTTTTACCCAATTTTCACCACTTTTTTCAAAAGTTGTTCAGTTTTTGATTGCTGAGAGCTGACAAGTGATTAGTTTTACAACGAGTAGCTTTTGCAGGAGAAAGTGAACATTTTAAAATTAGCTTTCTTTGATAAGAACATAATTCTGTTAGGATCAGATTGGGTCACCAAATTCTCCTTAGACTAGTGCTGATGAGGTTATTGCTACTGCTCCAAGTCTCATACTGATTCTTCCTTTATTGCAAGGGCTAGATAGCACATTGCTTCCAGTGCAAGAGAAGGTACTTAGATGGCTCATGCATGTCCATCTTTTCTAACTTTCAGGAAACATGATCAGGCCTGAGACTCCAAATCTCGGTTTAAATTGCACTATCATACTGTTTTCAAAGACAAGTACATTTTTATGTGTCCTGGAATACAGATGCATGCTTCAATATCTTCTTTCCGATAGAAAACAACAGTGCCTGCAGCCCAGACATTACTTTCGAACAACTGTAACAAAAGAAGAAAAGGAAACTCTACACAAAAGAGAACCCTTTACAGAGAAACGGTAGACTTTGTATGAAATTATTCCAGTTTTTCTCAACAAAGGGAATATCCTAAGGTTGAGTTACATTTTATAGGAAGATAATATTGGTAGATTAAGGTAAGTAGACTGCTCTTTTCAAGCTGACCTCAGAATGTAAACTGGACGATTGCACTTGGTTATCTGCATGCCTGTAATTATTCTAACTCTCCACTGGATGTCAATACTGCTTAATACAAATGTTGGCTCAGAATTCACTGCTTAGAGCAGAGCAAGCCTTGCTTATAGAGGTGATTACTGTTTAAGAACATAATTAGATAAGGAATGTAACTATACCAGGTGAACCTCACCCATTTGGAGGTAGGCAGAGGATAGCCTTTAATAACAAAGGCACTTCTTCCTCCATTCCCCAAAAAGTTTAGGTTGCAATTGAGTTTCCGTTCTATAGCTGATGTTGTGCATGTCTCTGCAAAAATATCTGTTCCGAACAGTTGGGGAGAATTGGGAACCTGGTATCTAAAATTTCTACCAAAGATAAAGTATTCTTTATCCCTAAACACACTGCAAGGCTACCTTCCACTTTTTACAGAGAGGGGAAACTTGCAGAACTCAGGCTCTTGAAACCTTGTGCGCAAAAGAAAGACACATAGAGTAAGTTTTCATTAAAAAAGTTGTTAAAACCACATGGCTAGTATTAAAGCCAAAATTACTGATTGGCTTGAACAAGCCTTAGTTAAGCTCTGAACTTCCAGCAGCTTCCACCCCTTTTGTTCCTACCTAAACCCGATTCCCTGGTGCAGAGTTTTCCTCTGCAGAGCAGAGGCGTGGTGGAGGTGCTGAAGGAAAAGCCAACAGCAGCAGAACTGCAGAAGCAGAAGAGGCGATGGCATGAAGGTAAGGAGAGAGGAGGAATCTGTCCTGCAGATATAGGGATTTGAGGATATCCTTTATTTTCCCTGAAAACCCAGTGAACCCTGCTTGATAAAAAACTCCATCAAATGAGTAATTCTGTGGTGCAAGCGCAGTAGAGTTTAGTAATTCTCTATTATCCTCCTGCTGCCATCAGGAGAGGTAAGAACATGATACCCTTTGAAGAGGAGAGGGAAATTGTGCTTATCACAAAATCTGAGTTAGCAGAGTATAATTTTTCAATTAACAACATTTTGTACAATTTTTTTTTGGTTTAGTTTGGGTTTTTTTGGCAGGTGACTTCAAAGACAACCAGTTTAACATGGTACTTTTGGCAAAGTAGGGGGTTTTGGGTATGGGTTTGTTTTTTTTTTTTCCCCTACTACCATATGTAGCAAATCAGCTGAAGCAAAATGTAGAAAACAAAATGAACAGAAATGGTGTTTCAATGATTGAGCTCCCAAAGCTGAGCTGATGCCAGTGGCACCCCATGCTTCTGTGATTCTGCCTAATGATGCCTGTGGTATTTAACTTTCATAAGGATTTAATATTTGACACTGTGACAAGATTTTTTCCAAGCATGCATGGAGTGTTTTTTATACTCTTTTTTGGCATATTTATTCAAAATGTACTATATTTAAGATTGCTGTAATCACATACACACATTGGCTACTGGCCACAACATTTGAGCTATTAATCATACCCCGGAATCCACGGCAGATGTAAAAATTAAGTTTTATTTATCAAACTTACTCATTGGAAATGGCAGCCCAAGAAATTCACTCCTTAGGATTTTGACTTTTCTTACATACTTCTGGCAATGGGTTCAAGGTTTTAGAAAGGTGTAAATCATATTTTTGCTCAGTCCAGAGAGTGTTGGCACAAAACTAAAATTATTTTTCCAGAAATGCAAACCCTTTTGTTTGGATGGTCTTTATTTTTCCTCCAAATTA
The DNA here is from genome assembly GCF_011004875.1 of Balearica regulorum gibbericeps. Classification (NCBI taxonomy): domain Eukaryota; kingdom Metazoa; phylum Chordata; class Aves; order Gruiformes; family Gruidae; genus Balearica; species Balearica regulorum. The sequence goes on along the minus strand of NC_046184.1, from coordinate 40,454,667 downwards.
TACCTCCAGTGCTATTGCTTTAGCCTAACGCTATTTTCCATTATTATTCCATCTTTCAAGAAACAAACCAAAGCCTTCTAACCTTGCAGAAATTTCATACCCACAGATATGACTACCTTTCAGCTGAGTTGGGAAAGTGGTCTCCAGTGACAGGTTTGGTTACTCTTTCCATAAACAGCTAGATGAAAAGCAAATAAGGTGATGGGGAAAAACAGGTTCAGGAGGAAGGCTCTATCTGTGGTATGACTCAAAGAAGCTCCGGCTCTGAAAACCTTAGTAGTTTATGGGTTTATTTACAAAAGACAGTGTCTTTGAAAACAACTAGCATGAGTACTGTTTAAGCTGAAGGGGTCTCAAGTGATTGTGATGCTGTTTCCATTGTCTGCTAGCATAGGAAAAGCTCCTACAACCCAAACTTTCTGAAGTTTTCTATTAAAAAGAACAAATTAGGTACAATAATACAGAGAAGAAGGAAAAAAAAATCTAAAAAGACTAGCATTACGGGACAAAAATACACCCACCATATGAGTGTACAGAATGCCGCAGATTTGTTCCTGGCTTTTTTTTGCTTTCAAATTGTTATTGATTTATAAGCATTCCTTTTATATACATATATGATATATTAAAGTGTACGAACTAAATTAATTCCAATTGTCTTCTGCTTGGACTAAATATATGTTAATGTCTGGGCTTTATTTTATTCGCCTTCACATTCCAAACAATGTCATAATACATCTTTTTGTATTTGTACTACAAATCTATATAGCACGTTATCATTCAAAAAATCAGTCACTTTCTTGATCAGCTTATAAACTAGCCCAAATGAGGAAGGTACCTGAATGACAGTATGTAAGAGAGCGTATGGACACCAGTGGAGAGCACGTCAGCATAAAAGGGACTCCTCTACCAAGCTCATAGAATCATAGAATACCAGGTTGGAAGGGACCTCAGGGATCATCTGGTCCAACCTTTCTTGGCAACAGCATTGTCTAGACAAGATGGGCCAGCACCCTGGCCAGCCAAATGTTGAAAGTGCCCACTGTTGTGAAATCCACCACTTTCCTGGGCAGATTATTCCAATGGCTGATTATTGTCATTGTGAAAAATCTTCCTCTTGTGTCCAATCGGAATCTCCCCAGGAATAACTTCTACCCATTTCCCCTTGTCTTTTCCATGTGACTCCTTGTAAAAAAGGGAGTTTCCATCTTCTTTGTAGCCACCCTTTAAGTACTAGAACATGGTGATGAGTTCTCCCCTAAGCCTTCTTTTCTCAAGGCTGAACAAACCCAGCCTTTCCTCAGGCTTCCCAGTCCTTTGATCATCTTTGTGGCCCTTCTCTGGACCCTCTCCAGCCTGCCCACATCTTTTTTGTGTAGTGGTGACTAAAACTGAACAGAGTATTCCAGGTGTGGCCTGACAAGCGCTGAGTAGAGTGGGATAATGACTTCTTTATCTCTGCTGGTGATGCCCTTGTTGATGCAGCCAAGCATCCTGTTGGCTTTCTTTGCTGCAGCAGCACACTGCTGTCATACTCATATTGAGCTTCTTGTCCACCACGACCCCCAGGTCCCTTTCCACAGATCTGCTCCCCAGCTGGGTAGATCCTGGCCTGTGCTGCACTCCTGGATTATGTTTTTCCAGGTGCAAGACCTTAGATTTGTCCTTATTGAACTTCGTAAGTTTCTTGTTAGCCCACTCTTCTAGCCTATCCAGGTCTTCCTGCAGTGTGACTCTCCCTTCCGAAGTGTCTACTTCCCCACTCAGTTTGGTACCATCAGCAAACTTCATCAGGGTATATTTGATCTCATCATCCAGATCACTTATGAAGATATTGAACAGCATCGGGCCCAGTGTCAATCCCTGGGGGACCCTGCTTGTGACAGGTCACCAGTTTGAAAAAGAGCTATTTCCCACCACCCTCTGGGTGCAGCTTGTCAGCCAGTTCCCCATCCACTGCATGGACCACTTGTCTAGACCACAACACATCAGTTTCTCTAGGAGGAGGCTGTGGGGAACCATATCAAAAGCCTTGGAGAAGTCCAGGCAAACAATGTCCACCACTCGCCCCACATCAAAGCAGGTTACTTTGTTGTAGAAGGTGATTAGTAAAGGAGTGTTTGGGCTTTGTTCACCCATCCTGACCTGCTGCTTAGCTGGTGCTTCCACGTTAGAAGTGTGGTTATGCTGGTCTGTCCTTATAAACATTGGAGAGAGGGTGATTCAGATGTTAGGTGAGCTAACTCATTGGGTGCCTAATGCTAAAAGGGCTGAATACCTTGTGTGCAAGGAACAGCAGACTGTCCCAAGTACAGCAGGTTGAAAAGGAAGTTGTCCAGTTTGCAGGAAAAGCTGTTTAAAAAATATACTGGTTGTTTAATCCAGACTGTTCTGGCTGGTGATCCCAGTGCTTCCCAGCTGGGCAGATATCCCCATCACCAAAACCAGCATTTCCCCCTCCCAGGTGAAGGCACTACCGCCAGTCAGCACACCCCTCGCCCTGGAGCTGGCAGAGCTGTTCCGGCATGGCAGTGAGACGCGGGTTTATGGGGGAGAGATGGGGCAGGAAGGGGAGAAGTCAAGCAGAAGGGTTAAAGGGCTGCAGTCTGTGCCACATGTCCCGTGGGAGGGGGATGTCCTCCCCCTGCCCCCCTAAGAGCCGCAGTCAGTCAGGGAGCGAGGGACAGGCTGGCACCAGACTGAAAAGATGGAGGTTACTCCAGCCGTGTCAGGAGTATTGCCCTTCATTTTATTTGCCTTTTTATTTTCTGTAAAGCAAAACTTTTCTGGTTTCTCCCTTTGGTGAGGAAAGCAAACACAAAGAAAATCCAAACTCAGTTCAGTCTGAACTGAATCGGTGTATAACGTGGTCTCCAAACTGAAAGATTGACTATCTGCAAAGCCCTAAAGGAAAACGTCATGCTGATTTGAAGTAGATCAGTATAAATCCAACAGTTTCCATAGGCTACTTCAGGCATTAGTGTTAATACCTATGCAGCTGTTAGAGGGGAAAGATAAGCAGTATCTACCAGGTTCTGTCCATGACTTGAAACGTGGCGATACAAATTCATTAGCCATGGCGCTCCTCAACACACTCATTATTTATTCGTTCCTAAATAGTCCTCTGAGGTTTTGTTTTGTAAGCTTTCCTACATTCCTCCTGCTTCAATGTCACATTGTTTGCCAGCATCCTACTTGTACTCAAAATGGGTAAGATTTGTTTTCCAAAATGTCAGCATTTCCAGGTGTCAATTTTCTTCCCGTTTCAGACGCAGAAGTGCCAGCGGAAGGTTGGCTCTCTTTTTCTGGCTCCACTGTGAATTATGTTCAACCTTTCCTTAAAAAGGTTTGTGTTTCAGAACAGCTCATTAAAAAAAAACAAACAACAAAACAAAAACCAAACAAAAAAACCAAACCAAAACCAACCTGACTCAAGCCCCCGAACAAGACAGTTAATGGAAGAAAAAGCTCTCGGTTTTGGTTTGAAAGTTCTTCAAGAAGAAGAATGCAAAGAAACTGAGGAACACAAACAGTTCTTATCCATGCCCCTTCTCCATGCCAACATATTTCTTCCTTCCAACTTCTGATCACAAATTAGTAGTTTAGTAACTGACCCTGTAGTATTTTTGACTATTATTCTATTTGGGTCTGCTTTCACCTAAATAACAACCATCTGGTGGTGTCTCAAATCAGATTCGTCTGATGGACTGTATATAATAACCAGTTCAAGGACTGTCAGGGGAAGGGTTAACATTCTTGCCCTGAGCAGGAGGACCGCAGCTGCATGCCGTAAACTTCGCACAAAGATTGTCAGGGTAGAAGGGCTGGGTCAGCTGTAAAGAATTAAGCAAATCCCCCTACTACAAGAAGAGGGAAGATGATGACTGGAATTAAGAAGTCCTTTTCTGTTCTTGTGTTTGTTTCATACTAAAATAGATAACTGAGAACATTTGAGGCATACCTCGACCCTTACCCTCTACATGATTTTTCCTCGTGGAGGGCCTTGCTCCTTGATCTTACAGAACCTGAGTAATTCGTCCGAGGTTTGCAGAAGGTGTGTGGAAAAGAGACCATGTGAACCTGCAAACTTATTTGCTATTTGTCTGGAAATCTGTATCCCTGCTGTCAATCTAACGTTATGTTACTAAAGGACAGGTGGAGGGTTTACTCTACGCTGAACTGTTCCCTGCACAAATCCTTCTTCAAGGGTAAGATTGAATTAAAGGAGCATGAAAGTGTCTTGTTTTCCCCAAAATGTTAAAATCCTGCTTCAGCACAAATAGAATGTCCAAAATGCAGAGTTCCCTGAAAGGTTTGTCACAGGGATATGGAGGAATGCTACAATAAGTCATGGGGCAGCTGGAAACAAAAGTATGTGTCACAGGATGTTAGAGATGGAAAAAAAAAAAGATAAGGGCTGGTTGACTTTGCGTATCCAAAGGCTCTTTTGTGAAGAGGAGGAATGCGAAATGCTACAGCGTGTTGCAGAAAGGAGGCTTTCAGAAAAAGATGTGGCTGAGGATGCTTTTACAGCCTGGGACCATGGTAAGGGTATAGTCTGGACTCCTCGTGGTGAGTGGGGCAGGCCACATTCTGCTCTCTTGTTTCTTTCTGCTTTCTTGGGTTCTTTCGGTTTGTCAGGTGCCAAGGGTTATCAGGCTTTGGGCTTTTTCTTTGCTCCTTTTTATCTGTGGGTTGGAAAATAACTTTCCTCTGTGTCTATGTGAACCTAAGGTAGGTTTGTATGTATATACAGAACCCAAGTATGTATAGATCTAGACATATGCATGTATACACATATGAAAACTTCTTTAAGAAAATAACCTTTTATATACCAAGTTGTGCAAAAGCACAGCCACACGCTTATCTTCGTAGTCATAAAGAATCCTACTGAAATCAATAAGATTTCTTCCTGCAACAGTGGATGTGTGGGGCACGTTTTGACAGTTCAGAGTACAGGTTGGCTTTTTTGTTCTGAGCCCAAATCCAGGCACTTGCTCTTCGTCAAATAGCTGCTGCATCTCTAGTGTCTTTGGAGGAACTGCCTCAGGGAGCGGCAACCTACCTGAACCTTCACTCCTGCTTTTCCTGACTTGTGTGAGCCGATGCTTTATGAGCTTACCTGTTTTCTCTGTAACCGTTGCCGCGCTGCACGTCACTGAAGCTGCTGTCCATCTGCAAGATTTAAAGTAAGACTCTTGACGGTATCTGCTGTTGACAATGGAAAAAGCAGATTTGTTCTGGCTTTTTTTTTTTTGTGTGTGTGTGCGGTAAGACTATATTTGATATATGAAAACATTTTTCAAAATGATTAGATCAATCCCTCTGTAATTTGATTTGTTGGGTGGGAGGAGGGGAGGTGGAGGAAAAAAAATCTATTGTAGAATGTTTTTCAATAAAACTGCAACAACTAAGACTCCAGACCAACAAACACTTACACATGTGCTTAGCTTTAAATCTGAGTTGGACCCACGGGGCCTATATTTGTATTTGATTAATGACAATTATTTGAAGAAAGATGGACTGGGTGGAATCAACTGGAAAAAATATGAAGCTATAAAAATCTATGCTTACTGTAACCTATTTTTATACTGTTTCAGTTCTGTTATATTCTTTTATCTTGCATATTTGGCACACAGCTGTAGGTTTCTAGCATAAGGAAAAGGTTGCACTGTCAAATTCTGTTTAGGTTTAATCAGAAGCGTGTAACTAAGTCCCCGTTTGCCAACATGAGCCCAAGCAGAAACACTATTAACACTAGGGAACCTGGTTGCAGAACTGGGACCTGAGTTTGAATGAGCTCCAGGGGCTGATCTCCCTTCCTTCCTTCCTTCCCCTGGTGAGTTCAGTACCCCTGCTTGTACAGTTACAAGATTGAGCTTACAGAACAACAGCAGGATGGCTTCGTTAACAATCCCCTTAAGCCTCATATGTGTTTCATCTTGTCTGCACACAAACTTGTCTGTTTGCAGCCAGGCATTTGAGAGCAAAGGTAGGCAAAGCCAGCATGTTTCAGGTAAGAGCTTGTCATGGGATCCCCACAGTACTGCAATAACATGAGAAGATGGGTCCTACTATGATAGCAGCACCAGATCACAGCCAAGTTCCAAGGCTCTGGGTGCACAGGCTCACGTGGGTGACTGTCAGGTTTGTCAAGTTTGCTGCCTGCATGGATTGCTGCCTTGATCTGCAGAGTGGTTCCAGGACAGGCAGCATCCCTGGTGCTCCTACTCTGGCCTGGGTGCTCCTGCCCCAGCATCAGTGCCCCTGCCCCAGCCTGGACACCTCCATTAGACCAGCTTTGGGAAGGGGAGCTGCCAGGATTGTAGGAGAGGCCGTGCAGCCACCTAACTGCTCTTTTCTTACTGGAGAGAGGTCCTTGTTCCTGCTGTCCAACAGTTTCTTTCTGCTGTGGCAGACAGAAGGAGGAGGAATAGAGCACCCAGACCTGGCATGGGACCTGCTCGGTCTCAGCAGCAGCCTGAGAGTGAGAGCGAGCCTGAGCATGTCCACCCTGAGCTATTTATGCTCCCTTTGTAGCGAGCAGTGAGAAACAGCCCATAATTCACCTCAGCCTTACATTAGGAGTAGGATTCAGCTCCAGACTGACAGATCTACATGTAGATGTCTAAATGTGAGCCAGGTTTTCAAGTCTGTGGTACAGTCAGTGAAGATATAGTCTATACAGAGAAGGGGAACCAGAGGGCAGTTCAACTTCTTTGTAGGCTGAACAGAGTTGCTCTCTGGTCTCCACTGACTGTTTACTGGATCTCCATGATCGTACTAAAAGCTTAGACATATTACTCCCACTTAGGTACCTACTTCTGATACATTTTTCTTAAACTGTATCCTGCCCCAGGAAAGGACCTGCTGAGGGTGCCAGCTGTGGTTTGGTGAGGGGAGTAGCAGTCTTCTCTGGCCTGTCTGTGCCTCAGGCTTCTTATGTCTAGCAAATGGCTCCTAGATGCTCCTGGAAGTACTCATTTTCAAAGTGTAAGGGTATTCCTTATGCAAACTGGAAAGCTAGATTGGTTTAGTTCATCATAAAGTCTCTTCTGGAGTTAGATCCCTAAGTCACTCAAGAGTTCAAAGAGAAATGTAGACAGGCTTGAGATGTCTAAATCCACGTCGCAGTTTTGCACATGTTAAGCAGTGCCTAGGCTCTTGAGAAGGCCAGACCAGACCCCAGGATAATGCCTAATCCTGTTGCTTAACAAATAGTTGACTCTGATAAAAATTGCTTTTGTACCTTAGCTGCAGGAGCTGTCTTAAGACCATGAACAGTGAGTGAAGGTAGGTGTTGCTCTCAGCACATGGAAAGCATCCTTGCTCTCTAACTTTCAGTGCAGTGAGCTTCTATTTAGAAAACATAGATCAGCAGGACTGAAGGTGGCCTTCTCTGTATTTCCTAGGTTAAACACTCTAGGTGAAATCCATTTTACCATGTGAAATCTGCTCTGAGGAACCTAACTCTCCCAAGTCATCTGTAAGGACTACCTTACTGCATTTCAGACGCAGGACACAGTGAGATGATAAAGGTGCCACCATGCAAGTTCCTTTGTGAAGCTGGCGCTTGGCTATACCTCTGCAGTCAAACGCTCACAAGGGTTAATGTATCTGGAGTCTAAACTGCTGCTCCAACCTCAGCCTGAAAATATCTCCCTCTCTGAACTGTTGGGTACTGCTGTGCATTGTTTAAACAGCTGCAGAGCTCCACTCCTGAGGGACCCGCGAGCTAGCACTGGGTGAAGTCTTGTATACACAAACACAGTTTTGTGTACTTCTTTGGAATCCGACTGGATAAAAGGTGGTACATAAACAGAAGACCATCATTGCTATACAGAGAGGATTTAATGTCTGACTCATTAGCTCTATTGCTGACATAGATTTTACCTCTTTTTGTAGTACTGCCTAAATGGAAACCACCAAGGCTGAGACAAAACATCTCCACAAACCTTAGCCATTTAGACTGTGCTGTTCTGACCAAAGGTTTGGATTCTGAAACTGTATCTGTTTTCTCCTGGACCGACTAAGAGAGGTGGTCTAATCTATATCAGGTTGGGTAAGGCCCACGGGCAAGCACAAGTTAAGAGAAATGACGCTGCATCTCTCTCTAGTGCATGAGGTTGTTAGCTACATAAGAAAATTTATCCACAACTCAATACTGTGAATTCAGTAGGTATAACAATAGATGCAATAAAACCCATCCTTGCAGTAAAAGTCCTTCGCAGGCCACCCTTTAGGACCTCAGGTTGAGAGTTCCCAGTCTCTCGTCCTGCTCCCACTGTGGTACAATTCCTACTGCAGGAGTACCAGGCTGTAGCGCTGCTGCTGGGGTGCTCCAGGAGAGAGTTTTGCGTCCCAAGAGACTGTAACTCTGGGCTGTAATCACACACAAATGTCCTGTAGAAACTGTTTGACAAACTGCTGGGAAGGCGCAGGAGCCATGGAGTCATTTAGCGGAAATTGCTGTTTGACATGTCAGGAGGATTACAGAAGTACAGTAGAGGGGGAGAAAGGTTTCAGATTTTTTTTTCCCATATGAAAGTGTGTTTTGCATCTTTTTAAAGACTCTAAAGTAAATAAACTGCTTGAGTAGCATAATATAGTTGTTTGTATGCCAGTTATTTAGAAATAGTCTCCCCTTTAACAATACATTCCAGAGCCAAGCCGGGAAGCCTGTTCTAGCACTGTGGCATGGATTTATAATTTTAATATATAAACCAGTAATGCAACAGTATTAAATGTATGTGTAGTAATGGCAAATTACATTTCATATATATTATCAAGTGAAAATAATTATTGGGTCCTATGCCATTATTTTCCAGCTATTGGATCTGCAAATCTCTGTGCTTGGAGAGCAGAACCTGGGCTGGAGCAAGGGTTTGAGCCCCAGACCTCTCTCACCTTAGGAGACTACTCCAAGAGCTAGGTTTTTGGCTATTCGGCAGTGGTCCTCTGTCTGCAGTTTTGAGCAGAAATTCCATCCTTGAGCAGAGAACGCTTTCCCAATCACTGTTTCACTGAAGTTGGCACACACTATGAAAAGCTTTATTTTCAGCGAGTCAGCACTTTCCAAGTAAAATCCATTTTGTTAGAAAATTGCCTACTAGCTTTCACCCTGTGCTAGCTGCACACATCCCCTGTGAGGGAAAAAGACCCAGCTGAGAAGGATGTTCCAGCTGCGTTAGGTGAAGTCTGACAGGTGATATACCTGGTCTCTTGCACTGTCTCCCATGAATGCATCCGACCCAATACTCTGGTTTTCCTTTGCTTTCCCAGCCAGCAGCCTGATCCCTGCTTCAGGTGGGTGGGATTGAGAAAAGAGGTCTCCGACAGCACCAGTGCTTGGTTAAAGACATAACACGTGAGGGTGCAGTGAAACAGGGAATAATCCCAGACAACAAATTAGGCATGAACTTCATATGAGAAGTGTGCTGCTGTTAAGGCAATGATTTCTGTACAGTAATGAGTGTCACAGGTGTGATCAAGGTCTTATCAATTTTAGCACAAAGCCTCCATTGTTCTCCAGTGTAGATATTCCATTTTTTAAGTTTGCTTTAAAAAAAAAAAATATATATATATGTGTGTGTGTGTATATATGTGTGTATATATGTGTGTGTGTATATATATGTATATCTCAATATAAATGGGAACAAACTTGAATGCAAAAAGTCATTGAAATGACAATTGCATGTGACCAGCTGAAACAGGTTAATAGATTTTAATATACATAGCTTAGGAAAGGCATTTATGGAAAGAAGAAGGAGGAAAAATATTTAAACATGTGAACAGTGAAGTAATGCTAACAGAGGGGAGTAACTACAACTCAGCAGGTTGTGAGTAGGAATAATAAGGTGAGAGAGCTGCAAATTAGAGAAGATAAAATTCACACCAGGAAACATCAGAAACACAACAGAACTGAACAACTTGCCTCATACACATGAAAATCAGGCAAAATGAGACTTGATAAAATCAAGAGAAGCGCAGGTTTTGTTTTTTGTTGTTTGTCTGTGGTTTGTTTGGGTTTTTTTCCTCTGAAGATGATGACAAAATTCTCGGTAGTTTCAGTAGGAGCTGGTTCGTGCTGTTCCAGAGGCTTTAACCGTGGTTCAACTCTGGGGGTGGAAAGTGTCTCCCAGCAGTGGGGCTGAAGGAGACAGGGGAAAGGCCTGAGTGGCAGAAAGGTGCTGCTGTACCATCTTCCCTCCTCCTCCTCTCTCCTCCCTCCAAAAGGAGGGTTTAACACCAAAAAACCTGCTGCAATATTAACAATCTCTTTCTTAATTTAAAGGCTGTTCATACACAACCTAAAGGTTGGGTTGAATTCGGCTACAGTCCACAAGCTACTCTGCCTGATTCTGAGTGGTATGAAACACAAGGAGTAGGAGTTGATATTTATAACCTTTTAATAAATTATTCTGATCAAGAACAGCCTGATAGCAAAGCATGTATATTCATTTCTTATAATCTGTCTTGAAGGCCATTTACATAATCAGTTAACTGAGAAATGCAATGTGGTTATATTATCCTACTGCCTTCATTCATAAGCATTTTGCCTTAATCAGGGTGGAAAGTTCAACTAACACTATGTTTCCAACAGTAATCATACCTTCTCCTCATCTTACAAGGCCCCTTTACTTTCACCAGAGAAGAGCACTAAATACATTGGCATTCTTCATACGTGGCACTAGTTTCCCTAGTTTCTGGTACATAAAATCTGAAATGTTCAATGTTTCACAGTTCTGCTTAAATGTGTTTCCTAAATTCAGTTTGGGAGAGAATGAAAATTACTGAGCTCTGGGGAAAAAAAAAAAAAAAAAAGAAAAAAAAATTTGAGCTAGAATAGAGAGAAGTATTTTTATAGCAGATAAGTGTGAGTTTTCATGGAACCTCATGGCAGGGATATTTCAGCGGAAATTCTCTGCTCTGCATATTCAGGGAACATGTACTGGGATACCACATAAATGAGTGGAAAAAGTCATCGCAGAACTTTGAGAGGGAAATAATTGCATTTTATTATCCATTTGGGCAGCATGAAGCAACACTTCTTCTAGTTTGACCCTTTAGTGTTGCTAACAAGTGTCAGTTAGTTTAATAAAAATATCATTATCTTTTATTTAAACTACAACTCTAAGTCATTATTAGAGCTGGGCAGAAGAAGGAAATTCCATTTCATGTAGTACTTTGCCATTTCAAATTAGGCTGTACTCTAATTTGGCAATGAAAATAAAATAAATGTGAACTTTCTCCAAGAGAAGGAACTGAGGGTTGGCCAGAAGGTCTTGGAGCTATTGTTGGACCCACCTGGTTGGAGGTTGAGGAGCCAAAGCAGGAGGCGGTAGAAACCATACAGTTCTTCTCCTGTAATCATTTTTGTTTTGCAAACCCATGCTTAGCTTTCTGTATGTGTTTAAGTATTGCTGACTTTACTGGGATTAAGCTCATGTTTAAGTTCGAATCCAAGAGAGTTCATAAATCCTCTCTTGTGAACGAGGAGGCTGATGGCTGGAAGCCAGCACAGCTGTAGTGGTGGTGCTCCCCAAGTATGCATAAGGACATGCTAGGCCTGCCAGCAGAGGAAAACACAGGTTCCCTTTGCTCGAAAAGGTTCAGCTGAAGTTTGGAAACTCCACCTCACCATTGTACACAACTACAAAACAGAGCTGATGCGGTGATACCCTGTGCTAGGCAAGGGAGCAGCTTCTAAGTGTGGAAGAAGTTTGCACATAACCCAGTTTTAGGTAATGAAGTTTGAAGTTGAGGGAGCTAGGAGTCTGTGATGTACTGTCTCTGTATTTCCCTGCATTTTAAGACCTATCAATTGCATATGAGGTGCTAACATAAAAAAGGGGAAAAAGAAAGAGATAGTATCTTAGTATGACCTTTTCCCATCTTCCATCAACACTGAGCAAGTTACTTCTTTAATCCGCTTAGTCTGTGTTGGCTGGAGGCCTGGGAACCAAAGCCTTCACTGGCAGCCCAACAGCCACTACTTCACTACCATCTTGGCTGAGTCAAACTCATTTTTATTAGCAACTAATTTATTGTATAACATAGGCAGCAGGAGGACATTTCAAAAACAATAAAAGTTTTCAAAGATTTATGATCTACTAAAGACAGCAAAATATTCTTTATGCATAAACTGTGAATACAAAGAGATTTGAATTGTCTTGAGGTTCAGGCATAATACACTTGGTCCTGCATAGCAGCTACTTCTTTATCTGAGTTTACTAAGGTGACCAAGAAGCAACTGGGGGTTTGTTTACATATTATTAGAATCAAAATCACAATATGGATCATGTCATGAAAATTCTGTGATAATAGTGTTTACAACTATAATGGTCAGGAATTTCCTTTGATTCCATGTTAACATACGATATGCTTTAAAACTTGTTAAAAGAATGTAATTAAGGGATGGAAAAGTAAAGGCTGAATATTAAATAAAACTTAAATGCAAAGAAATTCTTGTCAGGCTTTGTGAATACGCAGCATACAAAGCTTTATGAGCCCGCTAAGAAGAGATGGGAAAATATTTCTTACCCTTACTTCCTTACTTATACAAGCAGGAGGTATTCAGCAGACCAATTAAAAGTGCAGTTTGGAGTTAACTAAATCTAGTCACGGATTTCTGCTGACAAATATAGTTATTCAAAATTATAGATAAACAAAGCAGTATTTTTAAAAGATGGTATACTGCATTTTCTATTTCTTGTACTAAATTTCTGTAGTATTATTATTATTCCTATCTGCATTTACAAAAATTGTCCCTTGAAATCCTGAACCATAATTTTTTCTTCATTTCAGTGAGCAAACTAAGGAACCTGATTTACATGACAGCTTTTAGGTTTGCTGCTGGAATTGTTTTAGATGAAAAGCTAGACTTTGTGTTGAATGATATTCTTCACGAACAATGCAAGGGAAAAATGTGAACTTTTCCTTGATAAAACATATCCGAACTGAATGGTTTGGGGAGTGTTGATCAAAACCAGAACGCTTCAGCTAAAGTAAGCTAAGGCAGTGGATTAGGAGAGAAGTAGCATGAATACCTCCTGCGTCTCCTCCCTACGGCTGGCTTCCCCAGCTGAGCTGTGCTCCTGCCTCGCACCCAGCCAGGAGGACTTGCAAGATACAGCCCAGCTGGACAATCGTGGGACCATCCTGCATCCCGGGAGATGCAGTCTTACGGAGGAGGTGAAATCACACAGCTTTTGGAATGTTCTAGGGGTAAAAAACCCGACAGGAAGTGGGCTAACTTAGCTTCCCGTCAGCTAAAGAGGACAAACAGGTTGGCCTAAGTATCTGCCCTTCAGCCAAGCAGTGTTCAGGGTATGTGCGAGCACCTTCATTGGTTCTTACCCCTCTATCAGTGAAATGGTGCACATCGTAGCTTTTATTGCTTTTAGAAATCTTGTCTTGTAAGTTCCACAATTAGATCAAATACAAAGCTCTTATCAGTTCAGTGCTGTCACTGCTTCCTTGGACATATCCCTCATGTAAACTTTGATAGTATCAAGTGTTATTGCTAAAGATGGTATACTGCATTTTCTATTTCTTGTACTAAATTTCTGTAGTATTATTATTATTTCTATCTGCATTTCAAAAATTGTCCCTTGAAATCCTGAACCATAATTTTTTCTTCATTTCAGTGAGCAAACTAAGGAACCTGATTTACATGACAGCTTTTAGGTTTGCTGCTGGAATACTTAACCAAAGAAACCTGTGCAGACTTTCTATACACTTTCAGCAGAGCAGAACCTTAGGTGTATGGCTTCTTTATCTAATCTGTTGCTCAAAAAAAATCTACATGGTTCTCTAAGAACCATAGCTATGGAAACCTAGTTTCCAGTCACTTTATTCTTACAGTTGACTAAATTTTTTAATGAGTTATATGAAGGCACAAGCTTATACTTTATTGTACACCAGGAAACCCACATTCATTATCAGAAGTCACAATACTTTTTTTCCTATACCTGACAGCATATTATCATGATACCTTTTGAAACCTTTACCTTAATAGCAGATTAGGCTAAAACTGGTCCGAACGCGATAGGAAAGGAAACAGAGGACTGACTGAGCACATGATGCTTGCCTCCTTCAGAAATCAGTTAAAATGGCTCCATGCTCTTATCAAAAGCGTAGGTAAATTTGATATTTAGATTAGAATGATTTATAGAGCTTTTCTGGTGGAGTAATTTAATTCTTGTATCCTCATATTTTTTTTTACCTTGCAAAATATTCAGTTGTCATCTCATTTTACTGGAACTTTTTGAAAGGAAAAAAAAGGAGATACACAATATTAAAATACTAAGTCTGCCTTTGTCAAAAGTGCCAATGATTTGTAGTGCTGGGAAGTCCTGTGCGGCTGAGGTCTAGAGTGAATTAAACCGTGGAAGTATGGCTGTATTTTAGTGCTGAGCCATCAGGTGTGAATATTTGCCTGGCTGAAAGAGCCCTCATTTGTTACTACTGGCTAGACGTGCTGACCATAAATCTGAAGTAAGGAAAGGCACTGGGCTGAACTGGCATCCCAAAATACTTAGGCTCATAAAACCCCCAAGTATTCTGTTATGTGCACCCTGAAATGTTGACGCCTGTCTGACTGGAACCAAAAATCTTGTATGGCTGTTTTTTGACATGGGCAACTGCATGCAGAATAGGAGGCCAAACACCTAAGGGGCAGTTCATTCTGCTCCCTGAAGCTATAGCTGCTTCAAAGCTTGAATTAACTCTTTTCTTTCATGATGGCTATTTTGTTAAAACCAAAGTGGTTTGTAAAATATGCTGGTATTCTCTGAAAATGTGATTAATGAGGCTTTTGGGTTCAGGAGTGTATCAGGGAGACAAAAGCATTTACTTGGAAGGAGGGAAGCTCAAATTCTACTTCTTCACTGCCTGGTTCCTTGTGGGGAGCTGAGTTTGGCTCTTTCTTTGTCCAAGGTAACTAATCTGTAGGTTATAGCCAATATCCCAGCTGGTCTCCTGGAACAGGTTTCTTTTCTTCGTCCTAGTTTAAAAGGAGGTATTAGTTTTGTTAATGTTAGAACAGGCTTTGAAACTTCAGTATGTTTCACAAGCTGGAATTACTGCTTTTCAGCCAGCCCTAATGTGACCTTTGGTTTTTACCATGCCCAAGGGTAGTTATTGTGATAATGTTCGATGGGTTTCTGGTAAATCCCCATGAAGATCTAACAGGGAGCAGATAAAAGTAGCTGCAGAGATAGTAATGCTATCCCTATTCTAATATCTTGTTCCGAGCTAGAAGATCGAGATTGCAGTTGTGATGCTTGTTCTGATCACAGGAAATAGTGAAAAAGATATATACACACCAGAAAAATGGAAAATATCTATTTATCTAGTAATGAAAATAAAGAGATATAATAATATAGTATTTTGAGGTTTTTCAATGCCAGAAGGAGGTCAGCAGCGGTGGCTGATAAATCTTTAGTACTACGATACAGGCCAAATAAATTGAAGAAGCCTAAAACAAAGGTGAAGAGTCCACTGAAGACCTCACTGAAGCAAGAGCTCCATATCAACCTGCCAAACCCCAGCGACCTGGATGCTACCACTGTGTACGCTGCTTAGGGAGTGGCTCACAGCAGTTGACATCTGTCTACAAAGGAGTTTTGCATATACCACAGATCTTTCTGCATCCTGTGGTCAGTGACTGTTCCTATATATTGTCACACAATATATAGGAAAGCTGTCACCACAAATAAGCATCCAAAACTCTATGTCCATTTAAAATGACTGCATGGAATAATGTTTTACTCTGTTGCTTATTCTACTGAGTATTAGATCTTTATGGTTTGTGATAGGGATGCTACTTCATGTCCTGTTTCCATCAACAATCATTAGTACATATGTTAGGACATCCAAGCTACAAACTGCCAGCCAAGACCAGGGTCACAGTCTATTTGTCTATATTAGCTGGAAAAAAGTACTGCTCTATTGGCAGAAGAATTATTTAAGAAAAATTTCAAAACTTTTAATGATGCTCAACCTAGTTGTCTTCATTTTATGTGAACAAACATCAAGCACAAAGGGAAATAAAGAATAAACAGTACTGCAGCCATAAAAGACAGGATTTTGGGGCTTCTTCCTTGAAACAGAATTACCAGTTAGACACTGTGCAGTGTTTCTAGTCTACAACAGAGGTGTCACAGCCATGTTGCTGTTGCTTATTTTACCAGCATCTGTTTTGAAGCTATTGTAAGTCTCTCTCTCTTCCTCCCACCTTGGAGTCATGAACTGGTCCTGTTTCATTTAAACTAAAAGAAAATATTTTGCATTATCTATATTAAATGAGACAGAGGCTGCAAATAGCAGTAGCAGCATTCAGCAGCAGTTTAGATAAACAGGAGGGCAACTTTTTCATACAAAAATGTCATAAATTGCCTTTTTTGCTTAGTGAGGCTTTAAAAAAATCTTCACTAGCTGTATTAAATATACTTTCTTTAACTAGATTATTCCAAAATGAGTGACTAAAGCTGCTAGAAAAGCATTGGCTTTGTCTTATTGGATTGCTAAATGTTAAAAAGCTAAATTATATTTTATTCTAGACACAACTATGGATCTTAGCATGCATTGCTTATATTTCATTCCACCCTGAATTCTTTTTGCTGCACAGTCCATGCACACTGAAATTTAATTCCTGAAGAAATTTCTGCAACTCCCTAAATAGTTACAGAGAAATGCTGTTTATGCCTTTGGTATTTTTCCTGCAAATGGAAAAAGTAGAAAATATAAATTGAACCTTGAGGCATTTCATTTCTATTATCAAGTCTCCTGTGATCTCTTTAGAGAGAGAGATTTTTGGAAAATTAAGGTCTGAGCAGTATTTTAGTACAAGATTTCTTTCTGCAGATGCATAGCATTGTTAAAATGTTGTAATTTGCAACGATATTATAACCAAACTTTGTAATGTTTGGTTTTTTATATATATATATACACACACATACATATGTGTATGAAACAGTTATTATTCCTAACTTTCTATATCTGATTCGAAAATACCTAAATATCTGAAATCTGGAATGTAGACCCATAGTCTAAATTGTTCACCTACTCTCCCACGACAGCTGAGAAAAGGAGCGTATCTCCTGAGGGCAGCTCATTCCACCTCACAGACACCTACCTTAGGATGGGATGAATTACTCTTTGGAAATAATTCTCTACTTATCAAGGAAGGAGCGTGTGTGATGATCTTAGACTCAACACTTAGACTTTTCAATATCTAAAATTCAGAGAGCTAAGTCTCACTCGCAGCCAACACGCTACTTGGCTAACTGGGATAGGCTTTGTCCTGCCAAACCTTAGATGTCAGCCCCCCACATCTGACAAAATCCCTGGAGGCTGCCCAGGCTGAGGAGCAGTTGCTTCGTTCTGCAGTGGCCACGTAAAATAGATCGGAGGAGTTGTCTAATTCCACACTTCCACACAGGTGACTTTTTCTGGAAACCGCTGTACAAGCTTCCCAGAAAGGCTGTGAAATCTCCATCCTTGGACATTTTCAAGACAAAGCCAGTGCTGATCTGACCTAGTGCTGCTGATAGTCTTGAACTAGAAGACCTCCTGTAGATCCCTTCCCGCCCACGTTTCTGTGTTGGTTTTTTTCCCTACACAAGTCCAGATAATGAGCTTTGACACAGGCATTGACCATTCGGTGAGATGAATGCCAACTCTGGTCTTAGGCTTCTTCTGTACACAGTTTGCTCTATTTTGATTACAGAGAGGTATTCCTGACCAGAAACAAAGTCTTCAGTAGCAGTAACTATTAAATCATGATTAAGTGTGTTAATACCTAAATGTAGAAATGTTAAAGGGTATCTCTAGGTTGACTAATTTAGGGCAATCTGAGAAAGGCATTTAAGTAAGTTGGATGGTATGAATTCTTCAGAGTAAATATCCACCTGTTTTGATTACTGTGGCAGAAGCTTAGACAAGTAGCTTAAACTAGATATCTAACATGTAAATAGCTAAATATTAGCGATGGATCATAGCTGGGAAGTCAGTTTTCTAAATAATTTTCTTCCTCCTTTTCTTGCCCTTTTTTAGTTACCAGGGAAGCAGAGATTATATTGCAGATAAAGAAAAGAAAGAAAAAAAGAAAAAATTCTTCATAAGAGCAGTTTTACCTGCTCTTTTTACACAGAAAAAAAAAGAAAAAATGAGTTTAGAATTTCCCTTTTTACTTCTTTTTTTTTTTTTTTCATTATTATTTTAGGCCTTTCACCACATACTGGTTTCTCAAATTTTATTTGTTTCACAATAAATTAAAGTATTTTAAGTTCTCATTGGAAACAAACATTTCAGACAAACCAAGTCTTTCTTTCCCTCCAACAGTTTTCATAGTAAGTAAAACACTGTATGTGATCTTACTGAATAGGAATAAGGGTTTGGGACGTGCTCTTAGATAAGGAAAGCGTACAGATGAGGGGATGGAGAGCAACAAATTTTTAAGCAATAGGATGGCTGCAGTGGAGGAGAGCATCAGTGACAGTGAAGAGACTGCTGCAGATCACTGCAGTAATGTTGTTACTATTTTTGGAGCATTACACATTAGCTATCTAACAGAGATATCAGCATCTGTTCTTCTAAGATTTGATCAATTTAACAGTTCACGTACATATAATTATTTGTGGAAGAGGGTTGTTCTTGTGTTGTGTTGTTTTTTTTTTAATTTGTGGGTTTAGCACTTCTGTTACCTCTCACTCTTTCTAACTCCTTTCCTGCACTGAAGTGTAGCATAAATCTTATTTTAGGGACATGTGCTGGCAGCCACCATATTATCTGAATCCTTTCCATATAACTTAGAGGGCAGCAGTGAACTCCCTGATAGACCTTATGGAGGTTCTGGCTCTTCTCCTTTTTCTGTTCTAGAAAACTCTGTTTGCCATGGGGTGTTCTTTGGGGGAAAAATGAGAGATGTTCTGGTTATGATAAAATGTACTCTATCGAATAAATGGGGCTGGCAAAATTTCTGAAGTGTGGTTAGACTCTGGATTCATTTAATCTCCTCTGAATTCCATATTTTCTTTCTGCAATCGCACATGAAGGACTAGATCCCCAGCTGGTTTAAGTCAATACAGCATCACTGACATCAGCTGTCTGTTACCCAGGATAATCTGGGTGTTACAACACTCTGGCACACAGAAATCTAAGCAGTGTGATAGTTTCCAGCCCTGAACTGGCTCACACAGAACCAGCTTAAGCGTCCCTGCACTGGACTCCCCTGTGTATCTGGTATTATTTCAGGTGCTGAGCATGTGAACAAGTGAGACTTGTGAGAGTTGAAACAGTCTGGTCGTCCCTGTGCCCAAGTTACCAAAGCTTTCCAGACACGGATGTGCTAAAGACAGTGGAGATGTTGGGGGAACAACCCAGTGGAGCCCAGCAAGGCCAATACTGGACATAAACTGGAGGCGTGAGCAGAGTCAGTTTGCTTTCCAGAAGTGGGGAGTCTCTTCGAGGGTCAGATCAGTGATAACAGGCTCAACATTCAGCTGTGTTCCTTGGCTGTCAAAACCCTGTCAGGCACTAGATGATTGCTTCTGTGGAAAAAGTTCAAAAGTGTCTTTTCATAAGAACACAGAATATCCCAAAGCCTGTCTACCTGTCTAGACTATCTATACAATCTATTCGTATGTAATGGAGATTCATCTGTTGGTTTGTAAGAGCTAGAGATCCAGTTCAAAGGCTTTGGCTAAAGTTATGTTCACCATCTTCTCTGGTATTTGAGTTAATGTCACCTTTGCTTTCATAAGTAGAAGCTAGATATTTAACACCCTTGAGAAAATACTTTTCAAATTTCTCACTGAAAGCTTTGCAGAAGAGGAGAGAACAGGTATATAAGAATCAGTTGCTTAAACATAGGTGTCTCGTGCCCGTTTAGATTCCCGAGGACATCCTGTTTAGCCTGCAGGTGAGTATGGATCTTCTACAGGTACTGACAGCTCCAGGTGATTGTGCTACAGCAACCCAGACAGCCCTGTGCTTTTTCTGAGTCAACTGAATTGAGTCCTGAGACTACTCACTGGACCTGTGTTTGACTTACTGGGCTAGAGTTTCTGTAAGCAGTGACCAAAGAAGGCAACCCACCAGAGAGTCCAGTGATTCCTGCATAGGACTGGCAACCACGTCATGTTAGCTATGTTTGGAGAGACCCAAGCATTTAGGAAGAGGTTGATCTGTCAGACCACAAGTAGTGAACAACATGGACAAACTGGAGAAAGTGACCATGGCTGATGCTACCTCTTAAACCGAGTGTAGGGAAGAAACACATTGTTTATGAAAACAACAGGTAATGTCAAAACAAAAAGTCCCTGACCTTTTTTCTCCTTTTTTCTTCTTGACTTTTTCTGGAAAACAGATTAATCTATTCTATTGTGCAGTCCTTCAACTTCCTGGAGGTCTCCCTCTCATACTGCTTTACAAACATAACCATTATTCATCAAAAAACTGTGGCTCACTGTTTCTGAGGTGGAACACAGAGTCTCTGAAAAGGGAGTAGTAAGAGGCTAGAAGAGATCATTTGGATACAAAAGGTGCTATAAGTAACACTCAGCAAAGGCAAAAATTGATTGTCTTTAATTTGAGAGAAAATCATATGTTTCCAAGTTTATACTATTTTTGACATGCTAGCAAGTACTTGAATAAATGTAGCAGATTACATATAAAAATTGCAACCCAAAGGGAGGCAGCAATAATTTAGCTCAGAAAGACTGTAGAGCTCTCTATTTCTCATTGAGTTGGCAAAGAAGCCCTCCCATATCCTCAGAAGAAATGAAAACAGATGAAGAAGTCCTGCATAGTCCATTCTCTAGTAGGAAGCAGATCATATTTCTCACATCTGTTACCAACATGGATGATCTGCTCTGTTCCCATCAGAGGAATAGTCAGGATATCAATGATTTGAGGTTTTGCCTTTTTAGGAGATATATTTCTCATCTTGTTATGTCTTTTGTTAATTTTACAGCAGTTTGATGTTATGAAGGAGCTCCTCCTTTTCTGTCAGTAGTACAAGGTCACCCTATCAGAGTAACATAATACATCACCAGCTTGTGTGCTTCAGGCATTTAAATAGATTAATTTTGTTCTGGTAAAATTTAGCAATGCATCTTTACTTCCTGCTTTTCTGTGGACAGTCAGTCCAATGTTAATGTCAAAAGTAACCGCACGTTATGGTGATATATTAGGCTTCAAAAAAATCAGATATTGTAAAGATCTGAAAGTACAATGTCATAATGCTTTAGTTCTGGGAAAGTTGGTGGTTGTTTTTTTTTTTCTTTTTTAATTTCAGGAGCTATATATAAGTTTAATGATGGAAACCACCTAAACTTTTCATCCATTTGCCAACTTGCCAATATGTAGCAAGGAGAGAGACAAACAGGTTGACAAGCCTTTGTGTCTGAATGCCATACAGAAAGAAATTCAGGGATGAAACTGAAGGACCACAGCATGCCTGTAGTTTCCCCAAATGATTTTAAACTGTAGAAACTGCAGCCTGAAACACTTCTGAAATGTAAAAATCTTTGTCAAATCCCAAAGAGCTATCCCTCTGTAGTTAAAGCTTTGGAAGCATTAAGTGTATTGAGTCTCCCAAATTTTAGAGATGGAAATTGCCAGAATATGACTTATGTTCTCGTGAATCTCATATTCTAATAAAATCTCATTATTTGCTCAAAGGTTTAGGGCACAGAATAATATTTAATCATAATATGTAAGGTAGTGATTAGAAAAGACCTTGACAGGCTTGTATAATAAACTAGCCAATAGTGAAATCTAATCACTTCTAGAAATTACTTCAGAAAAGAAAGAGGTTGCATAAAATAGATGCAGGAAAACTGGAAGATTACTAAAAAATAGCTACAACCATAATTTTTGTTGTTTGTATGTTACATGGGTGAAGACCGAGGCAGTACCAGCAGAGAAACGCAGAGAAGTAATAAGCAACCTTAGAATGCTGAACATCAGCCATCAGTTAAAGAAATATTGAAATATTTATAATGCATGTCTAGACAGAAGAATATAGAGTGGTAAAAAATCAGGGATACACCTGATGATTTTACATTCACCTGAGAAACTGCAAACAATGAGATGGATCAAACACGCAAGAGTTTAAAGAATAAAAATGTTCCATTTTCTGCTCTGTAGAAACACTTACTAAATATTTCAGGATGAATTGTCAGTTAAAGGCTAAATTTGCCATAGGATATCTTGGGGACCAAAGATCAGAAAACGTGTTTCTGGTGGATCACTTGAAAAAAATCAGTCTCTGAGAACAGCAGAAGAGCCTATTCCTGCTCAAATAGGTGTCACAGAAATACACGGCATTAAATAATATAGATAGAAGCAGAATTTGGACTGTTGGTAAGAAAATTACACCTTGTCTGTGAAAGATACACAGAGAAAAAAAGCAAGTGGGAGCAGCTGTCACTGCACAACAATTTTCATGTAAGTTATCAGGTTAATACACAGGGTTTGTTTCTGGTTTTATTGGGATAAAAACCATGTGTGTCCATTTCAAGGTAAAGAATCATTAGGGCTTTTGGTTCTGAATCAGGACATCACATAAGGGATAAAATGCTTTATTCTTCCAAGTGATTCAAAAAAAGCTGAGACCCTTATTTTGTGTCTTAACTTTTGGATGTCAAATGCATTTTTAATTATGATGTTCTTTCTACTATGATTAGCATTGTTAGCAGATGTTTTTGCTCAAGAATCAAGACTATTGGAAACCAATATGTTTCTTAAACTAGCTATGTTTTTCCTCAAAGAGAATTCTGATCTAATTGGCATGTGTATTAAAGAGATTTCCTGTTCTAAATATACTGATTTCCTCAACTGTTGTGACTATGTGTAACACATGTCTCCAAAAGCAGAGTATCCTCAATTACCAATGTTCCAGAGTTTATGCTGTGAAAGCTCAAAGATCTCATACAATTTTTTAATTTCATTCTTAACTTCTGAGGTCAGTGGGTTTTAAGGGCATTTATGACCTTCCATGACATGCTTAATATGTTGCAGGATCAGGCCCTTAAGTATTGCCACAAGAAAATATTCCGAATATGACTTTCTGGATTTTGTCTTTTGTCATTCAGAATGTCATAGAATTGGCTCAATAATTGCAAGAAATTCCAAAACATCTGGAAGGCATCACATTTCATACTGATGGTACCTACTAGATTTAGGTAGAAAAGCTCCAGACAGTGTATCTTTCTTTCTTTTTTCTTTTCTTTTTTTTTTTTTTTTTAAATGCTAGCCCTGTTGTAAAGAAGTTGATACACACATAGCTAAATTCTTAAAAATGTAGAAAATCTCACCAGATCTGAATAAGGGTTTAACAGGAGGATTTAGCAGAGACTCTTATGACAGCCTTAGGCATGTCGTAAGTGGGTCAGATTCGATATAGCAGAACAGATAGAAGGTGAAAGAACCAAGATTTGCAGAACTGGAGTTTTAACAAGAAGTATTAAGTGGAATATGAAATATTACATCCATATGCTAAAGAAACCACATGTCGAACAGAAGGAATGGTAGACTATCAAAGCAGTGACTTAAAATTTGTTGGGTTTGGCAAAGCGAGTCATAATCAGTACAATAAACAGAACACTTGAATACTTAAATAACCTTGAGGAAATGTTGTAACTGCAAACAATATTTTCCTCTTGATTAAAAAAAAAAAAAAAAGTGGCACAAATTCTGTTAGGCAGTATTATGGTTTAGGTTTTTTAAAATTTGGGGGTACCCAGCATTACTACATTATGGTTTTATGGAAAATACTACTCTCTCATGAAAACCCTACCACTTGTTAAACATTGCATGAAAAATATCTACACATTGTGGGCAGTAAGTAAAAACAAGTACAGCGTATGCAGCAGCAAACTGGTGATGAATGCAAGTGCTATGTGTGTTACCTTACAGTACTATTTCATAAAAAATATCATGCATTATTTACAGAATTGCCTCACTGTGCAATGCTGGAAGCTTTATCCATTCTTTTAGAACTTCTGAGGACACCATATCATCTTCAAAACTCTGTTTTCTTTCAGCTATTACAGTATGTCATACTAACCAAGATGCTACCTGGAGTCACAAGTTTAAACTGATTCTCTGTTTTGCTTTAATGTAAACTGAAGCAAACGCTGCTCATAGATTTCAGAGAGATGTTACAAAAGAGCAGAGCTTACTTAAAAAGTTTGCACAATGTCTCATCATTTACAGTAACAACATATGACTCTAGGAATGATTGCTAGTATTTACAAGCAGATACTACCTCTGAGCCGTAGGATGGCAGTCCTGCAAGCTGTAGCATGCAGGATGTATCATACATCTCTGAAGCTGACAACTTCTTGAGAAATCATACATTAAAGATAGTCTTTTTTTTTTTTTTTTTGGCTTGTGAGGAATCTAATGCTCAGGCTACAGCTGAACTTTACATGTGTTTTAGCTACCTTTCTGTGTGCTAAGATAACAAATCGCACATGAATCAGTCAACAAGAACACATCTATAAACAAATAATGTCCAGCAAGCAGTTTTTCATTAATCATTCCCAGTAAAACACAGTGAGAGTCTGAAAAAAGGAGATGTTGATGGAATTGTAACATTTCTTCCAGTTTCACAGAGAGATGAAAGCACTGGGTCTCAACTCCAAAGGTCCAGAACATCTCCGTTGTACCACATCAGACAACAAGGTGTCCCAAACAGGAAGGTGTTGATTGTGATCCACCCTTTGTTTTCAGCTAAAATATACACAGATACACATTGTGAATTATTTGATTTGGAATGGTCAGAATATGTGGACTTCCTCACTCACTTTGAAGGGATATGTCCCTCAAGGAAAGGGTGTGTGATCTCTGCTGTAAGATCCTCCCAAGAAGCCTAATTCATCTCTGAACATTAGGGTTCATGATAGACTGAAAACGAAGTGCCTGAAATGCATTTGATGTGATTTATACGAAACTTGGACATTAAAAAAATACTGTTTCTGTTTGTCAGACACTGTTCCAAGGCATTATTACGAAGTAGTCCCATCATGCACAGCAACCCCCTCAGCATGGGAAAAAACTTACATGTTCATGCACTTGTTGTTAAGCGTACGTTATCAGTGAAGCAGCAGAGAGTTATCCATGTGGTTATATTTGAAAGGAGAGGGGGCAGATACAGGCTGGATTCTCAAGGCAGGATTTCATTGTGAAAACAGGGCTCCGTACAAGCGTTGGCCATTCAGATGTGATCTGCAGGACTAGCTGTACTTACAGGCAGCGTGGGAATGCATGAGCAACACTGTGGTAGGATGCTCACATCTCCTCCTGCTTGAACTGGTCAGTGACAGTCCATAACTGTAATGCCTTTTGTGATGGTTGCCTCAGTCACCTATGCTGTGAAGTTAAAGAATGACATTTTTGAGCAATTTTCTACTGCTGTAGATATGCAATCCTTGCAATAAACTTAGATGTTTTACTGTTCTCTTTTCCCCATCGACTTCCAGGCAGAAACTGCGGTGGCACCCTCTGCTAGGGCTTTGTCTGTATTTCCAACCCACATGGGTGCATCAGCAAATGCTCAGTGGGGAAGAGCTCTGCTCTGCCCCATTCACCCCTCCGGGGGAAGACAATATCCCTCATTCCTCCCCAGGAAAAGGCAGAGAAAGAGGGAGATGGCTCCATTTAAATATAGGGAAGTGGGAATGAAGTCAAGAGGCGGAAGAGTTTCATCTCTAAGCCTAAAGCATTTCAAATAAGATTAAGGTTTCAGTTCAATAACTGGAGCACAGCTTTTTCTTCCCAAATTAAAACTGGCAAGTGTGTAATGAAGATTAATTGCATATTTCGTGTATTAAAAATATTCAGGTTTACATACTCCCTACAATCAAGATTTTTTTAATATTGATTTGGGGATATTTACAAGTGATGACTGTTTAGTAGGGGTGATTTTTAATGGATGCAAAGTGCCCATCAGTAGCTGCAAAGAAATTCCCTCAGCCTCTTTGGTTGATTTTCTTTCTTCTTTGCAACAGCGTCTTGGCTTGCTTCAGCTATCATTAGTGATAGTACCATTGCTAGCACAGGATGATTAAGAACTCCTTAAAAGAAAACTCCTGCAATCTCATTGCTTACTATAATTTACATTACTGGAAAGTTTAAGCCTGTAAAACTACTTTAATGTACATGAGGTTGGTTTGGGGGGGTTGCACATCCCAAAAGTTAGACCCTTTTTCAGCCAGGCTGCCCTGAAAACCTCTTGTGTTTCTTGATCCCTAGATGAAAGGCCAAATCACGGCACAACCTGGAGCAGGCTGTGAAGGCAGAAGCTCATTCCTGCCTCCTGCTTCACTGTGGAATGTCCCATTTCTGGGACCCAAAGGAACTGATGGTACAGATGGTACATATATAAACAAATAAATTTTATGGTATCCAGTATCATGCCCACTCATATGCTGGGAAATTCTCAGCTCTCCATCACCTTATCACTTTTTATCAGTGCAAGGAAGACTGAATCCAAGCCACAATCAAGGTTGCAATGTCTGGTTAATTTTTGCTGGGCTGTAAAGACCCACAAAATTCATCTGGAAATTCATCTGCAAGTTTCAGCCAGACATGGAAGCTGAAGACTAAAGGAACATTCAGCATGGTGAATTGCTAAGGGTGTTCAAAGGGAAGCTCTTCCTCAGTGTATCCTTCCTGGGGTCACTTATGTTTTCTGTAGGGTTTTAAATGCTAGTCTGTTGCTGGCTTTTAGCCAGGCCTATTGCTGGCGCCAGAGAGACTCTTCATTTTATCAGGCTTGCCTCTGTTACACGAACATTTAATTGTTTGTGGGATATTCTTAGAACACAGAAATGATAGATCTTTCTGGCATTCGAATGAATTCATTCATTCGATTTATTTGTTTTCCCTAATAGCACAAGAGATTTCGGCTGAATATTTATTTGGAAGGGCTTGGTATATAGAGAAATGTGAAGAAAAACAAATGTTTTTGTTCCATTCAGATCAGCTGGCTGTAGTGCACACGGAGAATACACAGCCCATGTAGATACAGAAGAAGAGCCAGTATAAATGTTTGCTTTACAGTATTCAGGAAGAACTGCTAGAAGCATAACTTGTTCCTGGGGAAAACTGCTTGGCTCTGTCTTCAGTGTTAGCCACATAGCTTTCTGGTTTTCAGACTGGGTCTCTTCCTTTGACATTGGTATCTAGAGGCTCTGACTAAGAGCAGGGTACCACTCCAACACATGCAGAACGTAGACAGAGCAAGGGTACTGATGCATGTTCACTCTTAAGAAAGGATAGGAGTATCATCTCTGTTTTTTGGAGAGAGCAAAGGCTCAGCAGGCTGTATGCAGGTGGCCCACATGCCTGACATAGGGACTACATACAGTACCACAGTGTTTACATTAAAGAGGGCAATGACTAACTCAAACTTTCTACTCTCCAGAGCATCACATTTGGATCCCTATGCAGGTGAGGAGAGAGAGATGAGAGAGTGTTAACACAGCAAGGCAAAATCTCCTTCTCTGGAGATATTCAAAACCCGCCTGGATGTGATCCTACTCTAGGTGATCCTGCTTTAGCAGGGGAGGTTGGACTAGATGATCTCCCAAGGTCCCTTCCAACCCCTACTGTTCTGGGAACCTGTGAAAATAATCTAGGCCCCTGTAATTCCTGTAATTCAGTCCATCTAATTTAGATGTTGGGATTTCTCTCCATTGGCTACATAGGCAGCACTAATTGACAGCCTTGGTGAGAAGATAGTTTCATACACTGGCTGCTGTTCTGAAAGAAGATGTCATCCTGGTAGTCCTGACAACTAAAGGATGACCTGCGATCATTAAGGTGGCCGACTCTTGTAGTGGCAGTGCAACAAATTGTCCAATATCATGCAGTCGAGCCAGTGACCTGATGGAAAATTGTCCTGTGATCTCCTAAATCTGGCTGCACAATTGTCACAAGAAGAACCAGCACAGATCTAAATGACAGGTGCTGTACAGCCTGTGGACATATCCTGTGATGTGGGAAACTGTGCCACGTTGCTAGTGTAAATGATCGAAATAGGAAAGGAAAGAGGATGATGTATTTCTCTTCTCCATTGTACATCTGCACCTCACCCTACGGTAATACTTCTCTCAGTGTAATGTTGAAGTGCAGTAATGAGAGCATATGAAGGCTCAACAAAGCTATAGATTTCTTCAGTATATAAAATTCTTCTGGTTTAGTTGTTGTTTTATTTTTAAAGAGTTCAGACACAGACAGCTATCATGAAAATAAAAATGTCTGTTTTACTTTTAAAAATCAACTTCTAAATATCACACATGTAGACGGGAAAATATTTACCAATATGGTTTGCACCTGGAAAATATAGCATCAAGATTTAATGATTTATTTTTTTTTATCAGATAAAACAGTTTCGATCTTCCCATATAAATAAAGCTCAAAAAGTTCATCTGGACTTTAAATTAATGGTATTTCAACATTATTAGAATGAAATATGCCTGTATTTTTATACCTAATTTTTTTTTTAGAAATTATGGTCCACAACACTTTTTAACAATTTAATGGTTTTGTCTGTTGAAAACAGAAATTCCACTTATGAATAGCTCTAGTTGTTGAGGAAAGCTGGAAAAAATGATCATGGCAGGCTCAAAAACCAGAAGACCAATAAAAAGAAAGAAAAAATGTAGCATTTCTTAATATTTGGATTTTGTACCAATGCCATGAATGTTGGTGGCCTGACACTGTGGTTTGGCAGTCCTGCACTCATTCAAATCCTAAATATTTTTCAGCTTAGTTGTGTTCTCAGACATTTGTGCATATAAGCTATTTGCATATGAACAAGGCATCTGTGTAGAGATGAGCCCATTTGTTCTTAGCCATAGTTATTCATTATTGAGTATTTATTACTCAGTCATATATCAATAACAACACATTGTGGAAATCGTACTGTTTCAGAAATGCTATATAAACAGGACTTAACCAGTCCCCAAATGAAATCTCTAATATTTGTTGTGATAAAAACTGTAACTCTTCTATTGCTTTTTAACCGCGGGTCTTGTAGAGCGTCACAGCGAAAAGGCATGGCGGTTACAGAAATGGGGAACTGAGGCACAGAGCGGTGAAGTGACTCTTCTGAGGTACTGCCATAGGTCAGTGACAGACTCCTGTATCCCTTCAGTTAGACACCTCAGTCTTTCTTGGCTTCTAAGGATGCTCTGTTCTTCTGGTAGTGTTAAAGCACTGAAAAACTTTCATGGTCTTTTTTTTTTTTGGACAAATTGCTCTCTGTGTGCTTGTCCAAAATGGGTAGCTAATGACTTATACTGCTAGGGTCATATGGGAAAGATTAATTTCTAAGCTGTGATTTGTCACAACCAAAATGTTCTCTGTGTAGTAGAGTAGTAGAAATAGCTGTTAATACAGTGCATATGCGAAGGGGAAAAATTTAATTTACCTAAGACTTTCGTGCATATATACAGAACTTTTCTTATTCTGCCCTATGTACTGAAATATATTATTATTTCCCTGTTTTGACTCCTGTATATTCTGACTCCTATTTCTTCTTTACTGTCCTGGTTGACACCAGAAGATTACCAAACTTTCATTTAATCTAAAATTTGAGATTATCTTCCTATGGACCAATCACAATTAAAATTTTTACTATTTATAGCCTACAATTATACATATGTGTGATCAGGCTAAAAAGGATATGCCCCTTCTGTGACTTTTAATGTTTTCTCCATATATACTGTTAACTTCTAAGACATGGCAGTCAAGACATGTCTTACCAAATAATGTGGAGGGAACTATTATTGTAATAGGCTTTCTTAAATATTTGTTTTAAAAGTTCTTATATAAATTTCTAGGCAAGTGTTGGAATAAAGCAATGTACAATTAAGGCTAAATTTTACTGACCTTAAACTAAGAACTGAAATTACCCCTTCACATCAGACCCACTACATCAATGCACTTTTGATGAGATGACAGCTGAAAGAGATTTGAGAAGGGTTCTGCATGCTGTCACTTAGACATTAAGGCAAATCTTTTCAGACTATTGGCAAAATGAGTTGGCCACAATCAGGTTGAGGTTTAAAATTTACATAATTCGTTATATAGTTGTCTTATGGTTTAGATTTGGTTGAGAAGAGCAAGTAGGCACCATTGAAAAAAATGAATATCTTTCACTTCGGTTTGCCAGGGGACCCATAAGATCAAAATCTGGCTTTCCAAGTGATAGAACTCATATGGAATCTGGTGAGGGTTTACAATTTTCACATCAGCAATAGTCAGTTTGTTTCCATCAGAGAGGTTAGAAGCTGTCATTTTAAATTTTTTTTTCTGCCTGCTGGTATGTTACAGCATTCACACCTGCCAGAAAATGTCAGAATGTTTATTCCAAGAATAAAAATGTGGGCACATGTCCGCCTCCCAAAATAAATAGTACAGCAGATATATTCTGTAGCGCCTCCAATACTCACAGGTTGGAGTTAGTCATTCTTCCTGTGAGAGGGTGGCCATCAATCAGTGTCAAAGGGAGCCTTGAGTTCGGAGTCAAGAACAGGGGTACTTGGATCGATGGACAAGGAGCACAAGGAGCCTGTAGGGAGAGGATATACCTTCTCATATGTGTAAGTGGCAGCACTGTAAAGTCCCAAAAGCATTTGGGCTTGAGGGAAGAAAAATTGCAGTATGGAGAGTTTGCTGGTTTGCCAAGCAAATCATCTTTCAGTCACAACCTTCTCCTCCCGCAAGACTGAAGGGTGAATATTTTCATAATAAAAAGAAATCATTAAATTTTTGTCCCTGCCAGTGGAACATATTCAGCAATCATCTGCATTGATTTACTGGAAAAAGGGAAATCTTTGTCCTATTGTGAAGTGGTACCACAATTTTAAGATGGCAAATGCATAAGAAACACCAAAAGTGATATTCAGAGACTAATTTAGTCTGTCAAACTTACTCTTTTCAAATGAGTTCTAATAAACCAGTCTACTTTCAAAATCTTCTATTTAAGTGATCTGAAACTAAAACAGAACAAGTCATGAAAGCTTTACAGGGAACGGTAATATTGCCATGTATTTAAAGAACTGGAATAGGAATTAGCTACATTTCTGGCTCAGTCACAGACTCCTTGGGTGACCCTGGATGAGTTATTTGATGAGTTATTTAATCTCTCTTTGCCACAATACTTCTAGGGAAGAAAATAAACCCTTTAAACTTGTTGCTTTACAGGGCAAGCATGGGGGGGGGGGGGGGGGGGCAGGTATTGTGGTTTGAATTCATCTGACTTAGAGAACCCAACAGAGCTTCACTTGTGAGGAACACAGCAATTTCAGGCTCCCTCTTATGGCCAGAGCAGGGGGATAAGAGGCTCCTTCGACCATTAAGGTAGTCCAGCTATGGTCGAAAAGGCTTTTTGGCAGCATCTCTTTTTATGCATTCACAGCATAAGACACAGGGTGACCACACTCCTTATTTGGCATTTGGCTTAGCTGGTTGGCCAAAAAAAGATTTTTTCCCCCCCCATGCTGACATAACCTCCTCCAGAAGAGGTGACATTTTCTTTCTTCTTTGTGTTTCATGGGTCAAACTCCATAGCTAAACTCAGTTTCCCAAGAACCAATGCAGAAAAAAACACCTCTCATGAATGACCTCATCTAAATACAAGACGACAATGAGGCCTTCATGGCCCTGCAGTTCTCACAAATTCAGTAGTTTCAGGGTTTTTTTCTGAAATTTATTTTACAAGATGTATGAAGCAATGTTTTAGTCAAAGTTCTGCCAGTAAAAACCTCTCGACTAACTGATCTGCACCTTAGATGATGAGTTGAAAACAAGCAGGAACCCTTTGGCTGCCAAACAGCTACTTATTCACACAGCATCTAAGTCCTCAGCTTTTCCACCAAAAAAAAAAAAAATTTTTTTTTTTTTGAAACAACAAGGCTTACAAGGGGCTGAAATATTGTGGCCAAAGCATAATGGCAATCTAAGAACAGATGGGAAGCTGTGGCACAGAACATAATTGCAATACTCACGCTATTTATGTATTTTATTATGTTGGACTAAAGAGAATGGAAAAAACCCCCACCAAATATTCTATTTGCAAATGAGGACCTGTAGAGATGCACCCATGAAACGTGCAGTGTTTTTACAAAAAGAACCTATTTCAACAAAAGAAATAGAAGATACCAAGTACACTTGGTCAGGGCACTGTCTGGAGAAGTAGGAAAATTTGGATCACACCCCTGATGGGGCTGCAAACCAGAGGGATTTGGACCATGACCCTCACATGCCGGCTGACATTCCAAGACCATCCTGTTTTCTGTCTTGCTTTCATTGTCTTCTGCTTTTCTGCTCCAGTACCATGTACCTTGATGAATCTTGACCCAAATTTGTATTTCTATCAATTTCCTGCACCCTCCACACCCCTGGAAGCTCCCTGAATATGAGAAATCATCAAGCTCTCTAAGAACAAATAAAAGTAGGATAACAAAGTTTGATTGTCCATTTCCTTGCAATGTGAACCGCAGTCAGAAAATGCATTGTCTCCCATTCCTCCTTATGCTTATTTATTTAGTGCCTTCCATTTTATTAGACATAGTTTTATACAGATACAGTGATATCTGAGCAGGGTAACCAGAGATGGCTTACTTGGAAAAAAACCCCAGCATTTATTTGAATTTTAGCCACCTTAAATGCAGGTGAGGAT
This sequence comes from Balearica regulorum gibbericeps, assembly GCF_011004875.1. Lineage (NCBI taxonomy): Eukaryota > Metazoa > Chordata > Aves > Gruiformes > Gruidae > Balearica > Balearica regulorum. Next base: position 40,421,963 of record NC_046184.1, on the reverse strand, counting down.
AAATACTTGCATCACAAACCACAGACAGAGTTTTGTAAGTCTCTGGCAAATGCTTGCTGGCCTTCAAAATCTCTGAATTTAGCATTTATTTCTCAACAATGCAGTGTAACCAAGGAGACAGAATATCTTTAAGTAGCATAGGCTCCCAGACATGAATAAGAAGAGTAGAGAATTGCTTGCTTGTAACCTATGAATTACTGTTACTGTGAATATGTGTTCTTAGAAACAAACATCCTGCAGACAAAACCTAGAGGTGGTTGGTGAAGGCACCCATTGGTCCACATCTGACAACTATCTGGTCATATATTTAAAGACACTCTGATTAGCTTCATCCTAAGGAAGTTCAATAACATCTTTGAATTTCTTTGAGAAATTCCACTTGACAGGAATTTCAATTCACATAAGACTCTTGATGCTATGGGCTAGTTAAAAGGCTTTGATTTTTGTCTTTCTCCTAGTTGCTCCTAGCAAAATAAAGAATCAATCTCCCATAGTACTTGGCACTTTGTAGTGCAAAAGATCAGCCATGAAATGTTCTGATACGGTGTCAAGAATGATGTGAAGTTTCTGGACAAAATGAGAGTAGATGACAAGCTGAGGTAAGTAGTAATGGCTCCTGAGTTTAGCTGATACAGACACTTGGCAGTCACATACGGGTTTGAAGTTTTTGTGCTTTTTTTTTATATTATTTTTTACTTCAGTCATCTAACAGGGAAACAGCTTGATCTTTTGAAATTAAATTAGACAAGCTGTTAATGAAGACTAATTGCTTTGCATAATTTAAAATATGTAGAGAGAGCTCCCTTGATCTGTGCAAGCTGTACTTGGGTTAGCACTGGGGATGAAGACAAAAGATATCTCCAAGCCATTCGCCATCCTCCTAATCTGTAACTAGTCTGAGAGCCAAGATGCCCCTGAGAAAGTTATAGCAACCCAGAAATATGCATCACTGCTCTTTTATTCTGCTCTGTCATATAACTTAGCTGTGCTTTCATGCTTTAGTCACAAGGGAATGTGACTGTCCTCCCCACCCAGTGCAAGGTTCCCCCTTCATTGACAGAGACCCTTTCCATGCTGTGGTGGAGAAAATCATGTTACCTCAAGAGAGCAAGGAGCCAGAATCTACCTGAAAATTTTACATTTCAGGAGGTGTGTTTGGGGGATGGGGGCAGAGATTGTGGGGAGAGGGGTGAGGATGGAGCTCACGTTGCCCAGCGCAGGCTACTTTTGGCACCTCCTTAAAGGAATGGGTCCCTGACAGCATGAGCAAACCCAAGTCAGGGTGACTGGGGTCTTGCCTTCTATCATCCTGGTGGCACATTCCCATGTTCCCCCCTGCACTAACCCTGTGGCCAAACATCAAATCTCTTCAGGGAGCTTATGCAAAATAGAAAACTAATCTGATTTTTCCCTCTGGATTAATTTTTGGCTGAGCCAGCTCACCATCTACCAGACACAAGGGAGAAAGAGCAGGAATGTACAGCTGGAGGTGGAGGTGGGACTTGCCACACCACTGACTTAGATCAGCTTAAAATGCTGTTGAACTGCACTCTTGAGGGCGATTCACAGCCTAGTTTCTTATATAAAAGTAAAGGAGTCACTAGAGAGCAGTAGACTCTGCATAAGGCGAGTCAGAGCACCTAAGCGAACTGCCTCAAGTCAGCAGTGCGACCCCCCATCTTGAAACACGCCGTTATGCACTAATGGTGCTCTGGACACACTTGGGTGACTGGTGGGTTGGATTTTTTTCCTCCAATGTTTGTTGATTTAGCAAACGTGAAGAAAGGAGTGCCAAATCTGGCAGTTATTAAGAGACTCCATGCTGAGGCCTGCTTGTGAACATACAATGTTCCGAAACATTTTCTAAAGAGTCTAGTTTAACACAGCCTGATTTAACTCAGTTATCCTCTTCACAGATGACTACCTCACTAGCAATTCCTCTGCCTCTTCTTCCAGTCTGTTTTCTTGATAGTAGTATTATTTCGAAGTTAAAATACATGGGTACAGCCCAGTCCAGTATGTCTGGGAGCATCCACACTGCCAAATTTTAATCGCATAACTTTATGTGCTCAGGTAAGGAAAGCCATCTCTCCCTGAGCTGCTGATGTAGTTGTTGGAAAAAGAGAAGCTCTTCCAGAAGCACGTGAATTGCGCTTCCTTTCTGAATCACTGTGGGAAACCCAGTTGCTCTCTAGTGATCATATAGGGACCCTAAAAAAACCTAAATTCTAATTTAGACATATGAAGTTAAGTGCCCAAAATTAAGCATTTGAACAAAAGCATCATCAAAATATTTTTAATTTTCTTTATCTGCAGAATGAAAAAACGTTAAGTACACATGCAGCCAGGCAAAGTGCTGCATTGTTTATTTTGAGATCACCCCATTTCTAAAGCACATATCTTAGAAAGTATGGTTAGGTAAAAGCTTGAAAAATGGCAGGATTCCTCTATGGTCATGAACCAGGACCACTATTCAATTTTGAGAGAAGTTATTCTTGGTTTACGTTGAGGTAAGTGAGAGAAAAATCAGACAGTGCAAGTGAAGTAAGGCATTTGGAGAAACCTTTTGCTGAACTATGGAAGTTTTGTAGATGAGCTCAGTTTCTGAAAATACGAGTTCCTGCACTACTTGGTTAAAGACCCACTATATTTACAGCCAGAAAAAAGTGCTCACACATTTATTTCTGGAGAACAGTGACATCTAGTGAGCGTCCTGACGGATACTGAGCATTCCCTGGGGTCTTCTTTAAGACTGAGCCTGCTACTTGGGCTTAGGTTTTTTTTCTGCTATTTGAACTTTACAGTTCCTTGAATCTCAACTGCATGTGCATCTCTGACAGGGTCTAATGAATATAAATGGCAAAGTAACTGTGAGTCAAAATGGTAAGGGAGTGGGGTGACTTTGAAGAGGGGACTTAAGCATGATAAATAAAATGTAGGTATGTGCCTCTGGGACAGATTTGCTGTAGCAGAGGAATTATGGTGGAGACAAGCATCAAACTGTCAAATGGTCAGGAGCTGCATCGGCCAGGAAACCATGAAGTCCAAGTGGTTCATTAGTTCAGCGCTTTTCTGGTAGATTTTCTGTTTTTGGGCTCCTGGGAAGCTCCCGGCAGAATTCACAGCTGCCTTCTCCTGCTGGAGATCCCAGGGCATGTAGCCATACTCACTTCCACTTGCAGTCATGGGGGACTTCCCCAGATACTAGTCTGGATTCATCCATCAGGTAAAGTCTGTGCTCTCCTTCCCTACTGGGGTTCAGCCCAGGACTGTGAGACGTGTGTGGACACGTCTGTGTAAGAGTAAAGATGTTTTAAAATAAAATGCTTTTGGAACTAAAAACACTATTCATTTTACATTGCAGCTCTGTGAATAAGTGACAACTGGGATGATCCTCCAAGGACCCCTGGGCAGGGGAGGGGGTGTCAAAAAGAACTGGAAATGTTGCCACAAAGGAACAATTCTCAAAGATTGTGGTGAATCACACAATGAACTTGGGGATTACAAATGGTTTTGAGGTACACTCGCACCAAACTGGAAGTCTTCAGCACTCCATCAGCATCCACAGCTGGACACTTCATTAGCACTTGGTCTTTAAAAAACTGCAGAGGTGATCTTTCAGCTGTGTCATAAATGACCATTATATCAAATCCCATCTGTCCAGGCTGTAATCATTACATATACATACAGATACATTACATATACAAAATTACATATGTTTTATTAGTATTCTGAGAGATACTGGACAGGTTCAGCAGTGTCTTTTAAAGCAATTTCAGTCTAAGGAAACAGTTTTTCTACATCTATGCAAGTTTAAAAACGTATAATCCTTTTACACCTAGATTATCATATGATATCACTTTCATCTGGCAGCATTTGAAGAAACTCAAAAATGGTGATGAGAAGGCCTAGACTGGTGGAAAAATAAAGGTAATTAAATCTTTACATTATGCACTATGTTCCTAAAACTGGAGGATGAAAAGTTCATTTTACATAAATGCCTTATCATGAGCTACTTGAATGGATGAAATTCCCCTCCGTAACATGGGGTTTTGATCATTTCCTCTGCCATGGCATTTACACTGCTGTTGGAGTTTTTCTTCTTTTCTCTTTTTTTTTCTTTTCCTCACTGCAAATGCTGGAAGTGTGCACACATTTGAGGAAAACTTGTGTAAATATCTCAAATGTCAGGAATAGAATCTGAAGACTATCCCATTGTATTACACCTCTTCTTGTTTTATCTCAGGGAAAAGCATAGTATGAGGCCATTTCATGGGAGCTGCATCTTAATGAGTAGGCACAACAGGACCAAAGTAAACTTTTCTAGGAAAACTCAATCTTGATGTTTCCCATCTTCTGCATATTTGACTTTGCTACCATAAAATTTCTGTACCACTGTGACAGAGTCAAACATGCCTCTAGATTTTTTTCTAATCTTTACAAGGCAGATACCTTGAATTTTATTGGAGATAGTTGTTGAGTCCAGAAAAGGGGCTCAACTTCTTGTTAGAAGAGTACGTCCAACTGTCATAACCATGCTGACTCCAACACAGACACTGTCTCTGAAGTTGTCTGATCCCTCTCGGAACAAAGGCTTTTCTGCAGAGATCTGCTGAAGAGGTTGCTGTAATGAGGGAAAGAGCTGCAACGTTTCGGTGGAAACATGACAGAGGAGCCAGACTGCGTGGCAGCCAGGTGATGGCGGCTGCCATAGCCATGTGATAGAAAGTGGTTGTAGGACAGACGGAGCAAAATTGATTTTCCCCTTTACGCCACCAACAATCTGACAAAAGCACCGCAGAAAGACTGAGATCAGGTGCTGAGAAAATTTCTCTCATGGTGAAGTGTTTGAAAACCTGAGTGCTTTAAGAATAAATCTTCAGCAGTTAAGAAATTTTGTCAATGGGTGTGTGCTTTGCTATTTCCTTCCTTGCTCCTAGGACATCTAGTTTATGGTCTCCTCAGGGATAATTTAGATGAAGCAATGCATGGAAATTGTTTAATGTTAATGCTAAATGTCCAAGAGAGTGCTCTTTGACACTAATTTGGGAAGCCAGTGAAGCTTCCTGTCAGATTAAAAAGTTAGATGAGAGGTCTGACCTAGGACTATATCCAAAAAAGACAGAGCTAGAACAGTGAGACTGTATTCAGCCATTCTCAGCTGATTTAAAAGTATGTAATATTTAGCAATAGAGTCTAAACAATGAGGTATTTGTCTTGGCTGTGTAAGTGTAAACATAATGTTTCAATTGAAATCCTCCATATCGGATATTTTTTCTCTTCAATTTGCATTTTACAAATAACTTCGAATTGTACAGATTCCCAAGAGTCAACAACAAGTTGAAATCATTACACAGTCAATGTCCTCTATGACCTGAGCCACTTCGAACATTGTAGGCTATTTTGCCTCTCAGGGTACCAGCTGCTGGAGGATGAGTGATGCACTTTGCCTGTGGCTCAGTAGCTATTTTCTGGTAGCAAAGTGTAAGGAAAAACAACAATATTGATTCAAAGATTATTAGTAAAATTGTCAGACACTGATCAGAGTCTTTTTCTCAGTGTATGTGTGGTTATTCTTGTACCAATGATGACTGGAGAACCTAAAAATATGTATTTATGGGTTAGGTTTTGGGGAATTACTTTCCACTGGGAAATGCTCTGGATAAATAAAGGAATGCCTCATCCTTTGTTAGTTAAGGATCAGTTTCAAGCATTAAAAGATAAAATACATTATCCATAAACCACTAAACACATTTTTTAAAGACTCAAGACAAACCTTTACAATTCTTTCCTTTTTCCTTTTATGCTGCAAGCTGGAAAGTGTATAAAAAGCTTTGTGCTTTGTAGGAATCTAATTGTATTTTGAAAGCGGTTTACATACTAATGAAGTGTAAAAGCAACTGTGAGTGGAAAAGCTACTGAGGAAGAGTTAGACCACCAATACATGTCACTGGAAGGAGCAAGGCCTGTCTCAGAAAGCTGAAATAACTTTATTTTCAAGAAAATAAAGCTTATGGCAGAGTTGAGTATCAGAAAGATTCTAGACTTTAAAAGAAAAAAAGATTATTCTCTTCAGAAACAAAAGAAAAAGTAGTGACATATTAGTAGCAAAAGTGGATT